>NW_027273867.1:3249166-3978333 GCF_046630095.1 Trachinotus anak
GTGCCATTACTTGCTGTGTTTCAAGATGTTGATAAAAGGATCATTTTGGTACAACGTGGGTATTATTTTTGTACTTTTGTTACTTTAAAAAAAGTGAAAGGTCACTTTTATTGTGTTTTATTTGAAGTGTTGATATCCATATGAAGATATATTTGTGGTTTTAAGAACCAAAAACCATCTCAGTGTAGTTTTACATCTCTTACAGCATTCACTCTCAGGTCAGTGAGCCAATCAGAAGAGAGTCTCTGAACTTCTTTTCTGGTTGGCTGACTGTTTTTCTGAGTGACCGAATAAAAATATAGCAGATTTCAGGTAAACACTCAGCGAAACCAAATCCTGCAAGGTTGGATGGTGGGTCCAGGTGGGTGGGGCTTGGGGCATATCTGAGCAGTGACTGCTTTGTTGTGACATCACAAAGTTACAGAAGTCCTGACGGCTGGTTTTAAGGCTCAGTTTCTGAATACAGGCTGTGTGCATTTCTCTGTGGACTGAGGCTTTGATACTTTCACAATATTAATATAGAACCTAGACCTGCTTTATAATCAAAAACACATGGACATCTACCTTTAGACTGGGTGAGACCTTTAAGCTTCATATACTGTAGTTTCACAACAACTGATCTACATGAATCAATTTAGCTTATGGACTTTAAATAGACAACCACTATGACAAGTGCAGCAGTGACTGCTTTGTTGTGACATCACAAAGTTACAAAAGTCAACACAGCTAGAGACTAGTGGTCATTAAATGTACACGCATAGCGAATCACAGTATATTGTTTGGACTTTTGGCTGGACTTAAATGAGTAGTCGGCTGTTGGGCAGCAGCTGATGGAAAGCTCTGATCCTCAGTGACTGGCCGTTCAGTTTCAATTTTTGTCATGTGACGTTTGACCCTAACCCTACTGAAAGAGACTGAGTTCATTTATCTAGCACAAACTGTTGCAGAGACATCTGATTGTGGGTCCACTGATGGTCCACTAATTTCATACATCCATGGAAATAATAAACTGATAAAGACTAAAACATCCTGCAGGACTGCAGACTCGCCTCCTTTCTGTGTATATAAATTATAATAAGTAGCATCTTTTACATTACACAAAGTCATTTGAATAGTTGTTTATGGACA
The DNA here is from genome assembly GCF_046630095.1 of Trachinotus anak. Taxonomy (NCBI): domain Eukaryota; kingdom Metazoa; phylum Chordata; class Actinopteri; order Carangiformes; family Carangidae; genus Trachinotus; species Trachinotus anak. Next base: position 3,250,295 of record NW_027273867.1, read on the forward strand.
GATGCAGCTTTAATATCTCATTGTTTATCTAAACCTGTGCTTCTATAATAAAAATATTGATTGGTATAGCTTCAAACTCTATTAAATAAGAGCATTTTTTTTTCCTTGAAGTACAAATAATAAATCTTTTAAAGAACCCTTCATTTAAATTAGGAAAAAAAACAGCAACCTCTCATTTATGTTTTTATCACTACTTTCAACCAAAGAAACAGTACCAGTGGAAATTGTCCACAGTCACATCTATGTATTCCTGGAAGGAGATGTCACTGCTGAATTCATTCACCATAAATGACATTTTATTCACGTCTGTTGTCTGTAGGTGGAGGCGATCTCAACACCTGTGCAAAGAAAACCAAAGCTATATGCATGGCTACCACGAGAGGGAAGTGAGATTTTTTCCTTTGCTCCTTTTTTTCCAATATAAATTAGGTCGACTGAATCTCTGGAACATTTTAGCGCCACATTCAGCTTGAAAAACCCCCAACGCCCAAAATGAGCAGTGTGAGACAGGATGTAAGGTTACTTGTAGATGAAATAGAAATAATCTGCAGAACTGCACCTAAATAAAACTCCATCCTCATATCCAGTATCCCCACTCTGAAAACCAGTCATGTAAAGTTACATGGTCCACACAACAGATGGCGAAGAACCTGAAGCAAAGTCTGTCACAGCGGACAGGCAATTTAACACGACGATGCCACGTTTGAAATTAGGACAGAGCTGTGTTTCTGCTGCAAATAATGGAAACAATGGTGTATTTCAAATCTGAAGCTCAAGTTAACACTGCAGCCACAAACTGTAGTGAGTGAATTAAACCTGACAAATTATAACAGATCACCAGGAACAGGAAGAAAAAAGGGACAAAAGAAGCAGAGAGAGAGAAGAATTTCCTCAATCTCTTCGGGGGTATTTGTGTATTTGTATTTGTGTTAAGGAGAAAACTGTGGTGACTTGGATGTGGAGTGGTGGGCACAGCCTAAGAGGATTAGAGGAATAGGAATAGCAGTTGGTGGATCCAGTCCCTCTCCTCCACCTCCTCCTCTTTTTCTTCCACTTCTCAGCTGACGCTCTATCCAGTCTGGAAGTGTTTTTCCTCCAGGTTTTCTCTGCAGGAGTGTCGAGCACATAGCTCACATACAGCAGGCCCAGTCAGAGGAAATAGTCAAAGTTCACTCAGAGTACACCAAATTAGAACAGTCACATGACCTCATGTCTGGTGGGGAAATGGAAGAGGAGAAGAGAGTGGATCAGGGCTTCAAAATCTATTGTACACTTTACAGAATAAACCTCCCAAACTTAACTTTATTTCTACATATTCTGAACTGACAAATCATTATTATTATCATTACCAGTTATTATATGACTGGTGTTTAGGTTTTGAGATTCCCAGGAAGTCATTTGACCAAACCCGCCCCTAACCGCTCCCTCTGACCCCCTCTGTGACCTCAGTGCAACCCCAGGGTGGCTGCAGCGCCGAGGTCACACCACATGTGTGACCACTCTGCCCACCAAACATAACAGGTGCAAGCCACTTCAAAGCTTTCATAAAACTGACTGAGAGGCTAAAACTGCCATAAAAGAAGTTGATAGACAGGAAATGGGAAAAGAAAGCAGGAAAAAGAATAAGGCTGTTAAAATGCGAGACGTTTCTTTTTAATCCGCAGGAATTTGTGGCTTTAAAAGCACAGAGCAGGCCTGCCAGCACTTTCACATGGAACTGGATTCTGATGTTAAAAGAAGTAAACCGGGTGCTCTGGGATGGGTGCGGCAAACAAGGACAAAATCCAATTCAAAACTCATAATGTTCTAGCTGAACCTCCACTCCCACCCAACCCAGCTGGTCACAAATACACCAATGCACACAGTTACTGAAAATGTGGGTACAGATCGTCGCTGTATAAAGGTAGATGTCCATGTGTTTTTGATTATAAAGCAGGTCTAGGTACTATATTAATACTGTGAAAGTATCAAAGCCTCAGTCCACAGAGAAATGCACACAGCCTGTATTCAGAAACTGAGCCTTAAAACCAGCCGTCAGGACTTCTGGAGCTTTGCTCCACTCTCAGCTATGCCCCAAGCCCCACCCACCCAGACCCACCATCAAGCCTGTATACCTGAAATATGCTATATTTTTCCTCAATTTAAAATAGTCTAAAATAGGTCAAAAGAGAAAACGTTTAAAATGTATCCCTGGTCAGCCCCAGCTGTGACAAATGTAAATGACTCATTGAACTGTATGTACTGTCTGTGTAACATCTTTGAAAAATGAGGAGAAATATTTCAAACACTTCACACTCTAAAATAAATAGCAGGGAAAAAATGACCCAAAGATTGTGCAGAACATTTTTGATATCGGCTTTTCTAGGCTGATATTTTTAGACTGAAGCCATTAATTCTGCAGATAATCACAATCTTAAAATCTAATTGTTTGAGCGTTCAGGGTTTTTTCTTTTCTGTCATGAGTGTGGATAAGTTCCTGAAAAGACAAATTCATCCATCATGAGAAAGTAAAACACTAAACTGCAGCATTAAAAAAAAACATGGAGCCCTGGTACAAATATAGAGATTTATGTAAACATCCTTGAAATGAGTCAAACAAATCAACTGAAATTGATCCTATACAGACGATAACCCAGGTTTTATTTCACAGTTATCATAGCATCTCTGTTGAAGCCCAGTATTCATGGTAAATGAAGTTTCCACCTATGATTATCATCATCTTTGTCCCCGGAAAATATATGCCAAATATACAAAAATATATTTTTATATTAATGAATGTTTGCAGAGCAGTTTGTAAAGTTTTTAGAGTGTTTTGCTACAAGCTCCCATTTCTATTCTATGTGAACAGTCATTTTCGAGGATAAGGACAGGAGTAGGGCAGAAGAATAGATTGAAATATTATTGAAATTGCGATATGTTGACATGCAATATCTAAATCACAGGAGCTGCCAGGTAAAATGTGTCACAACACACTGTAAATGAAGTGCGGTGGCGCTATAAATCATATTTTTTCCAGACATTTTCCAGATATCAGAGAGCATGCTTGTTTCACACCCAACAAAAATCACATCATCCTTTTTTTCAGTGATTATTTTATGTATTGTTCAGCCCCAGACATGAGGATAAGGTAAGATAAGAATAAGGACAGCAGGAAAAAAAATAGGTAGGTGTAGGTTTCCTGCTGTGCTGGTCAAGCAGGAGTTTTTTTTTTGTTTGTTTTTGTTTTTCAGTGCTCACCCAGAATCCCTGACATGAAAGACACAACCCAATCCTGTCATTTCAGTGTAATTGTAGATTCAGACCTACATTTTAACATCTATATTAATGCAAAATTAGCGATCCCTGACCTTGAAATAGAGCAAGAAATAAAGCCGGAATCCTTTGCTTAGACCAACAAAGTAGATTACATTAGCTGTGTCTCCCATAGAATCAGATTCTATTTGTTGTCTTTTAAATCAAGGCTTAAAATGTTCCTGTTTAAATGATTATATGACAGCACTGTATTTTAAGTTCATCTATTTAACATTTATGAGCATAAATAAATATGTGTAACAATTTCATAAATAGTTTATGACACACTAATAATGTTCATTAATGCATTTGTTAACAACTATAACAACTATAACTCCTCCTGTTATAGCTGTATAAACAGATGACAATATAGTAAAATGCTAAAAACATTATTACTCAAATGTTAACAAATACTGTACATTAATAAATACTTGAAATATGCTTAAATCTGCTCACAATAAATTCTATATTATACTATGTTATAAACCATATAGTACGTTTCTGTATATTACTGTTACTTATTAAATTAAATCTATTGGTATTTATTCACATCTGTCAGTTATTTATTCTTCTGTTTATTCTGTTTTATTCCATCTTTTTACTTTTTTTTATCTCTCATTTTAGTTATTTATTTTAAACCCTGTTCATATGCATGTTTTCATATTGCCTTTTGCTTCTTTTTGATGTCTTGTTGTGCACTGTTATATAACTGAACTTGCCTTGCATTCATGCCAAAAATTTGTACTGTTTGGTTTTTATGAGGTTGGAGAAACCTCTGAAACAGCAATTAAATTGTCACGTAGAGGCAAAATTCTCCACTGGAACCAGATAAAAACAAAACATTTTATGGTTTTGAAGGGCTCCAACTATGACATAAGAAATTAATAATTCTTGAAAAAATAAAACATAAGCATGTGATTTTTCTGCAGCTGTGGTCGAGCAGGAGCTTACAGCAATTTAGGCTGCTATATATGACATTTTGATATTTATTAAAAGGCCAGTTTCACTGCCAATACAGAGTATCAGTTTAACCCTGGTGAGAGCCTAACACTGTCCTAATCATTACAATTAAACATGCCTGGCATCAGCCAGCTCTGCTTTCATTTCACTCTTGTACATGGCTTTTTATTTCCCCCCATCCACCTTTCATTTAACATGCCCACTAAATTAGCTTGGTGTTCAAGCTGTGCTAATAGCCTTTCATGTCCACATCAGAGGCGCTTAAGCCTTGAAGACAAAAAGGCCCCAATTATCCCATACCATCAATTGTACAATACATATCACGCTGGAACATCACACTTTTCAAGTCACAGAAGCAGCAGTGATCCTAGAGGATCACGTTTCCTCTTATTTGTCTGGTAGTTTTTGGATTTGTTTTGATAATGACTTGATGCTTTTATCGAGACATTCATTTTTATTTACACAGCGTGGGTATCATACACAGTGATTCCTCAGCTGCAAAGCCCATTTTATCTGTTTAAAGGAGGTCCTTGATCATTCTTAATTAACATCTAAACTGGAAGAGGAAGTGCATTAATGGTCAGCTCTTTGTCAATGCGGCTAATTAACACCCAGGAGGTTTCCATTATCCTGAATAAATAAATTAATAAACCAACATTTCAATGACCCTGGGAGAGGCTTTCTCAAATCAAAGTCTAATTTACACAGTGCCTTATTCAAACAGGAAAAGGGCAGGGGTGTCCTGTCTGACAGCGCTAAAGGCCAATGCGCAGCTTTACAGGCTGAAGACGAGCTCACTGTGAGAAAAAGAAAATCAACAGTATCTTCTTCTGTCCCATTTAGTGCTTCATGAGTCCTGTCTGAAAGGCCAGTTTGAGCATACGTGGTAAAGAGCACTGATTGTCTAATTGCACGGCAACAAAACGCACCTCAATGTGCAGTTTCTTTAATTTAATAGGTTATGGAAAATGACTTTAAGTTGGTTAACCAATGTAAACGAAACATCATGTTAAAGTAACAGTTCAGGCTTGTCAGTGTATTTACCTGCATTTGATTCAGGTCTGCGGCCCTACCAGTTTAGAGAAGCAGGCAGAGATGCTGAGCAATTTGCTGCTGAGGGCAGGGACAGCTGTAAATTTAGCTACTGAAAAAATGCCCACTTACAAAAGAAATTTGAATATTTTCGCAGCTTAATCTTGCAGTCTAACAGCCCTTTCCTTTGGCACAACATTTTCTTAAGTGTTTAAATTCCGTATATGTATGCCACGTGGTGCAGATCAGATATTTGATTAATAAGAAACCTTTTGGCAACAAGATAAAGCTAAAAATAAATTGCATTTAAGGCTAAAATGCTAATAAGCTTAAATAATTTTTTTTCCTGGCGTCCCCGTCCACATCGCTCAGCTGCTGCTCAGCTCCTGGCTGCTTCTTCAAACTGGTAGTGCTCTGACCCAGATCTACTGCAGGTAATACACTGACTGTAGGTGAGTACCTCATACAGCCCGATGTCAAATAACCCAAACTATCACTTTAAATGCCACGAGAGATCGTACAGTACAAGCTTTATTTAGTCATCTAACTGAATTCTATGACAAGTGAAACGAGTTAATGAAGGTGAAATGAATCAAACAGGCTCCACAGTGTCTGCACTATGACAGTGGCAAAAGCAGCAGGGCCTTGAAAAGGTCAGGTAGTTCCTTTTTTTTTTTTGGCAAACTGGGGGAAATTTAATTGAACAAATTAAAAATGTAGATATGGGGCGGCTGTGGCTCATGTAGAGTGGGTCATCCACTAATCAGAGGGTCAGTGGTTCAGTCTCCGGCTCCGCGTGTGGAGGTGTCACACAGGCTAGACACCGACCCCCAAATTACCTCTGATGTCTGTTCCATCAGGGTGTGAATGGGTGAGCGTGGCCTGCATTGTAAGCGATTTGAATGGTCGATAAGACTGGAAAAGCAATATACAAGCAGTCAGTTTACATGGTGGTTATGTTACATGGTGACTACAGTATCTTCAGAGTCATATGATGAATTTAGTCTATTTTTAGTAGTAAATATGTAAGAGATTCACCCCTTCTCCACCAGTGTTCTCTTCCTGGCAGTGTCCAGACAGCAGCTTTATGTAAATAAAGAGAAGGAAGGGAAAAAATGGCGACCGTCATCTTGGTGTCTGGTTATAATTTTCTGGGGGGGTGGGGGGGGGGGTTGTACATGGACTTGACTTCAGTATTGTTGAATCCTAGCTACATGCCCCATCAGAGAACGGCTGCTCGAGCAGGTTTTTAAAGGAACAGACACTGGCTACAGTTATTTACAATTCTTCAGTCCTGAGTGACTGTTTTTTTTTGCCTCAAATTCATAAAAATGACAAATTACAAACCACTTAAACATTTCATATCAGGTAAATATGCACCTAAATGTTACAGTCTTCCCCTCGATCCGCTTTAACATTCATAACTAATTTAAGCTATATTTAAGTAAACGGTCCCTTTATGGATTTATTGGGTGGTTTCTTTCGGATTACTTATATTTTTTAAGAATTTTCAAAGATGTTTCCTCTTGACTTTAAAAAAAAAAAGGTTTGATGTTATGAGTAATGAGCAATTCACAATGAATAAAAAGAGAAACACCAGGAAATGAGGCCTGATTAAAAAAAGATAAAGACAAAAAAAAAAACTACAATGGTTTAAGTTACTACAATAACCAAACCATCACGTAAGGAATAAAAAATGATGGATTATTATAACTATCTTTTGTTGTCTGGTGAAACTGTTCTGTAATAGCAAACTCAGTATTCTTAAAATCCTGTCTATTGCCCTGCACAGGAATGTCCTAGAAATCAGATGTAAATATGGAGTAACTAATAATAAAAAATGAAAAAAATTTACATAAGTATGTCTTCTCCACTGGTGAAATCCCATTTGCTTTCGTTTGAAAATTTTCAACATTTTCAACATTTTTTTCATTTTTGAAAAAGATATTTTTGTACATCTGTGAACTGTACTCATGACTTTTAAGTTCACTGCTGTATTCTTATCATTTGTCTGTTTTAAAGCTCAGTTAGATGATTAACTATCACTACAAAATTCATTCCCCACAATTTTGATAATCAGTTCATTTTTTGATTAATTTTTCAAGCAAAAATTGCATTTGCTGGTTCAAGCTCCAAGATTTCCTGCTTTTCTTTGCCATACACAATATAAATTGAACATTAGGCTACCTGTATGTAGGTTCTGGATTGCTTTTTTTGACAGGTTTTTTGACATTTTTGAAGCAAAACCATGAAAGAGAAAATAATCAGTAAATTCATTTGTAAGCTGCAGTGTTGCTGTCATCACTCACATTTTGCTAACAGAAGCCTCTCCATCAAAACCCCGAACCGCAGCAGAGTGAACATGAGGGGGCTCGAGTTAAAGGTGGCAGCTGAAACTTCTGCATTTTCCCTCCACTGATGAGTGCCACTTTTCACTAAGTGCCCTTGAGCAAACACTTCCTGAGGAATGACAGCTGGAGGCTCCTGGTTTATCAGCTGAGGATAAATCACAGAGCAGCAGCAGGGCAGCAGTGGAAAACAAGACCTGACAGGCGCCTCATAAGCACAAAGTCAGTGGATGGAAATGATCCACATCAAGATGACAATAAATATAGAATTTACAGTAGATTTCGTTTTGGCTAATGGCGCTGAGGCAACACCTTTAGTCAGATATTTGAATGCACTTTGTTACAAGAATTTTCATTTCACATCATGCCAGTAACATTACAGTTGGCCTACACATTATTACCACCCTGCATCTTTCTCCTGCTGGAGCTGAGTCAGTTCTGATGTGGGAAAGCTGCCTTCAAGCATCCACTTATTTACCTGGACAGAAACTTGGAGCCACCCATCTACCACCGTTGGGCCAATTCAAAACACAAGATTCTGACATGACCCAATAGCACCCCCGCACCCCCACCCCCACCCCGCTAATCTCGTTGACAAGTCGGCGGGTCATCTGTCTACATCAGTGTCAGGGAGCGCAGGTCGCGGCTCGTCATGCGCGGCCGGGCAGGAGCTGTGGAGCCGCCGCCTGTGTTTACCCTCTGCATTCCTGCAGCCCGCCGCCCTCTGAGCTGCAGGTTGCGGGTTCGACCGCTGAGGATTCATGACCTGAGACGCTCTGGAGACTTTTCTACTGAATCTAACTCTATCTTTTTTTTACATTTTTTATTTTTTTTTTAAACCTAGAAATGTAAACTGCATGTCAGATATCCTTGTGTGTTTATAACAGCCTAATTATCTCCCCTATTATTTTTAGGATTAGCCTGTGATGCTTTCCCGCGGCCTGTTTCCAAGAGTTCCCCTGAAACTTTTACACTCATTCGGAAAGTGCAGAAGTGCTATGAGATTCCCCGTTATGTTCACAATAACAATCGGACCTTTCAGCAACTTGTTGAGAAGGCAGTGGATGATGGACTCAGCTCGCAGCGTTCGGAGCTCTAAGTGAGGCACAGCAGCAGCAGCAATAACAAGCACAAGAGATGAGCAGAAGTTTGGACCTACAGTGTGCGCTCCGGCGGTGCTGCCACTCTCTGTGCGCCAGTCCGCTGATGCAGGCTTTCAGAGCCTTTTCTTGCAGCATGCAGGAGGACGGACTGGGCGTGTAGAAATCCAGCATCTGCCCGGGGCTCACAGCCAGCACGTCCATGCAGTCAAACATGTTGACGCCGCTGTTCTCAACTAGTCTTGTGCGCTAAAGACAAAAAAAAAAAATCACCGGCATAAGCGCACACAACTCCATCAAACTCCGCGGCGTCCACCCTCCGCCTCCTCCTCTTCCTCTCCTCCTTCTGTGTCTTGGAGTGGCAGATTTCGCTCCTCTTCTCATTCGTCCGGCACTGGAATCATGAATGATTATGCTCTGCGGTTTCCCCCTAAATACTCATTTGCCATGTTTCGCGTCGTGTCCACTCAGCGCGCTGAACGTCTGAACGGGACTCAGCATCCCGGCGTGTTCACGGCGGATCGCCCCGTCGCGGCCACAGCGCAGAGCAGCGGCAAAGCCCGCCCGAGCCGGACACGGTGCCGCTCTTCTAATGCCCACAACCACACGGACGGAGGTTAAAAGCACACGCTCTTCTCTCCAGTGACGGATGGGTCCTCCGTCCCCCCGTGCAGCTCATTTCCAACTAGTTTTGCCACGGAGAATGAAAGATTGAATAGCCTAATATATGCGAGTGAACTTTATATGAACCCTTCCGAGGCTGCTGACCTTCAAATGACCCAGGCAGGCTGACATCACTGCAGCTCCCCGGCGCGGAACAAGGCGGAGAGAAGAAGCGCAAGGGGAGAAATAATAAGACTTTTTTTTTGAGTGTTTTTGAAGAATAAAGAACACCATGGTCCTCAAAATTTAAAACCAGCAATTTTTCAATTGTATTTTATTTAAGTATTAAACTGTGTGCGCTTTGATACACGTTGCTTTTTATGCACAGTGACAGGAAAATGAGCCTATTCCTTCAGAGATGGGTGGTCATAAATAACACTTCTGAATAACAGCACTGATTTATGTAGTTATGAAATAGCAGTATTTTAGTTAAAGTAAAGAAGGAATGAAAGAAAAGTCTGTATCTAATCGTCTTTATTATGTTCTTCTTGATATACTGCAGCAATGACATCAATCATGAGGTCAAAATAGAATCATTTTGAAGCAGACATTATTTCTGAAATATTATAGGAACTTTATTTTGGCATTTCTTGAGCTTCCTGTTTTGCTTTATTAAACTGACAAATTCTTGATTTAAAAAAAACCAACAAAAAAAAAAAAACAAGATCAAGATTTAGCCTACAAGATATTTGGACTCAAGTATGAAGCCTAAAATATGCAAATATAAAATATGTCACGGTTTATTTATATCATAAATTTATAATATTAATATGTTAAGAGAGAAAACAACAAAAAACAAACAAAGAAAAAACAAACAAACAAACAAACAAAAGGAAAAAAGCACATCCATGAGGGAATGCACTGCTGTCAGTGCATGATGTGACTATACAGTCAAATGAAAATCGTATGTAACTGTACATGTTGACATAATGAGCTTATTCACACTTAATCACAGTGCAAATGAGTTTTCACTGTATACAGTTAAAAAACAATGGAACTGTACACAGTATTGGTTTTGCAGTTGAGGGTAAGCTAAATAAAGCAGAATGATAATTCAGTTCAGACATAAGAAACAGAACAACTGTCAGGTCTGGGTCGGGTTTGGTTACTGCTCTCTTGGATTTGTGTTGCATTTGGACAGAAATATGCAAGCACTCTAGTACGTGTCCCCCAAACTGCCAGGGACATGACTCATTGGTAGCTATGGACGTGTTGATTTTATATGATAGCTATAGTTACTTTGAAATATTTGTAAGTTACTGTATATAAAACCTTTTATAAACGTATATATATCTGAGCCATTGTGACAGATTTAAGTACCCAAAAGTCTATAAGAAGCTTAAATCTGCTGCTTACTCAGTAATGTGACACCAATAATAATCCAACAACCTAATATAACATTCTAAAAGGGACCGTACTGCTGTGACTTTATGTACATTTGTACAATTTGCTACCACTGCTTTGATATTTAGGTTCAACATTCTGTATTTTTGAAACATCTCAAGTGGAAAATTTACAAGCTTCTATCGCAGATGTTGCAGAAGAAATTAGATGTTGGGAGATTTCCTGACTGAGAGTGATGCTGGTACTACACACTGATATGCAACAGCATGAGCTGCTAATGACTCATTATTTAGGACTGCGAACCCAGTGGACTGAGTGTCGGCTGAAACGTATACACATACAGTGGCTCTGCCATCTCATCATTTACTCCTCTGAGCACAGTAGTGGCTGATGCAGTAGCTTACACTAGCTTGCACTGCAACCAGATTTGACCATTAGTAGCAAAGAAGAGTTTCACCAAATATAATAATCAAAACATTATTTAATCATGTCATTAACTGCCCTGTGCTGTCTTACACACTGTGCACAGTATCCTTATTATATCATGTTCTGATTATACCATCATCATGCACTCACAGTGCATTCTTATATGATTTCATATAATGACTAGGGACCACCACAGGTAAAATATGATAATTACTTTAATTTATTTATTGTTTACCATTAGTATGTAAAGAAACCTGTGCTGGTTAAGCTGTAAGATAATAAAATAGCAACCTAATTGCAACCTAATAACAAATAGCAATGTCTATTTCTGCATGATGGAGCTGTTAAACCACCTGTAACAACTTCATCACTTTGACTTTACTGTCCCATGAGCAACGCATAATAACAATAACAAAAAAAAATTAAAACACTATGGGAAAATAATACTTCCTCAAAAATGTAGGCAATATTTGTATTTTTTTCAAGTCTGCTACTGCAGCACTATTCCCTGTGGTCTGAACCAGACACAATGTTTGTTCATCTCTTTTTCCACAGAGAACAAAGTTTGTTGGTCACCATTGGTGCACACGAACATGGGACACATTTGAACAAGACCAAAAACAATATCAAAACAGTTGCAAAAACATTTTCAACTATTTTGTGCAGAATATTTCAAGTTCCTACATGTATGCCCAGTACCTCCCAGACATTACAATTATTCATTACTATCAGCGTACCTCATCGACTGGCGTACCATCAGTGAAAGTACTTTGTAAAGATTTTGTGGAAGTGCTATATTTTACATTATTTTAGTGAATATACATTTGTTTGTGATGTATGTAGGAATATACCACAGATTAACCGTGCCAGTGCAGGACGTGCTGATACAGACACACAGGAACAAGACATGATGTTGGGGGATAGGGAATAACAATTAGGGAAACAATTAACACTGTTTTGAACTTTTTTCCCTTCTTTTTTTATTACTGGGTACCTTCTCTATTATTCTGGAGTGATTCATTCTCCTTTCTTTGTGAAAGAGTGTGGTAAAATGCTTTTTATGCATCCAAAGCTATGAGTGGTGAAAAACTTCGCCGCTCTAACTGAAGCTTCAGTTGCTTTCCACGTTGCCGTTTTGCTGTCGCCCCAGTCACCATGTGACATACACACTTTTCTTTTAATGTCGTAAAAAAGAACTCTTCCTCCCAATCATTGTGAAAATGATGAGTTTTCTTTTGCTTTTCTGCTATGTTTTTCTTTATCTTTTAGGGTAAAACCTGCATTCAGCTCCCCATCGTAGCTGCACCTGTTAGCTCATCTCAACAAAGCGTGAGATGGAGGTTTGTCCTGCGCACAATATTGAACTTTGACCCCAGACAAGGTCAGAGTTCATATATGCATAAAACATTTTTGTTTTTTAATTTTATATTCTATATTGTCATTTTCACATCTACATCAATGCAAGTGTTATTGATTCAAAAAGAACAGCAACACAATTAAATAAAATTTTTAGACGGAACTCCATAGTAACTGGTGCTATTTTTAGAACACACCCCATGAGCGACTCATGTGGTTCCTGAGGGCGACCAGGTTGTTGTGTGTTAGTGTTGGCTATCTCTGGTCTAGTGGTACTCGGTACCAGTACTGGTACTTAAACCACAAATATACTGTATCGTCTTATGGATATCACAACAGGAAAGTAGTGTTGGAAAGCTTTTTTAGATTTTTTCTAGCCAAAATCTCTGTATATAATAAAACCTCTTAAACTTGTTGAGGTTAAATGAGATTTGAATGAGTGAGAGATTTTAGCGACAGTAATGTGGCTTCTCTTCCATATAAGTGAGTTAGATTACTGCTTCCATAGCTTTTTGACTTGTGACCTTTTGTAACCAGTAGGTTTTTACATGTTACATATATCTTTGAGCTCAGAGCAGTTAGTGGCGTTCGCAGATGACAGAAAATTTTGTGCAGCATTAATGCTTTTTTCCACCTTTCCTAAACTTGTTAATTATCTCATGGCCGCTCAGATTTGTGATTCTTTAGGGGGGATCCAGCTCAACTTGGTAACCACTAATCTCAACAGACTACGTAATCTGAGGAGTAGTTCAAAACCAGTTTGACTGCCTGTGTGGTTGTTGTATGCTCTCCCTTGAAAAGCTGTGTTTGGCAAAACAGTGCGTGCAGAGACTAAGTTGGAGTCAAATCTGACAGAGATGAATCATGGACAGAACAGCTTGGACTGGAGACAGACAATCAGGTGGTGTTGGTGGGGTATTAATAAAGCAGTGGTATGGATTTACATTATTGGAATTGTAGGGCTCCAGTATTTTCAGAGCCCGACCCATATTAAGCACTAAAAGTTAGTTATCTTGACCTCTCCTGCTTTAATTTTGACTGTTTTTAACCTCTCTCTAACAAATTCCTCAATTTTATGGAACTGAAATATTTAATATAAATATTAGTATTAGTATATATTTCAAAATGCTGTTCTCATGTTTGACATTACTTTTTCTCTTTTAGAGGGAAACTAGTAGATTGTGATTGGAAAGTTTATTATATATTATGATATGCCTCTTGAAATATACCCAAAAAGTTGGGACACTGTGTAAAATATAAATCAAAATCGATTATGATGATTATGTAAACCCATATTTAACTGACAATAGAACAAAGACAACATATCAAATATTAAAATGCTGAAATTTAATTGTTTTATAAAAAAAATATCTGCTCAGTTTGAATTTGATACAGCACCACGTTTCAAAAAAGTTGGGACAGGGGCAACAAAAGACTGGAAAAGTTGTGTATTTCTCTCTGTGCAGTGAAGATGGGAGAGGTTCACCACTGTGCGAAAGATTTTGTGGGCAAATAGTGCAACAGTTTAAGAAAAATGTTCCTCAATGTAAAATTGTAAAGAATTTGGGAATTTCAGCCTCTACAGTTCAAGTACATAATATCATTAAAAGATTCAGAGAATCCAGAGAAATCTCTGTGTGAAAGGGACAAGGCTGAAAACCAGGACTGGATGGTTGTGATCTTCAGGTCCTCAGCAGCACTGCATTTAAAACAGACATGATTCTATAGTGGAAATCACTCCATGCAAAGAAGAAACCATATCTAAACATAGTCCAGAAACTAGATCATTTAAGATGGTCTGAGGTGAAATGGAAAACTGACCTGTGGTCTGATGAATCAAAATTTCAAATTCTTTTTGGAAATAATGGACACTGTGTCCTCCAGGCTACAGAGGAGAGGGACCATCCAGCTCGATATCTGTGATGGTGTGGGGGGGCATTAGTGCCTATGGCTTGGGCAGCTTGCACATCTGGGAAGGCTCCATTAATGCTGAACCGTCTATACAGACATCATCCAGACAAAGTCTTTTTCAGAGAAGGCCTTGCATATTTCAGCAAGACAACACCAAACAACAGCATGGCTCCGTAGTAGAAGAGTCGGGACACTAAACTGACCTGTCTGCAGTCCAGACCTGTCACCCACTGAAAACATCTGGAGCATCATGAAATGAAAAATATGACAAAGGAGACCCTGAAGTGTTGAGCAGGTGAAATCCTGTATCAGACAAGAATGGAAAGAGGTGATGCAACACAGTGGTAAACATGACCATGTCCCATTTTTTTGAAATATGTTGCTGGCATCAAATTCAAATTGAGCAAATATTTTTCATAAAACAATAAAATTTCAGCATTTCAACATTTGATGTGTTGTCTTTAATTTATTTTCAGTTAAATATGGGTTTACCTGATTTGCACATCATCGGATTCTGTTTTTATTTACATTTTACACAGTGTCCCAACTTTTTTGGAAACAGGGTTGTACAGTACTGAGTAATTTTAAAGCGGGTATGTATATTCCATACAGAAACAGCTTAGAATCAGCTTCTCATATGCATCATGTGCAGTGCATATACAGTCGGCAGGGTTCTCTGTGTGCTGAACACTTGTGATAGCATTTGATGGAGTAAAGGAGGCGGTTTGAGAGGCAGAGCTGGCCCGAGCACTGCACACCACATTGATCCCCACGGAGCTCATGAATATTGCAGCATGCCTACAGCATAGCTGAAACAGGAACCCCTGAACCCCCCCTCCCTACACACACACACACACACATACACACCAGCTGACCCCTTGCAGTTCAGTCAGTGTAACAGTAACCGATGGATACACACACACACACACACACACATATATACACAACCCCAGTTAGCACAGGTAATGAATATACCTGAAAATCCACCTGTAATTAGAAGGCGATAATGAACCCATCCATCAAGATAAGCCACTTTTTGGCATCAGCGTTCCGCAGCTCGTGGCTGCCACTGCCAAAACTCACCAGGCTATGACAATACACAGTGTAGCTGATCATTTAATAAGGCCGGGTAAAGCCTGACAGCTTCGTGGATGACACACGTGCTGCAGTGGCTGACTTCACTGACTGTATCTGCAGCTTCAGGTGCAAGTTTAATTCCCCTTTCCTATGCACAAGAAACTCTTTATTTCATAGCATATTTATGAGCAGAGCTGAATCTGGTGCTCACAATTCATCAGTGGGTTAAACCCGATAACAGCTATATTTAGTTACAATTGCACTTATCCTATTGGTAATTTAAACGAAGCTGCATGGCAGAAGCAATGTATTTTCCACTCAGATTAGGTATCATGCCAAAGCATGCATTGGAATTATGCCATTGTGTTGCAACATGACACACAGAGTGACACCGAAGATTAGGATTCATTTCAGTATTCAGCATCATTAGCATAAATTCTTCCATATTTAAACAGTAAGGGAGAATTTATAGATTTAAATATCATCTTTTTTTTAATTTATCTTGTTAAAAATGAAATGCATGCAGTTACATAAGCTTTACAAATTTCCATACTGTCTTTATGCTTAACATATGCAGAGGTGTGAACAAACAGAGGATCAATAGCTTATTCCTTTCTGGTGTTACTTAAAGCACTGATTCATATTGTACACGGTGCAGTTAAAACTTAACCATCCATCTGTGGGTCTTTTGAAACAGGTTTTGATTATACCAACAAAAACTGGTCTTATTAAAAAAAACAACATTTCCCACAGTAAATGAAGCATCTAGTGAACATTCACATATTCATTCACAAAATAAAGGTCCCATATTTTACATTTTTCCAGTCTTTTATTTGTGAAGAAGAACTTTCTGAAGTGGCAGCTTAACTCAATACCAAGGTTGAAACGAGTTTCATTCAGCCAAAGAAACTCTAAGGAAACATTGCTGATTATTTTAAGATAGTATTTCCACAGATTCATAATAAACCATTTTTTTTGTCATTCACTTCAGATTTTAGTGCTTGTGAACAGGACATTTGTTCACATTTGTTCAGTGATAATGACTCAAAATAAGCATATGCTCTGCTTTGAGCAAGCACTGACATAATGTCAAATAAAAACACATTTTCTCCATATTCTTTGAGTTTTCTGTGTTTGGCATGAAGAAAGTGGTTTGTGAAACATTCTGAAATTCAAACACAGCTATAGTATATACCAAGTTTAAAATGTGATTTTCAGACCAAACCTGTCTCAAATTAACATGCAATGATTTTGAGAAATTATTTCCAAATATTCAACTAAATAATTTTTCTGCACACTCTTCAAGTTTTCAGTGTTTGTTAACAAAGAACTTGACCATTAAACCTTTTGAACAGAAAAGACAGTTTTAACATAATACTGACCTCAGAATGACCTGCTCTCAGTGAGAACTGCTCAGTGTGAACAATTGTTTGTTTTGAGGAAGCACTGATGCAATCTTGCATAAAACCAATTTTGCCTTCATATTTCAGAATCTTTGGTGTGTCTAGAAGTGAAGTTTGCTTGTGAAATTTTTCTAAAGGCCGCTTAAGTGAACACTGAGCTGTAGTCACAGCACATAAGGTAAACATGTTAAGTGAAGGCATTTACACAGTCCAATAAAACCATATCTACTTTTATGTTGTTGAAGTATTCAAGGCTACCACAAACACTGTGACCTTGACCTTCGACCACAAAAGTCTAATCAGTTTGTCCTAGTGGACATTTATGCCAAGTTTGAAGGGATTCCCTTGTGGAGTTCTCGAGATATTACATTCACAAGGCCAAAATCATGTTTTATGAGGTCACTGTGACCATGACCTTTGACCTACAACATCGAATCAGTTCATCCTTGAGTCCAAGTGAATGTTTCTGCCAAATTTTAAGAAGTTCCATCAAGGAGTTACTGAAATATCATGTCCACAAGGGACGGATGTAAGTACGTATGGACAGACAAACAACCTGAAAACAACATGCCTCTGGTCCTGACTATCACCAGTGCGGAGGCATAAAAAGACATGGAAGTCTTGAACCTTTAAAACTATCAAGAAAATTACACAAGAAGGAAAAAGCATTCAGTAAAGTGCAGTATTATTCTGGTCTGCCTTCATCGTTCAAAGAGTTTTTCCTCCTCCGTGGACAGACTGAACAAAACTAAGAGCCAGCATAAGGCTGCGAATCTGAAGAGGTGCAGAAAAGGCAGAAATGACTTATTCTAAAAATCACAAGCCAAGCAAACCCACAGGGCTGAAAAAATGGTGATCATCCCTTCAATACATTTAAAAAAAAAAAATACAATATTTGTTGCAGCAGGTCTCCATATTCTCACTTCAACAAATAACAACCAGGTTTGTGAGATCGGCACATGCAGTGACTTTTTAAAATATCTGCTGCCTCCACAAAAAGTGATAAAAAGTCAAATTTCTCATAAGGAAAAGATAATCTGGAGGAAACACAAAAGCAGGAAATGGTCCAACATTAAAACACTGAGCAAAGTGAAATGTGGAGTTCAGGTGGAGTGTGTGTCTTTACCTACTGTTTAATACTGGCGAACGAACACCAACATTGTAGATGTCTGGTTAAACTTTCCAGTTAAAAGTCACAGCCTCTGACAGATCCCACTGTCGATGCCCCAAATACACGAAGTGACACAACCCTATTCATGGTTTGTGTTTACATCAAATAGCACGAGTTGTGTTTACCTCACAGACTGGACTGTGAACTCTTTCCACTGATTGCGTGTCTGTGTTTGGTTAAATCACTGTCTCCTAACAAAAAAGGAAGTCGGGTCCAGTCCTGCTATTCACCCCTCCCTGTGACCCTAATGGGAGCTCTCTGTGTCCCCTTCCTTCTCACTCAGCAAACGACTCTGATTAATGACAACATTTCAACAACAATGAAAAACACAGACTCAGTGCTTTCAGTTGATCTCTTATGGACAGCTATTCATATACTAGATGTCAGGATATTTTACTGGACAACTGAAAACATGAACCTGCTGGTGGCACTAAATGAAAATGAAAAGAAAATCAACAAAGTCATTGGGATTTGACGTATGGCTAAAAAGTGTTTTGTGCAGTCACACTGACCTTGACCTTTGACCACCAAAATCTAATCAGTTTGTCCTTGAGCCCCCTTGAGAATGTTTGCGCCAAATTTGAAGAAATATCCTCAAGGCGTTACTGAAATATCACGTTCATAAGAATATACATATGTATATGTAGTATATATGTACATGTTTGGACAGAAAGTGCAATAAATAATGCCGAAGCTCATCACTTCAAATCACCTTCTAACTTTTTGGGGGGATATGCTATATTTAATTATAATTAAAAGTATAATTAGAAGTAATTAAAAAAAGTAAAAGTAATTCAATGTCTATTTATACATTATATGTTAATATATGTGGTAATAACCTTTTAATTAAAAGTTTCTCAAAATATTAGTTACAGTAGAAGTGTGTGTAAACTGACTGCAGAGATCATGCAGATTTTTGATCAGCAGACCTATAAACAAAAACCAAACCCCATGCATGAATATATTAATTTTTCTGCTGTGTGGGAGATTTGATTTAATAAACCATCTCTACCCCTCAGCTGCACTGTTAGAGACTGAACTGTGCTCAGTTAAAGTTATAAGCACAAGCCTCCCGTGGTCATGACAGGGCATTTCAAGTCAAGTGCACATTATTGTCTGTACCGTACAAGACAATAGCTAATAACCACTGACTCTGCTCGCTGATTGTGATTGGTTAGAGATGTGTACCACTGGCTGGAGGTATGGAAAAGAGACTCATTACAAACTAGAAGGCAATAAAGTGAGCTCATTTACTCCTAACAGCCTAACTACCCTCAGCAATGGGTCCCCTGCTGGAAATTTGGGTCGATGGAGAAGCAGTAATTACACTTCCGTCTAAGTGTCTTAATGTGACTGCCTCCATTGTTTACTTCTCTGTCTCCTACAAAACATTGGCTGATGGATCATTTTCATTTCCAGTTAAATCTGTGAGTGTATGTGTGTGTCTGTGTGTTGCCACATACATGTACATTTGTGGGATTATTTCTTCTCCATATTGTAAAATGAGATCATCAGTCTGGCACAGTTTGTTTGCTCTCTCTGGCACAAGCTTTCTCTTTCAAAATTTGTTAATGTGTTAATGTTTTTTAGTTAGTTAGTTTGTTTTTTTTTATCTGTGCTGTTAAGAACTCATAACTTTTTGCTCATTACACACTGTCAATCTAATAGTGTGACCAGTGCCCAAAGCTTGAACTCAAATTGGTGTAGAATGCAAACATAAGTTATTTGGTCAAGTATGACTTTATGTGACTCAGGGTTTAAAGTCAAGGTTATTTGTAGTCATATGCATAGTCAGTGTATTACCTTCAGTAGATTCAGATCAGCGCTCTGCCACTTATAGGAGAGGCAGCAAGAAACACAGCAGAGCACACGAGCAGAGCGATGAGCTGTTGTGCACGGGGCCTGCAGAAGTTTTAGACCCTCTTAAAAGATGCCCACTGAAACAATTCAATATCCACTGAAATATACGCTTCATTTAGAATATTTTCAGCTCTTTATCTTCCTGTCAAAATAGCACTTTCCTTTGGCACACTTTTCTCAAACATTGAACTGCCGTATTCCTACGTATAACCACACCTGCAGCACGCACTGTAATACCCTGATGCTGCTGGTCAGCTGAGTGAATCAGAAAGAGCTAAAAGAGTTGCTTCGACACAACAGGAATAACCCATCTTCCCCAAATTGCAGGTAGCCACAGGCAAAGCTTGCTGGTGGTTGATAGCTATTGTATTCATTTACACCGTGTTTCCCAATGAACAGAGGGAAAGAGTTGAGCATCAGGGTGGACCAAAGCCAAAACAACAAACAGACAAATCTATCTGAAAACAAAACAGGTAACCTATCCAATTTACCCATCCAAATTACAATAACTAACCTCCCTAACTAACATATACAGGAGAAAACGTGACCGAAAGATGTGGCAGTCCTGCACTCCCAACTGCCATGTACAAAGAAGCTAGAAGTATTGCAAAGCCTCAGGTATACAAATGATGATGTGTCCAGTTGGTAAATGGTGAATGGACTGCACTTAAATCCAACTGCTTTATAACGGAAGCCACATTCAAACATTATTCATACAGCACTTTTCCCTATGCTTTTTTTCCCTACCATACATGCACCTCACATCTTGGCCAAGGATACTTCAAAACACGGACTGGATGAGCTAGATAGGAAAGAGTTGTGAGCATCTTTTAATTGTTTATGTTGTTTGTGTGCTTGTTACTGGCAGTGGCTGACACAGTGTTAGTGGTTGTGCTAATGCCAACTCTTGCTCTCTGTTTCAGTTTTATTTTGCCCCACCGCCAGTCCCCACAAGTTGATGGGATTGGCCCCTTAGGTTTGTGACGTATGAATTCCTGGCTGTATGTCACGGTGTTGACTGATTATTTTGCTCATGATATGCATTTTATCATATAAAAAGAAATCACATGGACATGTTAACAAGGTTAAAAACTTGATTTTCATCAGAGTGGGTCTAGACATCCACTTACTCACTTTAAGCTATAACATGTACATATCATCCATCACACATCACAGGCTGTATTTACAGTAAACAGCGGTGGAGACATGCATACAGTATACATAACCACCTGTTGTATGCATATAAAATAACTTACATGACCCACTTAATGTTTCTTCCAGTTCTCCAGGCACTCTCCCACACTTTTTACCACCAGTTTCCTAGTTTACAACCTGAGGAACTGGTTGGCTTGTATAGAGATGTTGGTTCCAGTGTTGTTGTTGTTTTCCCTCTTCCGGATTGTACATTAAAGCAATATGTTTATGCTTATTTATCTTTGTTGTCCTTGTTTTTGCTGTATGTCCATGTGTATCTCCCTGAATATTGTTACTGGTACTGTGAACTTTGTGTGAGTACATTGAGACACTGGAGACCAGCATCTAATTCCGTGTATGCACGAACATACTTGGCCAATAAAGCTGATTCTGATTTTTTGACAGAACCCATCCATTTCTGGCCATTATCCAGGTCTGGGTTGTGGTAGCTAAGAAAGGTAGCCCACACGTCCGTTTTCCCAACCTCCAGCTCTTCCTACGGGATCCCAGGCCAGATTGACTGTGTAATTGCTCCAGTCTGGATTTGCCCCGTGGGAGGAGACTGAGATGGACGTGCCCAGAAAACCTCTAAAGAGAGGCATCCTTGTCAGATTCTCAAACCACCTCATCTGGCACAAATCGACAACACGAAGCAGCGGTTCTACTTCTGATTCCCTCTGGATTTCTGAGTTTTACCAAGGCAGCTGGTACAACACTTGCAATTACTGCTGACCCCGCTGCAATCTGCCTGTCAAATGTTACATCAAATCCTACCCTCACTCTTGAACTAGAGCCCAAGATACTTGTATGCTTGTGGCAGCAATTTGCTCCCAAGTCTTCAGCAACGGAGTGAACATGACTTATGACATGGCGCTGACTCTCACCATCCACTTACATGTAAACTTGCTTGGAGTGTAAACTGTTCAAAAATTTGCCTGTGCAAAGCACTGAACTTTTAGCAGCTGAGAGGTTGTAGTCACTACATCACCAAGTTTTCTGCACTGCCTATTTGCACTTCACCTTGCCACCCTCTGGTGTGATTAAGCACTCAGGCCTGTGGAAATCAGAAACTTGAGCAAAGTGACTTTGGCTAAGGAATGGTGTGAGTAGCTCAAATACCTGGAATGACCATGTAGAGACACTGCTCCTTCGTGTAGAATGAAAGGAGACAGTTGAGGTTACGGCATCCTAATCAGATTGATGATGGCTCCCTGTGGAGGAGATACTGGAAGGACTACAAATCCCATCTGAGGAAGAGGACATCTGGGCTGCTTTGATAAAACTGCTCCCACTGTGAATAAGAACTAGATAGGCAGCAAAAAAATATGGATGGATAGAACACAGCAAAACCCAGTGCAGGGACACTGCAATGTGGAAGGCATTAAATTTAAATTGGGGCTTTAAAATGCATCCTGTGGTAAACTTTGTTAAAGTTTGAGAATGTTTCATTTAAATTGGGTCTCGCGACGTTGTGCGCTTTGCTGACACATCCATTCACCCCAGTCTTTCAATTGCACCTCATGGTCTTCATCAGCAGTTGTAACTCTAACTGCTGATGAAGACTGCAGTTGGTAGCTCAGAAAAAACTAGTAAGTGAACCCTGAAGTGATAGTTGAGATAGTAATTGATGTTAGGTTTTGTGAGGTAGTTGTGAATAGTCAGTGTAGATTCGGATCAGTGTGCTACCAGTTAGGAAGGGCAGCAAGGAGCAGGGCACACTAGCTGAGCGATGAGCTGCTGTGGATGGGGCCAGCAGAAAAAAATGAGTTTTAGACACTTTGAAAAAATATTCAGTGAAACAATCCAATATCCCTTGAAATGTGCGCTTCATTTAGAATATTTTCAGCGATCCGAATCTACTGCAGGTAATACACTGAGTATACACAACTACCTCACACAACCTCACGTTAAATTACCTGAACTATCACTAAGTTAATTACCTACACTTGCCTACACTTCTACTGCTGTTTCTAAGGTCAAGAATTAAGTTGTCAACCTCATTCCTTTTATTTTTGATGCATTTTTAATTGACTAAAACTTTTTTGTCTTGTCTTAGTCAAAGGAATCTATGAACATTTTAGTCTAGTTTTAGTTGACCAAATCAATAAGATATATTAGTCTTTTTAGTTGCAAGATTAGGTGACAAATATGTGAACCTTTCAGTCAAACTACCGCATGGTTTGGTTTCAAATAAGATTCCATCCAACTGATTTTAGGCCAAAAGAAAACTGAAATGAAAATAAGCCATGTTGCACGAGCAAGAATGCAGCTTTGCAGAGAGGGTTTCAGATCTGATTATATTAATTTGACCAATACATCCTGACCAAAAGAGGACAAAGTCTGGAAGGACAAAAAAAGACGCAAAATAAATGTAATCTAACTCTTGATAACACAAACCCTGAAAAACCCTGTAAAACAGCCCTGCAGTAAATCACACCCTTTTAATGTTCACTTTTCTCAGCACTGTGCCAGACAGGTGTTGGGTTTTTTTTGTAATTTTTTAGGCCTTAATGGTTGTGTTGCAATAGATTCTATTTTAATGTTTATACATTACTGCAATTGAACTTTTCCATTTAAATAAATCTGTAATGAAAATATCTGTATCTTTGCCGACTACACAAACTAAATATTCGATAGCCGGCCGCTCCTGGCTGCCAACCAGGAGAAGTTATTTTGAAACTCCATTTTAGATGCTTTTTTTGTCAACATTATTGTGTGGCAATTCAGTCACAGTGGTTTTTTAAGTTATTGGGGCTTTATTGGATTGGACAGAGAGGGGATCGAGAGCCGAGCAGTGACATGCAGTCACAGTGAGTTGAGGCTGTCAGTTTCACCTCGTCAGTGTCTTGTCTTTGAATATGTTTCGTCACAATTTTCAGTCATGGAATTAGCACTGTTTCCGAACCTGACAATTGAAACAGCACATAGTGATTGTTCAGGTGTGCAGAGGTGAGAAACTAGGCAGGATTAAAGTCTTTTTTCACTTTTTGTGTGTATTGCAACCTGCGAGCAAAGACTGTCTGAGGCACTGTTATCTCCATTTGAAAAATTATTGCCCCCGCCTTGTCCCTCACAGAAGAGAGACCGACCTGTTCTCCAGGGAGAGGAGATGTAAAACTACACTGAGACACAAAGATATCTCCTTATTATTATCAAATCTTAACATAAACACCAGAAACGTGAAAAATATGGGACCTTTAGGTCTGGGAAAAAGCAAAGCAGTGATCACACCGGTTATTTGACAGCAAAATCAACTTTCTCCTCATCTCTCCCCACATCACCTCAGCCCTCTCCTTACCTGTCTGTCTTCCCAGTCCAGGCCATGATGTTTCAGAGGCAGAAGCCTGGTGTTTGCAGTGAGGGGACCTGCCCATCAGTAGGATGGGCTTCTTTGTGGCTCGGGGAGGGATTACTGTGCATTCAGGCAGCTTCACATGGTGAGCCGCAGCCTGTCTGATCAGAGAGGCACTCGCCCATCTCCACACCTCACCCCCTGGAGCCCATGATTTCACAAGGATTAGTGCACAAAGTCACCTAATCTCTCTCTCCGCTCTCTTTCTATTGATGGCCATCTCAAACATGAATGCATACACACTTGCACTGGTGCAAGTGCAAAGACTCACTCAGAAAACAGTCAGCCAGAGACTTCAAATAAAACACTGTAAAAGTGTAAAATATGGGACCCTAATGCCAAGCTAGGATAATCACATCTTCACTTCTGTAAAGATATTTCCCAAAATGTTGAAGATTTTCCTGAAATATCCACTTTCCTTAGAGGAACTTGATAAACACAAAAGACGTTAAGTGCTCTCTTAAAGATGTGTTGTTATCTTTAGGGTGTTTCTTTCATCTCAAATGGGTCCATAAAATTTATTTGTTGTGTAGTCAATATTGTCTAGTTATTCATTTGTCACAAAATGCTTTGCAATTAAAATATTTGCAATGGTACATCTTATACAGTATTATTTAATACTTTAAGAATGAGTAGTCGCTTGTACTGTACGATTGCAATCATCATTTTGTTCTTGCATTAATGCATTAATACATTAATAATGTTGGTGTTTATTTACATAATTCTTTTTAAGTGAACAAAAACTTTGTGCAGAAAAGTGAGAGATGACAGAGTCTTTGGTGGTGAGACCCAAATGTGATCTCATTATATTAAAAAGGGGGAGGATGTTGTGCGTAGTGTTTATGAAATCCCTCTGGGTCTAGACACTAGTGGTGGTCGTGGCGATGGAATGAATAGGACACAGATCTGGAAGTGATTAGGAATGGATTCTGATGAGCTCAACCTAGACACTGGACATGAAGTCTGGAGGTGAAAGGGCAGGAAGAGGGTCGCAGCGCTGCTGGAATGACAGTTGACAGCAAGAGAGAGCGGATTTAGTTTATTTTGTCAGCAACGACATGAGTGGCTGACTGACATCAAGATAAATATGTTTATGTTAATGTTTGACTGAACTTGGGCTAAGCTTCATTGCTGCTGTGTTCTGCTTGTTTAGGATAGAAAGTCACATCAGGCATCAACCTCAGTGAGAGAGGACGAAGGTAACATCTAAAGTCATGGCTTCATACCGTGGTATGTGAACACTGGTGAATCCTGGAGTGAAGACCGTGGTGCACATTTCAAACTCAATGACATTTAAATATGCAGTGAAGAAAATCTAGAAATGCTTGGTATTTGCTTTGATTTGGCATGTTGAGGAGACTGGAATGGGGACCACCATCACAACCCCAACTGTTTTAAAATTGCTGCTCCACCTCTGAACACAGGTGTAATTCATAGAATGATGGCTGAATTCCTCTTGGCTGGTCCTGGTATTATTCATGCTGGCCCACTGTCTGGGACACTGAATAGAACACAGCCATTATTAATGGCACTTGCACCTTTATTACTATGAAAAGTCAAATGACTGCTTTAGTAAAGGTCTAGCACACAGACCTTTCTACAAAGTCTACTGGCTGCAGTTATCTGTGAGTAGGATGTACTAAACAGTTTCCCACTATATGTTCATGATGTAACACCACCTTTTCTTTTTCTATTTGTCTAGTTTTTTTTCCTTTTGAACCATTCTTGTTGATTTAACTGATTTTTTTTTTAATTTAGGTGTAGGTGACTTAAATAAAAGAGTTAATATCAATGGTAATCATTAGCTGTTAGAAATGTTAACATATATAAAACAAATGGTCCACAGTTCTGTCACCATAGCAACTTGAAAAACCTTTTTTAACATGAAATGTTAAATGGGAAACGGAGGTTTTGAGCAATCGACCATTGTTAAACAGTTACATTAGCTGTAAGAAATATGGGACACTCCTAATTGCTGAATTTATGAACAGAAGCCTTGTTCATTTTTTCAAATCTCCAAACAGTAAATAACTTCTGCCCCCAATAAGTGTTGGGAGAACTGCAGGCTGGTACCAAATGGCAGAACACAGACACCTAATTCAATCAGAAAGCCCTAGGGCGGCCGAGCATGGCTAACCACATCATGGTTAAGCATCTTGATTTTGTCAGAATTATAGAAAATGACAAGTGAACTTGGCATGAACCACAGAGTCAGGGTGGAATCCTCGTATTGGCATTTCATAATCTAAGCAGGGCGGTGCCAGAAAATCAATACTTTTCAGCCTCCTTTTCTGCTGTTTTCTCCCCCTGAGTCTGAGGAAGACTCTGAAACATCACATCCCAGCAGCACAGTAACAAGCACAGACACTGTACAGCCACGAGTCACACACAAATGCTTGCAGTATTGTAGAGACCCGATGCTTTCTCATTCTTTGAATGTGTGATCGCTGTAGGCAACATGAAATGTGATTTCTTCTGCCCATAAACTGCATTAATCTCCACTACGTTAACCTACTCATGTAAGAACCACAAACACAAAGTGCACAAGGATGAGGTGGATCCAGATCCAGTCTTGGTATATGAAATATGAAACCAGTGTTGTGACACCAGTATAATATGTGACTGTGGGCCACAGTGACACATGTGAACAGTATCAAAGAGAATTCCAGTTGCATTTTTATCAATACATTTTTTACATTAGCCTTTGATTATGTTCTGGCCCGCCATGTAATGAATTAGAAAATCTGGTCTTGGTCTGAGGTCTTGGTCTGATTTCAGGTAAACACTCAGAGAAACCAAACCCTACAAGGTTGGAGGGTGGGTCCAGGCTTGGGGCATCACTGAGGGCGGTGACTGCTTTGCTGAGACATCACAAAGTTACAAAATTCCTGACAGCTCATTTTAAGGCTCAGTTTCTGAATACAGCCTGTTTGCATTTCTCTGTGGACTGAGGCTTTGATACTTTCACAGTATTAATATAGAACCTAGACCTGCTTTATAATCACAAACACATGGACATCTACCTTTATACAATATTGGACCTTTAATTTATGGAAATAGAAATAAATTTCAGTCTTAACTCAAAATCGCGTGTTGTAAATTGTCAGATCAGAAGACATTTTAAGAATGAAACATGAATGAGTAAGGAATGATGAGCTCCAGTAATCTGAGTGTGTAGACCGCGGTTGAAGCAGCCTGGTGTTGCATGCATGTAATCTAATCATGGTAAACATGGTGGATGGTCGTGCATCCTGGTGTCAGAGGCTGCAGATTTATCAACATACAGTAGCAAGAAAGATTGTGTGAGCCCTTTGGAATTTAGAAGCTGATGTTCTTCATTAATTGTTATAAAATGTGATCCAATCTGCATCTAAGTCACAAGTACAGACAAACACAATATGCTTAAACCACTAACCCACCAAAAATTATAATCTTTTATATCGTTATCGAACACACTCATTAGACATTCACAATGCTGTTTAGCCATATTCTCAGGGTGTCTCAGGGTGAGAGCTGCTCTCTTTAGAGAATTCTACAGCATCTTTGTTGGGTTCAAATGAAGGTTCTGATGCTCTGACTGGGCCTTGCTAGAATGTGGATTTTCCTCATCATTCTTTAGATTCACAATATTTGAGGTCCGGTGCCCAGAGGCAGCAAGGCCCAAAATCACAATGTTGTCACAGTACAAGCTTAAAACATGCAGTGATGTTTACTTTTGAGAGCAGAAGCTTCGTCCTTGCTTCATGTAACCATGCACCATGACTTGGTTTGGTATGAACAGAGATGTTAAACAGCTCCAATGATTCCTGTAAGCCTTTAGCTGTTTACCCTGGGGTTCTTCATACCTCATTGAGCATCTGCATTTTGCCTTTGGAGTCATCTTAGCTGGACACCCACTGCTAGAGAGAGTATCCACAGAACTAAATAGTCTCCATTCACATACAGTTTGTCTCTGGACTATTCAATATCTAAACTCCTTGAGATGACTCTGTAACCCTTTCCAGCTTCACACAAATCAGCTATTCTTGATCAGGAGTCTTCTGAGGCGTGGGTCACATAAGCAACTACTTCTTGTGAATAGCAAATTGAAAATGTCAAAAAAAAGGTTCCTTTCGCATCAGGAGCAGAATTAAGGGGAAAAAAAGTAGAAGTTGAGTCATGATTACCCAACCAGCAGAATAAACATTTCATACACAACAAAGGGATACTAGATGTTATTAACCCTAAAAGACTTGGCTTTACTAAAATATCACTATACTTCACATCACTGATGACTGGTACGGAAAAATCCAACATCCTGTCTACACTGAATGCATCCTCCATGTTTTCCAATTCTTTCTGCAGATAGGCTTTAGTTCTAAGTTTCCTACACTGCTCACACTTTATATAGGCAACTTCAAGTCTAAATTTAAGAGGTAAACACTGATTGTGTATTGGTTTGTGAGCATGGTTGAAACACTTCTGAGAGCTGCTGTCTTGGTGCTGTGATGTTATTATGACACCCAGGACCAGAGGAATTATGTTTTTGGGTTTTCCGCCTGTCCAACTGTCCCATTCTTGTGAATGGGATGTCTTGCAACGCCTTGAGGGAACTTCTTAAAATTTGGCACATACATTCACTTGCACTCAAAGATGACCATATTTCCTGCAACTTGGCTTCGTTAAATAATGGCGACAAGTATTTTTTATGATGTCACAGTGAAGTTGACCTTTGACTCTCTCAGTATAAAATGTCATCACTTCATCATTTTATCCAATAAACATGAGATTTAACATTGCAAATGCAATTTAACATTGTGTTAAATTTAACATAGTTAAATTGCATGATATCTAGCCGATTAATTTATCAGTTATGGCCAAAAATATGTTTTGTGAGGTCACAGTGACCTTGCCCTTTGACCACCAAAATCTGATCAGTTCATTCTTGATGTCAAGGGAATGCTTCTGCCACATCTGAAGAAATTCGCTCAAGGCATTACCAAGATATCATGTTCACGAGAATGCGGACGGACGGACAACCTGAAAACATAAAGACTCTGGCTCTGGTTGTCCATAGAATACACAATTTCATAGTAATCTGTCTCTTAGATTTATATAGCCTATACAAAGGTAGCATTTTGTCCTGCAGAGGAAAGGAATGTGCAAATATACACTCAATGGCCACTTTATTAGGTACACCTGTTTACGTAGATATCTAATCAGCCAATCACATGGCAGCAACTCGGTGCATTTAAGCATGTAGACATGGTCAAGACGACCTGCTGAAGTTCAAACCAAGCATCAGAACGGAGAAGAAAGGTGATTTAAGTGACTTTGAACATGGCATGGTTGTTGGTGCCAGACGGGCTGGTCTGAGTATTTCAGAAACTGCTGATCTACTGGGATTTTTCTGCACAACCATCTCTAGTGTTTACAGAGACTGGTCTGAAAAAGAGAAAATATCCAGTGAGCAGCAGTTCTCTGGGAGAAAATGACTTGTTGATGCCAGAGGTCAGAGGAGAATGGCCAGACTGCTTCGAGCTGATAGGAAGGCAACAGTAACTCAAATAACCACTCGTTATAAACCAAGACAAGCATCTCTGAACCTACAACACGTCGAACCTTGAAGCAGATGGGCTACAGCAGCAGAAGACCACACCAGGGGCCACTCCTGTCAGCTAAGAACAGGAAACTGAGGCTACAGTTCACACAGGATCAACAAAACTGGACAATAGAAGACTGGAAAAACATTGCCTGGTCTGATGAGTCTCGATTTCTGCTGTGACATTCAGACGTAGGGTCAGAATTTGGTGTCAACAACATGAAAACATGGATCCATCCTGCCTTGTATCAACAGTTTAGGCTGGTGGTGGTGGTGTAATGGTGTGGGGGAGATTTTCTTGGCACACTTTGGGCCCCTTAGTACCAACTGAACATCGTTTAAATGCCACAGCCTACCTGAGTATTGTTGCTGACCATGTCCATCCCTTTATGACCACAGTGTACCATCTTCTGATGCTGCTTCCAGCAGGATAACGCACCATGTCACAAAGCTCAGATCATCTCAAACTGGTTTCTTCAACATGACAATGAGTTCACTGTCCTCAAATGGCCTCCACAGTCACCAGATCTCAGTCCAACAGAGAACCTTTGGGATGTGGTGGAACGGGAGATTCACATCATGGATATGCAGCCAACAAATCTGCAGCAACTGTGTGATGCTGTCATGTCAATATGGACCAAAATCTCTGAGGAATGTTTCCAGCACCTTGTTGAATCTGTGCCTCGAAGAATTAAGGCAGTTCTGAAGGCAAAAGGGGTCCAACACGATACTAGCAAGGTGTACCTAATAAAGTGGCCGGTGAGTGTATATGGTTTAAATCTTTGGATAGTGTGAACATGTCTGCATGTCTTCGCATGAGATCATTTTGTTTTTTGGGGCGCACGTTGGCCTGATGGTGGGGGCAGAGGAAAATAGCTTGCCAGACAAACTAAATTACATCAGCATCTTTACCAGCATGGGACTGGATTTCATTTCTGCTCTTACAACCCTCTTTCTACAATTGTACATCTGGCTGGAACTTATTCCTATGCTTTATTATTTAAGTTTCAAACCGTAAAGAATTATGACTGTAAAGATGGTTTTACAATGAAAACAGGGTTTATCTTCCCCAGCCTGAGTCGTATATGCAGTAGTTTCCCCATCCTGATACAAACAGAGGGCTGTGGGGGGAAAGCAAAACAGAGATTGAAAAAAAGTAGGCAAAGAGAAAAACTCAGAGGGACTCCTTTCAGTGCAAACAAACTTACTTTTCATCAGGTGCTATTACACGTCCCATTCACATTTATTGGATTGAGTCCATGCAACATAACCAAGGTGCTGACAGGGGCTGATTACTCCAATAAGTCTCACAGCCCTAGAGGAAGGGTCACCCAGAGGACAGGTATGCAGAAGGGCCTTCTTGAGGGCCACAGCGTCCCAGACTAGAGTCTTGACCAAAGTATGACTAATATCCCTCATTTTCCCTTTTCCTCTTGTTAATCTTTTTTGGATGTTTGTTTAGCTTCCTAATGCCGTCACCAACATCACATTTTCAGTGTAGACATTTTAATGTAAAATGCCCATATTGAACTATATAATAGACCAGTGGTTCCCACTCTGGGCAGTCTGGCCCCCATTGGGTCCCAAGATAAATCTGAGGAGTCACAAGATGACCAAATGAATGAGAATGAGAGGTATAAGACCAAAGTTTCATACTCTGGTCACAGTTTGACACAGGTAACAGATGAAACAGCTGAAAGACAAAAAAGCAGAAGATCAAAACAGTTGGAAGCTCAGAAAAAAGCAATTGGGATCTTCATTTAAGATTATTTTTTGCCCATATAGTTTATTTTTGCTGATTTTCTTCTTTTTCTTGTTACAAAAAATATATCTTTCTTTTCTTGGTCGCTTAAAGTGACAGGTTGGTTATTTGATGTGGGGTTGTGTGAGGTACTTCATCTGTAGTCAGTGTATTACCTGCAGTAGATTCAGATCAGCGCACTGCCAGTCAAGCTGAATGAGGTGCTACTGGGGTCGGGGTCACCCCGCAAAAATGTGTTTTAGCCACTTTTTAAAAATCCCCACTGAAAAAAAGCTTATATCAGTTGAAGTGAACGCTTTATTTTGAATATTTTTACCACTTTATCTTGCTGTCAAACAGTCCTTTCCTTTGTAATGACAATTTGAGAACCATTTCACTACCGTAATACTGCGCACAAGCGCAACTACAACACACACTGTATCACTGCAGATCAGCTGTTTGAGTCCGACAGACTGAACTGCTCGGTGCGCTTGTGTGTAGGAATTTGGTAGTTCAATGGTTGAAAAAATACAGCTCCAAAGAAAGGGGCTGTTTAACGGTGAAACTCACCTCCACATCAAATAATGTGAACTAACACTTTAAGAGCGGGAAAATGATGCCTTTAAATTGAACTGCTCACAGTTCATATCCACATTGGAGCCATAAACTCTGACAAGGGTTCACAAGAACACATTGCATTATTTTGAGGGGCCACAAGCCAAAAAGATTGGGAACCACTGTGTTAGAGAACCATTTGAAATTTTGCACTTCAAGATGCAAGTAGATTAGAGACGTTTGTTACCAAACCATTAACCTTAACCGACAACATTAAAGTGTAGGCCTTCATCACACATGAGCTGCTGCTGTGGACAGAGTAAAACAAATTAGACCACACAGAAAATATTTCACTTAAAGGTTAAAGTAAACAGAAAATAGAATCAAGACTTTCTATTGAGCAAAAACTAATGAACAGAACAAAAAAAAAACATACATCGCCTCCTCTGGCGCTGAGCATGTTGTGTACAACTCTCCCGTGTAAATATTAAATAACTTATTGAAATAAATAGCAAATATTAGCCAGATTTTCGAATGCATAAACAGATTAACAAAATGAAAACACACTCCTCCAGCTCTGAGAGCACTTTAACAAAAACCTCTTCCTCCTCCTCCTCCTCCTCCTTCTCTGCTCTCAGTTGATTGCAGAAACAACAGGTTTACTAAACGGGAACTTGCAATCAAATAAATAGGCCAAACTCAGTCCTCAGCACAGTGTCTACTGCTTTTTTTTTCTCAGAAACAGCCACACGCTGTGGGGTTAGCCTGGTGCACAGTCTGTTAACTGTCAGATGGTACTGATGTCCCAGGGTATTTAACTGTTGAAGTGATAGTATTAAATTCTTATTATCTATTAACGCTCAATTATGAACAACACTAAGGTGGAGCCTTTTAACTTAGAACTGTAATGATAATAATTATGTCCCATGAGTTATTGATATCCTTTGAAATCATCAATCTGTCACTGAGCTGTTCTCTGAGCTATTCACTCTTTTGTCTTCTGCCTCAGATCCATACATCCAGTGGCTGTTCGTCAGTCAGTGCTGCTGCCACTGTTCTGCAGAACCCAGGAGTACGTGGCTTAGCGCCTTTCAAAGCCTGCCTGCCATTCAAACACACACAGCCAACCCAGCTCCCCCTATGAGCAAACAGCCTGTACACACACACACACACAAAAACAGCAACTAGAGGGATCTGTTCATGGGTTGTGTGCTGGTGGAGGCCAGGAAACCTGCAGCCAAGAAGCAAATGGAGGGAGACTTAAGAAAGCCCTCCACTCCTGATAACAGTATCTCTTTAGCCTACAGTTGTGCCAACAAGCATTCATTCAGTGGCACCATGTTCACAGGCCTCGCTCAGCTTATTGTAATTGATGAGCTAAGCGCCAAGTTGTGACCAGAAGCTAAATATAGCACTGTGACTATACAAAGGCTTTGACTGAGGCAGACACACTGCAGACACAATGGGCCGATGAGGCGACCACAGTGTGACGGATCACAGGACAGACAGGGCGTACAGCCTCTGTGGGAACTGGACTTTTTCATACTTCTATATGTAACCATACCATATGATATCTATATTCACTTTGTTTGTTGGGGGCAGTTAACATGAATTTATATTAAATGATAATTCTAGCCCTGATTCTCAGTCCCCAAGAGGAAAAACTGAACAGAATCAGAGGCCTGATGTGAAACATAACAGTATTGGTGTCTGTCCCATCATCTCCCTTTCACACAGATGTCGATCCAGCTATGTAACGACCTTTGCTGCAGGCTTTAAGGCAAAACAACGCAATGCTTCCCCATTTCTTGTTTGCACCTTTTATACAGAAGGACGAGGAGTAACAAAGGTGCAATATCCCTGCCTTGAACAGGCTGTGTAAAAGGGGGCTAAAGCCTCCAGGTTGAGGTAGGGGTGGCAATCAAGATTTATTTAAAACACGCAGGATGAAACAACAGGAGCCGACCAAAAGGATTTACGGAGAAAAAAACCAATACAGTTAAATAATTAAGATAATTAAAAATAAAGCAAAAGTATATATAGTCAGGAAATGTTGGTTGTTTTTATCTGCATTTTAAGTGATGATTGGTTTCCTGATGACTGCTGTAAGTCAAGTAAGTGGATCAGTTTATCTGGATTAGTGGCATTTGGGCAATTTGAGGTTAAATTGGATAAATGACAAGGTGGAATATCCGACATTTACTTATGCTGACTGGAGGGAGGGGAGGAAAGTATGGCCCAGGCCCTTTGGAAAATTGACAATGAGTGGAACCATTGATCAAAGGGTTAGGCTTCACAGGACTGTTAGATATATAGTTTAAATGACCTTAAACAAACAATATTTGCGTCTTTGAGCTGAATCTCATCTTTCATCACACCAACATTTTGCAACACAGACACATAGGAGGTAGCAATTTTTCAATGTCTTTTTCATGGGTGCTTGGGGCTGCTGTTTTCTCTAGAGCTATAGTGAAATGTTTTTAAGTGAATTGATCTCTATAGTGTATTTAGTCAGCTGCTGGTGATTTAGAGGAACCAGTAGTTTGTAAGGTAAGGAAAATGAGTGTAATCACCTTAAATGCTTTTGAGTCTTTAAGCGTTCAAACAAGTGGAATGGTCAGATGACCACTGCATTCTGG
Source organism: Trachinotus anak (assembly GCF_046630095.1). Lineage (NCBI taxonomy): Eukaryota > Metazoa > Chordata > Actinopteri > Carangiformes > Carangidae > Trachinotus > Trachinotus anak. Next base: position 3,285,299 of record NW_027273867.1, read on the forward strand.
GTAATGTTACTTAAGTAGCAGCAGCAGTGATGGCAGCAGGCTGTTTTGAACTTGTAGCTACGCTTTGATGTTCCCATTTCTCAGGAATATACTTAAAGTTACAATATGTAACTTTTCCACATTAAAATAACTGATCAGACCTTCTGTATGTTTATATTTTTGAGTTATGTATTTACATTATCCAGCAATTTTTCCAGCAATTATCAAATCTAGAGAAACACATGCATTTAATCATGGTAAGGGTTTGTTTCATTTGGTCGCCTGCCAATGACATCTGACATCTGATTTGTGTTTGCCTGCCAAAAGCTCAAAATTGTATCCAGTTTTAAGCCACATTTTTAAGATACACTTTTTACTCCTTGGTCATTTTAAGCTGTATATTTTAACTGGATGAAGGATTTTAGTTATCGGACATCTGGATCACAAATGAGCCAAATGAACAAATGTTAGGCAGCTCAGCTTAGGGACGTCCTGTGTCTGCTGAACTGCATCCGTGAATCACTGATTTTTAAGGTGAAACAGCTTTGTGTGGTTTTTCTCCCAGTTTCCTCCTGAATGTCTGGTTCATAAGTTGTCAAAGAAACATTCAAAAAAAGGTTAGGGGCAGTCTTTGCTCCCAACCCTTCCCTGACATCCCTTGTCTGCCATACAGCGTCAGCAAAACACTGAACTTTAAATGTGAAACTGCTTTATTCAGTGCTTTCAACATTCATAATCAGCTGGTCTGTTTGTTGTGGAGAGGAGGAGACCTCTGTGGATAATTCAGCTCCAGGTAAAAACCTCCTGAATGTCTCACACCGAAGATCAGACCGAAGATCCAAACCAGGAGAAGCTTACACCAGTGGTGGTGAAGACAACAACTCCCATGATCCCATGCTATTTCATGATGTCACCCCAACGCTGTCTGTTTTTTTTATTGTTTTGATTTGGCAGCTGAGGTTTGGTCTGTGTGTTTACGAGTAATATTGTTATTACTAATGAGACTTATCACCAAAGCAAAGCTGTGATAAACTTGAATCAGCCTTTCAACATATTCACCTGCAGTCACGTTCTTGAATGTCAGATAGCACTACCTGCAAAATAAGAATAATTGTATGCGTGTGTACACATTGCTTTGATGCACTCATGTGTCTGAGCCTTTTCACTGACGTCCACATGTTTTCCATCTCTGTGTGTATTTCAGAGTCAGGCTGCATGTTGAGGAGTGTCCGTAGCCCATTTAGCAGAGTAAAGCGCTTTGGCTCTCTATGAATGAGGGCGAACATCCATCCAACTTATCTCTGAGTGCAGACATGGGCTCTCTGCCTTATAATTGCAGGTTCATACACACAGTCACACAATAAATAGCATTTCTCTGGGAAGCTTTAGAATACCACTCATTTTAACCAACCCCCCCCCCCCTTCCCAACCCCCACCACCTCCAACACCCCCCCACCCCATTTCTGAGTCCAGATCAAATGAAGAGAAACACGTGGAAAATGGACTTTGGCCCTTTTTCGCTGCGACTACCAGGCTCTATTTGCTTTGCCACTTGAGACTCTCATAAAATCCACAGTTGCAACAGCAGGATACACGTCCTGTGATCGTTCATCTACATCTCAAGTCTCAGCCATATTTCGAAGTGTTTGCATCCTCTGTAGTGCCCAAACCTGAGAGCAGTAAAGCTTCCTATAGATGTGAACCAAATATAGCACGGGAAAGTTCACGTTGGCCTGTGTTTGACTCCTGGATCTCCAGCTCCACCCTACTCTCCCTGCCCCCACCTCCCTTCCTGTGATGAAATATGCTCCTCATGGCCATGAAGCCCCTCCTCCACTCCCTTACCACCCACCACCGCCAAAAAAAGAAGCTATCTTTTGAAACAAGCCGCATCTCTGCTGGCCCTGTTGAACAATGAGATGCTCTCATGCTGCTTTGTTCTGTGGGCCTCTCAATGCAAACAGAGCTCTGAGAACTGCTTTTTCATTGTCTCATCTTCAAGGGGTAATAAATAAGAGCCCGGACAGCTAGACAAGCCGCTACAAGGCGAGAATAAGAATACCGCTGTTAAAAAGCCTGGCTTTCAATCAAGGTACATTTAAAGAATAGTTGGGGTTTTGTATGGACGCATGTTGTGCCTATTAATGAACATACAAAAGGAGCCATTTTTGTGATTTATGGGTGGCTACCATGGAGAATGACCACAGGCAGGGTGGACCATGCGTTAGGATGTGCATTTGGATTTGTACCAGCGACAAAATACAAGCATCGCTTTAGGAATTGTACCATTTTCACAAAGAATTCAATTTTTTCCAGAAGAGAAAATTAAAAATGAGCTCGGATTCCGTCTCACCAACAATCTCACCGACAATCATCCCTGTTATTGAGCAGATTCTCTTGGCTCGGAGACACAAATACAGAGCAGAAAAGCCTTCGGTTTGCCCAAAGGTGTGAGGCACAGAAATCATATCAATAAACAACAGTAAGCTCTGTAATCAACACAGCTCAGATAACAGGTTGCTTATTGCTTTGGGGACTAAATACCATAAGATGCATTTCCAAATCAACGCCTACCCAATTAGTTTTGCTACATTTTTAAATTTTTCCCTCACAGACTGTTATCATTTGTGTATTAACATTGTTTGGCTTTTGCCAGCAAGGAGATGAGGGCTGAAGTCTCATGACAACTCGAGAATGAAGGGGATTGATGGTCGGCTCGGAGTAAAGAGTTGGGGCAGACTGAGCTTCTCATTAAACAGCTCCAGATGTGTGCCAGATGTCAGGGAGTCTCTCCATTAAAAAAAAAAAAAAAAAAACACACCGTAAAAAAATGCATTGCTGATGTGATCACAGTGGGTAACCGCTGTTGCTTGCAGCAGTTCGGGCACCTTTCCAAACCCCAGAAAAACTGAGTATCATGTTGTAAACACTGTTTTAGTGTGGATGGAATGTGCGGCTGCATATATGCATAATGCATAGGATTCTCTGAGAGCTACACGGGGAAGGTGGGGGTGGGTGGTGCAGAGACTCCTGGCAATGTGAACTATGGTTGAACCGTAGGAGGGAGTGCACTGTAAGGTTGGAAACAGTGGGGGTAAAAAAAAAAAAAAAAAAAAACCCTCCCAGCCCCTTTTTCAATCAGTCACAGGGCCCGACAATGGTCTTGTTTCCAGACATTCCTCTATGCATTGTCGATGACCAATACTTTTTTTGTTCCACAAGCCTTGTTCTCATCACATGCAGTCCTCAGTGGATGAAGACACACCGCCTCTTGCAGACAGCACATATTTGATTTGTTAAAGGCCTGGACCCTGTTAAAACACAAATGTTGTTAAACCTTCAGGTTACACTATGAGATGTAGTCCTTGCTCTGCTTCGCCTCTCTTGGCAGAGAGGTTAGTGAGTGAGCTCCATTCATTTGCCAGCCACTTGAGTGCACATTGATTTTCAATCCAGAGAGTTAGCACATGGTGTAATGAGAGAAGTTTGCATTATTCATACTTTGCCAGGGCTAGAAACCGCATGTGACCTAAATACCCGGTGATGGATTCTAAAATAACAACAGGGAAGCACTGACAGACAGTCAGGCAGACAGTGACTTGAAATGAGAAAGGCAGACAAAAGAAGGGGTAGGGAAAGAGGAGGGGAAAAATCTGGGGGGCAAAAGATGAGTACGTACGTATGTGAGTGTGCATTTGCCAAGTTTGAGAGCAAACTGACAGCTGAGTCTCTTTTAAGATTAGGTGCTGTGCAGACATGTCTTGTCAGTCTGTTATTAGAATGGTACAGAAACAGCATTAAGCAAAAAAAAATGTGCAGAATCTATGTCCATGTATTCCTATAACAAAGGATCTCTCAAGCCCGACTGGCTGCTGCACTGATGGACTTTATTACAAGGAAATTTTGAGAAAGCTTCCTCCTTCTGTAATTGCATTATGACACCACTCCCTCAGCCCAGGCATCACACTTGAGGTGCTTCTGCTGCTTTAAAGGTGACATGCAGCAAATTTCAACATCTCATGTAAGATGTGGTGGTAGATAGAAAGGTGACCTCCAGTCAGTAAAGAACAACTTTCACTGAAACTAAAAAATCAGCTCTTTCTCAGAAAAGCAATGGATGGGCTTAAAGGGTTGATTTTCATAATTTCCCTCCAATGCTATAGCACATGTAATAGATGTAGATAGACACCACAGATATACTACAACCACATCACATGACTTTCATGTGTTTAGAATGTGTATTGGCATTCAGTGAGATACTTAAATGACATGGAAAATTATCTTATAGTTCTTGATTATTGATTATTAATCATTTAAAATCATATCAACATAACTTCCACCGGCTGGAGGTCATGGGTTTCGCCACCCTTTATTTGTCACATCTTATAATACTGTGAATTCTCAAATAGAAAAAAAACAATATTTAAATGATAGGGCCCCAGTAAAGGCTGGTTGAGGGTTGGTAGAGTTTCCTGCACTATAGCACCAGAGTCATGTTGTACTCACTTCTCTGCTGCACTGAGTTTCTCTTTTTAATATAAACAGCTATAAACTAAATTTAATCAAATAGCTTGTTGACCTTTTTTTTATGCATTAAGCTGTTTAGCCAACACCACTTGCAGATGTTTCACATTAGACCAAAAGAGTTTCTCCTCTCTGAAAGAAATACTGTTTTCATTCAATAATTGTTGCCAGTTGCTTCCACTTTATTTGATTTGCTTCCACTTTCCTGTCTTTTTAAAGCTACTGTCAATTTTTTTTACAGGAAAGACAATATTCACAATTATTGCACCAAAGACAGGACATGAAAGCTGCACAAGGGAGAGAATCCCATCATTTCTTGGTTGGCTTGGCTACCTAAACCTTTTCTACAATAAAAAAGAATTAAATTCCACTCTATCTAGTACAATATGGGACCTTTAAAGGGTCAGTTTATCCTAAAAAAGAAAGAAAGAAAGAAAAGTTACCTTATATCACTTACTATTATATTAATACTTATCTTTTGGTACTTCTGCTTTCATTTGTCCCAGAGATTTTCTGCCTCCACTCTAATACAATGAAGCAGAAGATTTCATTTCTGGTGCTCACAACATTGCAAAAAAAAATTAAGTAGTTTGAGTGAAAGCAGAAACAGGGCAAGATACCAGTAGAGGTGCTGTGTGACGTTTTTTTAAAATGTATTATTTGTATGAACTGACCCTATAAATTCAGCTTCATCACCCTTAAAGGACCTAATCTCCATTCAGCTTACATTACACATTACATTACTAGTACAGTACATCTCATTATACTGTGTGTTGGATTTGGGTTAACTATACTGCAACTATACTGCAGGTAAAACATTAATGTTTTACCTGCTTATCACAGCTGACATGACACTCTGCTTGAGGCGTCATGCTGCCATGTGTGTTTCAGGGAGGAGAGCGAAGGAAACATTTCCTGGGCTGTGGGGCAGGAATGTTTCTGTAAGAAACATTCACCTGTCAGATGAAGGCTTTGATAATCTGTTGGGGTTGTGAGCAGCTGGGACACTGACAGGTTGGAAGTACAGGTAGCTTCCCCCTTGGCCAGATGGGAGGAGAGCATGGAGAGGGGATAGGACAGATGGGGAGAGGACGGAAGAGTGCGACTGACAGGATCCATTAACCAGCTTGCTGACTCGCTGCATGTGTGATGCTATTCTGTACTGTTTGAGAATCTGCTAATGATGTCTGTGTTGGTGTTTGATTTTCTTTTGCTGACAAATACTGTGCTATAAATTGATTTTTTTTCAACCTTCTTTTCCTTAACTCTGTTCTTGTTAAAGCTCCCATTTTTTACACCTTTCTGGTGCTTTTGATATCCATAAGAAAATATATACGAGGCTTTAAGCAACAAAAACAAGGTCAGTGTAGTTCCTCTCTCAGACCTCTCTCTGGAGCTCTGGCAACAACATGTCAGTGAGGCTCAGGACGTCTCCCCTGAGTGATCGAAAAGAAATATAGCAGATTTCAGGTAAACACTCAGAGAAAACAAATCCTGCAAGGTTGGATGGTAGGTCCAGGTGAGCGGGGCTTGGGGTGTGGCTGAGAGCGGTGACTGCTTTGTTGTGACATCACAAAGTTCCAGAAGTCCTGACGGCTGGTTTTAAGGCTCAATGTCTGAATACAGGCTGTGTGCATTTCTCTGTGGACTGAGGCTTTGATACAGGTAAGATGAAATAGCCTTTATTCATCCCACAGTGGGGAAATTCACAAGAATATTAAATCTGATCATGCATTGGCCGGGAATCGAACCCGGGTCAACTGCTTGGGAAGCAGCTATTCTCACCACTATACCACCAATGCCTCTTTCACAGCATTCATATAAAACCTAATCGTCTCTTTTTTTGATATAAACCTATAATAAAGAAAAAAGAAATGGAAATCTCCCTTTACATACATAATATGCTGATAACCTTTTTAGTATTTGTTGTAGATTTCACTAATACTACACACTAAAAATCACTGGGTTCATTTTTGACCCTGTTTGGGTTGGTACAGCACAAAGGCAACAATGGGTTAACTTCACCTGTTCCAGTGGGTTGTTTTCAGCCAGCGATAGTCTTGTTTTTTCTAATGGGTATGCGATGGAGTTACCCACTATTACTTGTGGAGTTTCTTATTGTGAAAGATACAAACAGGACCACCGTCGTATAAAAGCTGTATTCAGACCAACTATAATTTGTGTGGAAAAAAAAAAGCAACCTCCTTGACTGATTTTTGTGATGAGAAATTAAAAAAATCACTGCTGTGATAACTTTCCAGAGTTATACAATCCTCTGTCAAAGTATTGAAATGAACTGAAATGAGACAGAGGGCACAGTAATGGGTGGGTCATAAGTGCTCATTGACGACAACCCAACCTCCAAACACAACATAAATGATTTTTAATTATAGGTGTCTAGCAATGTCTATTTTTCCCATTTTATTTATAAGTGAAATATGGACATTTATTTAAGATACTTTAAGTTGTGCTGTATGATGAAAGTCAGTGAGTTTTGATACAAATTGTGTCAATTATGTAAATGTATAATAATAATAATAATAATAATAATAATGATAATTCATTTTAAGTTTTGATATCGATAAGAAGACATATTTGTGGTTTTTAGTACCAAAAACCATCTCAATCACCATTTAGAAGAGAGGCTCTGAAACTCTCTTCTGATTGGTGGACTGTTTTCTGAGTGACTGAATTTAAATTAAGCAGATTTCAGGTAAAACTTGGAGAAATCAAATCCTGCAAGGTTGGACGCTTAAAAAAATGGTATGATCCTTTAAATGGACATTTTAAGTTTCATTACTGGTAAAATTGTAATTATTTTCCCAGTTTCCTTTGTATAAGAACATTCTGCAGATTGGCATCAGCATCAGCCTTCAAACAATCATATCTAATAAAACCACATTGTGAACAGAATTAACAGTTGCAGTGTGAATTAAAAAATCTGAACTGCATTAATGTGTGTGCTTCATTATAATATTTTCTTTTCATCTCTTTCATACACATTGTACATATGCTCTCTTTCTCTCTTCTAGCACAAACACACACAGACAAACCTCAGTGATGTTGACTCGGCCACTGCAGTTCCCAGGAGGTGTGTGATGTTTGCAGTGGAGTTCAGTTTTCTTTGTGAATCCCCCCGTGGAGGCAGAAGACGGCAGGCAGGCGGACTGGACCGCCGACCCAACAACAGCAAGTGTTTGAGCGTGTCCCTGGGGGAACTGCGATGGCCCACATCACTCGTGTGAATTCACAAACCGTACTCAACAGCATTACCTTCCTGTTTGCTTCATCTGTCTGAACTGATCAGACAGGCTCAAATTTATTCCTTTGTCTCTAATGTTGTAAATGACACAGTCCCTGCTTTAGTCTATTTCACACACCAAAGGATGATCAAGGAGAAGACAGCATCTGTTCTCTTTTTATCTACTTTTTGTTTTTGTTGTTATTTTTTATAGCTGCATATTTCATGTCTATACTTTGTCCTGCCCCGGTCAGAGAGACAAGATCATATTAATGTATTGACATCGTACTTCATCGTACTGACTTTGTGCTATGGGAGCCTCTTCTTTAAATAAATTGACTGTATTTTGTTTTATTACAGGTTTGTTTGTAATATAAAGAGATAAGAGTCTGTCACTCTGAAGTCAGGAGACCAATTCAGTGATTACCAGCCAACAGGGGGGCACAACAAGGACACACAAAATGAGCCAAAGATGTCTCAAGATGATAACTGGGATCCCACCAGCACAGAATTTTGGACTTCGCTCCAGTTTTTGTTCATTCTTGTGAAATATTGTAGAGATTAATTTCTTCAAGTGAATCAGTCAGAGAAAAAAATGACTCTTTGATTAAACTGCTCACAACTAGCAAACGTGTGATCGGTGACAAGGGGTCAGATGCAATGAAGGCAGGGAAACACTGGTCTGAGTATATACACTGAATTTTCTGGTATTCAGATTACTGGCTAAATAGTATCTAGGCACAAACAATCAGTCCTTGAAAAGGGCTGGGTAAAAATCATTGGGGTGGGTTTAATTACCAGTATTCTGACATGAGTTTGTTCGTTGTTAAACTACTGTCAATGAAATTCAATTCCTGCAGGTGTTTCAAAATAAAATCCAACTAGAAACCTGGAGGGTGGTCCATTTCCATGTCCTACACAGTCCCATATCTAAACTTTTCCTGTGTTTTGTTTGTTATTTTATTTGTGGTTTTAAGAACCAAAAATCATCTCAGTGTAGTTTTTCATCTCTCTCAGTTTTCTCTCTGGAGCTCTAGTAACAACAGGACAGGCCAATCAGAAGAGACTCTCTTCTGATTGGCCTGTCCTGTTGAAAAATATAGCACAGTAAACACTAATAACCAAACCAAATCCTGCAAGGCTGGACAGTAGGTTTTGGTGGGCTGGGTTTGAGGCATAGCGGCATGGCAACTACTTCGTTGTGACATCAGCGAATTACAGAAATCCAGGGTGGTTGTTTTTCTTTTTGAGACAAACTTCTGTAATGAAACGTGATTTAAAATGTCTATATAAAAGTATTTTATATACATATTTTACGAAATATGAAACCTTTAAAAAACACGTCCTTAATAAAACAATATACATGCGAGGCATCATATTACTGTGCTTGTACCATATTTTATTTGCTCTGTTCACCTGACCTGTTTGTTCAGGATAAACTGCATAAAAAAGGACCTTTAAAGTTTTCTTAAAACTTTATGCAGATTGTTATTTAAACAGAGGCAAAATGGCAAGTTCCTGCTGTTGCTACATTAAACTAATTAATTTTCACCATAAATTCAGATACAGACATAGATTTGGAAAATCAACATTTCATTTGAGGAAGAGGCCAGTTATCAATAGGAACGGATAACTCAGCTCAACAAAACAACCAATATTGAAATTACCTGACTCTCAATGTTGTGCCAATTTACACTTCAGAGTTCAGCAGCACACAAAGCTGCACACCTTAGCTCCTCACTGGGAGAAGAATCCCCTCTGGGTGAACCTGCCGGTTTTCATGTCAGCGCAGATTTTTAGATGGTGAAAGGGAGAGAGGAAAATAGAGGGAGTAAATATGTGGAGCTCAGAGTTGAAAACAGCAGAGCTCACACTTAGGCAACACAAACCAGAGTGTGTCAAAGTATTTCTGCAGCAGTGGAGAACACCAGGGGCCACTTACAGCAAGGAAATATTCCAGGGGAAATGTACCTGTCTGGCAGCTATGGAAGCCGAGGGGGAACTATATTAAAATGATCGTGTAAACATGTTGAAAATGAACATGTAATTCCCCAGTAACACCTCACTATTCAGTGACCATGAAAATCAGTAGGTGGCTTCACTAACTGAAGACCCGCCTTGATGAGAGGACCGACAGGTGACATTTTCATTTCCCTTTTCCTACCAAAAGACTGTGGAGGCTGTTACTGTAACTGTAAATGCCATAGATTAGCAATAAGCCTGACTGCAGTTCAGAATTGTCCACTGCACAGCAGATGAAGTTTTTGAAAATGAGATGTCAAATGTCATTTTCATTTTCAAATCGTTACAAAATTGCATTACAATTTAAAATGTGGCTTGAATATTGCTTAGATTAATGGAAAATCAAGCTACGTTTTTTAGACTGCATTTTAATTTTCAAGTTTGAAATAGCATTTGAATATCGTCAACTGTATGGTGGGACTTTCAAAATGTAACGTCAAACAGCTTTTCATGGTCATTTCGATATGGTCATTGACTGCCCACATGAGTATGTCAAAAGGAAAATACAAGTTGGATTGTTGCATTTTCATTTAATTTTTTTATTCAAATAACATATAAAGATGTTGAAGATTGTAATTCTATTGTGGAATTACATTTTCATTTTCAAGTTGACCTTATCAGAAGATAAGAGACATCTCGTCTTTTTTACTCCCCATACAAACTGTTCTTCCTTTATACAACCTGACGCCTACATTAACCACAATGCAGTTCCATCACCGGAACCAGGACCCAGCTCTGACTGGAATGTGGTGGGTTCAGCTAGTAGCAGCTAATGTAGCCTCTAGCCTGAAGCAGAGATGAGGGGCTGGCTACAGAGGTGTGGTAAACTCACTTCCTTCTAACCCACAGAGTTTAAGTGATGTCACTTGCCCTTTAAAGGCCTCAGCACGGTTCCCATGGCACATTATATGCTATCTTCTCTGCAACAATGTGTGCACTCGCAACAATTTATGTGTATAATCTGCACAAGTCATGCTCTTGTGCTTGCAGGAGTTTCCATTGCTTTCTGAGACTCGGCTCGAGGTTAGTCACCACGTGCCGGCCCAAAATGAGCAAACTAATCTTTCCTACCGGTATTTTTGTGAGTTCAATACAAGTCAGGTTTACATTGGTACACACTGCCTCCAGGAAATAGCCATATCCTTGTTTTCTACAGTTAGAAACTGACAAATGATGTATTATCGCCACGTGAATATGCATGGATGGTAGAAAAGTACTGTATGTGTAGAAAAAAGCGCTGTATGAATGTATGTGTGAATGGGTGCATGTGGCTTCCATTGTAAAGCACTTTCAGTGGCGCTACATACTGTAAGTTCAGTCTATTTACCATTTACAAAAGCTTTAAACTTATCCCACCTAATCAGCCATATGAATGAAGGCTGTACAACCTTTAATAGTGTTTAATATTGTTCACTTGAGTGCTGTACAGTAAAGTTTAGTTTATTTTAACCAGTGCGTGACTGACACGTTTTCCCCTCGGGGCTTACCGTAGCTCTATGCACCTACTGCTACGACCGTTCAGCATCACTAACCCATACTAACCTGTACTCTCCACTACACTTCTTAGCTGTTTTAGTGTAAAATTCACCGTCTGACTCTTCACACTCTTTCCTTTTAATTTCTTCCTGTTGCTAACCAGCTGTCCCTTTTGACACTCCAGTTTTTGCCATGGATGTAATCTTTTAGCGCACAATCATGAGAATATATGTGATATAATATATATTATAATATATAAAACATGAGAAGAGCTTTTAAACATTTCGATTAACGTTTAAACATTAATAAGATCATTTCATTTTGAAACATTTAAAAACATATATTTTATTTATATCTTTTCACCAAAAGTTTACTGTTCTGCAAATGTTTTGTCAGCCCATCAGTGGGCCCCAGCCCACAGGTTGGGAACCACTGATTTGTCAGTAAAATCTGAATGGACGCCTCAGGTCAGCACGCCAGTTTCTGTTATATAATTGTGGAGGGTTTCTGGTAAACCTGCGAGTTTGCTAAGTCCAGTGCAACAAACTGTAGTATTTAGCACTAAGACCCAGGTCTCCTACTGCACTGAAGCTTACTGACATCCCTCAGTCGCTTTGGATAAAAGTGTCTGCCAAATGAGTAAATGTAAATGCTTTGCTCAAGTGTGAGCCATTTTCTTCATGTTCATTCCAAGAAATTAAATCAATGAATATGTAGTTGTTTTGTTTTCAAGCTAAGTGGCAACTCAGTGAGTCATCCACTAACTGGAAGGTGAATGTGGCTTCCACTGTAAAGCACTTTGAGTGGTTGAGGAGACTTGAAAAGCTCGATATAAGTGCAGTCCATTTCATTTTAGTGCTGGATTCTAGGAACTGTTTTGTTTGCTTCAGCACACAACTATGTCCATTTAAACACCGTTCATGAAGCTAATACTGTAGCTCAGCAACCTATCGTCGATATTAGTTCCCACGTCATCAGTGTTTCTGTGGCATTCGCTGCCTTTCATTGTGCTTTCACCCAGGAAGTAACATACTGTGCATCATGGCTGAGCAGTTACCGTCACCTGTCAGTTCAGCACCAATGCAAACAGATACGAATTCCCTGAGTCACCCCGCTGATTCAGTATTATCAGCAGATCTGCTTGAATGCTCAGTGTTAGTTTGGTCATGTGCTGAACATCTCCAGAGCCAACTTTGAAACACGTCTTCACCTGTAAACAATGTCCCAGATTATGTTCGATGACAGTGCTTTTTTACGTCAAAGGCCAATATCCTTATAATTCTTTCTACAATATCTGTGCAACTCCACCCATCGAAGGTGAGGGAAAGACACTGGTTATGATAAATGTATAACTGTAATCAAGGTCTAGACCAGAACATGTATTACACGTTTTGTGCACCAGTGCACCAGACTCCACCAGACTCTCGGCAAAGTAACATCACATTCCTGCTATGACACCTGCACATGAGCATAGGATATGTTGATCTTAATTTTAAAGATGTAAATGACCGATCCTGTCGTTTTCAAGTGAGAACCATCTCACTAATGTGATGCTAGTAGGTCAGAGTTAAGCTTAGCAAGATAGAGTCAAAATCTACTGTATGGCTGATATGCAAAATTGAGGAAGTAGTTGAAAAGTGTTGCAAACAACTGACATCATCACACTGTATGAACATTCAGCCTGGTGTCAGGCGGTTTCATCTCTTCATCTGTTATCTCTTTAGCTGAATTCACAATGACGCTGTTCTCATTTGCATGTTTTTCTGTTTCTGCTGAGAGAACAAAGGCACAAGTATGAAACAGTGACTGAAACACAGCCCACTAAGACATTATTTTACAGCCGCAACATTGTCTGAAAACAAATCCCCAAACACATAAATTAAAGACAAAGACTGTGCAGTGATTTTGGCCATATGTACTTTCAAAATGATTGCTCAGAGAGAAAGTTGCGGCGTGGCGTGTGGTGGCGTCTGCAGAGCGTCTTAGTTTTCATTTCACTGCCCATGTCCACGGGCAGTGGACACACTGCTGTGAGATGTGCGTCTCATGCCTCACAGCTGCGTCGCATGATCTAGAAATTCGTTGTCTCACCTATCTTTCATGCATGATGTGCACAGTCCCCAGAAAGACAAGACAGAAAAGACCTGTTGATAATCATGTTTACATCATACAGAAATTAATCTATGATGAAAAGGAATCCAACATTCGAGAGGTGGCAAAAGTGAAAAATGTACTAAGTTGTTAACACTGCAGCTGTTTATAAAATACTGTTTGCGCCAATTCATTTTGAAAGAGCAACGGCCAGTGGGGAAACTCCAACTCAGTCACATGGCATTCGACTGACCAGCTATGATCTACAATGATCAGTCAGTCAGTCAGTCATGGACATTATAGGACAGTTGCTCTCCAGCCAAAAAGAAGTATCAACATTTTATTTGTCTTTTTTTTGCCTTTTAAATGATATTTTATCTGTAGCACTTAGAGATTTGCTTCAAATGTAAAGTGCGTTACAAATAAAATGTATGATTACTATTATTATTAAGTAACCTCTCTATCCACTATGCCATTCTTGTACCTCTCAATTGTCTGTGTGCACATTTTACAGGTTCTATAAATTTCACTCATGGACAGGTTAGTGCAACCAGCACCAGTAGAGCTGCAGCAGTACTCACCAACAGGTGAAGGTGTGCTGCCACTGCTGGACGGCTGCTGGACCTGCAGCCTTTGAGGTGATGGCAGCGGCAGCTGTGGCAGGGAGCTGATGACTGAAGGGAATAGGAAAGGATATAGCCCGGGTGTGTAGCGCCTCATTTGGACCAGCGGAGGACTGCTGCAGGGCTGGGCGCGGCTGGCGGTCTTCATCACAGCGATGGGCAAAGGGTGCACTGAGCACTGAGCGAGCTGATGTGTGGTGAGACTGGGAGGCCATCAGGTGACCCCCTGGCCGCAGTTAGTGTGTCTCGAGCAGGTAAGGTACCACCTCAGCACTCCACAGATGCATGGTGGTGGAGTTTGGTGTCACCCAGATCGACTCAGAGGCTTGTGCTGCTAACACTGTAACACAGACACACATTAACTATGAGTTAGTTACATCCCAACATCAGAGAGATAAGACAGGTAAGCCTCACAGTCCACACAGAAATATGTAGTCCAGACCTGGCACTAACATGCATCTTGAGTGATAGGCTCACGTCTCTTCAAACCTCAGATTAAACTGTGTCTCCACATACGTCTCAAATGTCCACTTGTGATCAGATCACCTGAGATGGATGTTAACATCAGGTCTGAACAGGGCGTCAAGATATCCACACAACAACACAAGACAGCCAGCATTCATTTGATGCAGTTTGTTGAGAGCTGCTGTGGCAGAAGAGACAAAGTGAGCTCTTCTCCATTTTAAAGTATCTCATACCAGACGGGAACAATGTGAACTGCGGATTCGGGGGGGGGGGGGGGGGTGGGGGGGTGATCAATATCATTTGCAATTGTAAGTTCAAAGCATGTGATGGCTCTGTCGTTCATGTCGGAGAGGTTGGGAGCAGCGAGGCAGATGCTCTTGGAACAGAGCATCAGAATGTGATGAATTACAACAGCAGCAGGCGAGAAGCAGCAGCAGAGAGGGCTCTGAGTTTGCGTATGATGTTGAGTCTCTGCTCGGATTGCTTATGTGATGTGAAGTGATGTGTTGATCAAAGCTGAGTTTATTGTCAATAATGACTCCGAGATAAGCTGCTGACCTGTTCAGCTGTCTTGCTGTGGATGGAGGCGGGGCTCAGTCTAGTGTGGGGTGTGTTTGATGCGCTAATGACCACTTCTGCTGTTTTGCCCATGTTGTGGAGGTAGCTGTCAGTGTGCCATTGTGTGAGGTAAGAAATGGAGTGTTGATAGGTTGTAAGTTATTGTCATTGCATAGTGACAGTATTGTATGTGCTAATGGATGAAGGGCTGATACACTCATTTGTATAAAGGGTGTAAAGGAAGGGCAGAGGAAACAGCCTTTGGGGGGCTCTGGTGTTAGTGATGATTGACATTACTCTGCCTATTTTAACAGCCTGTGCTCTGTTGCTGAGGAAGCTGTGAACCCAGTGAATGAGGCGTGGAGGGATGTTTGAGGCAGTGGAGTTGTGGAGTTTCCTGATCATCTGGTGTGTTAGAGGCAGAGCTGAAATCAACAAAGAGGACTGAAGCAAAGTTGCCTGGTGGTTCCAAATGTTGGAGGAGGGAGTGCATGGCACAACATTAGCATAGGTGGTGGGGTCTCTTGATCAGTGATCTTGTCTTGATTTGTATGTTTTTTTGTTTTGTTTTTTTTGGTTTTTTTTTTATTAAAAGCTTGTTTTGTGTTCATACTGCTAAATTCATGCTCCAGTCTGTCCTTATAATTGATTTTAGCCTTGATAATGTGGGAGGAGTTTAAAGGTCCCATATTTTACACTCTTTCAGTTTTTTTTTTAATGTTGATATCTGCAATCCATTGTGGCTTTAAGAACCAAAAACCATCTCAGTGTAGTTTTACATCTTCTCTCTCAGGCTTCTCTCTAGAGCTCTAGCAACAACAGGTCACTGAGTGAGTGGTTCTGGTTTTTTTATTAGATTAGATGGATTGTCATGAGTTTTGGTTGAGAGATTCATGTCAGCCACATAATCAATTCTAGGATAGAGCAAACACACTAAACTAAGATGATGACCATTAGCTGTTCACATCATTACCTGTTACCATTTGCCAACAATAGCATTTGGTTCAAGATAGATTTGTCCCTGAGTACAGCCAGACAGCCACTACTACGTAGACTCTAAAGGTGATTTAGACAGTGAGTGATTACAGCTGTGCCTCTGGCCCAGTGGCGCCACTGCCCATTTCAAATACAGAATACAACCTGTACTATTATGCTACAGGTTGCACATCTACCTACTCTGCTCTCATCACACAGCCAAGTATAACAGATTATATCTTAAAATAGAGTTAATGATTGTAACAAAGCATTGTAACAGCTTATTTCTTTAATCATAAGAGTAAAGTTCCATCGATTTAAAACCCGTTGAGGATTTTTTAAAATATTTTTACTTTCTAGTAACTGTCAAGTAACACAATTTAGTGGGATTGTGTATGTTTGTGTATCTACAGCTTCACTTTGTGAAGCACGTCCTTCTTCCGCAAGACAACTTCACAAAAGCAAGGAAATAAATATGGTGGCCTTTCCTTTGATGGATCTGTTTCCTTCAAGCAGCTTTTCATTGCCTGCTGGGTTGTAAACACATAAGTGCAACAACAAGCACTTGATCTTGTTGCAAAGACATAGTAGTTGGTAATACAGAAGGGGAAAAAAACCTTCAGGGGTTCCCCTGTGTGAAGGAGCACTACTTGTTTCAGCTGCTGAAATTGATAATTCCCAAGGTGTCAGGGATTGCCCAAGTTATTCCTTGTAGAGAATTTGTCCTCATGAATCAGCTCTTTTCACCTTAGGCTTCCACCCTGAGCCTCCTCATGTCTGACTATAGATATGGGTTTGCTGCATCCAAAACCGTTGTTGTCAAATAGTTTTTTTCTTAATGCATGAAGCTGCCCATTTATTAACGGCAGCACATTTTTAGGAGGTGGTTGGGATGGATGGTCGGTGTACAAAGCACATTACTGTTACACTACGGTCATTAGCATAACCATTACCATGGTTTTGCTTGTGAGATTGTTGGTTATGGTTAGACTTCTAATTACCTGGCCAATGCCAATCCCTTCTAAACTTATCTCATGAAAGTTAAGTACAGTAATCAGAATCTTTTCTGTCATAACCCACCAATTATACACCGGCTGCCCAAGAATGCCTGACCAAGAACTCAAAACAGTGGAGAGACACTGACATCGCCAACCAATGATACCTCTGGGAGGAGCCATCCAGAGTTCCCGACTGCAACTCCAACTGCTCAGGGTTCTGGCTAAGAGTCTCCAAAGCGTAGGCAAATTAAGAAGACAAAGTCATCCTCTTCCTTCCGCTTGTTAGTCTTAAACTTTATTCGTAAACATCTCAGTGTCCTTTAGTAGTACAGCCATATAGTAAATATCCAGAACACATTCACTCCCACCATTGCCCAATTTATTCATTTATTATCAGCTACTGATTAACATAACTTAATTCATTAACATAACTCATTGCCCCTCTTTGCATCTCAGTGATTGTCAGTCATTGCATTTGTCCTGTGTTAGTATATAATTGTAATTATATCCCTATTAAGACTCAGTCTGTGTCTGGTTTTGTTCCTTTGAAGTAGAGATCAGAGATCATTTACAATCAGAAAGTCAAACCTTGTATGTTTACATGTTTTTCTTTTTCTGTTGTCAGACAATGAAGCAAGTATGAAATAGTGACTGGAACACAGCCCGTTAAGACGACATGTCACCAGTAGTCATTTCCAAGCCATTTCCAAGCTGCTGCTCTGCTGCTAAAATCCCAATTTTAATAACTGTGACATCCTCTGACAAAATCAGACACATATACACACAAGATTGGGAAGCAGTGAAGTGGTTGTCATGGAGACAGACAAAAGAATGTACCTCGTCAACCCTCTCAGTAAGTTTTCAAGCCACGAGGAACATCAGATTGATTCCCTTTAGTTAATCTGGTAACATACCTAAATCCAAAATATTGAGGCATTTTCATTCTTAGGCCAAATATGTTTTGCCAAATGTCGTGTCATTGAAAAATGATGCAATGATGATTCAGCATTTTGTCACTTTCAATGGGCCTTCACAACAAAGTCCGACAGGGCAAGATACACATCAGTTAGATCATCAGACAGGTAGTAGAAAAGGCAACAGTTTAACTAGATTAAACCACTTTATTTGGATGTTTGGATGTATTAAGAAAAACTGGATTCTGCTTTCCAAGCAGGCACCCCATTCATTCCACTGAAGGTTACTGACTGGGCACCGACTTCCTGTTGAATGCCATAAAATAATTCGCTGCTATGCCTCTTTGAGGCTTTCAAAATTTAATTGGACTGAAGAACTCTGCAGAGAAGAGTCATTTCAGGGTATTTGTCATCCTTTTGTAATATTTGTGTTTGGCGAAAAGGCTTGGTGTGGGTGTGGTCCCTGTGTGAAAATGACCTCACAGTCCATTGTGTTTTCTGGAGACCTAGTTCTTCCCTGCACAGGGAAGATGTGCACAACGGCAGTAGTTCGAAGTTGAACTGGGAAGTCATCTGTAAACCGTGACAACTTTTCTTTACAGTCTTGCGTCTTCGCACTTCGTTTAGCAATCTTGCCATGTTCCCAGATCTCTGCTATTAACTTGGTGAGTACAGTGTCACCACTAGCAATAGAAATGATGGGCATAACTATGAAAGTAAGTCACAGAATGTAATAAACCAGAAAAAAAAAACATTTTCTCTGTATATAAAGAAATCCATTCAGCTATTTCAGAGAATATTGATATTAATATTGTGGGGTGTGTGCATACCTACAGAAATGACAGCAGTAAAGTTCAAACTTTTTGATAGACTTCTAATTATCTTATAGCAAACATTACCTTAAATTGTTAACATTGATTAGACAGATAAACTAACCTCATGTAATCAGATGTAAGGGGAAAGTAAACAGACAGATCAATGGAAAGCCTTATATATCTTTCTGGATAAAAGCATCAATTAATGGAGACCATGGATGGGAGAGCACTCACAGAACAAAGTCTGTAATGTGCTTCTTATCCACTTGTACTGTAGTCATGGCAATGCTTTGCAGCTCTCAATAAACAATCAGACTCTCCAGTCTAAGAGCACACTGTACCATTGTAATGAAATTATTTCTAATCACAGCAGAAAGTAGTGAGTGCCTTTTTGCACAGATGAGCCACTTGGACACAGGTCATCTGTTTCTGGCTTGTTTATCAGTTTGGAGTATTACTGCTCAAGTCTAATCAATTATTTACTTAAAATTCACAAAATTTTGCAGTCAACAGCAAGTCAGTGGAGTTATGTCCTGCTAATGCATTTAGGTAACGATTCAGACCGGACCCAGATTTAGACTTAATAAGAAGACACCAGAACTTCATAACAATAGATGTGCAAGGGTTCACAATGTTGCTCTAATGATTTGACATGTTCAAGAGAATGGAGATGGAGGCAGTAATGGAAGAGGGCTCCATACAGAGGAGGAATGGGGATTCTTCTGGGAATAGTGCGTGAGATGTTTATACAGAAAGGCAACTTTCTACAGTCTGGTGTAGTTACTGCGTTTTTTGCAGATGCATCTTTGGTCTTCTGACTTCTAAACAATCTCCTATAGAAAACTTTCTTTCTTTCATTGTAGCAAGAAACAAGAGGTAATGCAATACAAGAATAATTCATGAGGCTTAATTTAGAAATGTAGCTCCTGCTGCTGTGGTGGATAGAAAGTGGATAACAGCCACAGCCACTGAACATGAGCTGAATAAAAATAGGAGACATTAAAAACAACAAGTTAGTGCGTGTAGAAATGACAGTTTGATGAAGCCATTCACCTGTACTACTGCAGTACACACAGTGAGGAGTACTCAAGAAGTTATGTGTACTTTTTGAACTTCTGTCTTCGCTTGGCTTGAATTTTTTGTGTAGCAGTGGATGTTAAATATATGTTTATATATGGACTATATGAACAACATGAGCTATTTGATCAGATTAAAAGACATCACTTCATATCACAGTGAAGTTGACCTTTGACCGATTTGTCCAATAAGACATTTATGTTAATTTGTCTCATAATTAGCATAATTTCTGAGTAATGGTCAAAAATGTATTTTGTCCATGACCTTGACCTTTGACCACCAAATTCTAATCAGTATATCCTTGGGTGAATGTTTATACCAGATGTAATGAAATTCCTTCCAGATGTTCCTGATATATCTAATGCCCAAGAGCATGGGGTCACTGTGACCTTGAACTTTGATCTTTGCCCACAAAAATCAAATTAGTTCATTTTTGAGTCCAAGTGAACGTTTGTGCCAAATCTGAAAAATTTCCCTAAAGATGTTCATGAGAATGGGACAGACGGGAGGACAACCCGAAAACACAACAGCACGGAGGCATAACAAAGTATTTATAGTAGTATCTACTATCACCATAAAGAGATACAAAACAAGCACGAAGAGAAGCACAACTATTACAACCAGACACATAATGACTGCAAAGACAGATATTTTTGCCTGGCTGCCTCGTCTGTAGCTTGTCTCTTTCAGTTTGGGGGCCTTGCTCCAGTGCAGTTAATAAGACAATCAGAATGCAACACAGTACTGACAAAGTATTTTTCCTCCACTTAGTTGGCTTCGGTGAATGTTGCATTTTATACCAGCATCAATGTCCCAGGAAAAGCATCCAGATTGGACAATTTAGGTCTAATGCCAACGGTGTCAAAACCTAACTTTTTGTTTTAATAGATATTTAACCACAATCCTTGTCTAATTTTAACCAAGCATTTTAGTTGCCAAGCCCTAACCATAAACTTAACAACAGTTTACTGCCAGATGAAAAATAAATGATATTGCTCCATGAAAGACGTGCTAAAAGTCTTGTAATGTTGAAGTGGACTGGACAATGTATGCTTTCACTGTATGAGTTAAGAGCCAGTTGGTCTTTTGTCAGAGATTTTTCCAGCTGGTTCTGAGCTGGGTTAGAAACAGACCAGTTCTGTTTGCACACTGGCTTAAAACAAACCACAGGCTGCTCATCAGAAAATGCTGAGCTGGTCAGCAACATCAGCCTTCAGAAATGATCTACTGTACATCTGTAAATGTGCGGTACATTCTATATGCATCTCTGTTTTTCTGCTCCTTGTTTTTCTTTTGTCCTTTCTTTCTCTCTGCCAAATCAGTTTAGCAGCTCTCGGCCCCCTCTAATAGATGGAGGCTCCGCCGATGCCGACCCCTGGCATCTGGATCACAGCCATAATGACTGGTCCAATTTGTGCTAACATGCCTCAGAGAAAGGTCAATAGACCTGAATGGCAATACAGGTATCGACAGTGTCATCCATCAGAGGCTGGAGGAGGTTGACAACAGCATGACAACAATTGATTGTGCATCTGTCACTCCAGGATCAATTACAAAATAATCTCTGCATAATTTTCAGGTGAAAGACGGAAATCAAACAGAGCAGCCTCTGAACCCTTAACCCTGAAGGGACAAGATATATGACAAGCGCTCACCTAATCAGACAGACTGCACAAACACATTATCTTCATAATTCATACAGGCTCTATGACGGGTTTTTCTTTTGCAATGTGCATTATTCATTATACAAAATGAAGGGCACTATTTCAGTGCAGTAAACGTGGGCGTCCTGGATGTTTCATGCTGAGCATGTAGCTGCTCCAGCTTGGGAGTATCAGGTGTTATAAAGACACTAGACTACAACTAGCTTTATTAATTCACATGTACCCACGGTCACAGACAAAGACACGCACACATGAAAGAGTTCACACACATTTCTGCACTACTGAAAATATCAGGAATATTGTACATATTCATTAATTCATACTGTAAGTCTTTCTTCTTTTGCTCTTCATTGTACAGTGATCACCAGTTGCACAATAGAACAAGCAGGGAAAAAAATCACAATAAACAGGTTTTAAAACTGGTGGTCAAAATCCAGACTTTCAGTCCTTAATGCAAGTCACGCAACATCAGCATCTTTTTGTTAAACCCTCCTTGGCTGGTAAATATCCATGTCTTTCAAACTTGACACCCCCTTGTTGTGATGCAGACTTTTAGTTATTAATTTGTAGTCATCAAGCCTGACATTTACAATAACACATCATCAGGGGCCTGATGGGTCTGTAGCTGTTTTGTCCATTCTGCATTGCCATTTCCACAGTATGCTACTTTATTTCGCTCCGTTTTCTGCACAGACGATGGGTGTGAATAGTACAACACCTGTGAGCCTTTCCTCTAGTGTGATGGAGAAGAAGTGGGAATCAGAGCTGTAGCAAATAACACTTCATTGATTAATTTGATTAATTTAATTTGACATGACACAATATCATTAATCCGAAATTGACCCAAAGTTTGCTAACCCTAACCTTAAATTGAAGATTGGTAAATCTGTTTTCTTAGCACTCTAGCTTCTCCAGCTTCCACCCACCATTAACAGTGGGAATAAAAAAAATACACAGGAGTTAGTTTCATCAAAATTCCATGAAATTTACATCTGCTTGCTACTGCATTTCCTCATCTCAGAGGTTCATTGACAAAAACAGCACAGTGAAATTAATCAATATGTCCCAGTGAAATAAATTCTGCTACAAACTTGGTGACATAGTGACTGCTCACAGTGTTAGCTGACGGCTGTAGAAACCATTCTATTCGCTAACATGCAAGTCACCTGTGAACATCCAGCAGTTAGCAAGCTATGTGGCTAGATTGCTAACCAGGCAGTAGTTTGTCCTGTCTTACAACTTACTGCAAAACATGCCTCTCATTTTCACCAAAGTAATGCAAACAAATCATGCTGATTCAGTTCACCCTGAAAATTTGCTAAATGTGACAAAAGACCCTGAGATTTTTATTTTTTTATTTTTCAAATGAGCAAGCTCATTACCACAGCTAATGGAAATTTACTGAAACAAACTGCTTGGAAGGTAGGATAACAAAAATGATAGTATGCTTTGGAAAACAGTAGTTAAGGCGCTGAAACATACAAAAACAGTGGTATGGCTCTTTAATGATGAAGATGGGCAAGTCTTGCAGTGAGCTCACATCCAAAAATACACATACCTGCACATCTGACAGGCAGAGAGAGGTGTCCAAACTGTGTCTGTTCCTCTGGCTGTTATTATCTCCTCTCAGAGGCACATGGGGAAAATGTCTGAAAGCTGCTCCTAATCATGCTAAGTGTGACTAACCAACCATGGCCACTGTCTCCTCAGGACACACACATATGGATGTATGGCTGTGATGATAACTTCTGAAGGATATGCTGTTACAAGCAGCCATTTACTCCTCTGTCACTGGTGTGATGTGTGGATCTACTCAAGCAGGTACAGTATGTTTGCTGTACGCTACACAGAGTACCACAAACCACAAACAGTGGAGATAGTTTCTATGATTTTTGTGCACTACATTGTGAAGAACTACTAGCCGACTGGAAGCGAGATGCGCTTTTGAACACTTCAGGAAACACTGTATTCAGTATTCATGTTAAGTGTGACGCTGCGCCACTCTGACTCTGTGTCGCGGCAGCAGTAGCCCGGCTGTTCACACTTGAGGTGCATTTCTCCACGTCTTTGACTTTCAGCTGTTTTAGCTTTTGTGTTTCTAGTAGCCTTGTGTATTGAAACAATGACGCTGACATTCTTTCTGAGAAGTCAGGAATGAAGGATGACCTGTTTGTGTTCAGAACAAAGAGACATTTTGGTCTAGCATCATTAATGTGACATTTAACAATTGACTTTTTACTGTGTTTATTTGCCACCAACAGCCAACATCCAGTTACTCCTTTTGTCCACTTTCTCACATTTGTCTGCTTATGCAGTTTTTGCTTCAATTCATGCCACCCAGGGCACATATGTGTCCTTTTTCTCTTTCCATTAATTTTATGTGTTAATGTCTGAAATTAAGTTTGCATTAATTCTCAAAACAAAAAAATGATAATGTCTAACCCTCTTTTTGAACCTCTGTGAATCTGGTCCCACTTTATTTTACACTACACTTATAAGACATTAAAGTCATCGTCATCACTAATGCATCAGATAATAACGTGGAAGCAAAGGTTAATAATAATATATTTGTGGCCTGAATATTATTAAAATACTTGTTTCGAAACCTGCTGTCTCTGATTTGTTGTTAGATAGATAGATAGATAGATAGATAGATAGATAGATAGATAGATAGATAGATAGATAGATAGATAATTAATTAATCACTTTGGGAAATTCAAATTATTGTGATGTAATGTTTGAGTATTGATTGAGAGAATTCATTTTATTATAGTTTGTTAGTTTTTTTTATGTAATTCTAAATTTGAAGATTATGGTGATCTTGTAACATTAAAATAAAACGTGTTTAATTTTTTGTCGCTCAGAATATGCTTCACAACCGCCGATGTGTGACACCCGCCGGCACGCGATTTATTGAGCTTTTCGACCCCCGGTTATTTCGTTTTCTGTGTAGCGGTTCATTGATTTCATAAATGCAACACACTATAATTTTTTTAAACATAGCATAAAGGTAAAAAACGATATATGTAGTGTTATCTTCATTTTAGATGTCAAAAGGGCTTCTTTTCTGTGGGAAACGGGTCCAAATGGCTCTTTGAGTGTTTAAGGTTGCCGACCCCTGTCCTAGAGCATCCACAGCCTAATGTTTGTGACTGATGCATGTAGACTAAGTATCACTACCTACAACCTCTACGGGACTCTGAACAACATCCAGGCTATGAGGGACGGGTGAAGGAGCACCCAGATGCGACCTGATGTCTTTTAGTTTAGGGTGCAGTTTTCTTCCAGTGAAAAACATCATCTAGTGACAGCCTGTAATGTCTAAATAAGCTATCGTAGGCCAATGTTAAAGCATTAAATGTGGTGTCTATTACATATTTTATGCAGTTTCTAATCATAGTATTATTTAGGTGTATAGTGTCTAACTAGGGTGTAACTATGTTTCTTTAGTGTTTAATAAAGAACATATTATTTCTAGTTCTTGTCTAATTTGATACAAAGTACGTCTTGTTCAATCTAAAACATATATATAAAAATAAATAAAAAAAACAGTGTGCAGTGTGCACAGTCACACATAGAGATATAGATTAACTTGAACATAATACTGAGTCAGGTCTTATTTGTCAGACATGCCATGCATGAATACACTACAAACACTACATTATGGATCCAGTTTAAATCTCAAGAAAGAGGAACCCCAATTTTATACTGCTGCAGTTCACCAAGTGTGGATTAGAGCAAGTCCCTTCCATACAGCCTGTCAGGCTTATCACTGCCTGGCTTTGGCACAAAATGGAAGCTGACTTAAAGAAGACACACAAACTGCTAATCACTGACATTATATTTTCCCACTTTTGCTCAAAAGAGAAGATGCTTAATGTAATATGTGATTTTATCATTAGCGTCAACATGACTGGAAAATATGCTCTCTTTCTTCGGTGACAAGCAGCTGACAGGCAAACAGAGCTTCCATCAGGTCTCTGACATCTAATATGCTGAGCATTATATTTCTTATTTCATCAGGGCCAACGGACAAGGTCATTACATAGTGCTGTAATTAGTGGGGTTGGGTATAAAAACAGGCTCAGGAAAGCACAGTGTCTGAAAAGATACCAATAAAGAAGGGAGGCACAGCCTTTTAACACCACCACTGAAGGACATAAGCCCCCTTTTAGATTTGAAGAGAAACTCTTAAAAACAACTCATCACAGCTACATCCTCTGCTGTTTTCATAAACTCACAGCCACCCTAAGCTGTCCGTCCCCTCGCTGAGCCTGGAGACAAGCCAGGCATAATACTGTTTCATTTCTCACTGAGGCTTCTGAGGAAAGAGGCCTTTTCTCCTCCTGCCTCACACTCACACATCTACAAATTCAGCTCTTTATCTCGGCTTTATGCACTTGCAAGCAGTGCATATGTATGCACAAGTAAGAAAAGACGCGCTCATTCCCTGAGGCAGTCGAGCAGCTCGGCTCATCACCTTGCTTGTACAAGTGGTGCTGGCAACAGTCACCAGGCTCTGTCTTTTGCTTCCTGTTCCCCCCTCAGTATCCTGTTGTCTGCTTTGCATGGAAGAGCCTTGTCCTCAATAGTGCTGTTGTCCTGATTAAGCTCTATTCATCCAATTAGCTCTGCCTGGTCATGAGCTCCAGCACAACTTTCTCAAGTCTGAGAAACTGTTTATGTTAAACTACAATTTCTTGGTTGAGTTTAGGCAGCAAATGCACTTTGGTTAAGGTTAGGAAAGATTGTGGTTTTGGTTGTCCATACAATGTTTTTAATATAGTACAAGACAAATCATGTGCTAAAATGACTGAGTGTTTCCACCTTGGAACTGCAGTGAACCAATGACAGTCTAATAAAAAATTGATTCAGACAGCCAGGGATTTATACATCATATAAACACCAACTTGTGGGGACCAGGGGCAGGGCAAAATAAACCTGAAACCTTGTCAGTACAGAGAGCGAGAGTCTGCATTGGCACAACTACTAACACTGTGTCAGCCACTGCCAGTTATGAGCTAGTAAACAGCATGAACAAATAAAAGAAAATGCCAACTGTTCTGATCCATCTGCTAGTCTCTGATTCTGGTCTCAACAGACTCCTCATCTGAGTCTGGGTCGGACTGAGGCTCCAACATGAGGCTGAGTCTCTGATGTTTCCTCCTCTAACCAATAAAATATGAATATAAAATATTAATCATAGCAGGGTATTTTACATAGTTTAAAATATGTCAGGGGAGGAACCTTAAATGTAAATCAACATGTGTGATTATTTGAAGTCTGATTTAGTTTCAGTTTGTCTTTTGACAACAGTAAGTATACTTAGTATTAGTCTCATTTTGGTTATTTGATTTTAGATTAGTTTAGGTCTAGTGTAAGTCAACCAAAACTATAGTTTTCATCAGTTTTAATCATGTCTAAGCATTTTGAGGCTGCAGCTGTCACCGTGCTTGTGCACAGATGGTTGCAGGTGTCTGCTGTGAGGTGTCCATGTCACTGCAGTGATACATACACTGACTCACCTTTGTAAATCCAGTTAGCATTTCCAAACTGTCTGTTTGAACATAACCACTCTCTCTAATCTAATCTACTACAGTTATCCCCACTAACCTAGCATTAGAGCGGCTACCTGTTCACTGCAGAGCACTGAGAAATTCAGAGGGTGGATTTGTTCACTAAAATACTGTTCACTGTCTGGGTTTGGTTTGAGAGACACCAGATAACATCAGTGCCGTGATAGTTCTTTTGCCAACGCCTGGAGAACGATTTAGATGGACTGATGGGCTGACAGGCACATCATTTTGAAGGTGTTTGGTATTAACTGTGCAGAAGGTCAAACAGTCAAACCATCTTCTGGACAGCAGATATTTTGGGTGGCAAAGGAAACTGATTTGCTAATCAGGGGCTACAGTGTGTGGTTCCACAGATGCTGCAGGCTGTTGAATATTCATCCGTCTTTCAGTTCCTTGAGGATAAAACTCTATAATCATATATAACGATAAATTGCAATGATGCATTGGTTAAATGTAATGAAATATGTTTGGCACATTCAGTTTGATGAATAGTTTAAAAGCTGTTTACTTTAAGAATATCTTTGAACAGTGTTTAGCAGAACCTCCCTGTAATGTTTGCATTAATTAGAGTATTTTTTATTTTCCTCTCTGGAATGAAATGAAATATGGATGTAAAAACCCCACTAACACTTGACATGATATGTTTTTGACAGTCAGGGAGCTAGTTTAGGTTCTTCAACTCAGTCATATAATTTTTGTGACATAATAACGCTCATTATGGAGCTCAGACACTCAGACAAGAGGCAGCGGGACAAGAAGGGAAGAAGCCATCAAAGTCAGTCAAATGGTCAGAGAGTGATAAGCTGCACACAGCTTGGTATTAAATTGCCTCGCTCAGGAGCGCAGGCTGGGATCTGTGGCACGATGAATCTGTGCTTTGCTAACTGAGATGCCTTCACAACTGGATCCCACATCTGCACATCTGTGATGTGTGGCACAGCCAGTCAACGAACTGAGAGAGTGACTTCTACATGCTCCTCATCACGGCTCAAGTCATTTTTGGTTGTGTAACACTCCAGACATCATTCAGTATACAGTACATTATACTGCTGCCAGCAGAGAACTGTAAACAGATCACAGCAGGACTTTCTGGGACTCTAACACAATTCCCCTGACCCCCCACACACCCCCAGTCTGTGTTCACACTCTCAGTTGGAACAGCACTTTTAAAAGGAGTTTCAACTAACCTAGAAGATATTGAAAGTATGGATCAAATCGAAATTTTGACCTGATGATGGTGCAACATTAAAAGCCAGGGGATCAGCAAAGTCTTCAGGATACGTAAAGCAAATGTCTGAAGTAAACTCTGGATAAAATCAATCATAAAAATAAACAACTAAGCAGATTTTCCCATAAGCTTCACGGTGTGTTTGGAGGTCCAGTGCTCTGCCCCCACCGCACTCCGCATGTTTCTTATTATGTCCATGACAACGAAGGTTTGCTGATCCTGCTGCTGGAGGACTATCTCAAAGACGCTGCTATGAGTTGTATCAAAGGGTAGGAACAAACAACCTATATATATATGGTCCTTCAGCAAGGCAAGGAAGCTTTATTTATACAGCACATTTGTTACACAGAGGCAGTTTAAAGTGCTGTAGGCAGGCAAAGAAAAGCATTACAATGACATTCAAAAACAATAAGCAGTAAAAGGAAAAATAGACAAAAATAATAATAGAGCAGAAATACAGTTATAAGTTGCCCCAACTGCAAATCAAACAAATCAAAATAAAACTGCAGACAAGGAACAAAGAGAACAGCAGTTTTTAATTGAAATCCCAGTGAGACTGGATCACAACAAAGTGTTTTTATTCTTTTAGCACAAATGCATTTCTGACCTGTCCTGTTTCTGCACCTACAGGCTACAAAACTACGCTTAAAACTACATTTATGTTCAGTACAGTCCTCCAGATATAAACCACAAGTCCTGATATGACAGCAGCACTTGAGAGGATGACGGAGTGAAGAGGAGTTGCTGTGCTGGAGCAGAGGTCCAACACAAACATCTAGTGAGGAAATGTCTAATGGAATAATAATAGTGCTTTGTCCTGTTTTGGTTCAGGAACAAGATTTTTTTTTTTTTTTTGCCCTTCCATTTGAACAGTTTCTTCTCTCACTAAGCGACTGAATGCGGAAGGTGGGAGGGGTGATTTGGTGTGTCTGGTTAGTGTTGAAAAACAGAGAACAGGTCTTTGCATCTTATTATAATAATAATAACAGTCACATTATTTTATACATGAAAATGCACTGTTTAAAGGAGCTTGGTATATTAATTAAAATAATAAAAAAGAACAATCTAAAAGATTTAAGTTTCAAAGTAACATCTCTCTTGTCATGACTGAGAATTTTGCTAATCTGAAATATATAAATAAATAAAGTCAAAGCAATTTTGAGTCACTACTGCTCAGAGCAATGTGTCCTCTGCTGTGAATCCACCTGAAAATGCAGAGATTCTTAGATTCTCACTGGGGAATAATGTGAAAACCCAGAGGCTGTTACTCCACTCATTACAGTATAAAAGAGCAGGACGAGAGCTGCTGTTGGAACTATATTAACCTTTTCCTGGTCATCTCTAACCACGAGTTACTGACTGCACTAAACACCGGGGACTGTACTCACATACTCACAGATGATTCTCCTAAATGGTGCTAAAGGTTCCTCACTAAGAGTCTCCACTTAAGACTGATTTGCAAAGCTTCTGTTTCAGTAAGGAAGAGAGAGAAGAAAGGTAAGTGGGGTCGACCCTTTTGCTACAGCAAGACATGTTGCACAGCCTTGCTTACTTTGTACGTCTGCAGTGGCATTTAACAAGAGACCAGTCTGAGTTCGTGAATGTGAAATAAAATATTATTCAATCCACAAGAACAGGGGAGTAGATTTCACAATGCGTTTTTAAGCTACGAATGATCCCCCCGCTGCCTCACAGTGGTTTGGTCCACAGTCTGCTACATAAATCCCTCATATATTAGCCTGGTAGCAATGTTTGTGGCTCAGCTGTAGCTGTAGTTGGCCAAGTGACTCACTACTTGTTAAAAATGTTAAAAATTTGAGATAATGTAAATGCACAACTCAAAAAATATAGAACATAGTTTTAGTCATTTTTATACAGAAAATGTTATTATTAGTGTGAGTCTTTGCCTCAAGTGTAACTGATTCAGATGTTCAATAATTAGCACATCTTTTAAAAGGCCCATATTATGAAAAAAATCACTTTTTTAGTGCTTGGCAACATATATTTCGGTCTCTAGAGCCTCTACCGACTCACAGACGCTGAAGTACGAGCACCCAGCCAGTGTTCTGTGGGCTACCCACATCAGAAAACATGTGCTCCAGCGACCAGTTCAGATTTCACCCCATCTGTGATGTTCATTATAATTATACCGCCCCCAAATTAGCATCTCCCAATCACTATCTTTGGTATCTCCACCCACAACTTGATATATCTTTGCAACCATCCGCCATCTTAGCTATTAAACTGTAAGTATGTAAGAAGTGATTAAATCATATCGTGAGTTTTCCTGGTCATTTAGCACCAGCTTGTTAATGACTTGGGTCAGCGACATTAGCATGTTGTGCTAATAGTGGAAATGTTTTCCACATTCGTAACTTATTGTAATTTGGCGAACGCACTCTAAAACATAATGTGTGTGTTAAAAAGAGACCTGACCTCGAGCACACTGTTGTTTAGCTGTTCACCACAGTGAACAGGGCTCCCTAGACAGAACTGAAACACAGCTGTAGTTTTGACCAAAACGTGAAACATCAAGGAACTGTGTCAAATTGTGCAAAAATGAGCATGTGATGGGACCTTTAAAAATTGTATAAATTACTGCAGCTGTTGGATGTGTGAACAATAATAATGTGTACAGATACTTGAAAAACATTCTTCTAAGTCAGAGATCTTAAAGATGGCAAAATGCTGTGACACTACAGAACCTAAAAATAACACCAATCTCAGTAACGTCTGCACTGTACTAAGGTCTCATGCAGACTGAGACCTTGGATGAACAAAACAAAACAAAAAAAAAAAGAAAAGAAATTTGATTAAATCGCAACACCAACAATACACTCAATTACCATAGAACTGCTCATGCAATGAAATCAAAGTGACTTCTTTGTTCTGAAAGGTTAACGGTTGATTAGACGTCAGAATTTCAGATCACTGTTCATCAAAGTAATGATATTAGCTGCTGATTTTGTCCTGTGCCATGCTAATCATGTATAGTATGTGCTGCTCAGACATCTGCAGGATATCCAGTGTCCAAAGAACTCATTATCATGTTTTTTCTTTTTTTTTTCTTTTTTTTTTTTTTTAACATTTTCATGCTTCATTTCCAAAGACAGCCAGCAAAGCCTCTGTAAATCACTTCATTCTGTCGCACTGACTTGACAGCGTTCTTCATTCAGCAATCATCCTCATTACAGGCCAAACAAACAAACACCACGGCGTAATGAGTCGGTTATGCAGCGAAAACTGGGCCAAAGTGGGTGGGTGGACTTTGTGTTCTGCAAGCAGGCGAAGGGGAGGGGGGACTGAGAGATGCTGTGATGTGGCATAACCACAGTGGAAAAAAAACAAAACCTTTGAAGGTGTCAGAGCGTGGACGAATTCTCCATCCCATCCAATTCTACTGGTAGACAACAGGTACATTAATTGATGCAGATGAATACTGTACATGCACCGTACCAGTAACAGCCATGATCAAAGATGGAGAAACATCTCCACCATGAAAAGCTGGGGGTCGTACAGCTGTCATGACTCTCTCTGTCTCCCTTCCACCGCCTCTTCTCCCTCTTTTATGTGTTTTTTTTTTTTTTTACCCCGATCCCCCAAAGCCAGAAGCACACAATGCATGCTGGAGCCCTGAGGAATAGTGCATCAACTCTGCGCCAAAGCAAAAAAACAAAAAACAAAAAAAAAACAAAAAAACAAAAACAAAAAAACAAGCAGGCAGGGGGAAGCAGATTAACATATAACACAGCAGAGAGAATAGAGCTCCATTCATCAAACACACAGAGTTCAGTGCACTAAAGAAGCAGACAAGAAACAGACACACTGTACAATCACTGCATACCATATAAACACCAATGTACTCCATAAACAGTGTGAATACAGTGGAGCACATAGAGTAGAAAAGGTATTTTCTATATGCAGAAGATTGATGTTAAATGGTTTTCTGAACTTGGTTTTTAGTTACTGTGATCTTTGCTTTTCTTTTTTCTCCCTTCAAACACTAAAGCAAGGACCCAAGTCCCAAGTGACTCGGAGTGTGTATTAGATAGATAGATAGATAGATAGATAGATAGATAGATAGATAGATAGATAGATAGATAAAATGCTTTATTAATCCCTTAGAGAAATTTAAATACACACACACACACACACACACACACACACATTAAATTCTGGTTTGATAGGAGCAGTTTCCCATGATCATGACTCCATGTAACTCCCAGCTAATCTGGGCAAAGAGGTGGGGCTTGTGTGGAAACAAGACCTCAGTACATGCTGGTATTGTGCTCACCCTGGTTACGCTCACCCACCTGTCACTCAAAGCAGCACGCCTACAATTATAATTAATGAAATCTAAACAGGTGAGTTATATAAAAAAAAAATTCACCCCATGTACAGTTGTCATGAATAAGGAAATTAGCCACAGAGGCCAAAACTGCTTTTTGTACCAGGCTGTAAACATGTTTATTTCTGCTGTAAAAGGCAAAAGTCAGGTGACAGTATTCATAGGTGACAGAGTGAAAAAGACTGTGTGAGGAGGAGGTCGGGGGTGATGGACTGAAACACATGAGATCACTGTTTGTTTCTCATCTCAAACCAATATTAACTGTTCTTTCTGTTAACTATAACCTTCACTGCATGTTTATTATTATCACTATAATGATAGAGGTGCCCTAACCAGACTTGGGCTGATATTTGATAATATAAAATATCGCAACATTTCCCACCATATACAGTATTTTTCATAATAAATTTTATTTTTTTATTGCAGTTTTGAACCATCTGTCCTGCTGCTGAGTCTGCAGGTGACAAATAAAACTGTGGCAGCATCCCTTATGCCAGAAACATAAAATACAATAATACTAATTGTAATTGTATACTTTAAAAAAGAAAACAGCCGGCAATCCCCCAGGCTAAAAGATGAAGCCACATTGAAGTGCTAAAGTTCCTTGAATGACCACTTGAGGATGGCTTCAAAAGCGAGTCAATCCCCATAGACTCACATGTTTAATTACTATGGCCTCCAGTGGACACCAAACAATAAAACGCAACTATGGATTGTAATATGCTGCTTGCAGAGATGACCTATGGGTTTGTTTTTTTAGGAGAGGACAGTCTGGCTTAAGAAAATGTTTTTGTCCTGACAGGCGCCTCCTTGTTGCCTTGCAAGTATAATACAGTCTGAACCTTGTAGTAACATTTTATTAAAACGGTCTTGCAGTTAACTCAACATACTTTTTATATTAAAAGTAACACAATACTTGCACATCAGGACACCAGGTACGCCATCACTTCACTAGTATAGCACTGCCAATTAAACTACACAAAGGGAGAGCAAAAATGTCATTCTCAATATTTAATCTTAAGGATCAGGTTATATGTTTTAATGAACTGATATTGACTAAACTAATCCTTTCTTGACTGTATTTTTATGTTATTAAATCTTTCATTTCTACTGTCTCTTTCATGTTAGCACAGTACACAAAGAAGGTAGCAGCTTCTCAGTTTTAGATGACTCACTGCTGCCAGAGAGGGAAGAAGTTCCACCCTGAAACACTGCTATCACCAGTGGACTCCAGTAAGCTGTCCCCAGAAATGTCCCTGTTCTGAACTGTGAATTAAAAACAAACCAGAGAGAAAGAGCTGGGAAACAGACAGACAGGCAGACGTCTAGCGTTTTTTTCTTCTTTGTTGTTGTCTCTCGGCACAGAAAAGGTTAACTGGCTCACTCATTGGTTCGCAGTCGATAAGCAGGCAGTAAACTAATGAAAACAAACATACCCAAAGCCCCCAGCCGGAACTTGAAAAATATGTTTCTATGGTGTAAGTGAAGAAGAAGAAGTTGCCTGACAATCTGCAATGAACTTCACATGACAATATTTATAACCTGGAATATTTTCATGAAAAAAGATTTTGACTTTTGATTCTTTTGATCTGTGAATTGAACTAAAAGAATATAAATAATCGAGGAGTGGACAGACAATCGGACTTCACAACCACCTCAAAGGTAGGGAGGCACCACCGTTTTGTCTTGCTGATCTATGATGCTGGTAAGTCTGAATTAGTTATACTTTTGTACTCATGGTTTTTGTGAAAGGAACTGAAGAGTTTAATTGTGGAGAATCTATCTGAGCTAACGATGTGTCAATATTGACAAAAGCTTAAACATTGATATATTTATGTGTGTTGCCACACTGTTTTGAACGAGCTTGTTTTGAACAACAAAATTATTGGCTGAGATACATTGAATGTGAGTCAGGAGCTCAATGAGAAGCACATTCTCATAACATGACAGCCAGGCTGAGGGAGAACAGGAGGGTTTTCTTCTATCTCATACAAATCATCCAATTTCAAGAGTCTAACCTGTTTTAGTCTCCAGTTATGGGATGATTTTGTATTTTGGCCCTTACCGTAGTTATTATGGTACAACAGTTACCATGGTCAAAATACATCTTCTCTAGTAAAAACATCAGTTTCAGTTTTCAGCATGAAAACTCTTCCAGGTTGAGGTTCGGCTTTATCCCATTTTCAAGTTACAGTAAGTGTGCACTAGGCATCTGTGTCAGGTTGGACTCTGTTTCTGCAGATGCCCAGTTTTAAAGTGCTCAGGTTGGGCGCAATGGCAAAAAGACATGACTGGGACATCCCTATTGTATGCTCTTTTATGAGTTGTTTTTGGAGCTGTTGTCTGTGAGAAGCATCCTGTATGTAGTTGGCAGTGGAGCCTATAAAATCTCTCATACAAAGGATGGATTTCAAAGGTCGTTTTTAACCATGACCGTGATCTTTACTCAGCCCAAGTCTTTATTTGTCACCCAAAATAGTTCAGGTGAGGCACTCAAATGTTGGGGAAACTCATCCTGCACTGGCACAGGATGAACTAAAAAGCATAATGGATCATCATTCTCATTTTTTTGTCCAAGAAGCAGACACGTGCAGCTCTGCCGCTGGAGCCCAGTGACTCATAATCCATGTCGTCTTTCATTTAGCAGGAAGAGCAGTTGGCGTATTGCGATATGGAAATAAGAGGAACTGATCAAAGCTCTCCTCCCCTGGATGAGCTCTACATCTGTCTCTCCAAGGACTCCCAGCCTGCCAAGAGCTGCAGCTCTTAATACAGACGTTTCAGCGCTCATGCCCAGCCACCCGCCATCATTAAAATTTCATACTGGCACACGGCATACAGATTCTTTCGAGGCCTACAGGCTCAACTGTATCCACCCGACTTACTCTGACGCTCCCTCCTTCTCCCCATCTCTTTTCCAGTCAGCTGATTGGACTGGTCTCAGGTCTGAGGAGAGATTCATATCAGCGGATGACTGATTTATTAGGGCAGAGAGAGAGAGAGAGAGTGACGGCAGTGGTGAAGCAGGAGGTTCAAATTTAGATATTTATCAGCTGATGTCAGCTCCTCTCATGCCTGCAAGAATCTCAAGGCATGTGAAGAGGCTGCACAAAAATTCTGCAGGAGGATGGTGGATATATTTTTATTGGAGTGAACAGAAAAATTCTGGATGCAGCATTTTAACACCGATAAACACTGACCTACCATCAGCATATTGAACTTTCGGCTTAAGTGTAATTACAAGGGTTAAACTGATGATTAGTTTGATGATATTTTTCAATTTATATCTGACTTCAACTAATTAATTGGTATCTGATTTATAGCTGCGGCTAATTCACAATATAATATACACTGATCCAGGAAATACAGGCAGTGATGAAAAGTTAAATGTATACTGATGTTTACGTCTTTCATGTCCCAGACATACACTGTGTGTGAAAGAAAATGGCATGTTTTTACAGAACATCAAAAAGATTCAATTGAATGTATTATAACAGTTTCATCATTCTATGTCCTTTAGTACCTTTATTGTTTATTCTCTACTTTATTCTCTATCTTTTTTTCCCCCCTCCACTCTTGCTTCACACTTCACACTGTAGGTTTGACAGGGCTCTGTTCTGTGCAGGAGACACACAAGAAATCAGCTTGACATGTAAAAAGGCAGCTGTGTCAGGTGAGAAGAGGATGGATGTCAAAACTGCAGCAGGATGACTCCCCAACTCCCCAACAACACAACGGCTCAGAAAATTCTAATGGTTAAATATTTACTGTGCTGTGCTCAGTGATAGCAAATGTTGGTATCAATAAAAACATCAAATTTTGTCATCCTGTTGGGGTGTGGGCGGGGGTTGGGTGTTTCTACAATTTAAAACTTAAGTATTAAGTGTGGACAGTTCATAGGTTTATTGGTTGTATGTTTAGCTTTCCAAAAAAAAAAGCCACATACATTTCACATTTTAATCAAATGCAGAGCATTGCATGATGTAGGCATGAAAGACTGGACGCAGTGGTGGGAGAAGGCGGCACACACCGCAAATCTTCACCCGGTGCTTGGTTTTATCGTGATCACCAGTCAGGTGCAAAGTGCTGCAAAAATTGAAACAACAATTGACATCTACCACCTCAATGACAGCCAGGGGATGTAAAACTACACTGAGATGGTTTTTGATTCTTTAAACCACAAATATATCTTCTGATAGAGATCAGCACTAGAGCCGCCTGTCAGCATTTTGACACTCCGACCCGTGAGTACTAGCACATTAATACTTGAATACTCAGTGCACCAATCATCGCATTCAGACTTAATTTTGGTCTCAATTACACACCTGTAAAGTTTGGTGACTATATCTTACACAGTTGTGACGCAAAATCTGTCCAGAGTCAGACAGACATATAAACACCTGCCAAAGTCCTCAGAACTGCCTTTGAGGTAGTTGCTGCTACACAAGGTGTCCAAAGGACCACATTTTTAGCATGATGACACACAGACACACACAGGTTCAGGGTTCGGGGTCTTGCTGTAAAATTCAAATAACCATTAGGGTGTGGGGTGCATGTAGACTATGTATCCTCAAAATCCTGTTTACATCTGTGAGTGCAGCTACTCTGACACAATGCTTCAAAAACAAACCAGATGGCAGCTCTCTGCAGTGGATAGCTGCACACACACACGCACACACACACACACACACACACACACACACACACACACACACGCACACACCTCTTCCTAACATTTCAGAAGTGCTGACTGCTTTTACTGAACAATAAAATTCCAAGAAAAAAAGCTCATGAAAGGCCAGTGAGTTTGTTGAGACATCATCAATAGTATAACATAGCAGCACCATTTAACATAATGTAGATCAGACTGGGCAGTGATACTCATTATGGGCTGTGTCAAGGCTCAGGGAGAAGTCAATACAGGCATAAATTGGTTCAAAGAGGAAAAAATGCTGAGCATAACTCCTGAAAAACTAAGACACCAGAGTTACTGTACGGTGCAGTGGACAGGCAAGGTGGAATATTATCGATGCCTCCATGGGCTCAGTACTCTGCATAATCAGCAACAGACATGCTTTAGTTGCCTGGTGTAATTGCAATAGGCTTGCTATTTAAAATAAGGCCAAACACTGATGTAATCCTTCATTAAAAAGCAATAACAATTGTAATCTGTGAATGATTTCCCCTCCTGTTAATGGATCTTTCTTTGTCTACCAAGGTCTTTCTGGAATAACATCCAAACAATGCCCGGCATTGTCCTGCAGGGCGGAGGCAGACGACCGTGTATGTTGCGTTGATGTGTTTAAAGAGCTTCTGGGAGCACATGACTGATTTGTGGGGTGTGAATGGAAAGGCAAACAAAAAACAAAGATGTGAACTTCCTCTGGCAAAAACCCCCCCGTCTGCTAAGTCCTGGGATCCTGTGGCCTTCAACACTAAGTCACAGTCTGGGCTGCCCTAAAACTTCCATACTTTTTAATACTGCCAGTGCGCTGAGGAGATAAACACACACAACACCAATGATCCATGTGAATCTTTTCATTCATCCATCCATGTTTTTATATCCACTGTCTCCTAATCAGGGTTAAATGGCTCAAGCTCATTTTACCATGTGTCTTCTGCACTGGATAGAAACCCATGAAACTTTCATGTATTTTCACCTCTAATGGAAAATTATAACTTTTAGCTTTTAATTAGCTTCATTTTGTGCCATAACATTTCCTATTGTATAACCTCTGTAAAACAGGTCATACCATGCAAGAACGCCTATAATAGGCAAAAAGTTTCTGCCTTTTATGTCTCTGGGACATTGACCGTTGAATCCAAATGGCTGATGCTCAAAGCTTTTGCTGGCTCACTGGTCGCAGACCCTGGTGCTGAAGCTGTGGGGGGCACAGGGGGTACACTTTACAGCCCAGTACACTAGTAATAAATATAATTATGTGCTCAGATGTTGACAGCGTTCAGCGGACAGACTGAGCAGCAGAGTTAGGTAGGACATACTGCAGAGTACTAGACTGAAGTCAAGAGAAGCTCCAGTTCTTGATGGAGGGATAATCAGCCTCCAATCCCTCTCATCTTTGATAGAGCCCTGAAGCCCCAGGGCCTCCATCCAGTCAGAGAGCTCTCATTAAAACAGCAAAGAGTACAGACAGGTCCTGGCACATCGTGTGCTTCTGAAACTCCGACCACAGTACACAGAGGCAGCCGGGCAGTGGGAAGGTAGCAGAGATTAAGACTTCTCAGGCCAGCTTTGTGATGCTGAGTGACCTTCAACTTGGAGCGGACATGTGTTGGTGCCTTTGAGTGATCATTATCCCTAAGGGTTTCTTTGCTTTCAAAGGGGCAGCCTCTCAAATAACCACTGAAAAAGCTTTTGACTCTTTGATAAATTACTTTTTTTATATTTATAAACTATTTTTGTAATTTCCCCAAGGATTTAATAAAGTATCTATCTATCTATCTATCTATCTATCTAGTAGTAGGTAGCAGGGCTGTCATTTGTCAAAAAATCAATTTCAAACAAATTTGAACTCCTGCATTATTATAAATATTAATCTGCTAGAATGATCTGCTGTGGAGGACGTTCTCTTCTGTCTTACTGTTTGTCTGCAACATACCATACCATCCATGCCTGCAGAGAACCTATAATAAAGCAAATGAGCGATCTCACATATCAATCTAAATGATTTCTCTAACCAAGCAGTGGATTTTCATCAGCCCCAAACATGGAAGACATCTCTGTTTCCAGGCTCTCCTTCAGTGCAGCAGCTGCCGAGCTTAGATCCCACTAGAATATTATGAAACTGACCTAATTTCCCGAGCTCGCTGCAGGCTGCGATATTGCTCCTTTGTACTTTTCATTTTAGCCTAAATAATTGATTCAGCCCTCCTTTGTCTGTAATCTTTCCCGTGCAGTGATAGAGTCATAGCTTGTGCCATTATAAATTAAAATGGATAAATGTGTAATAGCTGTTGTCTCAATCAAATCGCAAACTCATGAGACAAGCAGCTCAGTTTCACTCCTGCAAACACATTCTTTGTCATAAGCTGCTTTCTGGTCATATTTTAGCAGCAGCACTTGTCATATCCACAAATGGCTGAAGCACACAGCCGAATCATTGCTGAGAATTTCGAATGAGGCTACAAATTGAAAATGGAGCATGATTCGCAAAGACTACTTTCGTGACACACTCCCAGACGTGCACATATGCTAAGAGGACATGCACAGACCACTGTACATAAAGCAACTGTGTAACAGGAGGCATGGCAGCACCAAACAGGCTGCCCGCCCCCCCCCCCCCCCCCCCCCCCCCCCCCCCCTCAAACAAAGCCCCAAATACAAACATCTTCCAGTGCTGATATACACAACGCCTCAGGACTTCTCCACATTCTGTTTGACACCTCTAGTCAAGTGTTCCCTGCTCGCCCAGGGTCTGATAAAACATTCAGAGCAGGATCCTGATGCCTAGTGCTGCTGCTGCTGCTGCTGCTGCTGCTGTGGCTGCTCCTGTGATAAGGGCCCTCCTTCCCTAATTAAAGCCGAGTAAGCCCACGCTGGAGCTGCCTGCAGTGAGAAACCCGCAGAAACTGCTGGGGATGGCTGTTTGAGGAAGTCTCTGAAATATTAAGACGCCGCTGACAAATGGAGGCTCAGGTGAGCATTCTGCTGTCAGCCTCTAAGCTTCACTTCTATCACTCCTCATTGAGATGGCTTACCAGTGGAGACAGGCTGGAGGGTACTCAACTAGATTTGACCAGTGAAGGGTTTAAAGAGTCACGCTGATATATATTTTTTTGGGCATGAGCAACCACCTAGATATCTTCAGACTTGATTTTCATGCCAAAAACATTACAAAATATTAAAGGATTTCAAAGTACTGTCAGCGGATACCATAAAGACCAAAAATGAACTAACAAGTAATGTCTGTTTGTCTGAGGCCTGATATCACTTATTCCTATGTACTATAGACCTCCATTACGCTGCTGGAAGGTCAGCGTAATGAATGTACCTGAATGTAACTATGAGGAAAGTTGCTACATGTAATATAAAGTGTAACGCTTGTTCAGTTCTACGGAACATTTAATGTCTTTCAGCTAATTGTTTTGGTTTTCCACCCACAACCTTAGTCGAGGTTAAGTGTCAAAACTCATGCACGTAAAACTCCTGCGCATGCATGACCTTTGAATTTTTGGAGACGGGGTCAGTGGCTGATGTCTCCGACCCTTTAACGGGTTATTTTGAACAACCCACAGTCAAGACGCTATGTTGGCTGTTTGGCAACCACATAAGTAATTCAGTCAAGTCTTGAGCATCTTAGCAACAACTAACTTTTGAGATTCTAAGTATCTGGTGACAAAACTTTTTCTGTACTCCACATAGATCACAGTCTCTTGAATATGTTGATATCAGTTGAGAAATGTAAACATAGTGGTGCTTTTTATCCTGAAGAACTGCAGCTCCCTCACTTACTTGTATTTGTTTACAGGCCCTAAGTAGTGTCTACATATATCTGTGGGTTTTGAAGGTGAACAATCAAAGGAGCGGAGACTTCAGCCGCTGTCCCCACCTCCCCAGAGTCTCAAAAGTCAACTTGGCAAGTGAGTGAGTGCTGAGCTGTTGCAAGCGCATAGTGAGGATCAAGGGGAAACTTGTCACATCCCCGTTCTCGTGCACCCACAGTTGCTCCCTGTAATTTTCCCCTCACAGACATTGCACACTTGTGTCGCAGTTTTTATGTGTGCAAGTTTTAAGACTAATTAAGCTTCATACAGGCAGCAAATA
Organism: Trachinotus anak; assembly: GCF_046630095.1. Classification (NCBI taxonomy): domain Eukaryota; kingdom Metazoa; phylum Chordata; class Actinopteri; order Carangiformes; family Carangidae; genus Trachinotus; species Trachinotus anak. The sequence continues at coordinate 3,326,658 of NW_027273867.1, forward strand.
GACAACACGTTCGACATATCAACTTTGTTTTTTCCCAATAAAGGGACCAAAAAACATTAGTTAACATGACACTACCAATACTGCTATGATCATTTCCCACAAGGTAAAGACTTGTCACTAGCTTGACAGAGAGGGCCAGGCAGTGGCAGTGGCAGTGGGCTAGGTGAGCCGTGGCTGTAACACTAGCGAGACAGGGACTGCCAAATTGCAAAGCAGACTTTTAGACTGCAGAGAATACAGTTAAAGAGTAAGAACGAAGAAATGTGATGCTTCTATATGCTAATCTCTTCATCATTGGAAAATCACAAAGGGTCTGACTTTTACTGTCAAGTGCTGTAGCAGACAGATTATAGAGTATAGATGACAACACTTACCTCTGAGAGACTGCATCAGGTTACAAAAGCTAATGGAACAGCTAGCCAGGAAGTTATGGTAAGTTTTCTGTTTCTTTATTACAATGAACACTGGCACTGTATTATATTTTACGTGAAATCTAACATACAACATCCTCGGCCTCCTCGTGCACCAAATGTGCAGCTGAAAACAGTCCCCAACAGGTGCACCACCGAGTTTGCTAAAAACTGCAGAAAAAAAAAATTAAGCTACTAATTGTCAGCCTTTTTAAATGATTTAGCGCTTCAGCAGGCACCAGTAGGTTTGGGCTGAGTGTTACAGACAGGGTAGGGTCTGGGAGGCAGACTAACACATTGCTGGTTTTGGTCTGTTACTGGGTTTTGTGGACAATAAGAAAAACATAGAACAATGCTAGCATGATCATTGAAGTGTGTCTCAACAGACTGTTGGGACACTGAACCTCCAGTAAAGCAGGTATACACACATACACTGTGTAGTTCGAGCAGGATAAGCTATTACACACTCTTCATGTACTTATAACAAAAATAACAAAAATGTCAAGGGTTATAAAAAATGTAGGAGAATACTGTTGTACAATTACTATTAGAGAGGGAACTCAAGGAGAGAGAAAAAGCTGAGGACATGCAGGGGACCCCGGACTCCAACCCTGGCCACAGTGCTTAGGACTAAGCATTTATGGCATGCAGTCTACCAGCTGAGCTGCCACTGCACCAACCTGTTGTTATTATCTGTAGAAGTCAACCATACTTGTATTTTCTGACAGCACACAGAGCTGGTCCGTCGACTTCTCACTGATAAACCTCTCCAATCCACTTGTAGGCGAATAATTAGTTTTAGTGGTTTTACATGACATTACATTATTCATAGATACAGGAGAAATTGCAGCATTTTATTTTTAAATACAGGACAATCCTGTATTTTACGGGACAGGTGTCGATCCTACCTACATGTCTTCTTTGTGATTATGAGGAGAGCAAAGGAGAACGTTGGTAGACGTAGTGGCCTGCATAGAGCAACGGATTCCACGTTAGCTGGAGGGATGGACTGACAAAACACAGGACTTTGACATAGGAGAACTGTTTCCTGTTTCAAACCGATGGTCTTCATCATTTCTAAACCATGTGCTTATTATTGCGACCATGATAATGACGGTCAATCTCCTGCCACTCTCTCAGGAGACACTGTGGAGACTGGGTCAGGATAAATGACCTCTATGGTCGTTCAGTTTGCAGGACTTGTTGAGTTCAAGGCGCCACGCTTAGAGGCAAAGCACATCTTTGTACACAGCATCAAACAAGCAACTTCAACCACGAGGCTCAAAAAACACAATCTGTCTGCGACAAAAGGGAGAAAAAAAAAACACTTGTTAACAATGATAACTGCCCTGAGAGGCTCACGTTGGCAGAATAATTGGGTCTCATATTCTGTAATGAGATTCTTCATTCGATCACAGCTAGACAAATGGACTGTAAAAGTATTGACACATTGAAATAACCTTTCATTTTGTGAAGGGGGAGGGGGCAGCGGGAGCCATAATGCCAGAACCATTTTCCACAGTTATTCTGTTTTCAGAGTAATCGTGCCATTAACAATTCATTACCATTTTCTGAAATCAGAACAACAGCGCTGAGAGCAGCTAATATTCCTCACAGCATATTTATACACAAATGTACAACTCATTTGGTGTGTGACTGCGTGGCCTAATCTATGGCACTGATGATTGAAGTCATTAACCAGGCTGCTGCTGATGGCGTTAGCCATTAGTGTTAGATTTAAGGTGTCAGGGAGTCAACACATTAGCAGAGTGATGCAGATGAGTGTGGACGGAGGGATGTGGCTGCTCACCAGATGTAATTGATTGTGAGTGGGTGTGGCAGCATGGGAGACATGATGGGCGGGGGTGGGGGAGTGGGTGCAAATTACAAAAACAACTGAAATCATCTCTTTAAACACTGCACGGCGTGCATCTCAAGTAATACTAAACACCAGAAGTAATACAAAATGAAATAATGCTTTTATTTTGTCAAAAGATGACAACCTCAGCCAATTCAAAAAGGACGCTGTTCACAGGGGGAAGACTGTTTCTAGGTCAAAGGGCCAGTTCACCAGAATAAAAACATATTTCCTCACTCACCTCGGGTGGTACTGTATCTAGCCATGCTTGTACGATATCTGTCTGCAAGAGGAGGTGCTCACATGATTTAAGCAATTACATTTAAATCCAGGATACAAATTCAAAAGCAACTCAGGGTACTCCACAGACTTCAGGGACAGTTTCCGTAGTCACTACTTTCTACCAAAGAGGTTGCCCTACCCAAAGCTGCTAACATGGTGGTTTGTGGGTTAAAAAGAAATAGAACTTCTTTTAATTTATCTTGTCTTTTTTTTTTTGGGGGGGGGGGGGGGGGGGGGGGGGGGCATTTTAAACCCTTATTATATAGTCAACAGTGGAGAGAAATTAGGAGAGAGAGTTATGAGAAATGGCACGCAAAAACCTCCCGGCTCTGGAGGGGTAGTGCTATTTGTAACAGTTCCTGAGCGCACCTACTATCATGCGTTCAGTTGCGGCTCATTTTGAAGGTTATGTAACCACTGTTTCTACATATGTCAGCCAACTGTGATCACAAGGTCAAAAGTTAGACTGACTTCACGTTGAGAACATGACGCAGCAGTCAGCCATACATCAAGTTAAGTAATAGAAGATGATACCGTGGATGTAGAAGGTTGCAATTAATGAAGCTGCACTGGAAACATCCATTCAAAGGGAAAGTGGCAGTGCAGGCAGACGTCAAGCTAAGCTTGACGAGCAGGCAGCTACCGGCAATTTTTAAGGTGGAATGTTTGATCAATCTATTTGTTTTTATTAGCTCTCTCTGCATGACATATGCATTCCTGATAATCAGACCTTCAAGCACTTAAAAATTGTAGATGAATTTCAACCAGATTTTACGATTTTATTTCATCACTTGAAGAAAAAACTACACCTATATGCCCGGCTCAATGCGAACCAGGATTGCTGTAATCCTAGGGTTAACAGAGTGCTCCCAAAAGCAGCATCATTAAAAACAAAATCCCATTCATTTTCCTGTATTTAGATGGAGTTAGGGTTAGGTTTAGGATTAGATATTGCAAACCAAAATTTTCTGTGTTACTGAATAGCACTAGAGATTTTTGTAGTTTGGGCAAATTTATCCTTTAAGTCCACCTCTGTGATCTCAGTCTCTTAATCAGTGCTTTTTAAAGTAAGAAATAGAACTTTTTGCTCATTATCTTCAAATTCCATGATTTTCTGGCCCCCAAAATGGTGAAATAATAATAATAATAATAATGTTCATGGCTAGCTCTAGTTTTGCAGTGGTGTGCAGTGAGTGCCAGTTGTTATTCACACATACTTTACACAGATGATCCTCTTCCTCTGCAGCTCCAGCTTGTTACAGTATGTAGCTATTTGTAGCTATTTTGATACTTTGTGAGAGCAAAGCCAAAGATTTGTCAAAAATAACCTTAGCTCAAGGTTCTAATCACTGATGCTTTCAATTGCATGTCATGGTCAGAACTGACTCGAATAACAAGAGAATTCCATCCAGTGATGAACGCTCCATCAAAAGCAAGAAGCCTTTGGGAGCATGGAGGCTTAATGGTCTGAAGCACATTCCACATTATTGTATTTTCAGTTGTGGACCTGTATCTCTATCTCCCCCTTTCTCTGTCCACTGTCAACTATCAACAACCATCCAAACTAATTAAAAAAATTAGAAGAAGAGAAGAAGAAATTGTTCCCAAAGGAACCAGTTCTGACCTGAATCCTGGCGATGGTTGTGGGGGTGCAAACTTGGATTGACTTGGGCTGGGCATTATTTCCATTAGGTCATTCAATGGGATTGACCCCAATACTTTAGCTCATCATTCATGACCATATATATATATATATACTGCATACACCCAGTTTTGGAGGTTTTCTGTATTGGTTAAAAGTGTCTGGCTACAGGCTTTGGAGAAGTGTATATTTTTCAGTTGCTTTAAGCACAGTAAAATCATTTCTGACGAAGACTTAACTTATCAAAACACACAGTAGCAATCATGCTGCTTCAGGGTGATCTTGCCTTTTTAGCATTCTGTCACTCCCATTTCAAGGAAGATAATTCAACAGCAAACCTAGAGTGAATATTTCCACAGAGCTTTGTAAGACTTCTAAATCACAAACTGTTTCATAAATCTCTTTGTTTATGGTGTTGTTTTTTATTTTCTCAGCTGATTTTTTTTTCTTTTCTAAACCGCTGTGTCCTTGATGTGTCAAGCAAGAAAATGTGCCTGGGCGAAGACACTCATAAATAGCGTGAATCCATTTCTAAGAACACCTCAGAAGGATTGGAGAGAAGAAATCCCAGCTGTGGAGCAGCAGTGTTATTTCTGTGAACTTCTATTTAACTCATGTTGAACATCATCTCACTTATTTACTTTACTTCTACGTAGAAGGCTGGACTCACAGTTTTTACAGTTAAGTACAGCATTTACAGTAGGCCCCAGTTCTCATTTTGGCATGGTGAGATTAATGTATCCATAAGAAGTGCAACACACAAATGCAACATCCTCTCCCTGTCCACCCCAGCTTCTGTTATCTCTCTGTCCCTCTCTCTGTATTCTCTTCCTCCACTGACCTGCATCTCACTCCCGTGGAAGATTAACAGTAACTGAATCTACACAGTCTTTGAAACTTTATTCACCGTAACCAGAAATGGGGCTATTTAATGATGCTTCTAAAAGCATGCTTTAGTCTGGCTGGAAATCTCAGAGATTGTTTCCATATGTGCTGACCGCTGAACAAAGTATCCCCCTCTTCTTTCTGGCCCAAATAACTTAAGAGACTCAATTAAGTTGGTGTTCCCTTGGTTGCAACTAAGCTTTATATAAAATTACTTCTGAGAAGCATATTGCATCCAGTGTAACAAACAGACCAGGAAAACAAGTAGTTGATTTGCCAGTTATCATGACACACACAATTATACTCCAAACTTAGCAAAGGCTAAGGTTATGGCAAACAAGACGAAGTGTGGAATATAAACCATAAACCAAAGGACCATTTAAAATCTAGACCAAATGATGGCACATGAGCCACCAGAGTGACTGAAAGCATTATCCGTCACATAAGTTTAATTATTTGCTTAACCCCCCCAAAAAATAAAAATGAAATAAAAAACATAACCTCATGGTGGCACTGCAGGAGGTAAAAAGATCTCACAAGGTTGAGATGTATCCTCTGGGAGCAGTGAAAGTACAAAATTGAATGAATCCTCCATCCATTGTTGGTCTCTCTGAACTACATGTTCTGTCTTCATGGCTGGAGAATCTCATTCAAGCAAGGGCTGCTGTCTTTTCTCTAAAGGTCATGTAAACCACTCAACCCCCACATTGAAACGGTTAGACTGCTTTAATGTTGTTGCTAATGAATGAATTTTAGAGTTGTATTTGTAGTGCAATGTGACCTAGAATTACATTATAAGAGTCCAGAGTCCAGTATTACGTGGGCTCCTGCACAGTGGATGCATAAGCACCAAGCAGGGCTTTTTCTAAAGTATCCTAAAGTAACATTTGAATGCATTTAGCTAATTAAATACTAACTCTAAGCCTTGGAGGTTATGCTCAGTTACTTCAGTAGTTAGGCAGGTTAGGAGCTTAGGCTTCAACACTACAGCTTCACACCACGTCAGCAGAAGTGAGCCATCAGAAATAAAGTCGGAGGCTTTTGAAATCAAAATGTCAGATGTGTTTTATTTTTTGTTATTTTACTTTTACATTAGTAGATATTTAATTAAAAAGTCCACATGCCTACTTTAACAGACACTGGTATTAATCTGCACTCCACAGTCAGTTATATACCTAAAGTCCCCACTAAAAGCATGTTAGTCTCACTTTATAATCTTAGAAAAGAAAAGTTTTCCTTAATAAAATGAGGACAATGAGATACTATAATTTGTTAATCTTTTACATACCAAATGAAAGATAGACCATAATGAGAAAATAAATCTTTGGCTGACATTTGGAATGAAAAATAGGAAATTTATCAATTATGGAGCAATAATTGCTTGGCGAGAGCAATCCTTCCTCCCCCTATTGATTTAGTTTGAAAGGTTCCTTCATATTGACAAATCCAGGCAGACAGAGCTGTGTTCCAGCCACTTCTGGGGTGTCATCCATCTCCCACTGTGAGTCTCTCAGCAAACCTCACGCCTTAATGCTCATTTAAATGGGACAGAAATCATCTTTCAAGACAAATGGCCTATGCAGACATGGTGGGTAGCATCAGCAGCACCGGGCTGTCTACAACACCATGGGACTGGAGCAAGAACATCATAGAGCAATTTTCATGAAAAATTGTGCAGCTGTGTGGAAACGGACTCAGATTTGCTTGATTGAGTGACTTATTGATTCATATAAAGCCAAATCCCAGCGACATAAATTTGCAAGACACCATGCAGACTCAGCTGAGTGACAACACGGATGCAAATTATATGAAAATATACATAAATGCACACATGCAGTACATATAGTACTTTTTATCACTACTTTTTTTATTATTTTTAATTACAACAACCTTAACTATCACTGACTACAAGTGCAGCATATCTCAGACATAGGCTCAATGATAAATAATCCTAATATCATAATTTAAAAGAGCATGTTTTCCACGTGGCAAAAGCTGTCATTATTAGAACTTACATAACTGTCTTAACAAGCTGTAAGAGGTTTAAGTCGACAGCCATTGATTCAACCAGCAAATCTATTCAGCTGTAGCTAATTCTCTGACAGGCTATAAGCAGTTAGATGATTGGTGGGAGATGGAGATGTTGGATTCTTTGTTGACTGAATATTAGACTCATCATTATTAGGTATGTTCGCACTGCAAAGCACAGCTATTGTTTTCCTGCTTATTTTTATTCTTCTACCAAAGTTTTCCACTCATGACTTACAGTTTATTTAGTTTATTATAGTTTAGTTAGTTAGTTAGTTTTTTGAGCAACATGCACCAAATTCAAGTATGTCCTTGGTAACCCACCTGGACAAGTGTGCTATGAATTGGTAGAGAACTGATTTACATTTTGCAAATAAGTACGACTCTTTTTGTCCCATTGGAAACAAGATGTGGCTGAGCAGATTTTTATGTAATGTCTTAAAAACTTTAGATCCCAACAATATCAAACTTGGGTCAATTCTTTATTGTAGTCATGAGGCCAGATTTAGGAGCTTTTTTGATTTTCTGCATTTTGGCTAATAACCTTGGACCTGTGAAGAATAGAGGAATAAAAAATCTTTTCTCAGATTCATTTGACAAAACTTAATAGAAAACTTTTTTCAAATTAGATAAACTAATTCTGTTTAATTCTGTAAATTCTGACTATATTGATTTTTTTTAAACACTTTTGTTAATCACCTCTTTTCAGACAGCTGAGCCTTTTGAATCTCCTGACCTATCGAATGTTCCCGCAGAATACCTCAGCATCAGGGAGGTGTTTAACAAAGCCCAAGCCACCTCTCTGCCACTTCCCTGACGCCTGTGCCACTAACTTCCTTCTCTGTACCTCACTGTCCAATGGGCACCTGTACTTGCCTGCCCAGTCCTGAAACCAAAGTCATGGAGAAGCATATTGGTCCGCCTCCCCAGCTTCTTTGTTCCAGCTCATCTCTTGTGGTGGGAGCACAAGGTCTCCCATGGGGGACCACAAGGCCCAGCTGGTTTCCTGGTGTTGCCCATCCCTCATCAGCCCTGGTCCCACACACAGTGAATTATCTGGAGAGACACTGGAGGGTCCTCGTGTACCTGGTGGGCAGAGGAGTGCTCCTGTGTACCAGCAGGGGTCATATTAGCAGACTTCCATCGTAACCATCCTGAGCAGCCTGGAGGGGTGTCCAGACCTGTCCCTTGACATGGGTGAGGTGGGTGGGTGGGTGGAGGTCAGAGTTCTTTCAGTGATTCATTTTCTGTCAAACTTTGCCAGGAACCACTAACTCTCTGGTCATTTCAGTGTCATCTTAGCTAAAGCTTTCCAGCATCACTTACCTGTTGTTGCCTCCTGCCTGCTGCTTTGCCTTCTTTTACCTGGTTCTCCTGCCTGTTGCTGACCCTGACGTCACCACCTATTTCTTCTCGCCTGCTTTTGTTTTCTGGCCCTGAATAAATGTGAACTGTTTTGAGCTTTTCATTTGTGTCTCTGTGCCGTGAATTTGACTCCCTCTGCCTTATCTGAAAATAAAACCGAAACACTGCAGCTCTTTGGCTTGACTAACAAACATGTTAAATCACTCTACCGCTACACAACTGAGCTGTTTAGTCAATTAACCTAGCTGTATACACAGCTACGCAAGAGGCCATAAAAGACAACTACCCCTTGCAGAGCCATATAATGTTCTACCCTTATCAGACCAGAGCTATCTGATCTTCTAAACACACTCTATTATTTCTTCATTTTGATCGCCAGTGCCATAAAAATGAATGAGTGACACATAGGCGCTAAAACAAGCAGCAGCAGTTGCTGTAAGGGTCAATAATTCAGTCTAGATAAGACTTATAATTTGTTTTAAGGCACCAAATGACATATAAAGTCTCACCCTGAGGACACATCGCCACCATGTCATTGCTTTAAACAATAAATTGAGCCTGCTACATCTGATGCAGTGTGCTCTGGATGATTTGGATATTGTTTTGATGATTAGTGTGGGGAAATTGCTAAAGGTGTGTAAGCAGGTGTGGGTCGGTCCTGAATGAGAGGATGATTCGCTTGGACTGCCAGGTGGGACATGCGCACTGCAATCTGATGTCCGTTTTCCTAGAATGCTGCTGTGTAAACACACAGGGATGAATATCTCATTTTAAAACCACAGGCGGCCTGGATCACAGAATGAGCCATGAAGCTAAAAGCTGAGGGGACATTCAAAGAAAAGCTGGATGCTTGGAAATGTTAAAAAAAAGTTCAAATTATTTTTTCTGAAATTACTGCAATACAGTATACAGGAGGGTGAGCTTTCTGTGCTTGTCTGGCTACTGAGAGACACGGGGAAGACATGCTACCAAGCAGATCAATCACAGTTGCCGCAGCCTGTGCCGTTGCAATGTGTAGTTGAATTTCTAAAGTGGTGCATGTCAGGCTACGGCAAAGCCTACGTGGCTACGTTGTGCCTATTCAACTCTGAAGCATAAACTGGCCTCAAGTGGTTTGGCAAACACTCATCTGGTTCATTTAAAGTGCAGCACACAGCTGAGCTCAGCTTTTCCATGGGAACCATCTGGGGCTGTCGCCTATGCAAATGGTAACACAGTCCCGAACTAGTCTAGTCTAGTACCTACATCAGAATATACTACACCACTGGTGATTTCCTGGCTTTGGTCTTGATGCGAACTCAGTTTTTATCAGTTCTAATGGAAACCCAAGCTGCTTTTGGATTCAGACTTGACACTGCTCAGTTCTGGACTTGTCTTGCACTCTACTTAAATGGTCTGGGCTGCAGCCCTTTGTGCAGGGATCTGCTGGGTTTAAGCTCTGCACCAGTGGTTGGCAAGTAAGTTTGGCTTTGAGACAATTTTTTCCTAACCCATTACATGTTGGGCCAGAACATAATCAAAGGCTAATTTAAGAAACTGATTGATAAAGATGCATCTTCAATTTACTTTATTACTGTTCACATGCGGCACTGTGGCCCACAGTCATATATTATGTGTTTGACTGATTCATTGAACTGGTGTTATTTTTCATATCACACATCTCATATCTGCTATTTCAGAGGTCTGTTAAGCAAGTGACAGAACCTTTGTAACGTCCTGTCTGAACTCTTCATAATAAAAGCTAAAAGCTTGTTTTCACTAAAGGATTGCAGAAAAAACTTTCATGTGCTTTTATTTTACAGACAAGATAAAAAAAACTAAAATCGCTAAAGAGGAAGTGATTCAGTGGGTAACTGTTGCTGCCATGATGGAGCTCTATGCTGTGCACAGACACCTGATGTGACTGTTTTGGTCTGTCATTCACTCTCAACGTGGATAACAATATAATAAGCATCTTCAGGTCAGGGGAGATTCTCTATTTCTATCTTAGCTATAGCTTAATGTGAGACTGTTAGTTAAATATTTTAAGATTTTTAAAAAATCTGATTATCAAAATAATCTTGCGGGCCAGATGTTATTGCTGGCCGGCCAGTCTTGGCCCGCGGGCCGCCAGTTGCCAACCACTGCTCTACACCCTCTATCTGTGTGTATTCTATCCATTCCAGGCTTTTTCTCCCTCCTTGAACTTTCACATCCTTTTCACTGACACAAAAGGCTGGTGCTTGTTAAATATGTCTGGTGAATAGATGCCAACTGTTGCTGATCTCCATCATGACCTTCTCACTGGTGTCAGACACAGGTCACATCCATCAATATCCTGCAGCAGTTTGATGTTTAGGGTTTAAAACTATCCTTTCATTTCCTTCAACTTAAATAATAACAGAGAGGAAGACATGACACTGTGGGATAACAGTCCTACACAATCCCTAGATATGCAGCTGAAGAACTGATCCCACTACATTCTAGGTCCTACAACTGGACTATTAAATATACAATTGCGTATTATTTTTACAGCAATACATCATTATTGGTTTATTCATGATATCTTGAAGGTGCTCTGTAACTATTACCAGTGTTAAACAGACAGGAAGACGTTGGAAAACACACTAGAGAAGCTGGCCAGGAAATAGGTGTGTGACAAAATCTTCCTCAAGATTAATTTAATGCTACATCCACTTTTGAGAGTTGTTGCCTGTTATTTTCTTTTTTTCCAGTGAAAAGCCAGTAATAATCTATCAAAAGAATCTATGCAGTAGCATCATGCTCACTCTGCCTATCTCTCTACATATAAATGCAGAAGTCCACTGTGGGCCTGGATTTGCCTGCTGCGTGACATCATGTTTCTTTTTGGGCAGCCTAATGGTTTATCATTATAGGGTCACCATGTGAGTTCAGGACACACCAGCGCACACACATTATTATGGGATTCAACCCAATGTGGATCATATTACAATGTTTGCATGGAACGCAAGCAACCTGGTTACTCTCGTGATTCTTTCATAGCAGAGTGTGAAGAGCAGAAAAAAGGCAGGTTACATGAGAGTCAGCCCCCAGCAGAGCGTCCCTCCACATTCTGCAGCCACCTGAGTATCAGGTGTTCGGTGCAATATGAGTAGTGTAAGGGGCAGCATCACTGATCAGGTAGATCAGGAGCAATTCCAAAATATTTCCCCCTCCTTTTATGTGCCCCTCCAGCTGGTGGTGCCCTATGCATCCACCTCGGTGGTCTATGGCCCTGTTCAGACATGCATCTCCAGTGATCCGAACGCAAGTGGTCAGCTTTAAGTACATCTGTTCACAAATGGCTTTAAATGCGTCTCCTCATGCATCTCGAATGACCACTTGAGATCAGATCTAACCTCCCCACTTCATGTGCAAATAAACAGGTCCAGTATGTAGTGTTGTTTTTAGCCAATCCGACAGACGGGTCCGTTGTTGCGCTTGTGTGTACGTCTGTGTGTGAGTGAGAAAGAGAGCATGAGGGAGAGCAGTGTGGAGGACCTGAGTAAATCCTTGCTCTGCACACAGCTGTACAATGAAATAGGCTTTTATCCATTTCAATTAGTAGAATATTTTCAGTTCAGATTAGACTGGACGTCAGTAGAGAAAGCTGTCCTTCAATGTGGCCAGACTGCTAGAATAATGGGGCCACATGTGGCACAGTCCACCTCTGACTCTGGTCTGAGTGATCGGATCTCAAATGCATCCTGAATGTGTCTTGGGTGCGTTCACACTGTTACTTAGTCTTGTGATCAGATCACCTGAGATGGATGTTAACACCAAATTTTTGAAAAACCTTTTCTGAACCTTTCAAGACTAAAGTTGTAATAACCTGTCACAGTCTAAAGGTAGATGTCAGTGTGTTTTTTGATTATAAAGCAGCTCTAGGTTCTATATTAATACTGTGAAAGTATCAAAGCCTCAGTCCACAGAGAAATGCACACAGCCTGTATTCAGAAACTGAGCCTTAAAACCAGCTCAGGACTTCTGTAACTTTGTGATGTCACAACAAAGCAGTCCCCACCCTCAGCCACGCCTCAAGCTCGGCCCACCTGGACCCACCATCCAATTATTTTTATTGGATCACTCAGAAAACACTCAGCCAATCAGAAGATAAGCTCAGATCCTCTCTTCTGATTGGCTCACTGACCTGTTGTTGCCTGAGCTTCAGAGAGAAGCCTGAGAGAGGAGATGTGAAACTACGCTGAGATGGTTTTTGGTTCTTAAAAACACAAATATATCTTCTTGTGGATATTAACACTTTAAATAAAACACTGTACAAGTGTAAAATATGGCACATTTAAATGTATAACTACACTATTAATGTGGCTTTATAGCCTGTTAAAAAGTATATGTAGTGCCTTCAACGGATCAAAATGGAGTAACATTGTATTTTGAGCAAATACTGTGAAACACCACCACCCTAGCTTCTCCGTGTGCAGGCAGATCTCTTCCAACCAGCACAGAATTGGTGAATCAAAGTGTAGACAGCAAAGCATGCTGGGTATAGAGCCTGAGAGCACATACCAGCTATGACAAATGCAGCTTTGGTGGATACAAATTGAATTATTCAGACTCAGAGGCTTTGGGCTGGATGGGAAAAAGATCATTGGTTTGTGTTTCTTTGTCCATCCTTCATAGTGATCCCTGCTAGCCTTCATGCCTTCCTTCACAATGACAACAGCAAAGGCGAAACGGAGGTCACCATCTGTCATCAGCTACAACATGCAGTTAATCAGCATTTTTGTTTGTTCCTGTGTGTATGTTTGTGTGTGTGTGTGAGAGTATGAGAAAAGGCTATAGAGCTATGAGGGTGGGGGGGCGGAGGCTTATTTCAATCCTGACTGATCAATGCACCACATTAAATTTCTCTGACTCAGTGTGAGTAGTGAAAATCGAAGAAACAGCAGCAAGGTCAAAAGCGCTCACTCGTTTACAATGCGGAATACTATACACAATACGACAACACACGGGGCTTGGGCAATGTCCAAAATGTAACATTGCGATACAATCCAGCCCAAATATTGCGATATACAATATTATGGGGGGTTTATAATATAATTATACTATTGTATTCAATGTTTCAGTTGTTTCTTTTAATAATTTATGATAATATTATTGTATTTTATGTTTCAGGTATTAGTGATGCTGCCACTAAACAGCAGTTCAAAGTAAGTTGCATGACAAGGTACAATGCACAGTAAGCAAAGCAGTGAAATAAGGGACAGATTCAGCAGCAGTGCAGACTGAGCAAACCTGCAAAAAAAAAGAAAAGAAAAAGAAAAAGAAAAATAATATAATTGATAATATGAAAGAAAATTCATATGCCACAGTATTTGATATTATTTAGAGTGCCATAGTTCCTCCCCCATGTCTGTAAATCGTGTCCAGTCTGCCCCTCTGTCCTCCTCTGCCCTATTCTCACCTCCTCAGACCCCTGCGGTAACATGGACTGCAGAAGACCTGCTCTTTGCCAGCTCTCCACCAGATCCCCTCAGACTTCCCCACCTGTTCCAGTTACCTGCCTCCAACTTCCACCTGTCCTGCAGTAACCCCTGTTTTCCCACCTTTTCCAGTCATCTGACTCCCCTCACCCACCTGCTCACCTGTGTCCCTTTCCTTGATCATCCAATAGTTTAAACTCACCTAAACACACACACATTCATGCTGCTACTCTCATTGTACCACATCCCAAAGGTGTTCCAACTGCATTCAGATCTGGAGACTGGGAGGGTACATCCTTTTCTTATGGTGCCACATTGAATTTAGGGGACAACAGTGCCCATGACAATCAATCAGTTTTAGTGTATATACTGGCATTTTTTGTCAGACATACAGATTTTTGGACCCAGCTGTACATTGCAGCTGCAGCGTGTCCTAATAATATAGCCTGACCCATAAAGAAAAATCCCTTTTTCATTTTGGAAAACACTGGAAGTGTTCAAACTCATACAGAACTACTCTCTCAGTTTTGATCCTATCGTGGGCTTTTTCAACCTGTGTTTAACCAGCGTTTGATTGAATCACAGTCTACCGCTACTTCCACATGATTATAAGACTGTATTCCACGTTTCGTTTTCATATAAAAGGTTACACATGTTCCCCCGTCCGCTCTTACACAGCTTCTGTTTTCCCTCTGTTGTATTGTATTACAACTCAATTACAACAACCTCAGCTCCTCACAGGGATCAATAACATTTCACCTAATCATTACTCACATCATATCTCATCTCCCCCAGGACAAGCTAGTGTCTGTTGTCAAAGGCTGCTCTGTACAGCACACAGCAGGTCATTGTACCTTTGGTGCACATAAGTAACACGTTCCTCCAGGACCAAATATGAAAGTAGCCATTTGTATTCTGCTGGCCATCCAGTCAGTGATACTCTTTTTCTTTCTTTCTTTCTTTCTTTCTTTGGATGCCTCAGAGGAGTCCATCTCACTAAAGAGGTGGAAATCAAACCACCATTTGAAAGGCTGCTCATATCCTGGCATCATTTGCTAGATTGGTTCAGCATTGTGAAGTCAAAAAGCTTTAGTATGGATTTTGCCCGTGAGAAGCCGGTGCTGTCTCTGTGAGATCAAAGCTGCAGAGACCAGATGATCTGTGCAGTGTTTAAGACAGCTCTGAGGGCCTGTGTGACGTGACTGGACTGCCTAGACCAGGTCAGAGGGCCCCAGAAAAGGATGATGGATTCCATCAGTCATGACGTGAGATGGATGAAATGTGAGGAGATGGAATCAGGAAGCCTACTGATGTGTTAAACAGGTGACAGCGCTTTGGATCTCGTCGGGATGGTGAGGTAACTGTATCTGTGTTGAAGCGTTTTTTTACTCATTATTAGAACCATTTGTAAAGTAATTGTTTTGAAATAGTGCATTCGTTAAAGATAAGCAATCCATAGCTCAATGCAGCACCCATGAGTTGGGTCATTTTTGGCTGCAGCTATTCTGGGCTCTGAATGTCACAGCATGATCTGGTCTGTCCTTGCTGGATAATTCATTGGGAGCTATGGAGCTTGAGAGCACACTAGTTTTTGACTCTGCTTAATATTCTGTAAATCTGTAGTATATGTTTTGAATGCTTTATCATCATTTTTCATTTTGTATTAGAAGAAAAAATGTAAATGTAAATGTTTTTTTAAAAAAGGACAACACAGACTACAGAGTGTTTATGGGAACATGGGTCAGCTATATGCATGGCCTCCATAGCTAAAGTGTGCTCACTGAAGAAACAGAGCCACTCACACTCATGATATAAAGACTCTACATGAGCTGGTTTGTGTCAGTACATCCAGGCGTGTCGATTAATCTTTCACACATATGAAGGACTTTTAAATTACTGATAATAATCATTACTGATACAGGCTGATCCCAGGTTCAGGCAGGTTTTCCATGAGTCCGTTTTAGAAACCTTTGGACTCATGAAGCCCTCTTGAGGGTGGTCAGTTTGAATGTGGGTGTTTTGGTAACACACTGCATGCAACATATATTCTGGAAAAACATTAACATGAGTGTATCATTATTTTTGGGCATGGGAATTTCCTTTTTTTCAGAATTTGAGGTATATAGTTGGAGCAGCTATTAACAGCCCTGCATGCTGTGATTTCCAGGTGAACAGATGTCAGTTCAGTTGAAAAGTTGATTTTTATGTCCAGATTACATATAACTGTTGTTTAAATGGCATTTTAATTACTACGCCTCAACATGTAACAGGTACTACTTGATCTTCTGGATACATTTCTTGGTGAAAGTGGTTCAAAGGTTGTTAAAAGGGATTAATTTACATACAGTATTATTGTGCAGGTGCAGTGGCTGGACTGTGCTGTAGACTATTTGCATTCAGCCTGGTGTCAGCCAGTTTCAGCTCCTTATCTGTTTTATTTGTTTGCTACTCTCCTACACACTGTGCTCAGTGCTTTAATAGAGCTGGATTTCCAATGAAGCTGTTCTCATTAACATGTTCTGTTTCCACTGTGAGACAACAGAGCAAGTTTGAGATATTGACTGAAATACAGCCCATTAAGCCTACATGTTATTCCCAAGCCATTTCCAAGGTGCTACTCTGCAGCTAAAATCCTGATTTTATATGCACAGTGTTGTCTGACAAAATCATGAGACAAATAAGTTTATGACAAAGACTGAGTGATTTCAGCTGTATGTACATGTAAAATAATCACTCAGAGAGAAAGGTAGAACAACATTTGTATGTCCTGTAAACTAGAATTACCTGACTGTTTGCCTCCACCAACCAGATAAAGCTGCACAAAATATGGTCACAATCTCCTCTTCCTGAGTTACAGTGTTGAAGAATGGCCAGAAGTGTTTTTGTAGAACATTATGATGTCACAGTGAAGTTGACCTTTGACCATTTGGATATAAAATGTTATGACTTTATTTTATCCTTATAGACATTTGAGTTAAATTGTGTCATAATTAGCGTATGAATTTGTTAGTTGTAAGGATGATTTCTTGAGATAAGAAGAACTTCTTGGAGGCCGGAGAATTTGACAGCTCTGGAATAATATTGTAGATACTGGAAGGTCGACACTCAGATGAACATTTTATTATCGATGATCAACGGGTCAATAATCAATGAACATGCATTCAGGAGATAGAGATAACAGAGCAACTCTTGAACACAGATCTTATATAGGTAGTAACATGTGTTCTAACAATATACCTTATCATATATAGTAACTTCTGACTACTATAAAGCAGTATATCTGCATATCTGCCAGACCCCCTGGTGCCATGTAGGAAAGCAAACATCATCACACGTCAAGTGCCAGTTATATAAGTTCTACACATGTTGGACATAGGCCCAAGACAAAATTCCACTATCATGAGTTCTGGCCAAAAATGTGTTTTGTAAAGTCACAGTTACCTTTGACCACCAAACTCTGATCAGTTCATCTTTGAGTCCAAATGAATGTTTGCGCCAAATTTAAATAAACTCCCTCTAGGCATTACTGAGATATCACATTCATGAGAATGAGAACGGACGTACAGATGGACAAGACCGACAACCCGAAAACATAATGCCTTCGACTCTGGCCATTGCTGGTGTGGCGGCATAAAAATGCAAGTATGTAGACTACAATCATGGACACTGTCGTCCCATAAATCTATTGTGTATTGTCACAACATCAGTACTAGGTTTGTACCATGTTACTTTACAGGTTACCTTAACCACTGCCTTTAATCAGCTGTACAAATAATGTTAAGTGGTATTCAGTCTGTTTGTGTTATATGACATCAACAAAATATATCATTCCCATAACATCTTGTCGTTTTCAGTTTAGTTTATTAGCATGAAACCATAAAAAACGCACATGGAAATATGCTACCACGGTTCTCTCCTCTGTATTAGTGAGAGGACACGACTCCTCAGTCAGGGGCAGAGGGAAAATTATGTTAACTGGTTTATTCATGGAAACAGAGAGAGGCTCAGTCAAAGGTTCAGGTAAGCAGATTAACCTGAAAAACACCTGAGCGAGAGTACAGGCGACAGTTCAGCATGTAAGTGGGACTGACCTTAATAATGTAGCACCTAGCTGAGCTGAAGCACCATCAGATCATCACATGCAGCAACAGCACAGTCAAATACAGATTAGAATGAACACATTTGTTTAACCAGGAGCAAAGCTCAAAAAACACTCTATGTGACAGCAACATACTCAAATTCACTAAACCAATTAGTTCAATATCATGATCAACAACCATTACTGCTGATTATTTCAGGATGCGTGTCATGTTTTTCATTATTTTCCATCTATTTCGTTCACGTGTGCTTCTGGGTTATGCACAAGTTATCATCTCTGTTATGGTGATAAAATGTGTTTTTATAGTGACTGTGTCAGTCATTTATCATCATGAAAACTAAGTTATAACTAAGTTTAAGTTATTTGTCATGTTTAGATAGGACAGTGGTCACAGTGCAGCACTGCTCAACACACTCATGACAACATTTAGCAGGAACGTCAGGAATGGCTCCTCCCGGTCCAGCAGTCTGTATTAAAGTGAAAGAATTTTCCAGGCCTAATTAACATTTCACTTCCCTCTTTGCTTTACCATCTAATATCAAACTAAATTTCATGGCTACCTCAGGGCCGACCTTGGGTATTCTCTCTAGTTAGTCAATAAAAAATGCACCGTAAGTAACTTCTGCTGGTGGGGGCCTCTCAATCGAAACAATGACAAAAGACAGTGTTTGGTGATGTTGTGAAGTAGCGTGGGATGATGGGAGTTTGAGTTTGAAAACTCCGGGTTGTCGTCTGGACAGGCCAAAACAGAGACCTTTGGAAACAATGACACCCACGGTCGTTCGCTGACTGAGTCTTATCAGTCACGACCACCAGTAGTGAAAGCAACATGGATAGCAAAATACAAGCGTCACTGACCTTGTTTTGTCTTTGCTAGCAGCTGTTGTGCAATTAAACTATGCATTTAATGCTTCAACTGTCTTGGCCTTTTCTGGGGAGTTCAGTTATCCACAGACGTCTCCTCTTCTCCAGAACAAACACACCTGGTGATTAAATCCTCTCAAAACACTGAATAAAGCAGTTTAACATTATAAATCAGTGTTTCTTTGAAGCTGTTTTTGAAGCAGGACATGTCGGAGGGGTTGTGAGCCGACCTGCCGCTAATATTTCCACAGCTTTTTTTTTTCTCTGATACCTTAGAGTCAGATGTTCAGGGTTTTTTTAGCAAAAACCTGTCGGAATAGAGCAATTTCATGTGAACATCTGTGTTTCTCTGACACTGTTCTGTAGACACAGAGCTAGCTAGCTAATTTCCATGCCTCCAGTCTTTATGCTAAGCTAAGATAGCCTAATCCTAACTCCACACCATAGATTATATACTGTATATATAGAGTATATACATTTGAGACTTGGGGTCTGAAAAGTGATGCCAATATGGAAGTAGGTTAAACTTGTATTCTATCTAATGATCAATCAGGGGGCAAATCAGATTGTATTGAAGTCTATGGAAAAATGTTTCTACTTCTCACTTGATTTATTACCTCAGTGAATGTTTTCCCAAAGAGTTTGTGGTCTCAGTCTCTAGTTTCAAGTCTTCCTCAATACAACATGATGTTCATTTTTATAATTATGATCCCATTTAGAAGAAAATAGATGATAAAGCAGGGGATGCATTAGGGCAGGGCTACCATGTGATTGACAGACTGTACCACATAATCAGGACAGAGTACAGAGCAGGTCAGCTCCACCCCTCACTCCTCCTCAGCTCCACCTTCTCCTCCAAATATGGTTTCTTCTGGTTTCAAAAAACCAAGATGGCGACGGCCAAATTACAAACTGGGGGCCTCAAAGTTCACAAACCAGTGGGTAACGTCACGGTGGGTTAACACCTGCTCCACACTTAACACGTGGTGTCGATCTTCCATTTTCTAAAATGTTGAACTATTCTTTTAATTAATTTTAAGTCTTGATTCTTTATACTACACTGGTTATCCCTTAACTGATTGATTATACAGCATTTAGCATTAAAATGGCTTTGAAGCTGAATTTCAGGGCAAATATTATAAATGTTCAAGCAGTGTGTCTCAGTCAGGTTGGTTTCAGTGGGATAAATTGTCGATGAAAGCCATTTGAAGCACCGAGGTGATTGAAACAAGTGTAATTCATTCAGTTAGTTCTCACGCAGTGTCCACTGTCAAAGAGGATGCTGAAGCTACGCAGGCCTAGCTAACTGACAGGGGCATGTTCTGGCCCATTGTGTCTCGACATGAAGAGAGAGGGAGGAAGAAGACGTTTGCGAGGCACGGGGTGGAGCCCAGAGTCATGTCTTTGAAGCAGCCATTTCTGCTAACTTCCCAAAAAATAACCTCTGGAATGCTGTGCATTCATATGGGGCATAAATAACCCTGAGTGACAGTTAAATACCTCAGCAAAGCCCGTTGATACAGTGCTCCCTGTGCTCGTCTTCATTGAGGAGGATTTTCACGAAACATATTGAATGGGTCTGTCTCCACAAGCTGAGAATCTGAATAGGATTTTCACACCCCTCCCCCCTCTCGCCCCCTTCTCATCATTGTCGTCTTTGAGAAGCGCGGGGGGGGGGGGGGCAGCGAGAGAGCGGCGAGATGCCAGGGACACCCCCCCTCCCTCCCCTCCGCCCCTTCACCAGACACAGTGGAAGGGTACAAACACTTGGCAGAGTGTGGCGGCAAATTTGCCAAAAGCCACTCTGGCAACCATCAACTCTGAAGGTTCAGTGAGAGGTGAATCATCACTCACCAGCAATAAACACAGACACACACTGCAGGCTGTACAGTACACACTCCTGCAAGCTGCAACTGCAGATATCATCAGCTGGAATGTCAATTGTGTGCAAAGTACTGGCTAATAATAATATTTGTGTGTACTTGTTTCCTTTCATGTAGCTTACAACTGCCACACTAGCAGCATTGCTAGATGGATGTCAGCTGGTCAGTCCACCACTTTGGTCCAGACCGAAAATATCTCAACAACGACTGGATGCTGAAAAGGTTGCTATGACATTTGGTGCAATTATTACCAGAGGATGAACCCTAGTGACTTCAGTGACACCTTTAGTTTTCATATAGCCAGAATGGGGTTTACACTGAAATCAATAAGAACTGTGTTGAAGATATAGCCTTTTTAACACATAGTGACCAAATTGCAAGGGTTTAAATGTCAATGGACAAATGTCTCACATGTGGCTCAGAGTTGAAAGCTGCCATTTAGATTGAGGGGACTTAACTGTAAATATAGTAAAGAGGTGACTGAGCAAGATAACAATCAGGCTATTGAATGTAGCTGGTCAACAGTTGAGTACTTTTTAATAAAGCAGGTGTGCACAGGAAAACTACAAATAAACCTAGTTGACAAATCTTGGGGATGACCAAGTCAAGAATGCATGCATGTGTCTTTATCAACAATAAGTAAAACCCCAGTAAGCCTCAAAAACAGGTCAGGCTGCAGTTCACAAGAGCACAAAAAGAAACGGGTGATTGATGCTGATGGAACGAACAGGATGAAAGCAGAGGTGGACAGGAGCATTCTGTGAGCTCAGATTCAGTAAAATGTCTCAGGACATCACCTTGTGAGCTTTGATGCAGTTACCTAAACGTGAGTGAGCTGCATTCTCCTTGCTGAAGACCAGACTAACAGCAGTGTGTTGAAGGCCCATGTTTTGAATTTTTAGTGAATTTTTATTTGAAGTGTTGATATCCACAAGAAAATATATTTGTGGTTTTCAGAACCAAAAAACATCTCAGTGTAGTTTAAGATCTTCTCTCTCGGGCTTCTCTCTGGAGCTCTAGTAACAACAGGTCAGTCAGCCAATCAGAAGAGAGGATCTGAGCCTCTCACTGTTTTCTGAGTGATCAAATAAAAACATTGCAGATTTCAGGTAAACACTCAGAGAAACCAAATCCTGCAAGGCTGGATGGTGGGTCCAGGTGGGCAGGGCTTGGTGCATGGCTGAGAGCAGTGACTGCTTTGTTGTGACATCACAAAGTTCCAGAAGTCCTGACGGCTGGTTTTAAGGCTCAGTTTCTGAATACAGGCTGTGTGCATTTCTCTGTGGACTGAGGCTTTGATACTTTCACAGTATTAATATAGAATCTAGATCTGCTTTATAATCAAAAAACACGTGGACATCTACCTTTAGACTGGATGGAACCTTTAACGTAAAGTAATAAGCAATGGAGCAGCCATTATTTTATTTCAAATTGAATGCACTGAAGCTCAGAAGAACAAAATATGTGCAACTGTCCAACACTTACAGTCTGTATGTATTATAACCATGTGAAGCAAGTTTCAGGTCTCCGCAACTTTGTTGTCATTCTCACTACAACAGACTGGGGTGACAATGCTAAGCAGGTTGGTATTAAACCAGATCAAACAGATGAATTGGTTTAGATTTAGACATGATTAAAAGGCACCTCAGTCTCACTGTTGTATGGATAGTGTATTTGAGCACCATTTCCAATGTGGTTGTTCTAAGTACTTTCAAAAAAACTTGAGAATGTAAAGAAATAAACAAATTTCAGAAGAGGGGGATGAGGCAGGAGGAAACAAAAGAGGGAAAGATCAAGATGAGGGTGAAAAAGGAGAAAAAGATTGAGAGAAGGAGAAATAATGGAGAAAATGGGGGTTGTCTCTTTTTTACAGTCACCATTCAAACTACTGCAATGCACCTCTCAACCATTATGTCAAATAAAACTCCACATGTCAGAAAGTTTGACAGCAACTTTGCTGCAGTGAAAGGAAAACCTTCATCTGCACTCCTCCATGTAGAGGCAGCAAGAAAGAGGTCAGTACTGAGCTGGATAAACTACCTTACAGACAATATATTGCCTCTTTGGTCAACAGATTGCCTTGTTGGTCAACAAGTCTAATGAACAGAATGAGATGACAGTAATAAGGTATAATCCACACATTCTGTTTTGTGTTCGCTGGCTGTGGAGGTGTGTTCACACAGAATGCTGAGCAAATGTACAAAGTCAATGTAAAGACAAAGATGAGTGCGAGCAGATGTGCATTCACTATACATAATGCAAATTGAGGTGAAAATGCTCCGGCACCAGTTGAAAAAGTATTCAAAGTTTTATCGATCTACATTATAAAGGGACAAAATGAAAAAGCAGAGACAATGCAAGAAAATAACAGAAAATCTTGCATTTCGTAGGGAGTTCAGTCAAGACCATCACACAAATGTTGAGTGCACACATGCTAGCTTGCAGCTAATCTGCCAGAAATCTTGGAGTTATTTTTGATGCAAATCTGTGAAAAATGCTTTTTTCAACTGAAAAAAATTGCTTTATTAAATTACTGGTTCAGAACGCTGCTGCATGGCTGTTAACAGGCACCAAGCCGTGTGAACACTCCATCATTTGCAAACTGGCTCTGGCTGCCTTGTTACATTCCACATTGATTTTAAAATTCAACTTCAAAGCATTAAATAGCCTTGCTCCAATTTATATCAAGGACTTACTAACCCTATATATGACTGGGTGCTCACTTAGATTGGTGCATTGAGCTCTGCTGGTTATTCTTGGGGTTAACATACCTCATCATAGGTATCTACATTAACCTGATCACCAATTTAATGCACCACCTGTCAAGTACACAAAGTAACCTGAATTTACCCAAATTTGATGAGTACTCAGCCAACATGGCAACAGCCAACACTGCAACATGCTCAAACCAGGTTCCAGAGAGCTTAAAAGTGGTTCTGAGTAGCCACGGTCACTGGTTGAGAGATGTGACCGGATCATTAATCGCAGATCCAGGGTCAGTTGTCTGTAATACATTTTTGACATGTGTGATGAATAATCATGCTCGTTCCAAATCACCAGTACCACTGAACAAATGGCACTGAGCTGACTGGAAGAAACTCTGAAACCCTGACATCTCAGAATTAATTGTACATTTAGGAGTTGTTAGAATGACTGATCAGTAAATTATTGTGCAAAAACTATAATTATCATACATCTGGCAGCACTGTTCACAGCTCTAAATCATTCAAAACTATTTCAGGAGGACGGTGGGACAAAGAAGCTGAGTGAACTGGTCATACAGTATAATGCCTTGAGAATAAACAAGAAAAGAAACTGGGCTGAGGAGGCTGAGAGCACTCACAGAATACTGTTCAGATAGGTGAGTGCAACATGGTCATTTTAAGAGAACGTCAACTTTGTGGTTTATAGAACTCTGTCTGCCTTGGTGATGCTTTACTCTATAAGAAATGTTGAGCTATTTCATTTGCATGTTGCCACATTTGTTTATTTATAGTTGGTCATTTTTGTTTAATTAGGCAAGTCCTGTACTTCTGATTAAATCTAAGAATATTGTAGAAGATAACTGTATAATTACAAGTGATAGATTGCGAAGTGCCTTTCTATAGATAAAAGGGTCTTGGGTTTCAGTTTGCATGATTATATATCCAACTTAGAATTTAAAGGTTCCATATTGTATAAGGAGAGATTCCCATATCTTTTTTTGTATATAGAGCAGGTCTAGGTTCTATATTAATACTGTGAAAGTATCAAAGCTTCAGTCCACAGAGAAATGCACACAGCCTGTATTCAGAAACTGAGCCTTAAAACCAGCCGTCAGGACTTCTGGAACTTTGTGATGTCACAACAAAGCAGTCACTACTCTCAGTCATGTCCCAAGCCCCACCCATCTGGATCCACCATCCAACCTTACAGGATTTGGCTTCTCCGAAGGTTTACCTGAAAACTGCTATATTTCTGTTCGATCACTCAGAAAACATTCAAACAGCCAATCAGAAGAGAGGCTCGAAATCTCTCTTCTGATTGGCTCACCAACCTTTTTGTTACTGGAGAGAGAAGATGTAAAACTACACTGAGATGGTTTTTGGTACAAGTATATCTTCTTATGGAAATCAAAACTTCAAATAAAAAAACTACAATAGCATAAAATATGGGACCTTTAATATGACATTGGTTATTGGTTTCAGTCTAAAAATCAGTCCAACAGCGATTATCAATATGTGGCTTGCCCTGAACTGGGAAACCCCAGTCATGCTAAGCAATGAGAAGGTGTCAAACAAAGCCTGTGGTGTGTGTAAATGCTGTTTGACCTTCAAGTTCAGGCTGCACCAAGTGAGCAGGAGCTGACAAAGAGTGCAGGCGATTTACCACAGCAGCAAGCCTGCGACAGACACATTACAGAGTATGATGATGCCAAAGTGTTAGGTAACCAAGAGGATTATTCAGATGAGAATGAGGGTCATTTGCATTGCAAATGAAAACGGTATTTAAAGCAGAGTAACATGCCCTTCAAATAACATTTGCCGCAGAGAAATCCCAGTTCTCCTCCCTGTTAAAATAGTTGTACAGAGGGAAGCGGAGCACATGAAAGAGTCAGTGCCTCCACACTCGACATCATCATCACCCTGAATTATCATCGGCTCGGCCTCCTCCCTCAGATAGAGCAGACTGTGTCATAATCATTTCATGGATGGTTTTGTAAGGGAATTGAAGATGTGATTAACTCATTAAAAAAATCACTGTGTTCCTCCTGCAGGTAATCTATCAATAATCAATAAACCCTTTTGCTGTGTGGAGTTAAAACTCTAAAGGGAAAGGTCATGGAGATGCACTGTTCATCTGTAGGTGGTTTTACAGTGTTTGTGGATGTAGCAAATGCTGAAGGAAGAGGAAAACACTGTACTGAAAGTAAGAGGCATTTGAGGAGACTGGTGGATGGTCACAGTCTGTGGCTTTTGGTCTTTAGGACCATGAAAAAAATAACAATGAAAAGGCAAAATATGTGTCTTTGTCAGGTCAGAAGAAGTTTCCAACTATTTAATGGATCATAATTGCTGTCAGATCAGCGTGTAACCCTGTGTTTAAAAAATACATATTTTTATAAAATTATATAGAATAAGTATGATTTGCCATCTTGATTTTTTTCCCATTCAGTGCTTTTTCTTCTACATTCTCTAGTTCTTAAAAGTCCATCATTTTTGGTTTTTACCTGTATAATAAAGGCATGTTTTTAATCTATATACATGTTTATCTACCATCTGCAACAATGTTCACTGTAGTTTGTTTTTCCTACAATATCCACTCAGGAAAACTTAACTAGTAATTATGGAAATTATGAGGCATCACTAACTACAAATTTTAAACTTTAAAGGTCCCATATTGTGGCCCTCAGCCATGCTCCAAGCCCCGCCCACCTGGACCCACCATCTAACCTCACAGGATTTGGTTTCTTTGAGTGTTTACCTGAAATCTGGTATATTTTTATTTGATTGCTCAGACAACTGTCAATCAGAAGAGAGGATCAGAGGCTCAGAGCCTTTCCTCTGATTGGCTCACTGCCCTGTTCTTGCTAGAGCCCTAGAGAAGAGATGTAAAACTACACTGAGATGGTTTTTGGTACTACAAATATATCGTCTTATGGATAGCAATGCTTCAAATAAAACACCACAGAAGAGTAAAATATGGGACCTTTAATCGGTCGGTATTGGCTAAAATGAGGCCAAGCTAAATCTGATTCATTTCTTTACTGTACTCTACTGTGTTTTATTTACCTCAGCATGCAGCACTGCTCTTCTGCACAAATGTGACAAATTATTTAGTTACACAGGTGATTGGCTCTGTTCTGACACCTGTGTTAGCAAAACACTTATACATACTTTATACTTGTACTCACAAAAGAACTCGGAACGACAACCTTCAGGAAGCAGCTTCTCATTTTTAGCTGACCGTCACTTCTCCAGTAAAAATCACATGAATTCTGAGAAGCTCGGTGACAGGCCAAAATAAAACTTTGTTGCATGCATGTTACAGCTGAACTCTGTAATGTAACTATCATGTCACATAAATTTCAAGTCACATTTTCCCACTGAATAAAATAAAATATCAATCATAGCAGAGTATTTTTTACATAGTTTAAAACATGTCTGGAGAGGTACTTAAAAAAAAAGTTACCAGAGAAGAGTCTGAACATAGACAACAACCTCATATGAACCAATTGGAAAGAAGCCGTAACAGTCTACGAGTCACTGATATAACCTGTCAGTATGAACGGACATGGGAAGCCTCAACACAGGACATCTGAGAACATCACGGCTTTGTTCTGTAAACACACTCTCAATAATGATTCATACTCATTTCACTGTCACGCCACTGAACATGTTCCATGCTGAAACACTGTCTCTTAGGCAAAGCTGTTTTGTAGTCAATAAAATAATGTCAAGGACACGCCTGCTGCTATAGGTCCTTCACAATCCAGTCCACAAAGCATGGCACACAATACGTTCTCATGAATAACTGTTAGTATTTTGTATCACGAATTTGTACTTTCTATACCCAAACGAATAATTCTTGGTCATGACTGATTTGAAATACTGTATTTATGCTGAACAGGGTTCCGGTGTAGAATCCCAATTCAAGTACTGTATCACATGCCTCTTAAAGGACTTTCCGCAGACACACACCTCAAATATTCACCTGAAACTGTTGAATTCTAACCCACAGCAAACAAAGTTAGGGGAACAATTCAAAAACAATGGAACTGGATAAATAAGATGCACAGTCGTCTTTATGTTTCTCTGGGTTATTGTTTGTACACCCCAGCCATTCTCCTACTACCGTTATCAGTGACAGCTCCTTATCTGGCTGATGAAGCATAGATAGCACCTTGATGCAATTTTTACATAAGGTTCATGGTAACAAATCAGTATGCCAGTTATGTTCAGTCTTCCACTGAACAAGATATCTTTCATTCATTATTGATGTTGTGTGAGAGGAGCTTTCCCCTGAAGGCACACTAGGATTCCCACAGCCAGAGTCGGCATCAAAGGCTGCTCTATAATCTTGTCTTCTCTTTTTCTTACCCCTCTACTCCCTGACTCTCCACATTACATGGTCCATCTTACTCATCTCCAGCTTTCCCTCAACCATACGCGTTTAATTATGCCATCTCTTGGAGAGGATAATAAGCACGATAAACAGTGCGACAGCTGCTATTTGTGACATCCTTATTAAGAGCTACATTTCCATGTATAATAGCATTAATTGTGCATAGATGCAGTGGTTTCCATCCCTGCATTAGTTTAGGCCAGCTAATGTACAGC
Organism: Trachinotus anak; assembly: GCF_046630095.1. Classification (NCBI taxonomy): domain Eukaryota; kingdom Metazoa; phylum Chordata; class Actinopteri; order Carangiformes; family Carangidae; genus Trachinotus; species Trachinotus anak. The sequence continues at coordinate 3,354,737 of NW_027273867.1, forward strand.
GTGCTTCAGTGCACATGAGCACACTGTGTAACTCAGCTATACTTCTGCACCGAGGTGCGGCTGTGGCCCCGATAGAGGTGTCGCTTGTGTAGGAAATCATTCATAAGCTTTGTCTGATGACCTTGAACATCTTGTAGTTGAGGTTCAAGCATGTTTTAATGAGTCTTTCTGAATCAAATTAAAGTTAATACCCAATGTTTGCAAGTAACTAAAACTCAAAGATTTCCTTTAGTTCTGTAATCACAGCGTTGTCTGAGAGGGCAGGAACACTTTTAGCAGCAGTCCACATGACATTCACAGTCAGGGGCTACGACCTGAAAATGAGGGAGGCTGCAATACATATGAAATGCTATATTTGAAAACTCTTCACTTACTAACGGGAAATACTTAAAAACATATTGGTTGATAATGATAATTTGAAAACTTGCTGCTTGCTATTAATTAACTTGAAAACTGATTAAATTAAAAAGTTGTTGCTCGCTAACAACAACTTTAGAAGTTAACGTTAGAAAGTTACAAGTTTCCGCAGTAACTTGCTAACATTAACTTTTAAAGTTGTCACTTGCTGATGTAAAGTCACTTCAAACTTTTTTTACTTGCTACATTAATTAGCAACAGCCGACACAAGGTGCGTCTGGTGACTCACCAGTAAAATGTGAAGACTGAGATTGATTTAGACATTGTTCTTTTACATTAGTAAAGAACAACATTCAAGTTATTCAGGAACTGTTAGCAATATTCACATTGTTACCTGCAAGGTGAGTAATCCAAAATCTGGTGAGTCCAAGTCATTGGTTAAATGTGAAGTTCAGGGTTGAAACTGGAGATGATGCTTTAATGAAATGTCATCTTTTCTACACCATGCAGGTTCAAGCCTGAAGCCTTAAGTCTTTCACTGGCCAAACCACCAACTGCTGTTTCTGTCCTTACTTTAGAGGACTGCTGGAATGGGACATAGCTGTAGTTTTGGGTAGTTTTGACCCATTTACTATAACAGTGCCAATGTAAAACAAATTGGCATTCGTTCTGTGAAGAATCTAAAGTAATGATGGCAGTGGGAAAGAAATAATAGTTAGCAACTTTGCTAGCAGGCACCTAAAATAGTTGGTAACACTGGTTCCATCACTTCAGAGCAAACTACCACAGGTTTGCATTCATTGAAAACGTTAAAAAGCTTAAACTTCATCATGACCTGAAGGGGTCACTGACCTCCTCCTTGCTCCTGGCACTGAAAGCACTAAACTCATCTTAGTTAGAAAAAGGTTGCAGTCCTTGGCTCTCTGCTTCAGACAGAAAAAAGAAACACATATGACAAGTTTATTTTTGGACAGGCGTCCATGACAAACATGGTTCTGCTAACTCTGCCAGAGTTTGAGGTTCTGTTCTCCAGAGCAAAGCACAGGCGTAGCCAGGGTTTCTGTCCTGGTATGAGGGGATCAGGAATGTCTCCAATCTTTCCTCTGTATAAATAACAGCAATATAATAATATAATAATAATAATATTCATCATAAGAAGCAAGTGCAGTCAATCTGTTTCTGACAAAATATATAACACTCTCCACACCTTCCCTTCATCTGGAGATATTTAAGTGGCAATCTCGAAGATTTTCATTTAAATAAGTGTCTGTGAAGTCACTGATCTGTCGCCAAGTGCGGGTACACTGGTGACTGAGTCTGTGGCCAACTGAACAAATTATACTAACTGAGTGTCTGTGACGACACTCTCGGGGGGAAAATGCTTTATTAAGTTGCTGCTAATATAAACCCAACATTTTCTACAGCTGCAGCTTCACATTAAAAGCACTTAATTAGCAAAACATAAGTTGACTTTTATTATGATTATGCATATTACGATTATGCAATGCGTTTGTCAGTGAGCTTAAAACTTAACACTATTGATCATCCAAATTGCCTGTACAAAACATTTTCAGCAAATTTTCAATGCATAATATTTCAGAGAGTAATGGTAGAGTCAGTAGCAGCTACAGTGAGCTGGTAAATGAAGACCTGCAGACAACAGGCACCTCCAACTTCTCAGCCAGGGCACCGACTCAGTAGCGGTTGCTTGGTTGCTCACAGAACAATGGAAAAAGGTTGATTATTGCCTGACTCCTCCATGAAAATGACAACAGTTTGTTTTGCTGCCCCCACAGTCCTGTGACCTGTGGTATTAAACGGCATTGACTGTTATGGCAAGTAACCAAAAGGCAGATTGCCACTTTAAGTACTCTGAGGTATTTATCCAGCAGCCAAGTGGAAGCTCTCAACGGGGCGGGCTGAGCTTTCACCCCCCTCGCTCACAGTTAGCCTCAGTGCACATCCTGGGAGCAAACACAGCTGCTTCAGAAATACAAACAAATATTCATGTAAATAATATTTGGTTATGTGATCCAGTGCAAATACAAAGAAGGTTACATCTCTAAATACTGGGCTCTCTGTCATTTAAGAGATGTATCACCCTGCGCTGTGGAAGAACTGAAATGCCTGAATGAAGACACATGAGACAAAGAAATACAGTGAAATGCTTTTATTTGAGTCAAATAATTTTAGCATGTCCTTTTTATGTTTGCTTTTATTGAGCCATTAATCAAAAATGTGTTAAAAGGACAATTATCTAGCTTTTTGTCTGAATTTTCCATGGTTCCATTTTCCTAATTTTTTTAGGCATTTTAAAAAAGAGAAGAAATTATTCCCAGAGAATTTCATTGGTCTGGGTTTCAGTGGAGAGTTTTAATGTCTCACTGTGGTACAGAAAAAAAAATCCCACAATTCCTCAGAAACAAAACCGATAATGATTAAAGTCGTCGGCCGTCGTATAAACCTGTTATATAGTTAAATGATCAAAGAGACTATCGTGGTTTTCTGTTGAGGAATACCGGGGAGATCATTCAGTAGGTAGGGAGGTTAGCCTCAGAGTCAAAGCATCAGTATTTAAAACCTGGGAATGAGAACAGGTTGCACATCAAGGCTAAAGTCACCAGATTCATGACTGAAGTCTGACTTGAACCAGTAAAGACTCGAGTCGACTTGTCTTACAATGCTGGAGAGAGGGCTGCGGTGTCCGGCCGACAGCAGCACGCCAGGGGAGACGCCCCGCACTGCAGCAGGATTTCCAAACTGAGCTGTGACAAAGACGCCAACTTTTGCTTGTGAAATCTAATGTTTCACACACCAAAGACATTCAAATGTGAGTTTTGAGATAAAACATGAGGGTCACGCACAGGAGTGTGGGGTGACACTGAGCTGAACTGACACCGACCGATGTGTTTCTCCAGTGTTTAGTCATTACATCAAATGCGTCCGTTGTGAGGAGCAGGTGGTGAGGAGGAGCTGCCTCCAGAGAGGGAGGAAGGAGGAGTGGTCTACCCCTCAGAGGTTATACCGGGGATTGAGCCCAGGTGCAAGCCCTTTGCCTGCCTGCAGCTGAACCCTGGCTCTCTCCTGAGTAGAATGTGAGTTTCTTTGTTCCTTGAAATCATGCAGTGTGCCTGAAATTATTCATGTTAGTTGCTTAGGTTAGAATATGAGAGATGAACATTCATCGTTTGAAGTAACTAACTTGTAGTATGTGTGTTGTTGAGAATAAAACCAGTACCAACTGTTTGCCCTCATGGCCTTAACCCCCAGTGTTGCCTGTAAACCAACTGAAGCCTGAAGCCTGTGATAAATGAGTTTTGATGGACTTGGACTTCTCCAGGCGTTTGCTTGTGCCTGACCGCGTGCCCACAGTGTTCACTAACACCACCTGGAGCCAGATTCACCATACAGCCTCCATATCAGGCCTAATTCACAACGTCAGTAATGATGAGTTTCTAAAAACAAAAAATATAGATAAGAAAGACAATTAATAACTGGTCAGGTTATTAGTTGGTAACATCAGTATTTCGGTTAGTTTGAGGCAATGTGATTAAATGAATTGCTGTAGACTGAAACAAGCACATAAACATTTTACAACAAAACCTCTGCACCTTGAACTGAATTATAGAAAAGTAGAAAAGGTTTATTACAGTTATTATTGCAAATATTAATATAACTCAATAGTACAGTATTTAGCATGATAACATTTTGTATGCTATTGCTTTTTTAATTATATATTCTATGTGGTAGTATTGTTTTAAATTGGCATTATGATTTATACATTTCATGCTCATATTTCATATATTTATTGTATATGTATATGATACAGGAATTATAATATATATTGCACATGTATACACACCACACTAAATACATTAATATATTTCAGTATCTTATATGCTGATGTGTAGCACGTACACCATGACTACCTGTTTTGTGTTTTTTTGTTTGTTTTTTGACACTGCTTCAGTAGGAATTTTAGAGTGGCACAACTGGACACATATATTAGCATAAATATCTGCTCAGTTCATTTAAGTCTGCTATGCTATGCATAGCTTTTTGGCATAATTTTCTCTAATTTCTTATTTTATTTTCTTTTTTTTCTTAATCTCTTATTTACTTAATTCAAGAAGTTTTATTACCTTTTATCTGTTTTTTTTTGTTTGTTTTTCTACCTCCCAGTCTGTCTCTCGTGCTGCTATAACGTGTGAATGTACTGCTCATGGAAATCTGAAAATCTTATCTGATATTATTTTAAACACAACTCTATTTAGGAATATGACCAAGTTACGACAATATAAAATAAGAAACTTTTCTTAAAACTAGAGTTTGACACACAGCATCCCTCTACAAAAAATTAGGTAAAATAATGCCGGGCCTGCCTTAGTTGATACTGTACATTAGTGGTGTTGCTTCCTAGACAAACCTGACATAGCAATAGAGTAAAACAATCTCAAGGTCCATATATTTGTTTGTCATGGAGCTTTCAATCATATCAAATACTCAAGGAAGTGCAAATATTCACATTTTGTTTTTAGCGATTTGTGTCCAGGTTGAATTAACAGTTGGGCTCACCTAAATGTGGTAACTGAACCGTGAATGGAGATGTTTTTGCCAAATTAGTAATTAATCAAATTGCCCACAGCGCACCCCACTGACCCTGGGGCAGGTCTGTGCTTTGCCTATAGAATATATTAACATCCATCAAAATAGAGCTGCAGTGTAACCCTGATTTGCCCTGTGATATATGGCACCGCATAAATTCAACAGCCTACACGCTCTCGCAGTGAGGTTGAATCTTCTTTTTAAAGAGGCTTGAGTTTCATCCTCAGATGACTCTAATGGGATGAGACTGAGGCAACAGCGATGTCTCTGAAACTCAGCCGAGCATCTCTGACTACAGCCAGCTGCCCTTCAGAACGCTGCACAGCCCTGTGATGGATCTCCTCTTATCCCTGAGAGCATTTTGCCACCTGCTGACTGTTCGTGGTAATCACCTGACTAATCACATTTCACATGCACCTCATACACACATACATACATTTTGCAGTCATGCAAGTTTCTGTTATCCGTGATTAAAATCACATTTTGAAAACCCTCTTAGGACAAATGTGAGAAGATGATCTTTTTCTGTGCACAAATTTGTGGATACTCAGCTTGAAAAGTGAGAAAAACCCCCCCCCAAAAAAAATGGCCCACATCTGGGTAATGTAAATCCTGAGAAAATGAAATGTATGGAATAATTAAAAAGCTTTGATTTGTGCACAAGGCTCAACATGAAAGCGCTGAAGAAACACTCGAATTGCTGATGGAATTAAGCATATTATTAATGTAGGCTTACTTCAGGCTATTGCATCTCTGAGGTTCATCCTTTGATATCTTCCAAAGTCATTAATATTGCATAGTGTAGCTGAAGTCTTAATCACCAGCTCCACCAGTGTATAAAGCACTACCCTTTTTTTCATCCGGGCCGAGGATTTCTCACAGAAATAAGTTGCAGACAATATCAAACCGGCGATCGTTTAGGCTCAAACCGCCGCTGACTTTGAAATCCCCGATGACAGCATGTCATTCTGTCATGTCTCCATTACCCCCCCCCCCCCCCCCCCATGGCGTTTCACAGAGGACAATGCTGTGGCGCGCATACAAGTGGGTTAATTAAAAGATTCATAAGTCAATCAGAGAACATTAACATACTCAAGAGTGGCTCCAGTGCACAGGGTTGAGCGCGAGAAAACATCAAAGGGTTTAAACTGCAGGCATGAAAAGCATGGGAAATGAGCTTTCAGGAGGAGAGAGCCTCTCACTGCCAGTCAGCCAGGTACTGAGCGCCTCTACTGAAGCCCCCCATGCCTGCAGGAGGAGGAGGGGAGGAGGAGGAGATGAGGAGAGGGGGGGCAGAAGAGGACCTCAAACAATAATGTCAGTGATGTTTTTTTTTTTTTAAACCATTCTCTCTATTTGTGGATGTGGGGGGGGGGGGGGGTTGCTTCTTTTGGCCGTTCCCAAAACACCCAAAAGTGTTTGGGGAAGAAGTGCTGCTGGATATGAATTAATGCATCATCCAGCACTACTGCATCTGCATTACACCTGCTCTCCATTCTGGAGCAGCCATCAATTTTTCTTAAACATTAACATGACTGCAAAACACTTACTGATGCATGAACTGATGCGTATTCAGAGCAGGAGTGTTGCAGTTATGTCCCATGTGAAACGTGCAGGCATGCAGCATGAGGTCTGGACTGTGAGCCTTTGCATGTCTGCACTGCATCCAGAGAGGAGCTCACACTGGTCAGCTGTGAGCTGCAACAGGTAAGTGCCATTACACTCACTACCATCATTTCCATCATCATCATCATCATCATCCAAACGGTCTCCGCCAACGCGTCACATTCACTCGTGATGACACCCACAGCTCGAGTCACCATCACCTAGAATAAAGGAAATGAAAAGGCAGGCGCACCGGTCCCGAGCTGCGGCTGGCCGTGCGTGGGTCCCCGGTTTCCACAGCTGTGCCACTTCCACACGCACCAAAACAAACCGAGGAGCCCTGGATCAAAGCAGCCACGCGTCACTCCCTCACCCACTTCACGAGCCCCGCACCTTCCAGCTGACGGTGAGCAGCAGCGGGTTCCCACGTCACACAAAAGTTTCCCGATGCTTTTAATTTCACACACACACCGAAGAGTTTTTCTATCAGCCCCCCAAACCCCCAGAGTCCGACCCTGCAGGAGCGCAGCGCACTCACCCGCAGCCCGCAGCCGCTCCGGACTCCCGCATCTCAGCCCCCGCAGCGTCCACGGCGTCCACAGCAGCGGAGCCTCTGCCTGAGCGCAGCCGCCTGATGTCCTCCCGGGGGGGGGGCGGGGGGGTGTGAGGTCCTGCTCGGCGCCGGGGACCCGTCTGCGCGCAGCCGCCGCTCGCAGACGGAGCGCACGGGCTGGTTCTACGGGGGCGCGCGGGGTCTACACACGGCGCGAGGAGCGCGCGTTACACTGACACCGTTAAACGAGCGTTTAGGTGGCGCGTGCCCACACCACAGAGTCTCCCCCCCCCCCCCCCCCCCCCCCCGGAGAAGGGTGAAGAGCGGCTTTGAAACCTGATGAGTTCTTACTGAGTTTAGGAGTCACACAGGTGTTCAGCCGGACCAGTGCTCACATGTACACACAGACTCAACCTGCAGCGGCCCCTGAGACCCCAGTGCACTGCGCATTAACACACAACTCAGAAAACACCATCACTCTGACTGCGCGTGTGCCGCAGATACTCACAAGGCAACCAGACGCGTGCTGCAGGTAGCACACAGCCAAACAAGTGTTTCCAGGGGGACACTAAAAAGTGACGAACCTGGCTGGGGCGCACTTGTTCAGTGCTTTGTGACTTTTGAAATTAAAAGCATTCAACAACGAGTGTGTCCCGGGCACTTGTTTGTGTTGTTAAACTGGTGAAGATGTTCTCTGGATTTTCTTGTTTTGTCCACATGTGTTTTCTTAAGTTGCAGGGTGTTGAGCGCTCAGGGCCACCGTAGAAATCAGATTCATCGCCTTATTACCTTTACAAATTGCTCCTTTTTTTTTTTTTTTTGACAAACTGAAGTAGCATTAGTTTTCATGCATTTACAGATCAAACTAATATGGTACCACTTCACAGTGCAGCAGGCTACACAAACGTGTGTGTAGTTATGAGGAACGAGTGTGTGTGAGTGTGTGTGAGCTGACAGTTGATGAGTGTCGATGAGGACAGTAAAATGTACAGGACAGTATATTTTACTGTATAAACAAATTCCACACAAACATTTTAAGCAGAAGATTGTAGATTCATGTTAACACCCTGCTAGTGTTTCTTAGATTCTTTCAACAAGTCCCTTGAAATGGCCGGAGACCTGTACTCCTGCAAATGAATTATAGTTTTAAGGAACAAGATTGTAAACATCTTTCATGTTTTAACTGAGTTTTTTTTTTCTGATGTGCTGTTACAGATAAAAAGCATTTTTATCAGAGGTTTTACAACTTCTGGCTTAGAATCCCCACATTTCCCATCTGTCAGTAATAGCTCTGGTCTCACATGCTATTATTGAGGAAGAGCTTGTTATGCAGCAATTGTCCTCATAAGTCACCTATGTTCACTAAAGACCATCCATCTCTCCATACTTCATGATGTCAACCCTGTTCTCAGCCCAAAGCCCAGGGCTCACAAATGTATTGTTTTATTTTGAAAGAGGCTCAGTAATTTCCTAGAACAGCTGCTCACTGTAGTTTTGACGTCACTCAAACAGGAGGAAATAGTCTATTTATTTGGGACTATTTTCAACAGCGGTTTAATCCACATTTGGTGCTTTCCTTCTTGGCACCGGATGTCAATGTAACGTCACAAAGCCATTTGACTCTAACCACTCTAACGTCGGGCCGACCTTAAATTTTGGTCAGAAATGAAAATAAGGTTGATGTCAAAACCCAACATTCACTAACTGACATTGTGAAGTTTAGCTGATGTTTAGTAGAGGTTGGGTTTTGCTCACGACTATAATGTCAATATGTTTTTGTCATGATTACCTTCATGTGAGACATTTGGAAGATGTTGGATTTTGGTATTCCACTCAAATTAACGTTGGCATTAGACGTTGTCCTGAAATTGAATTTTGGCCACCAGACGTCACAACCTGCATTCAACCAAACACCAACATCTAAGGATTTCGGTGGCCAGCTTCATGCCTGCTGGGCTAGTGTGTATTTCAGGGAACAGGACAGTGTATATAGGATTGAGTCAAAATAAACTACAGTGTGTGATGCAGTGGAACATACTGATGTGTCTTCAAAAGTCACACATTGTATAAAGGTAGATGTCCATGTGTTTGTGATCATAAAGCAGGTCTAGGTTCTATATTAATACTGTGAAAGTATCAAAGCCTCAGTCCACAGAGAAATGCACACAGCCTGTATTCAGAAACTGAGCTTTGAACTTTGTGATGTCACAACAAAGCAGTCACTACTCTTAGCCATGTCCCAAGCCCCACCCACCTGGACCCACCATCTAACTTTGCAGGAAGACCTTTGTCGTGATTTTTTTCATAAAGGCACAAAGTGACAAATCTAGCGAGTGTGTGGACAAACCTAGCTCACTTTCCATAATCCACTTTAAAAACTGTACTGATTAACAATGAAAGTTCCCACATTTGGATGCTGCCCAGTATTGCTGTCATGACCAGAAGTCTGTTGAGCTTTATTCTGCCTCTATTGCCAGCCCACTTATTCAGGAAATACTCTCTCAGTAGTATTTATACTGTAGGAATTGGCTGGGATACTTACAGTGAGCATACTAATGATTAATAATTTGAGAGTCCCACGCATGTTTATATGTTCAACATCAGCAGCTTGTTGGACACTGCATAGTGGTATATAGATGTAGACATATAGTGTAGTTGTGGTCCTTTGCCTGCACTGGGCCTCATGCTATTACTCCAGCTGTACAGGTACCTCAAATATTGCACTATTTGCCATTGACTTCTTAATGTACTCAGCAGCCCTCTGTAGCCCATTCAGTGGCAAAAGATGATGTTGTTATCAGCACTAAGGGCTGAGTGTGCATTCCTCTTCCTGAAGATATTATCTGTGCCCTCCTCTGCAGACAGCCAGAGAAAGGAGAGAGTGATAGCAGCAGAGGGGTGGGAAACTCCTCTTTTTGACACCATATCAACTCGGCGTTCCTTATCACTCCCATTTGCTGCTGAGCCAGACGATTACCGGAGTGGCTTTATTCACCTAACCTCGACACTCAATTAGTCTCCCACGCCCACTCGCTCTGTTAGCACTCAGGGCCGGGGATCCACAGCAGTAGAGACAAGAGCGGGAAATTGCAGATGAGTTGACCCACATCAACAGATCGAAGCTTGCTGTGTTTTAAAGGAGAAATCCACTTCAGGCCCCATGTCTCCTTTGTGCAGTGTGAAAGAAAAGAAAATGTTGTTTCTAGGTGCTCCAGTGTTTTCTGCTTTTGTTTTATCTGAAGTACAGCTGTATGAGACCACTGCTATTTGTAAAACCTAGCAAAAATACAGCAAAAAATAAAGTAATTATTTATTTTGGAAAATAAGTAAATTATATAACTGTAGATAAAAATGAACGTTATAATCAAATATTCAGTTTTGTAAAACTGCCACAGACAAGCAAGGATCTGTAAGGTGCCAGGTCCCATATTTCCATAAGACCAAAAAACATCTCAGTGTAGTTTTACATCTCTTCTCTCAGGCTTCTCTCTGGAGCTCTAGGAACACCAGTTCGGCGACTGTTTTCTCAGTAATTGATACTTTGATACTTTCAAAATATTAATATAGAATATTTAAAAAACATTTAAAAAAAGAAAATTTAAAAAAGGGGCAAAGAAATCACCCTTAATTGCCAGTGTTTCCGTCTTTAAAGACAGGTGCTGGTGAGGTTTGGTGTGGTGGATTTTTTTTTAACCTCATCAAATGGTTGTGAGGTAGGCCGCAGAACCCACTGTATTTTGTTAGATTTTTTCTATTTTGTAGTTATTATTCTAGATTGCAAATTTCCCCTCAGTGGGATAAATAAAGGACTATCTTATCTAAGGACCGTCTTATCGTAAGTATGTGATTTTTAGTTGTTGTGCTTAGGGATCAGCCAATTATCAGCCTGGCCAATTATCGGATGGACTATTCAGTATTTTTTCGACTATTAGATTTTTTTTTAAATAAATAAATTTGTTCAAAAACTTTGGCTCGGATACAGCCGCCTCTGTGGTCTGGCGCAATGTCCCGCCCACAGCACCATCTGATTGGTTACACATCACAAGTAATAGCCTATCAACGCTGAAAGGTACTGTGTATACACTCCACACAGACTAGCAGAGCTCCAGGCTACATCCACACTATTCTGTTTTCGTTTTAAAACAGCTTTTTAAAACAAAAGACGATCGCTTTAGTTCATAAACTATCTGTGTCCACACGACCACACCTCAAAACATATACATACATATGTGATAATTCGCAGACACTGGGCATGCACGAGCCAGGGTAAACAGGAAGCAGACTGTCTATTCTCAGTTGTACTCAGCTGATTAGTTGCAGAAAATACTATGAACAAGGAAAGCAAAGGCAGTTGTAGAACTTCACTGGACGACAGCTACTAGCAAAGACAACAAGGTCAGTAACTCTTGTAATTCATTATTCATGTTGCTTTCACTACTGGTGGTCGAGGCTGATAACAGCCAGTCACGGAGCGACTGGGTGTGTCTGTGTCATTCTTTCCCTGGTCTCTGTTTCTGCCTGTCCAGACTACAACACAACAGGGGCCAGCAGCATTTCCAAAACACTCCATTTTCAAGGCTCGAAAACTCCAGAGTAGTAAGGACGGGGAGGCCAAAACAGCAAAAGAGATGCATTGGATGAAATGAAAACGTAGTAGTGTGGATGTAGCCCCTGTTAGTGAGCAGAGGTATGTGTTGATAGGCAGCAGACATGCTGAGGTTACAAAAACACCACACACAACACATTCATTTGTGGATCCAAGGCCCTGTTCAGACCTGGTATTCACATGCGTCTTCAGTGATCGGATCACAAGTGGTCAGCTCTGAGTTCGTCTGTTCACACCTGATTTAAAATGTGTCTCCAGAGACCACTTATGATCGGATCTCACTGCAGTGTTTTTTTTAGCCAGTCCGATGGACCGGGTCCGTTGTTAATGTGTTTCTGTGCGTGAGTGTGTGTGTGTGTGTGTGTGTGTGTGTGTGTGTGTGTGAGTGTGAGTGAGAGAGAGAGCAAGCGAGAGAGCGAGCAGTAAGAGGGGTTGAGCGAATCAATGTGCTGCACACAGCTCTACAGTGAAATAAGGGTTTAGCCATTAAACCTGTGTTGGGACTAATCAGACTGTGGCAGCAGAGGAGGCGGTCCTTCAGAGGACGTCAGCAGAGGAGGCGGTCCTTCAGAGGACGTCAGCAGAGGAGGCGGTCCTTCAGAGGATGTCAGCAGAGGAGGCGGTCCTTCAGTGGGACCACACTTGCATTCACACTGCTAAAAGAATGTGGCCTCATGTGGTCCAGACCACCTCCGAATCTGGTCTGAGTGATCGGATCTCAATTGCGTTCCTGGGTGCGTTCACAGGTGAGCTTAGAGCTGTCCACTTGTGATCAGATCACTCAGGACAGATGTGAATACCAGGTCTGAACAGGGCCCAAGACAAACCAAGCAAGAGAGAGAGAGAGAAACCTTTGCGTACTGCTAAAATAAGCTACCTAGCAGATCTGAACAGAGTGTGGACAGCTGTGGAATTAGTGAGGAAGTTGGTAAAAGAAGGAGAGAGTTATGAGTGCTGGAGCAGAACTAGTGTAAGTTAAAATGTGATCAAGAAAGCACCAACATTTACTGGGTTAAGATAGAGCAGCAATCCAGTGACAGAAAGTCCAACTGGAAATCAGACACCACAGCATGTGAACATCTGTCACTATTGTAACTGAAAAGAATTTTTACTCAAGTAGAAGTAAAATTACTTTTGCAAAAATGCACTGTACAAGTACAAAGACTCAATTAAAATGTGCTCATTACTTTTCAAAAGTTCAAAGGTTACAGAAAGCCTAACCTGATGACCTCAGACAAGGAATCCAAGTCTGAGTCTTTATGGCAGGTCATCAGTAATCTCAGCCTCCAGTCAGCTTGTAGAAGAAATGTCTTCATGTGGTTCTTTCTCTCAGTTTACAGAGTCTCTGCTGCTGCAAATGTGGAGTGTTTGACAGGAAATGTTGTCATTTGCCCATCTATTGACTCACACTCAAAGAGGAGAAGACAACTTTGGTGTGTTTACTAGGAGCTTAGAGGATAAATGTTCATCCCTCAGTGCTGCGCTGCTCCAATCACCAACATAATTACACCAAGTCTATTTGCAGGGGAGGCTTTTCTACAGCTCTGCCTTTGATTAGTGTTAATGCATGCTGACCCTCAGGCCCCTCCTTGTTACATTTACTCTTACCTATCACTGTCAGCTCGTCTGTTTCTCATTGTTAAATTCCTCTGACCAAATGTTTTCATTCACACTGGATTGGATTTTTTTTATAGTATGTGAATTCAACAAGCAAGGTCTAATGTATGTCATATTTCAGTATGATGGGCATTGTTGGCACAGTATACACCTTTTGAAACATTTTTGATCATTGCAGTCTGCGCACTACCTGCAGACCCAGCCATGCTGTAAGGATTGTACACCTTGAGGAAATGCTTTTCTTTTTAGACCTTCATCTGCGTGTTCATTAAAGGTCCCATATTATATTACTGTATGTAGATTTCCATGTGTTTTTTGATTATAAAGCAGATCTAGGTTCTATATTAATATTGTGAAAGTATCAAAGCCTCAGTCCACAGAGAAATGCACACAGCCTGTATTCAAAAACTGAGCCTTAAAACCGTCAGGACTTCTGGACTTTTGTGATGTCACAACCATGTCTCAGCCATGCCCCACGCCCAGCCCACGCAGTCCCACCATCCAGGCTTGCAGGAACTGGTTTCTCTGAGTGTTTTCCTGAAATCTGCATTATTTTTATTTGGTCACTCAGAAAGCTTTCAGTCATCAGCCTGTTGTTACTAGAGCTCCAGAGAGAAGCCTGAGAGAGGAGATGCAAAACTACACTGAGATGGTTTTTGGTTATTAAAACCACAAATATATCTTCTTATGGATATCAAACGTTTAAGTAAAACACTTGAAAAGTGTAAAATACGAGACCTTCAACACTTCTGTAACAATTTCCAGTCAGTGGTTGTATGTTGCCTTTATATTTGAACTTACTTGCAGACACAACCAGTGTAACATTTGGAGATCTGTTCTAGACCTTGGGAATACATATACCTGTAGGTGATATTAACTACAACCCATTGCATTTTCCAAAGAATGTATGTTTTGGTGTCATCATTTGACCGAAGCACGGAATCCGGTAACTGACGTCAATATTGACTGGTAAGGTGTCAGAGTTACCAACCAGGAGTCAGTAGACGGCCACAGGAAGATCAAGGATGATATCAACATTGGAAATCCATCCTTGAGGACCTAATAACGCAACAGTAGAATTGGAAAGATTCATTTATACCTTACTTTCCTACAAAGCCCTTTAAAACTGCATGTTTCAGTTGCAAATTTACAAAATGGTTTAACAAGCAGTCACTGCACAGTTTGGAGGTGTTTATTGACCACCAACAGCTAGCATAGCGGTGGTGAACACAAGCAGCCCCACTCAAATCTGGTCCTCAGAGTCAAGCTGTAAGCTGCAGTATCTGAGGTGGAGCAGGCCTTGATTAGCTTATGGATCACATGTGCTCAGGTGGATTGGTGGGAGCAGAAACTAGGTTGCCACTCTCAGCAGGACACACACACACTCAGAGAGACAGGGAGAAGAACAGACCAGGGACAAGCAAACACAGGGAGGGAGGTTAACACGCACTTAAAGGTCCAGTATGTAGAAAGTGAGATACCCATGTCTTTTTTGATTATAAAGCAGGCCTGGGTGCTATATTTTTACTCCAATAGTATAATATAGTACCAAAGCACTCAGTCCACAGAGAAATGCACACACTCCGTGTTCAGAAACTGAGCCTTAAAACGAGCCATCAGAATGCTGCCTTTTTGTGATGTCACAACTATACTGTAACCGCCCTCAGCCATGCATGCACAGCTGGCCCACCTGGACCCACCATCTAACCTTTTTTTGTTGTTGTTTTATCTTTATTAACTACACAACTGTCAGGAAGCTGGTATGTCATTGCATAACCTTCCCTAAGCTAAGTTATGTTAGAGACCACTTCTGATACACCATAACATTTTAGCTGTTTGGCTCATTTCAGCACTGACTGCTTCCTCAATGAGGCAGAATACAATGCAGTTTTTATACCTCCCACACACTCTCACTTACTGCAGGACTATATATTGGATTATAATGTTTTGGACAGTCCAACCATCATGAAGGTTGGTGCCTTGATCAGGTTCATACCCAAATGCAATGATTTTTGTAATAGGGAACATTACTTGACTGTTTGACAAGTCTACCTGGGGTGTCTTATTGTAATACTCATTTGTACACAGTTGTGATAGATACACCTTTCTGAGGAAAAAGTAAGTGCTGTAATTAGTAAATTACAGCATGTTTATTGATAAGTTACATCTGCACCAGGAAAGCCCTAGTTACGTAGCTACAAGACTGTAACTTACTGCAGGTGGTGTTAGGGTTGCTACCTATTATAAAGCAAGTGTAATTGTATCAAATCAAGTGTACAGTCACTAAGGCAATTGTTACATGAACTGAGTTCTACACCGATTATTTTTACAATATAAATAAGTCCAAGTTCATTAAACACTCAATATGTTTTTCTTTTTTGTCACCGGTCTACCTACCACACTGCACCTACCACGACTGTGGTAGGTCTCATCAGCAACAACGATGAGACCACCTACAGGAATGATGTGAGCCAACTGGCCACGTTGTGCAAAGACAACAATCTCTGTCAGAACGTGGAGAAGACAAAGGAGATTGTTATGGACTTCAGGAGAGTGCACACCCAGCATGCTCTTCTAACTATCGACGGTGCTGCAGTGGAGAGAGTTAGCAGCACCAAGTTCCTGGGTGTGCACATCTCTGAAGATCTGACTTGGAGCAAGAACGCTGCCTGTAATTCCTCCACAACCTAAAAAGAGCCAGTGCCCCAGCCCCCATAATGCACATCTTCTACAGAGGCAACACTGTGTCCATCCTGACCAGCTGCATCACTGTGTGGTGGCTGCACCGTGTCCTGCTGCAAGACCCTGCAGCGTATAGTGAGAGCAGCTGAGAAGATCATCAGTGCCTCTTTCCCCTCCATTCTCGACATTTATAACACCTGCCTCACCCGCAAAGCCCTCTGGATTGCAGGTGACCCCACCCACCCATCCCTCTTCAGCCTGCTTCCATCAGGAAGATGACTGCGGAGTCTCTGGGCCAAAGCCAGCAGGCTAAAGGACAGCTTTACAGCTGTCAGGAGGTGCAACTCCCTTCCCGCTCTGCTCTGTTTACATTATATTTTATATTTTCACATTTTTATTTACACCGTGGGTCCGAGAGGACCGTAATTTCTATTGTGCTGTATGTCCTGTATGTGTATCATAATTGACAATAAAGTGGACTTTGACTTTTGACTTTGACTCTGTTTGATACGGAGGGCAGGACAGTAAGAAAATGACAGAACAGGTGGTTTGTGAGCTAGCAGTTAGATTAGCAGTTTTAGCACTGAACTCTTCCCTGATGTCCTATGTCCGTCCTGCAGTACAGCACTGGTGAATCACTGATTTTTAAAGTGACACTGATTTATTTTGTGTTCCTACTGGTTTAATCCACTGGTCCATTTGTTATGGAGAGGTGGACACCTGTGCAGAAAATTTGGCTGCCAGTAAAAACCTCCTGATCACCTGGTTCATAAATTAGTAGTTAGATTAGCCATCTAAGCTCCCAATCCTTCCCCAATGTCCTGTCTTCACTGTACAGGGCAGCGAAACACTGGCTTTAAATGTGAAGCTGCTTTCAGTACTTTTAACGTTTTAATCACCGGATCTGTTTATTTTGGAGAGGAGGAGACCTGTGTAGACAATTCCCCTCCAGGTAAAAACCTCCTGAACCACTGACACTGAAGAAATCCAAACTGAGAGAAGATAACTACTCCCATGATCCCATGCTATTTCATGATGTCACCTAATGCCGTCTTTTGTTATTATTTGATTGAGAGACTGGATAAAAATCTATTTTGACCACTTCTGGCACACAAAGTTGAGGCATGTGGAAAGGGGATGTGGCGACCAGAAGAAACAGGCTGTCACCTAGATTAAAATGACAGATTTCTCAAAGTTTGAAAATTTCTGGAAACAGTTGAGATAATAATAAGTACGCAACAAGACATTTTAATGCAAAAATATATTATACCATTAGATGGCATTTTAATTAAAGCTGTGGGCATTTGTACTATAATATTAATGTTACTCTATTACTGTCTTACAAGAACATACAAAACATAAATTAAAGTTTTCCTCCACATTTACCTGTGAGTTTTACCAAGCTACAGCAGGC
The DNA here is from genome assembly GCF_046630095.1 of Trachinotus anak. Taxonomy (NCBI): domain Eukaryota; kingdom Metazoa; phylum Chordata; class Actinopteri; order Carangiformes; family Carangidae; genus Trachinotus; species Trachinotus anak. Next base: position 3,372,176 of record NW_027273867.1, read on the forward strand.
TACAAATGTTACTTGTGGTCAGCCTGGCAACTCAGAAAACAATAAGCCATTTAGAAAAGTGGCGCATTAATATTATTGAGACAGATGCAAAACTCCCTGTTCATGCCACAGCTCCAGAGAGAGTGTGAGAGACAAGATGTAAAACCTATATTGGGATGGTTTTTGGTACTTAAAGCCATAAATATATGTATCCATATTCTTTTTCTTACGGATAGCAAAACTTCAAAGACACAGTTTTCCTGTGCAGCAGGTGTGTCACGGTCACTGGAACCGACAAAGGAGAACCCAGAAGCACAACAAAGAGGCAGGCGAGTAGCAAGGGAAGATCAGTTTACTAGTCCAAGAAAACGGGCAGAGTCAAAACCAGGAGATCAGAATCAGGCAAACAAATCCGATAAGGAGCAGGCAGGTATCCGTAGTGCAAGAAAACAGGCAGAACGGGGTCAAAGCAGGAAGGCAGTACTAGGAAATGCTGGAAAGCTTGGCAACGTAGAACACAAGACAATCTGGCAGGGAACAAATGAAAATGGACTGGTATATATACTGAGGACCTAATGAGCAAATGGACTGCAGGTGAGGAGGAGATGGGCGGGGAAACCCAGGTGAGGGAAATGAGTAGATTGTATGGCAGGGAAGGAAGGCAGGATCTGAAATGACAGGAGAGTTAGTGAAGTGACATGAAACCAAAATAAAAACAAACTAAGAGTTAGTGAAACTACGTTACAAGGTGAGTAAAAAAGGTTTGAAGTTATCATATTTTCTTCTCTTCCTTTTGATGGAGTTTTATATCTTATCCTTTCTGTAGCCTTTGTTTACCGGGCGTGCAGAGATGAAATTGATATTGATCCTCTCAACAGTAGGTTTGATGGAAAACAAGTTTATTATCCAAAATGAGTGTCCTCTGAAGAGTATCATAATGGTTCAATTCACCTTTTTTTACCATTGCATTTTATAGCATTGCTTTTTATACTATTGCAGTGGATAATGCTGATTACATCATATGCAATTTGCCACATTTTGACCCATATTCAGTCGTCATTGTAGATGCCTGTAGCCTGTACTTAATGAGTTCTGTCCACAAGAAGATGAACAGGAAGTAGATGAAGTCCACTGTCTTCTTTTGGCCTTCTGTCTGAATGATGCTCAAGGAGCTCAATGCTTCCTCATTATTGAGACAGTACAGAGGGACTTACAGGTTATTAACATGTTTACCTCACATACACTTCACACAGATCGATGCCCACTTTGTCCCACTGATTGATGGAGGGAGAGCAGCTGCAGGCCTGAACTGCAGAAATAAATAATTATTGAGCTGAGAGGACAAACTGTGGCTATCCTGGCTTGGTGGACAAGCCAGGATAGCCAGTTTATCATAGTGCTGCTGATGATAAACTCTGCTCTGCTCACGCAGGACCATGCAGCTGACAGGTCCCAAGGGAAAATGGCGCTTTTATTCTTTTATTACTTTAATTTCAAATTCTGTTTTTCAAAGGACTCGTGCAGCACAGTCGCTTGTGGCGGCAACAACAGAGACCAGATCAAACTCTGAACAAACATATTAGATCTGATCAAATCAGCAATTATATGATCACAGACATGGAGGTGGAAATCATGATTCACTTGATTTGATTCAAATCATGTTGTTTAGTTTTACAGTGTTGTTGATTATGTAGCTCAGAAGCTCCAGCATCAGTGTCAACCCTAAAAAAGTGTCATTCCAGCATCTGCTATTAACTCCCCAAAGCTCTTGTTCTGGCTTAATCACATCAGATATGAGGGAGGAAAGTCATCAAGGTCTGACCAATGTAATGTGATCCCGTAGAGTCTCTTGGGGGAAGGGGGGGACAAGAGAAATCAAATTAAATTGAGCTTTATTTATAAAGCCCCTTTCGTGCAAAGACTAATAATAAAAAGCAGTAAAATCAATTCAAATAGGACAAAATAGATAAGAAAATAGATAAATACATAAGTAAGTTAATCTAAAAAAAAAAATGTTTCGATATCTAAAGATTGGGGCGACCTGATAGCTGAGTGGTAAGGGTGCGTACCACATGAGCACAGATGCTCTTAGCTGGCGATTCCTGATCGGCCAGACTCTTTCCTGCATGTCATTCCCCCTCTCTCTGCCCCTTTCCTGTCATTCTCTACTGTCCTGTCAAATAAAGGAAAAGTGCATGAAAAATATAAGTAAGTAGAGATTGTGCCATCCTCAGGTCCTGTGGCAGGCTGTTCCACAGGGGAGGGGAATAACCGCCTCTCCATGTTTCTTTGTTCTCATTCTAGGAACAATTGAAAGGGCCGTCTGAAAGGACCTGAGTTGTCTACATGAGTATTTCTTAAAAGCATATCTGACACGTATTCAGGCACTTGTCCACTGAGTGATTTGAAGATGAATAAAAGTACCAATAAAAGACTAATAGATTTTAAAAATCTATTCTAAAACTGACAGGCAACCAGCGAAGGGACTTTAACACATGCAAAATATGTGCTCTCCATCTGGTCTTGGTCAGCGGACGTGCTGCTGCATTCTGAATGATCTGAATGAAATCAGGGGAGAAAGCTCGAACCAGCTGTCCAGAGCACAGACAACAGTCCTCAGATGCATCATCCCAGAGATTGAAGAATTTATCACAAGAAGATGAAAGCATTGACAGTGGAGGTTCATTCATTCAGTCTCAGCTTAAGACAGCACATAAGCTGATCCATCTACTTCATTTCTGACCATCTTTTGGTCAGCTCTTCTGAGCTCCCTCAAACATTCCAGCACAGCGCTGATGCTGTCGTTAAATGATATTGTTAAAAGCATTTTGCTGAGGACAACAGTTGTCATTTCAGACGGATGGTGGTCCATGTTCGCCCCGTGGTGCATGATTTCTTATCTCTGTCAGCAGGCAGTGGAGTAAGCTCAGCAGGCGTCAGAGGGCTATCTGTTTGAGTCTGCAGCACAGCTCAGGGGAACTATTGAAGGGGTCACACTGAGGGCAGCGCAGGAAACAATAACACAAAGCTGATAATGACACAATACAATACAGTCGCCTGAAAATGGCTGCCTTATCATCAAGGATATCATATGTTGGGAACACTGTGACAGCAGTATGAAAAACAAGTACTCCCCCTAGTGAGGAAGCTCACAAGGTCTGATATTTTTAGGAATCTCATCCACCTGTGCATGACTGAGCTTGCAATAACTAGGGCAACTGCACAAATATTCACAATTATGTAAATAACACAATGTAACAGTCTAATAATATCAAGTACTGATTATGCAGAATGACCAAAGGCACTTAAATGTTAACTAAATGCATTAGTGAGCTACTGGACAATTTGAATTTCCCTAAGGGATTATTAAAGTATACTATCTATCTATCTATCTATCTATCTATCTATCTATCTATCTATCTATCTATCTATCTATCTATCTACTGCACTGTTACTTTATAAAATTATGCATATCATAAAATCTATTAAAGCTGCATCCATATGGAAACTATATTTGCCAGATGGAACTAAATTTAACCATTTTAGAAAGTGTTGAGTAGTTTGTTCAGTTAGCATGCATATCATTTTATATACTGATCATATTGAATATAAAATTCAGGGGTGGAAATTACATTCAGTCAAGTTCTGTACTTTTTTATTGTACAATTTAGAGGTACTTGAACTTATAAAACAGCTATGATTACTAGTTATCTTTCATACAAAAAAAAAAAACATATAATGAAATAAAATGTGATACCTTGTTTCAAGCCTTTGAGGCATTGTTGGCCCAGGGGTTTCCTGAAGCAACAGATGTGTACTGGAGGGCTGAGACAGTCCTCTTGTAAAAAACGAGTCCATAGGTCTTTTGTACAACATGTTGTTATGACCCATAGTTACACTTTGTTGCTAGGCGACATCTAGTGGTTGTAGTAATGATGACAGGAGCAAAGGGAAAAGTGCTGTGACGTAGTTTATAGAGCGACAAAGTCCACATCAGGAGGAGGTTGGGGTGGATGGATGAATATGACACAGGAGAGTGGTGTTCGATTCCCATGTGACAGTAGCAGTTTATGTTGTTTCTATTATACTTGACTGTCCAACAAAGTTAACCAATCATTTGATCCTTTTCCTAAACTTAACCCTAACCAAGCCATGTTATTATAACCTACCCTCCAAAAAACTACCCTCCAAGTAATTGCAACTTATTTGCAACAGCAGATACATTTTGTAGAAAACATAACCAGATTATATTTTCCATAAACGTAATGAGAATATGTTGAGTACATATTTAGCAAGTCACAAATACATTGATTCTGAGCATAGCAGCAAAACATGTTCAGAGACAATATCCCACCAGAACATCTTGCAGCTCAATATCCACTTAGTGACTAAAGCATTATTGCACTTTTTTATGGTTATGTTTGGGCACTCGCACTTTGTTAAGGTTAGGGAAAGACTTTGTCAGGATTATTACAGAAAAAGGTTCACAGCGACACAGTGGAAATGCCTCTCATTATCTTATCATTTAATATTAGGTTATACAAACTTGATATCATTGTGCCATCTATATTCCTCTCCTCCTACACCTTTTTCAGACCTGCAGCCCCATATCAGCACACCCCCACTTCCATGGTTCACTGTGGTAGTCCTGGCTGGATCCATACCAAAAATGCTGAACTCTGTCTGATCCAGCCACATTTATTTTGGTTTCATCTGACCAAAGAATGTGCTGCTAACATCCATCAGGCTTCTTTTCAAGTTTAAACTTGTGGTTTTCAGCTGTTGTGTCAGTAATGATGTTCTTCTTGGACGCCGTCAGTAGTCTGTAGTCCAGTGAACTGTCTGATCAGATATCGGTTTCCAATTCTTATGCCAAGTCAGAACCACTTACCTGTCTGTTTTTCAATGCAAGGTTGTGTAAATAGTGAATCAATCAGTGCGTTGTTTTTCAAGGACTGGCCACCGTGCCCTCTGTTATTGGTAGTATGACTCTTCCTACAGCTCCTAACTCCTAACTACTGCTACATCAGTAGTTCATGTACAGTCGCCTCCTGATGTTCTTGGATCTTCTACCATCCTTAAGAAGTCTCACAAGCTTGTTTCTTACTTGTTCAGGCCATTTCTAACCAAGTGAAGCAAGAAAACTGAGAAAACTGTGGTGTTCATGGGTTATTTTATTACCTTGTTCATGCAGTTAGGCTTAATTGGAAATCACAGGTATAATCATTTTTGTTGCAGTGGTCACAGGTTTGCTCTTGTTGCTCTAGCCAATGTTGACAACTTCTGGCCGAAGTGATCAGTCCACCAATTTGTCTGCAGGCAGTTTTCTTTTTAGAGATGGACACATAACTAGAAAAATATCCCCAAATATTATTTTCAGGTATATAAACATATACTCTTTCCAAAGTCCAGTTTCTGCATCAATTTTCTTCACATTGATTCATCACTTTTACATACTTGCAAGTTGCACTTGAAGGTGGCACCATACGCGGGTAGACGTCAGACAGAAGCATAGTTGCAGACTTTACTGCCTCACAGTCTTATCAACTCATTATCTTCTAAACTTAACAGCTGCTTTAGTCTTTTAGTCTACTTTGATATTGTATGTCTTATCACTTCAGGCTTTTTCCAAACTTAGAAGACGATAAGCTCAAATTGGCTTAAATCACTGAATTATAATTAAATCTTTATTTATATAGCTATTATTATATATCAATAACTATATCTTTATCTTTAGCCTCATATTTGCAAAGTTAGATATTTGACACTTTATTATAGTAAAATTACAGTAATTTGCCTATTTCCCTGGACACATTATCTGCTCTGGAGACAAAATATAAGCTTGGAATTATAATGTTCTGTATAACTACAGACCAGTTGTGAAATACTGGGCATCAAAGGTTTTGTTCAAAGCTCTTTTCAAATTTCCACTACAAAAAGTTCTTCAAAAAGGAGAAAAGGGGCGTCTCAGCAGCGTAAAGAAGTGCAGTTCCTGTATTAGCCACTTGATGGCAACAGCGAACTGTGGTTTTTATGTTACATAATTTGGCACAGTACCAAAACTTTTTCTACCAATCAGATAAAACCATAAAACAGCCACACATCTACAGCAAATATGTGATAAACTCTCGTTTTGAACATGTCCAGGCTCTCAGTGAAGAAAGACACCGTGGTAAAAGGCTCATATCAAAGTCACATTTATCAGTATTGTGGGAGAACTGCCAGGATGCGGTGAAATATTTGGTTTTGGCAGGTGGGGAGGGCTTCACGATGACACAGTGAGAGACTGACATTAGCGTGTGTGTCTAACCAGCTGTTGAGATTACAAACTTAGAGAGCTCAGCAGTGGGAGTCCAGAGAAAGCTCAGTCTCTTTCTAGCAGCCTCTGCTCTCCTTCACTGAATCTGTGGCCTGAGGTGACCCCGACAATATTCACTGGGTGTTATTCAGCTGCTGTTAAATGATGCTTTGAAATAATACACTGCATTGTGATTCAGTGTTTGTTTAAGACCTGTTCTCTGAATTTATCAGAGGTGAAAAACATGGTTGGAAACAGTCCAAGTTTCCAAATATCCCTGCTCAACATGAGTATGAACTGAACACTTATATAACAAAACATTACGCGACTTCATGTATCCATGTATGTTAGATGAGTTACAGGTCTCTCTTCTATCTACAGATTATAATGCCAAATTCAGGCTACATGGTGATGAGCGACGGATGTAACATTTACTAAAGAACTCAAGTCAGCCCCAAAGGGGATATGATTGTACACATCAAAGTCTTTTTTGCAGGTGTTGGGGAGCACTGCTACATATGTCAAAAAAGTTGTATAAAGCTGTATGAAGTCTGATAAATGTCCTCATGTAATGTCACTTGAGTCAGTTTCAGTTGGGCCTGAAGAGTACAAGTTTGAAAATGATAAAAAATCTGTTGCAACTTTATCCCTTCCTCATTTCTGCTTGAGACTAGGAGCTCAAGGCTACCTTAGCTGCTTCTGGCATAACACATCATAATCTCTGAGCAAACTGTCAGTTGCAAATTGGCACTGTGGGCAATGTATAGTGGAGTCCATACGTCTGTGATCTCAGACTAATGGACTCCCACCCCCTCTATTTTCTCTAGAGCAATGAAATTGAAGGAAATTGGGGCATTGACCAACTTAAGATTTCCACTTCCACTGACACATGTGTTCAGATGCCATTGAGGTGGATTTGATCTACTCATCAGAGGCTCCTTCAAGTAATTCAACTTGGTGCCAGTGTTCACCTGTTATGATGAGGTTTAAAACAAATCATTGCTCGCTAAGTAGCACTGTGACAGCGGGAACAACGACATAGGAACAAAGTGAAAGTGTCAGAAGTGGAATTGTTATTCCAAGCAAAGATAGGCTTTCTCAGCATCAAATCAGGGCTTGACTAAGGGTTTTTAAGGGGTTTAGTGCACACAAATGCTTTGCAGAAATTGGATCAATTGCATGCAAAGGAAGCATGATCAGACCAAAAGTGACCACACCATCAAGATCAATACATCAAGCTTAGATCCCTGAGAGATAGAAATGCAACTTCATCATAGATGCAGAATTTGCTAAATAAAGAATTCCAACACGTACTCACCTGCCACATACAGACGCATCTTCAGGACCACAAGGCATCACTTTTCGACGCACTGGGTTCCCCCTATTTTTCAACATATAGAGGCAAAATATTTTTTGACAGTGGGTGGTTGGGGTGGGAAAGATTTTGATATGGTTTAATGAAGAGAAAGTTCACTGTGACTTCAAAATCATAATGTGGTTTCAGCCTATATTGATCAGCTGACAACGGGGTGCTTTGGCTTATGTGTCAACTTTCAACGCAGCAGACATTGAACAATGAAAGTTTATCACACTACACTGCATGTTGAAAAATGATTCTAAAGGGGTTAAAAAGTTTAAAAAGTGACACCAAGGGGTCCAGAGTAAGGATCTAAGTGTCTTTCCCTTTGCATGACTGGAAAAAGTCCTATTTACTGGTGAATCTAAGTTTAAGATTTATGGCAGTAGCAGAAGGGTGTATGTAAGGAGGCATACAGGAGAGAGAATGATATCGCAGTGTATCAAACTGACTTGTGGGAATATTCAAGTCTGGGGCTGTTTTTCCTTCTCTGCAGCACCTGCACCAAACTGGCTACACCCTGACCAAGGAGAAGTACCACTCCATTCTTCAGAGACATGCTCCACCCTCTGGTTTGTATCTTGGTGGAGGAGGATTCATACAGCAGCAGGATAATGACCCCGAACACCTCAAAACTTTACAAGAACTACATGAAGACCAAAGAAGATCAAGGAGTCCGGACAGCCATGGACTTTCCATCACCTGACCTCAACCACACTGAACATTATTAATAGGAGAACCTGAAGACTGAGAAAGCCAAGTACTCTGTGACATCTCAAGAAGCTCTTTGAAAGATCGTCAAATCATGCTGGGACAACATGGGTCATCAGGTTTTGGACAAACTCGTGGAGTCAAAGCAGCTCGAGTGCATGCTGTCGTTAAAGCAAAAGGGGGTCATACTGATATTCTGCAGTTCAATTACATTTTCTAAAGATTCGATTTTTCACCATTAAATTCATATTATCATGTGCAATGAAATGGTTAGTGTTATATTTGAAACAAATGCAAAATAGCAGTATCTCAACAAGTGGTCTCAGACTTTCAGATCCACTGTCAAGTGCCGGGTTTTAGACAAGAAAGAAGAATGTGTGGGGGAAAAAAAGATATCTCTCTACATACATTTTGATCCAACACATGTCCAACAGTGTTATAGGAGTGCAATGTTAAATTGGTGGAGTACTCTTTTCAAAACCTCAACCTGTGCAACCTGTCAAATTCTCAAACATTATTACCAAGGGCATCACCTCAGAGATGTAAGACCTGTGTAGTGAGTTTGAAATCAGTTCTTCACTTACTTTCCAGTGGTAGAAATTAATAAGTACATTTACTTAAGTTAGATTATGATACTGATAATTTCCATTTTATGCCGGGAATGTTGTACTTCTTACTTCATTGTTTGGCGGCTGTAGTTATTGGTTACTCTATAGATAAAGCTGATGACATTTTTTAAGATTAAACCAGGGTTTCCAAATCTTTTTAGCTTGTTACCCATTACAAAAAGCAGTGTCTAGCTGCTGGTCATGTTTCAGATGAGTTGTTATCAGTACCATTATAGACACATTTTCTCTCTTAACCCTTCACATGGTTTCATTTAAATAACTGTTTCTGGTACAAAAAGGTACATTTATCTGATATTTCACCCAAAAAGCAAAGATTTAGTCCAAAATTTAAAAAAAAAATCAATACATTTGTGGTTATGTTTTGTATTTACTTGAGTAAAGGATCTGAGTAGTTCTTCTGCATTTGATATGTCACAATGGAAGACAACCAACTCTGGACATCATCAACCTCAAACATCTGGAATGTCTTGTGATGTCCTGACAGAAGATTAGCAAGTCACATTTTGTTTTGCCTTCTCTCACCTGGCTGGAGAACTTCTACAGTGTGTTTGGAAATACTGACTTGTAGTACCCCAGACTTCTCTTTCAAACACAACTGTAAACATGATGAAGTGAAGTCATTTCAGTGAACCTGTAACAATTAGTCTATCCCCCACAGGTCATGAGCGTGATACCAGATGAATCACACCTATGAATGCCTTTATTATTAGTGAGTCATCAGTGGAGAGATGACAGGACATGAGGGAAGAGACAGATGGGGAATTGCATGCAACAAAGGTCCCCCAGCCATGGTTTTGTTTTTAGTTGGAAGATACCTCCCTCTGTCAGACTTTACACCCACCTAAAGCCAAGTCACATTGTTACATCTTGTAAAAGTTGCAAAAAAGATTCTTTCTAACCCGGTAAAAATAATATATATAATATATTTCGTTTTTTTGACACTCATTTCAATACCATGTCCACTTTTTGAAAACTCTTCACACAGAGTGCCTTTGAAAATCACACCTGAGCAAATCACTTAATCTTTGGTGCAAAATGCACTTCAACCACCAAAACACTTCATATAACACCCAAAAGTTCACCTGCATAGTGACCTGTGAAACAACTGGCTATCAGGGTGTGTGTGTATGTGTGTGTCTGTGTGTGTGTGTATGTGTCCTCACAATTTGTTGAATTATTACCTCTTTGGGACTTTTTCTGGTATAAACAGCAGTTTATAGTCCTCATGGACCATAGTCCTCATGGAGACCAAAGCCTGGTCCTAATGAGGCAAAAGGTCATTTCTGAGGTCCTGGTTAAGGTATGAATTGAGTTTAGGTTAAGTTTAGGTTTGTTGGGAGAGTTGTTATGATTAAGGGAGCACAGGACCGGCCATTTTTGGCCTCATCATTGCATTCAAGCTGTGTAACACTCGTAACCTCCACTTTCTCCTGCAATTACATTCAATTGCTAAAATGGTTAAAAACATTTGATATAATTTTATAATTATATACATTTATATAATTCTTTTTCTTATTTGTTGGTCAGTCACAAGTTTCTGTAAATGAACATGTACCCATTGATCAGTGAACATAGTGGCCAAATTTATAACTAGTCTGGGGTAAGCCCGGCCTGAATTTTTGTTTCAGTCCATTCCTGGTTTAAGGTTAGGGCCAGGGTTTGGATTAGACTTTCCACAATGAATGGAAGTTACTGCAATCTTCTAACAAGGATAGCTGCAGTGTGTGTGTGTGTGTGTGTGTGTGTGTGTGTGTGTGTGTGTGTGTGTGTGTGTGTGTGAACTGGTCTGGAGGGTGTTGATGTTGATCATAACGCTGCTTGACAGCTCCCAGAACAAAATGCCCCAGTTGCCAGAGGGAGCGGGCACTCAGCTACACACAGATACTTTATTTATAGGTGGAGAAGATCAGAGGGAGGACAGGTTCACAAGGTCAGCTTCCAACACATCACTGTTTGTTTTTTTGCTTTGCCGAATGGCACTACAGACAAACCACAAAAAAGAGAAGAACGCTCTTTGAAGCAGGCCTCCAGGGAATATGGAGCAGATTGATGCAGTCTTCATTCAAGTATTTCTTCTGCTAGGAATTAAAGGTCCCATTTTGTAGAAAGCTAGATTTTCATGTGTTTTTTGATTATGAAGCAGGTCTAGGTTCTATATTAATACTGTGAAAGTAACAAAGCCTCAGTCCACAGAGAAATGCACACAGCCTGTATTCAGAAACTGAGCCTTAAAACCAGCCGTCAGGACTTCTGGATCTTTGTGATGTCACAACAAAGCAGTCACCACTCTCAGCCCCGCCCAGCATCTGACTTTGAAGGATTTGGCTTCACTGAGTGTTTACCTTAAATTTGTTATAATTTTATTCCATCACTCACAAAACAGTCAGCCAATCAGAAGAGAGATTCAGATCCTCTCTTACTGATCTGTTGTTACTAGAGCTCCAGAGAGAAGCCTGAGACAGGAGATGTAAAATTACATTGAGGTGATGTTCACTTCAAATAAAACACCAGAAAAGTGTCAAATATGGAACCTTTAATTACTCAAGTCTTGCAAAAGCAGGTTAGAGTGTGAATGGTCAGCTTGTGAGGGAGAAACAGAGCAATTGTTGGAATAAATAAGTGACTAGTAACAGTCAGTGATATCAAAGCAGACAACCGTTATTACAGGATCTACTCATGTCACTTAATGCTGCATGTCACAGGTTACTGCATTTATAAATCTTTTGTCAACCAAGGCTCTAAGACTGTAAAAAACAATACCTGTTATGTTTCAGGCCTGTTCAGGGTTTTCCAACCTATGGCTCCCCAGAGATGAAGAAATCTGACAAATCTTATTCACATATTTCTCCCTGTTAATCTGAGTATTGCCACATACACTATATTCTACAGCGTTCATTCTCTACTAGCTCAAGAAGCAGGTCAAATTTGTTGATTGCTAGTTAGCACGATTAATAGCTATCTTTTTTAAGGCTTTTCTTGCTCTCTGATCGTCCTCTAGTCATCCACTTTCTTACAAGGAGGCCATTCATTTGACACCAAAGGCCAGTGTTAAATTGAGATGGAGATGATGATCTGCACCTGGTTCACAACCACTTCTTATCACATGATCAAATTACCAAGTTAATGTCATGTGATGACTCCTCACCCAGTTTCAGACTGACAACTGTAAAAATGTGGTTGAAAGCTTTGAAGCTAGGAGTTTAGGTATGTGAAAGGAATGATGAAAGGAACTTCATCAGCTGTCACTTAGAATAGACATATATAAATATACAGCTGAATGTGTAGCGGGTAACAGAATTGGCAAAATTTGCTTTTGAAACAATTTTGTAATGACAGTTATAAAATAGCGATACTGTTTTAGAATATCTAAAGACCCAGTGAGTGACTTACTGTTAAGGTCCAAACTCTTGTCAATGGGAAAGTCCCTCTGCAATAATGATTTTCTTGTCAAACTGGAAGACTTTCAGTAAAACACATCCTGATCTGAAAAAGCCACAAATGAGGTAGTAGGTAGGTGGGTGGGCAGGTAGGTAGGTGGGTAGGTAGATAGGTAGGTAGGTAGGTAGGTAGGTAGGTGAGTAGGTAGGTAGGTCTGTAGGTAGGTAGGTAGGTAGGTAGGTAGGTAGGTAGGTAGGCAGGCAGGTAGGCTAAAAGTACTGCTAAACTAAAATCTTCCACAGCTCAAAGCCCGTATAGGCCAACCATCAAAGCCAAAGCTGGAGTAATATTAGGCCAGTTTACATTACATTGGATCAGATTAAACTTTAATGATGCGTGTGGAGAAACTGGGTCACAGATAGAGAAAAATAATAAATGGAGAGTAGAGAGGGCAATTACAAAGATGAACACACTGGATATAACTGTCACTAAGTAAACAAAGATACAGTGTCTCTTGTGCTTCTAATAAAGTGCTCCTATTGGTTCACCAAAACACATTTTACCAAGTTGGTGGACATTTGCATTTTACAGAACTAGAACTGAAAGGCTATATGCAGAGCAAATATATAAGCATTTTTGGTTGTCTAGATTACAGTTACTGAGCCGATGTGCTTCCCCACCAGCTATTCACATGATCATCATGCAGATGGAAAAACATGCAGACAAATGTGTTGATAACCAGGCAGCCTCCTGAAACAAAAACTGGGGGTTGAAATTAATGTAAAGACTGTTTGTTCTCACACGTTGCTCGAAGTTATGCATATCTCTGTCGTTCACAATATTACAATGATTCTAAAACCTGTTGAGTTGATGCTGTCTTTCTTTTTATCCATGGATAAAGGGAATCAGTTTGACACACAAGCTGTTTACTGCATAAAACAAAGCTGTAGAGTAATTTGAAGGTTCTCAAAGGGTCTAAAAGGGCTCACAGTCTTAGTCTAGTGGAAGGGTTTTTAAAGTGTTGGTCATGTTATGAGCTCCTTTTAAACAGCCTGTTCGGGGCGGAAATGTTGCGTCTGGCCAATCTATATAAAATGTATGAACACGGAATGGGGACGCCTTGTTCTTTCAACTTTACACGGAATGCAGAGGCAGTCACAGAGGCAGATCGATGTCTGTGTAAAAGGGAGAACATGGTGGGCCAAACCCAGTCACTGTTGTGTTATATATGCCAGCTTGTTTGGTCTTGTTCAAACAAGGGGTCTTCTTAATGCCAATATATAAAGAGCTCTGTATGAAATGGGCTATTGTCGAGTGCAGGGGTCTCATTATCTTGCCTAGCGCGGGGGTCAAGTTTAAATCAAGTGCTAAGGGTCTCAGATTATTAGTCTATTGCAGGGGTCTCAAACTCTTGGTCTAGTGTAGTGGTCTGAAAGTGCAAGGGACTCAAAATATCAGTTGAGTGGAGGGTTCTCAAAGGCTTTGTCGAGTGAAGGGGTCATGTTTGAGTCAAGTGCAAAAGGTCTCAGATTCTTGGTGGTCTAGTGCAGGGGTCTAAGATGTCATCAAGTTGCATTTTGAGTGACGGCTTGTGATCGGCCCTCACTTACTTACTCTTTATGCAAATAAACGTGTGCATTATTGTTTTTAGCCAGTCCAGATGGGTTCATTTTTAATGTGTGTGTGAGACAGAGAGAGAGAAAGTGGGTTAAGGAAGAGTTGAGAGAATCAATCCACTGTGCACAGCTCTAATGAAATAAGCTTTTATCCATTTGAAATTGTAAAGTATTTTTGGTTCTTTATGAAACAGTGTCAGGACTAATTGGACTGAGGCAGAGTATGTCAGTTAAGTAGGTATGTCCTTCAGTGCGGCCCAGGAAGTACTTGTTGTCATATTGCTAAAAGAAGCTATTACAGAACCTGGTAGAGGAGGTCCTGCCAGATAGTGCAAGGGTTGTGGTGAGGGTCTGTCCTTTTGAGACAAAAGGTGTGTTGTATGGAGGAAAGTGAATGACTGATATCTTTTCAGTTGTTTTCATTATCTGTTGTAAGGTCTGATGGTCAGCAAGCTTGCATTTCCCATACCAGACAGTCATGGAGGTGGCAAGGATGTGCTCTTGAAGAGTAAAGGCCCTTTTCCACTTGTCAAAAGATCTGCTAAGACCCGCTAACACTGGGCTTTTGACAGTGATGGAAAAGGGTTCAATCAGCATTCACACCTGGGTCAAATGATTCCGTAGTAGACAGGGTATTTATCGGCTCCAGCTCCAATTGACTCCAATCGGCATTGATGTAAACACAACACCCAGGTGAACCCGCTAATTTTCGCCTCTTTTCCTGCTGTAACATCTTTCAGAGCACAGACACAGGCCTGTCACCTGTCCAGGTGGTGTTACACCAGAAAATCTGCAGCTACACTGAGCTCAGGGATAAAAAAGTGAGCTGCAGCTCTGAAAGTTTAAAAACACACAATCACCGATGGAAACATCTCGTATGAAGGCTCCAACATTTTAACAGGTTTTTACCAGTTTGCAGAGCAGCTACAGTTCACTCTTCCTCCACTGCTTCTGTGTGTGTGCTCTAAGTGCATGTGATGACATCACTCCTCACAGTTGTGTGTGTCCTCAGTCCTAACAGAGAAACAAACTGGACTTGCAGTGGAAAAGGGGTCAATTGGCTTTTACAACCCACTTATACTCGCTAATTTTGGTGCAAAAAGGGTATAAGTCAAATATGAGGTCCAGGAGGTGATGCTGACTCTCCGCAGTGGTGCCATTACATGGTATGCATTGTTTGTTGAGCATTGGTCTTTCTAAAGTAGATGGTAAGCAAACTTACTAATGTGGTTGGGGCTGGATGATGCAGTGCACTCATATGTTTGCGGTGTGAACAGGAGTGGGCTGAACACATAACCCCACGGAGTGTTGGTGCTGGTTGGAGATGTAGCTGCTGATCTTGACTGACTGTGCCCTACCAGTGAGGAAGTCCAGGACCCTGTTGGAAAGGGAGGTGTTGAGGCCTTGCTCACAACCTCACAATCAGGTGTTGTGGGATGATTTATGATGAAAAGGGAACATGTCACTCTGCTACACATCAACCCACGCTGGCTTATACCAATGGCTGC
Source organism: Trachinotus anak (assembly GCF_046630095.1). Classification (NCBI taxonomy): domain Eukaryota; kingdom Metazoa; phylum Chordata; class Actinopteri; order Carangiformes; family Carangidae; genus Trachinotus; species Trachinotus anak. The sequence continues at coordinate 3,387,652 of NW_027273867.1, forward strand.
CCGAATTAAGTCACTTATGCTTTGTCAAGTGTGGCTGGACCCAAATGCGGGCAACTAAACCAAACAGGAAGGTGTAATAAGAACTTTAATAACCAAACAAAAACTCACTTGAAGGCCATCAGGAACTTCAGACAGGAAATGAAACTCCAGAAAAACTGGATCAGCAACAAGCAGAAAATCAAAATGCTGATGATACCAGGGAAAAAAGGTACCATACATAAAACAATGAGTACTAAACAAACAAACTGGCACAGACAAAAGTGAGCACAGAGACTAAATAGACACAAGGAGGCAAGGGGTAGAACACAAGTGAAACACGTAAGGGCAGGGCAGGCAAGCTACAAGAAGGGAAACAAGACAAAGACAGGAAGTAAATTAGCTTGAGACACACAAGGGAAGTTATTTCAAAATAAAACAGGAAATTGTGCAAAAGTCCAAACATAGAGTCCAACAAAGCTCAAAAGTGTACAAGCAAAATGTGTCCGTCAGGGCAAACATGCTTATTTTCAGGGAGAGGAGGTTCAGACAATGAGGCGTGTTTAACAATGAGGAGACGACAGATTATGAGCACAGAGAGAAGTTTCTCATTTGGTCGCTAAGCAAATCTTTTCGCACTAACTCGCTGCTAATACTAAGATCCCAATAAGTATGAGGGTAGGTATATGTGGCGAAAGAGAGAGAGAGTGAGCAGGAAAGATCTATCTGAGTTGAAACAAACAAACATTTGCTAGCTTCCCGGCCAGATTGGCATGACCCACGAATGACCCCAGAGCCTGCAGAGCATCTGCAATCACAAGCAGCCAGTGTATAGGGGCCTCTAAGTCTTGGTCTGGAGCAGGGGTCTCAAAGTCTTGGTCCACTGTGTGAATGTACTGGTGTAATGTAGGAGGCTCAAAGTCTTAGTCTAGTTCACAGTGGTGGAAAGTAACTAATTTACTCAAGTACTGTAAAAGTACTGTAGTACAGTGCATATCAGAGGGAAATATTGTACTTTCTACACCACTACATTTATTTTCCAGATTTAGTTACTAGTTACTTTTAAGATAAAGATTTTACAGATTCCATGCTTTTAAAATACAACACATTGTTAAAGATAAAAGCAGTGGTTTCCAACCTTTTTGGATTTTGATGTCTTACAAAAAGCAGTCCCTCTAAACTTCTCAAATGGTTTCATTTCCAAAAATCAAAGCTTAGATAAAAAGTGCAAAAACTGAAAACAGATTTGTGTATCAGAACTACTACAACAATGTTTTCTTTTTTCCTCTCCCATTAATCATCTCATGACGCCTCAGATTTATCTGGTGCCCCTGTTAATAAAACTCTGTATAAACTAGTAGTCTATATAAACTTTGATGACATTTTGCTTTCTACTTCATTTTTCGACCACATTGTTACAACCTAGCTCAGTAGAAGGGGAAAAGGGATGCAACATAAACCCCTTGGTAGTGGTTAAGCAAATTTATTAGTGGCAAGGAGAGTCAATAAGTAAATAAATACACAACCAATGTGAGGGAATAACCAAAAGAGGGGAACAGGGCAAGACAGGTGCTAAATCAAAAAACAGAATAAAACAAAGGACTCTAATAGAGTTGGTGTTTCACACTGAGCTCCAAATAAAACAAGAAATGAAAGTGTAACCTAGGTGACTGAAAGCCCTTAAAAAGCCTTTAAAAAGGTTATAATTAATAAAACAATATACGTTTATGAATAAATTATTTAAGTTCATGGTTAATTAAAATGTGTTTAAAATGTTTACAAGGTTAAAAACAATGATATTAATATAGTTGTACTGTTCCTTTAATTACCTCACTGTTTGAACATGTTAGTGTATAATATGTGCTGAAACTGTCCCTGGAAAAATGCAAATTCTTCCAAAGGTCGATGAAGTACCTAGGATACATAGTATCCCAGCATGGTGTTGAGACAGACCCTGAGAAAGTTGAGGCCTTGAAGACCTAGCCATTTCCTAAAACCCTCAAATAACTTTTCTCATTCCTGGGGTTTGCTGGTTATTACTGTTTGTTGTATTTGTGAAACCACTGAACAATCTCATGGCTGGTGACCCACCGCTAAGGAAGAGTGGTCACAAATTGGACAGTTGTCAGGATTTCCAACCAAAAGAGCCCTTTGGGGTAAGATGCCACAAAGCATTTGAAACAATCATTGACATACTCACAACAGCACCAGTATTAGGTTTTGCCAGCCCAAAGCTGCCATACATACTACACACAGATGCAAGTACAACTGGGCTTGGGGCGGTGCTCTATCGATGGAGTAAGATGGAGAGATGCGTGTTACTGCATTCGCCAGAGGAGGATTATCAAAGAGTAAAGCTCGCCAACCAGCTCACAAACTTGAGTCTCTGGCACTCACCTGCTGAACCAGTCAATGATCTAGTTTCCCAGAAAGAGCAAGAGCAAATTCGCTCATGCAACGCCACTCACCTGATTCTGACTTTCTCACTGAAGTTCCTCATGAGACTGTGACTACAGTTTGTGAGAAGCACCTAGTCATTCCACTGGTGAATACAGATGGAAGTGTCATCAATTTTCCTCTTGTTACATTCCTTGCTATCTCAGCTAAAGCCATCCCAGACAGTTTTTAGCATTTCGATGGGTTTCCTGTCATTCCTAACATTTCAGAGGAGAAACTGAGACAAAACCAGAGAAATTACCCTGCTATCTATGAAGTCATCCACCAGATGGAGGCAGGAGGAACTTCTCCTGCTGTAAGGAAATAAATCCCACATCTTCCCTTGCTTCTACAAGAGCTAAACAAAGTTCCGCTCCAGAATGGCATTCTCTATCACAAAAGGCAAGTTGGTGAGGAAACTCATTACCAGCTAGTTCTACCAGAGACCTTAAGAAGCATGGTTATGAAAAGCCTCCATGACAATATGGGTAATTTAGGTGTTGACCGAACCCTTGATCTCAGATTCTTTTGTACTAAAATGGCTGTAGTTGTCAAGAAGAAGATTATAAGTTTTAGCCACTGTTTTGTCAGAAAGCACTGCCAGAGAAGGCAGTGCCACTGGTAAACATTCAGGCCACCAGACCCCTAAAGTTAGTCTGCATGGACCTCCTCTCGATAAAAGCAGACCAAAGCAACACAAAGGATGTTCTTGTGATCAGTGACTCTTTACGAAGTATGCAGTGGCAATACCAAGTCCTAATCAAAGAGCTGTAGCCAAGTGACTTTGGGAGAACTTCATATTTTACTGCAAGACTCTTCTGAACATGCTTGGTACACTCAAAGATGAAGATAAGAAGCAACAGTGTGACTTTGTTAAGTTGGTACACGCTTACAACTGGGTCACAGGGTTTATACCCCACAAGTTAATGTTTGGGCGGCCTATTGATCTTGCTTTCAATGTTCCCTTGAAACATACTCATCAATGGGCTCACTCACAATACATCCAAGCCTTGAAGTCACATCTTCAAGGGAGCTACCAACTGGTCACAAAAATGCTGCCAAGGCAGCTGGAAGGAATAAGATCAGGTTTGATAAACATGTCACTGAATCTGCATTGGATGTTGGTGATTGTGTGCTAGTGAGAAATGTACACCTACAAGGAAAACATAAGGTGGCTGACAAGTGGGAAGCCACTGTGCATGTTGTCATAAGAAGGAAAGGACACCTCCCAGTTTACACAGTCAAGCCTGAGCACAAAGATGGTCCCACCAGAACTCTGCATAGAGACTTTTTGATGTCATGTTGTTTCTTGCCAGCTGTGGAGGAAGAATCTCCTTCTGTTAAAACCAGGCCTCAACAACCAAGCACACATCAGCATCCAAACCATGAAGCTGATGAAGAGGCACCAGAGTATAACACTGATAAAGAGGACATATATCTCTCATACTGTCATCCAGTTCCTACTCTGAAACCAACAAAGTACATACAGTAGTATGAAATAGTTTTGCCTTCAAATCCTTCTGTTGACTCAGCCTGTTCAGATAGGTTCTGACAATGCTTCAGAGGAACCCACTGAACTTGCGCCTGACAATGCACCCACACTGGAACAAATCTAATTACTTGAAAAGACGAAAACCCCTCAAGAAAACAAAACTGGACACAGAAACACCCAAAGCAGCAAACACAACTGAAATGAATGAAGCAAGTACAGAGAAACCAGCTAATGCTGAGGAAACTGAAAATGAACCTGTGGAAAACAATGACACAGAAGCTTTTGGAAACGAAAGTGACAGTGAAATGCAACAAACAGTCAGAGGGTCCACAACACAAAGGTCAAAGACAAAGAAGTTAACATATCCTGAGTTTGGAAACCCTGTAGTTACTATAGTTCAGTCCTTATTTCAAAGCATTTCTATTGCAGATGCTCTTGCATATATATATATATATATATATATATACATACATACATACATACATACATACACACACACACACACACACACACACACACACACACACACACACACACGGTTTATATATATATATATATATATATAACCTTTTATTTTTTTTCTTTGGTTTTGAACAGCTGCCACTCACATGCAGTTGAACAGGACTTGGTGAGATAATTGTTCACTTTTATGATGTAATCAGCTCAATTTCCCTTTTGGGAATGTTTAGTTTTATCTGCTTATAACCAAGTACGTTAATAATATTAAATGTGAATTGTGTATTTGTAACCAATTGTTGTGAGAAAAGAACCAAAGCAGAAGCCACATGTAACAGGCTAGACCAAGTTCGAACATGTTAGTTGACTAATTGCACTGCCATAACGCGATGTGTGTGTGTGTGTGTGTGTGTGTGTGTGTGTGTGTGTGTGTGTGTGTGTTTGTCACTAACATGTTAGTTGTAAACCTCTACTCAAGCTTTCAGTTAAGCTAACCAGCAGGAAAAAGACTAAATTATCTTTATGAATACTGCACTTTTACACAACAGGCCAGTTTTTCTGGGTTGGAGAGTTGTTGCAGTATTTCATTCCCACACTGCAGAAAAAAAAGGGCGAGCCACTCATGGAAGAAATTCACTGGATAGACAGCGTCTTCTGTGAACTGCACCTAACATCACGCTACAGATAAGGATTTTGCTCTGTTTCGATGGGAAAGTGGAAGGACTGAGACATTATTTTCCAGTAACTGCTGCCGCTTGCAGTTTTTATTTCATTTTTATGTAATTTTGTTTCTGAAGAAATTTGGAAATGCAGATGGGTGTATTACTGTGAAATATTTGTTTCTGGTTAAGGTAACAAGGAGTATAAGGAGTATAAAGGTAAAAAAATTAATAAACTGAGAAGTTAAAGGGGATAATGGTTATTTTCCTAAACAAAGTTGGGAAATTTATGATGTATGTCGAGTGTCAAAATGTTTGTGTGAATTCTGAGTTGTGGTACCAATTTATGTTTTGTCGATTACTACTAACTTTTCTACACAAACAAGCCAGCATCTAAGTTATATTCTGGTCTGAGGTCTATTATTGTGTATGCTGTGATTAAGCCACTGCTGCTCAGAACATAGTCTCTGGTCCTATCCAGCTGTTAACCCTCACAGCCGTCTTTAACAGCCGGCACCAACCAACTGGCTGGTCTGGCCTTTCATCCCATTGTCATCAGGTTGGCTAAGCTGCTGCAGTAGCCACAAAGCAGGACCCACACAGCCTACTTCTTTGCATGCATATCTTTCCAGGAAACAGGGTTAATTACACTTAATTACATGGGGGGGGGGGGGGATCTCTTATCTGTTGATTGTACAAGCTAAAGCTGTGCAGCACAGTTTGAAACCCCTGTGCAAGGCAGCAAGTGAAGCCACCAACTACCTCCAGACCTACTAGTGACCTGTGACAGGTCGGCTTGATCTACCTTCTCTACTATCACCATGTAGCTAAAAAGAGTTGCTTGTAGTAGACACAATTAATATGGCAACTTTGGCCAATTTAAATGTTATCTCAAAAAATATATTTGAACCCTCTTCAACTCAGACAGCATTGTGCACTTGTCAACAGATGGTAAATACATTATCTATGACCATCAACAGTCTAAATTTTAATGCTGCACCTGCAAACTGTTTAATGTACTTCACCTTTTTTCATGCTATTGGCCAAAACATGATAGAACATAACATGATGCTCAAACGGAGGACATTCTCCCCAGCCAATCAACAACCAGAATTCAATGTTGACATTGCAATGACAATTAACTATTAAATTAAATTTCATTTCCACTTGTCTCCCACTGTATTATAGTTGAGTGTGACAAACTGGCAGTAAAGCATTGATTCCTATCGGAGTACCATATTAGAAAAGAAATCATTACAAAAAAGTAGCTTGCAAATTGCAAGCTACAATTTGCAAGCTAAACATATCACTAAAAAAGTCACATTTCATTTAGGCCTTGTCATCATCCATCCATCCATTTTCTATACCGCTCATCGAAACAGGGTCGTGGGGGTGAGGGGCTGGAGCCAGTCCCAGCTGATAGTGGGCGAGGGCGGGGTACACCCTGGACAGGTCACCAGTCTATCACAGGGCTGACATATAGAGACAAACAACCACACACACTCACATTCACACCTACAGGCAATTTACAGTCACCAATTAATCTAATGTGCATGTGTTTGGACCATGGGAGGGAGCCGGAGTACCCGGAGGAACCCACGCAGACATGGGGAGAACAGGCAAACTCTACACAGTTTCATTGTACAGTAGCTAGTTAACGCAACCTTCGGGTTGTTACAGCATGGATTTGGGCAAAGAGGCACAGTAGCAACAGAACAGTGCCTGGGAGCGGATTGAGAGCCCCATGCTTCTGGCTCAGCCAGCTGTACAAGATCCAAAGAAGACAGCCAGCCTTCACTTCTCTCTTGCTCTTGATAGACTGGATGCAACAACAGGCCTCACAGCAGTTATGAAGGTAATCTCCCAACGTACACAGTGAGTGGAACCCTCCCACAGACAGAAGCACTCATAAAATACTACATTTTAGCGTTGTTTTTAATAATTACAGGTTGTCATGGTTTTTGTTTTTCCTTTAAAATCAGAAGGTTGTGTGTAAAATTGCCACTGTGACATACTGGGTGCTGAGTCACTTCTCATGATTCATGCGCCCAGTGACACATTACGCATGCATGAGGTTCATTCACATCCAGAGCCCAGAGTGAAACTTTTAAAGAAATCTCGTAAGCCATTGTTTTCTGGTTTAATGTTGTTGTTTAATGTTGAGCATAAGAAAGCAGAAATAAGTAACCACCTACTGTAAAATAACATGATGCAGTGGGTTGGTTTTCCTCCCTAACTTCCTGAGCCCTCAGCTGCCACTCACATACAGGAAATATACTCTATGAATTATCTCAGAGTGCCGAGCGAGAGAGAAAGCAGCTCAGTAGGAGCTGTGGGAGGTATAGCTGCCAATTCTGAATAACTGGAAGTCCAAATAGGTCTTAACCTCCATGGTTGGCTCTGTCCAGCTTCTAAAATCAAGTCTTGTTTTTGTGATACATCAACAGTGGATTATCTACATGTTGTCCCCTTGGATGACAACAGGTATCAGCTAAAAATCAGTTTGAGTTTCCCAGAATGACACTCTGAATAAAAAAGCTAGGCCAGACTAAAGCTATCTAGGTTATGTAAACTAACTTGCTGACCTTCCAAGATGAGGGATATTTGTATAACTAACTCGTATCTGCCTGTGATTGATAATCTGCAGGTGCCCTCCACCTGCACTGCTGGAGACACTAGAAGAGTCAACTAAGTGGTTCTAATCATGCTTTAAGGACTCTCTAGTGGGAATAAGTTGTATTGAGTAGGTGTTGTGTACAAATGCTGGTCTGGGTGTAAACATGAAGAGTCCTTCAATGTTAGTTTCACATTCTACAGAACCAGCTCTCAAAGGGCTTCATAGCAGACAGTGAAAAGTGCGTACAGCGTGTACAGTGTGTCCACAGTGCTGGACATACACTGTGGCAATCTTGGCAATGTTCCTGTGAGAAACCTAGAATAAATTATTGAGGCATTGCAGGATGATTCAGCTGACAATGTTTCACTACAACAAGATGGTGTAGTTGTTACTATTTGGAATGACAGATATGCAGTACAGCCTTTATTCTATGAACTGACATTTCAGCAATAACTTGTCGTATTCAGAACATTCAGGAAACAGGAGTAAAACCCCACAGCCAGATAGATAAAGGATCACCAAAGTACACAAAGATAATGAAGGTCTGCACCAAATTTGATGGTAAACCACCCAGTATGTCAAGACATCTAAAACCTAAGGTCATTAGGATTCATCCTCTAGGGACCATGAATGTTTAAAGCTTTGTACACATTGTTGGTTGGCAGATATCCTCAGGATAACTGCTCCAAATTCTATGGCAATGCATTCAAAGGTTGTGGAGATATTTCACGAAAAGCCAAGCGTTAACCTCCTGGTTGTGGCAGAGGAAAGGGTTAGTAAATTCACTTCATGGCATTGCCATTATAAGAACCTTGCCACTTGGTTGGCTAAAATGATCTCAACAGAATCAGACAGTATGTTGAATAAAGATATAAAAACAGATGTGTTAGAACTAATTATATATGCTGCCTAGGAATTGCAAATGAAAATTAGCTTTTTGGCTAAATCTGAAACATTTACATCATATCAATGTTAATCAGTGTGCTTTCCCTGATAAATAAATGAATATACTAAAAAAGGAGCATTTGTTATAGCTAAAGTTGTCAGTGCCAACACAGAGCAACATTAACACCCCATTGTAATTGTGTTTTCAACCGTTCCTCATCAGCTAGTTGTTCACTTTGTCTGTCATGTGATGCTCAGCAGGTAATGTACAGTGGATTTATTCAAATATTTTTCCTTCAAAAAAAACCCAACTAATTGTCGCTGCTAGAAACTGTTTTTGACAACAATGAGACTGAGCTAAAGGGCAAATGTGTTGTCTGACGAAGACAAACTAAAAGAGGCTAAAAAGACCTTTTTAGAGTTGCAGAGATTGTTGATAGTTCTTTGTAGGTTCTTTGAGGGTCCAAATAATACACTCACTTGATCCAATGCTCCCATATTTTACATTTTTCCAGTGTTGTACTTGAAGTCTTGATATCTATATACAGTATATTTATGGTTTTTATGGTTCCATGAATATATCTTTTCACATCTCCTCTCTCTCTTGAGCCCTAGTAACAACAGGTTGGTGAGCCAATCAGAAGAGGGGCTCTGAGCCTGTCTTCTGATTGGCTCACTGTGTCTGAGTAATCAAATGAAAATATAGCATATTACGGGTAAACACTCAGAAAAATAAAATCTGCAAGGTTGGTTGGTGGATCCAGGTGGGCAGGGCTTGGAGCATGGCAGAGAGCAGCAACTGCTTTGTTGTGACATCACAAAGTTCCAGAAGTCCTGACAGCTGGTTTTAAGGCTCAGTTTCTGAATACAGGCTGTGTGCATCTTTATACAATATGGGACTATATAAAAACACATATAAATGCAGCTTAAATAGAGGTTGGAAAGGTTGGAAAGAGGTTGACAACAAGGAAGGTAACTGATAACAAACTCTGTTGTAGAAAAACACACATTTTGAATATCATGTAATAAATAATCATGTCATATGAACTTATTGGCCCTGTAACATATGTGTGACCTTGACAGTGCTAGGATAACTAGATCAGTAACACAATGTTCTTCTCAGTGGCAAGCAGACTTTATGCAAACAGGTTCTGCATTTTTCCCACATACAACAACAGGTCACATGGTTTACATATGCAGCTGTGGTTTGGCATGCCACAGCGATATCTTCCTGTCGTGTTTGTGTTCCCCCTCATGTTCCTCACACTGTATAATGAAGATGTGTGTGTGTGGATTACCTTGAATTTTCAAGTCGCTTAAATGGCCCTCAGAATAAAAATCCATATTTAGTTGAAAACAGAAGTTATTGTGTGGTGAGTTGTTCATATTCCAGCAGCCTGTCACAGGAAATGAGGTGTAATGTTGAGATATTTTCCTGTTCTGCTGCGATGCAGTTTGACAGCAGAAAATGTGCCAGCTACTAAAAAACACCAACAGTAAGCACAGGCTTACTGGTGGTGTCAGTCCCTGACAATCAAAGAGCAGGGGCTTCTTCTGAGAGTCAGGTTTGCACTGACGGGGAGGAATGCATGGGAGAGGAGGCAACGCAGAGAGAACACTTACCTCCTGTTAACATAAACCTCAATAGCTCATGTATGTAATTCAAACATGGCATTCTTCACTTTTACTTTTTCTCTTACTAACGTTATCACTGTTCATGAACCAACAAACTTTAATTTGAATACAAAATCTTCTTGCACATTCTTCATAAACTCAGTGAAGTAGAAATTCAGACAAGGTAGATTTTTATCACAACATCACTCCTGGAATGTTCGGGATTTAATAAACACAGATAGTGAAGAATATTGTGAGATTGCATTTAGTTTTCATTCCATGTCATTTATCTGTTGGAGCTAAAGTTTCTTAGAGTTGTAGATAATCTACAGTAGATGTCTCTGTATTGTTGGTATCAGACAGAGCTAGGTGTTTTAGGCTCCGTCATCCAATCCTGCGGAGGGAGACGCAGCCAAACCACAGCCCTTTTACACACTTGGAGAATGTCCATGTTAATACAGGAAAGCAAAGGTGATATAAGGTGAGTGAACAGGCCTACATGAAGCGATCAGAGCCATCCAAGGTACTGTATGCAGTACAAGGGCATTCACAGATCACTGCTGGAAGGCTTTGAAACCTTCCACTAATAATTTACCTGAAAGATGTGAGTCTGGCATTGAAGTAGAAAGAGATGTGGGACACACTGATACTTTCTTGAGTATAATTTATGAAGATGCAAAACTCTTTATTACCATATGTTGCAGTAATAACATAACATACAAAAACATATATTAGATAATACCACCTTATAATTGCAGACCAGACCGATTGTATTATGTAATGCATATAAATAATGTTAAAGTAAAAACACAACAACAACAACAACAACAACTAATAATAATAATATTCTCACACACAGTAAGTTGGAGCAATATGTTTCCTGCCTGGTCGGCATGTACCAGGCCTACAGTGAAAACAGCCAACCGCCAACGAAAAAAAAACAAAAAACTTGGGAGTTTGTAATTAGGGCGAGGCTTATTTCGCTCGGTTCCTGCCCGTGATTCTGCTCTCTGATTCCCCGTAGCGATCAGTCGGAGCGCTGCAAGTTACTGTGCCGTTTTTAAGCTTTGTTTTTCGGCTCCATGTTGAAGTTTTCTGCGTCCGGAGCACAGACTCTCGTAGCCGCATACAGTGTTCGCCCATACACACACAGATACAGTACACACACGGACACACACACACGCATAGCCCTCGCCTGGTTTGCACTAGCGCGGGTCATTTCAGGTTAAACCCTGGCGCTGTGTCCCGTCCAGTTTACCCGACGGAGATCAACACTGCTTCCAGCTGAGGAGGAATGCACAGACACTGGAACTCTGACTAATTTTTGGATACGAGCTTCTTCTTGCATATGCGGTATGTTTCATTTTCTGGCTATTTATGTCAACAGTCTAGCCAATGACAGCCTCTCCAGAAACTGGGTGTTTGACAGTATAGCTACTAGGTGAACGCACACTGCGTTCATTGACATAGTGTTCATATTAATATTCACGCTTTTAACACAGCCACTAATGTATTTTTGATGTCCTATGGACGAAATAGTGTTTGCGGAACTACATTAAAAATTTCTGCAATTCAACGCTGGCTTGCTAATCGGCAGACGTTTCACACACGGGTGAACATGACTTAGACCTTTCCAGAATTGACTGAGTGTTCATAACAATTCGGACTGCAGTTTATCCAAAAAAAAGTATTTTATTACTGTAATATTTGAACTTCATAAGTGGTTGACACTCCTCCTTTACGCCCACGATGGTGTGTTTTGTTGGAATGAGATAGCAGGAAAACAGGAGAATTTATCCAAAAAGTGTCATTTTATTTTGTTTCTGGGGTGTTTTATTCACGCCGAATTGAACGCCGGCTCATATTAATTCAGAGACGTACTTACAAGTTGTTGTTTTGGATTATTTAGTTTAAAAAAAGCAAGAGCAATTTAAATTGATTGATATTTTGCTCGAGGTTCTGTGAGTACTGGAGACCAGCACGTACCCGGGCTAGCTTTTATTAAAACTTGAGGTAGTTTTATGGGCCGTAGTTATCGCTTCCCTCACAGCCTGGGGGCCTAGGCCTGACGTCCAGCTTCTGATGATAATACTCGTGTGGCAGGCTCTGGCTCACTTTTACTTCTGTGGCCTTGAAGGTATGCCTTTCCATCCTACTGTGATGTAACCGCTGCTTTCGCTTTGAAAACACCAACTTAACTGAAGCGCTCGATCAACATGTTGTATTCAAAATAAACAAGCATCTTCGTAGTACATGAGTGACCTTAAGGCTTCTGAACATGACTGTTCACTGACATTACACAAACAAAAGTCTGAGTTGTTCGCTAATTTGACAAAACATGTGCATTTAGCCCCGGGGGACAGAATTGTTTGTAGGTGTAAAGGTGGTTAGGCTTATTGACAAATATTTCTAAACTGTCCTTTTGGCCCTGCCGTAGTTTGCAGTAGCATGACAGATGACATGTTACCTTCATGAACGATACGTTCACGGTTGCTTTATGAGCAGAAAATGATGCCTTCAAAGGCTGTCCGACATTACGGTTGTGATCCAGCAACGTGTCTGTGGGCGGCTTGTTTTGTCTGGGTGTTGAGTTGTGAGGTGAGGATTGTGCCAGAAACAAGGCACTTGACCAGAGATATGAACATATTCTTTAAATGTATTTTTAAACTCAGCAACAGACAAAGCTTTTCAGACACTCATCATCAGTTTTTGGTTTAATGAGGAGGCAATGAAAAATACAACCTTTCAGTCATGTGTCATATCAGTTTTTACTATTAAGTAAAAATATATTTAATAGTACCAATATTAATACTTTTTCAAGACATAGTTAAGTGTTTTATGTGCATACCTGGTTTATTTGTCTCTTTTGATGAAAAAACCATGGATACATACATAAAAAAGTACTTTTGATCCTTCATAAATAGTGTCTATTTATCTATGAACCAGAAGCAATAGTACGCATGACAAGTCATACTGACATCATGCAAATGTTGGAGTTTTCCGAGGAGGAACTGAAGGCAGCATCGGTTTTCAGCTGAGGGTATTTAAGGTCATCCCATCTGCCTATTTGCCACTGATTTGTGGGAGCTTGCATGAACAGTATCCACTCACAGAGCAGGCTCATATTTGCAATAGCGCAGCCTACAGCCTGTATATTTCTGCAAGTTGCATACAGCAGGTTTTTTTCAAATGATGTCATCGGTCTGCATTCGGCAGAAAGAGTTTGTGACGCCAGGCAAAAATCTGGAAAAGCATCAGTAATGAATGTTCAATTCATTAAGCTCTTTCATGTTTTTGTTAAAACTTGTTAGATTATTTTCAAGTGTAGAAGGATGCCCCACCCCTGTGATGACAGTGGTGAATATTTAATACCAAGCCCTGACTCCTAATAGGGTAAAGCAGAAGGATCGGAGCACATACAGTGAGTGAATTCAGTCTGTTGATCAAGACATCTTTGATATCTTGAAATCTGTAATTGTGCATATTATATTACTATTATCTATTATTTATCTTTTTTTTTATTTGATACTGACATTTGCAGTTTACTTTTCTCTTCCTCTAGTCACTTTGCTGCTGTAACACTGCAAATGTCCCCACTGTGGGACTAATCTGTTGTGCAAACTGAACTTGCAGCCTTCCCTTTACAGTGAGGTCTGTAAGATAATTACATGTAATTGATTCAAATCAGTTCATCAAATTAGAAATTGGAGTCATTTCAGCCATTTTGCTGTTCCATTCACATACAAACCCAAGACTGGATTCAGTAATTAAAAATTCTCTTCATTCTTAAATGAGCAGAAGCTTAATATGACTGATATTCCCATAAAAGGTGAAAACCGGGAGTATCATCAGATTTAAAGCATTATTTTTTTCATTTGGCACAGTTTATATCCCATGCATGGATCCAGCAAGTGATTCATTACAATCCTATTGTCTGCTCTACAAGTTTTATCATGTGGGCCTGTAGTTTGAGGGCAGTAAATATTAAAAGTGTTACACACTCAAAATAAACCCACACAGGTGTTTTCACTTACTCAGCCTGATAAGACCTTTTTAAGGAAAGTGTGGGTGTGTGCAGACAGTTTGATTGACACTTCTCTCACTCTTACTCTATTTTATTGCACTTAAGGCAGAACAGCTTTATTTATTTTATTCATTTTTATTGATTGAATTGTTTATTAATTGATATTATTGATTAGGTTGATTTATTTAGACATTTTACTAACAGTTTATATCAGTTTAACATTGCAAGCATAGATCTCATCATAGAACTTCAACCTGAAGCTGAAGTCCAATCACAATTAGGGAAAACACCAGTGTGGATGTTCAGGGTTTTAGGGCTTTAGCAAGTGAGCTAGTACAGCTTGATTAGCTCTACCTTTAATTAACCCTAACTTTTCAGGGTTAATTAAAGGTGAAGCTTCAATACCAGTCACCACAGCAGGCTTGGTATTGTTTTCACTTTGTGAGTCTGTGTGTGTGTGTGTGTGTGTGTGTGTGTGTGTGTGTCACGCCAAAATGAGGTCCTGGAGACACCTCCTGTAGTGGGAAGTGTTTGACAGGTGTTTGTATGTCTGTAGACCAGTCTTGTCTTCATGAGAATGTTGCGGCCACACACAGTTAGAGGGTGGTTGTGGTCTGACCCATGAGAACTCATCTCTACAATAATGAGTACTCAGTGCTCATGGGTCGGAACATCAGCGTGTTGTTGGGCGTCACGGCTGTTGCAAGATGGATCACACCAGCAAAGCTCCGTAATGCAAAGCTATACATCTTTCAAAGATGTATACACTGCCTTATTAATTTTACATCAACCAGGGGGGAAAAAGAAATAGTTTTAAATATCTCAGTTTTTATGTATTTATTTTTTTTATCTCCAGCTTGACTCCTGACACCTGCACGAGAGCTGCTTGTTTGTTCCGTTTTGCTCACCATGAATAAATGTTCATGTTTAACTGCGCTGCTGACTGGGAACTGTTTAACTTTCCAATAACTGCAAATATCTAACTGCTAACTGTTGTTGTCCTTATGTCTGTTGTTTTTGTTGTTGTTGCTTCAGAATAAAAGCACCATTTCATTATAACAGTGCTTATTTAACTTTATTGTAACAGTATTTCATTAAAGTAACAGGTAGATGATAACTACTTTGGATTATGGCCTAATGAGGTCATTAGGGGTCTTAAGGGGTTTTCCCAGTGACAAATTTTTGTCAGTGTGGTTTGAAGCTGTAGCAATGATGCTGCTGAAATAAAACTGAAAGGACTGGCTGTCATGATGTGCACTGTGTTTGGAAATATGACTCATGATATACGTAGTCTCTAGAAGTGACATATAAGTGTCTCCCCATGGTCTAGTGTTAAAAAAGTAAACCAATATCGCATTAAATCCAAACATCATAGAATCACATAATACATATTGAACTCCACCCAAGTAAGCAGAGATAAGCATATCATCCCCGCCTCAACGTCCAAAGTGTACACTGTGCAAATGTGTCATGTGCAGCTGCATTGAGTCGATTTATTGAAGAGTTGAGTGAGTTGAGATGAGTTGAAAATTACATGGGAAGTAATCAGATTATAGTTATTTGTCACTAAAATGCCAAAATGTGACGGTTCCACGTTGTTTATTGTAAGGATACTCTTGTCCTACAATATAGTAAATTGTGGTGCAGAATTTTTTTTTTTTTTTGGGCAGTTTTTTTACTGTTTCATAGACCAATTGGTTAATTGTGAAAATAACCTGCAAATTATTCAATAATGAAAATGATTAGTTGGTTACAGCCCTAGAAAACAATACATAATATTTATGAAAAATAAGAGATCTGACTGGCTAACGGCAGTTAACCAGTATTAAATGACTCATGTTGGTTACATTCATTTTCCAGATAAATTTGATTTATTTACACTGAGTGGGAATGTTCAGCTGTGATCTTTAACATATCACAGTCAGTATGTCAGTAGATATTCTAGGCCACTGTTATTGTAGTTGGCCTTTTTCCATTGTCACGGTCGAAAGTTTGACACAGTATGAAAGTGAAGGTGTAAACAAGACATGCAAGGTCTATTCCTAGAATCACCTCATGAGTCATCAGGTGCCTGTTGTGGTGTGACAGGGGATCTGTTGTTTGTCTCCTTAAGGGTTTAACTGCGTTCCACTTTGAAGTGAAGAGAACATAGCGATGTCCCAACATTCCTCTGCCCTAAGGCTACACGTCGCATTCATCCACTCAAACACATGAAGTTCAAAAGAAGTTTGTCCTGAGCCCGTGCTTCTGCCAAAACACTTTGAAAAGAGCGACTGCAAAACAGGTACTACAGTGTATTGTCAACAGATACACCCATAAATGCAACCCGTAAGTGAATGTGTAAGTCTTTCTTCTTGTTCTAGGTGAGTTACCACACTGATTGTGTATTAAGCTTTGAGCACTTCCAGAAAGTGCGTTCCTACATTTCAGCCGCGTATCTGAACCTGAAAATGAACGTGTCACAATAGAATACAGCGGATTACTAAAGTAACATGGTGCGATTTCTAAGAAGTCATCACGCAATCACTCTCTTATGATGAACAGCCAAATCCTCGACTGGCACTCTGGCTGTGTAAGTTGGCAAGTGTGTGTTTGTTTGCAAGTACAGGCTCATTCTGAAGGCGGTGATGTCTGGTATGAATTTATCTCATCTTGCAAAAATAGAGTGAAGTTTTGCAGTAGCTTTATCATTGACCATAAATCAGGCTGCAATTTAATGTGTGATCCATATTGTGAAATGACTGAATAAAAGGTTGAATACTGTTGTTGGCTTTATGGTTTAAGGTGGATAGAAGTTTTGGTAGCATGGCTTCATCACAAATGGGGCTATATTTATATATTATTTCAGTTATCTTGGAGCTTTACACCTTTCCAACTAACACATGTTTCTGAATTGATATTAACTGCACAGTATGAGAGGCACTGAGGGAAGTATGCTGGCCCCTGAGAGCTCAGCACACTGCAGCTTAAGAACAGACATGCAGATAGACAAAACACAAGCAAATCAATTTGACAACACATGCACTGCAAATACCTTCCAACACAGCCCAATACACAAACGTGCTGCAAGTGGCACAGATGACAACGGAAGGGTTTTGCCCAGGTTGTTTCGTGCTTTGAAACTTGTGAAAGCTAAAGAATTGGACACCAAGTGGGCACGGATGTACCAGGGCATAACCCATCCATCCGTCCCCTGGAAACACTTTGGTTGCCGTCTGTGCTCCTTGCAGCATATTTATTTTGCAGTGTAGTTGGTTTAGTGGTTGTTTTCGGAATTTGCCTGTGTTTTGTCTGTATACATGTGTTATCTGAAGTTGCAGTGTGTTGAGCTCTCAGGGCCACTGTAGAAATGGTATTGGAAATATTTCAAAATATTGAATTGCACGCACCCAGTTAAGACTGCAGCGTCCATAATAAAATGCTAATCCAGTGCACTTTATGCTACAGCAATCACAGTAAGATGTGGACCCTCGAAACTGAACAAAGGCAGTGAAATGTTATCAGACAAGTCAGAACCAATGCTAAACATTTCAAAAAGTTAGACAACAGGGAATATAAACTATTGGCTGAAGCACTGAAAGGCCTATTGTGATTTCTGTATTTCTCATGATCTCCTGTCTGCCACATACTTGACCAACATCCAACCCTTCATTCATGGCCATCTAATAGGTCCATATAAGCTGTTCCATGGGTGGATGTGGTGCCTCTGATGTAACACTATTCACTGCCTGTACATCATTATGTTTATTTTCATTTTGGCAAAGTAGAAAATAAAAACATATAAAAATAAAAAATAAATAAATATGAACAATTCATAGTTAAATTCAGTGTGAGGTATATGTGCCCTTTTGATTAGTACTGGCGAGCTAATATTAGCTTGCCTGCTAAAATACTAAAACAACTGAAGAGCTTTAGTGATGTTACTGTAGTGCACAATATATTGATGCCTAACATTTTCTACACTGGCTGATGTGGTTCTAGGAGGAAAGTTCTCTTAAATCTTAAAGAGTGACTCCACTGTTTTGAGTTAGTCAATATCTATTGAGGTACTGCAGGGGACCATATAGAGGCCTGTTCATATTATACAGCGAGTATTCGTGCTGCTCAGATCACCTCCATTGCTTCAAGTATGTCTCCCACATATTTCATCAGCTCACTGCGCCTCATCAATGAGCCATAACCACTTCCCTGCCACATGTGGAAGTATTTCGTTGTAACTTGCACATGGACTATTACAGTCAAAAGAAATGCATAATTGCAATCATGCATAATTCACCTTACCACGCCTCCCCCAAAAGAAATTACAGCACTAACAACAGCAATTACATTAATTTATATTGCACTTTACAATATTCAGTAATGGTCACAAGTTAGTTTCTAAGCTCCCAGCGGTGGGTCTTACAAGGAAAGAGATGATGGTTGGGAAATCCAGTTGCTCAGATAGAGATTTGAATGGCTGCAATTAACTGCTCATGCATTTTGCAAGTGTTAGGTTGAGCTGTTGTTAGTGGAATCAAATCACAATGATTGTTACAGTAACAGGGTGTAAGGGGACCTAAAAGCTCACACCAGGACAGTGAAGGTTGAGTTTAAAGGCAGCTGGTGCACTGAATCAGGCAGACAGGAAACCCAACAAGTAAACAGGAAGGTCTGAACGTTAAGGCAACTGATTTTACATACAAAGATCTGTGTACTAGTTGTAAGGAGTACTACTGAGGGCGTGAAAACAGTTGTGCAATTTCTTCTGTGACTCTGGAGATGTTTTCAAAAGCCAGGGAATCTCAGCTTGGATCTGGAGATGACACATTTTTAACAGAAACTGCATTAAAAATTGGGTGTGAAGTTTGGATAGTTAACAGGAAGAGAGGGTCTAATGAAGGATGTTATTAAGTTGTGTTATGGGGACCCAGTGTTTTTGCAGCTTGACTCTAATGTATAAGGATACTAGGGACTAATAGGATATTTTGGCCTCGGCTGCCTCAGTTTTGACTGTTCTTCTTTTGATTTTTGGTACAACTTGACCAATACTGGAGTTTTCAGGGAATAGCAACGTTTACATTTTAAAGTTAAAAAAAAACCAAACAATTCTTCAGGTAATATTATTTTTTAAAGGGCTAGTTAATTATTTTGAGAAGTACACCTATTTGCTGTATTTCTGGAAGTATGATGGAAAATCTTATTTGTGCATCTAATTTGCAAGCACAGAGCTGGAGTTGGTAGATTGAAGACTAAAGGCTGGGAGTAGGGGGAAACAGCCAGCCTGACTCTGCACAAAGTGAAAAAAACTATGCCTGCCAACACCTCGAAAGCTCATTGATTAACATGTTCTAACAGTTTGCTTAAAATGCTCAGAAACTAAATGTAAAAATGCTAATTTTTCGTTTCAGGGGGGAGCAACACTAGCTATTTTCCCCTGCTTTCAGGCTTAATACTCATCCAGGCTAATTACCTTCTAGCTCTGGGTTTCACCTCACAGGTGACATACAGTACAGACAGCCATACCTTAGGAGACTGAAGGGAAGACCTGCAGCCACTGCTCAAGCCAAAACAATACTCCACCACCTCTGACGTTTTCTGAATTTAAAAAAAAAACATATTTAGATTGTATTTTAGTTACAGTTTATATTCTCCTAAAAACACACATTAGTAAAAATCTATGATAGTAAAGCACAGAGCTCTTTCAAGCAAGGACAGAAATATCTTCCTCTTCTTTGTCGAGGAAACAAATCATGATTTTAACCAGATGTAGTGCATTAAAAGTCCAGCAAAGTTAACGTAACGTTTCTTTGTTTCACTACCATTCCAATGGAGTTGCTGATTTTATAATAATTTCTTATTTCTTAGATTGATATAAATGCAACAATGCTACTCTAACTGTATTTTAGTTGTATTTGTCTAAAAAAAAAAAAAGAAGCCAGCACCAGCAGTTCTCTTCAGTTACAACACTAACATAGGCTGTTGCCATTTCCGTGGAAATGGCTGCATGCCTCATTTTTGCCCTGTCAACAATAAGCTTGAGTAATGGCAATTGCAGCTACTGAAGATTATAAAAAATTATATCAAAGAAAGGTGGTCATGTAAGCTCAGTGAATATACAATAATATTAGGAATATAAAATACTCGGTTTTGCAAGGTCTGTTGTGTAAAGTTTGTAAAAACTCTATGGTGTTTCCCATGCCAAGGCTCTACAGGTAGATAAAATCACTTGGTTTGAATTTGGGTAAGTCTTACATTAGAACGCCTTATTTCACTCTTTTTGAACCAACTTTTGTGTGAGTTGTGTGCTGCAGTAACTGAGCGGGGGCTGGAGGTTTTTACACCCACACATTACTCAGTCTGACATCACATGGTAACTTCACAAGCTTGTTGTTCGCTCACTGTCAAATGTATACCACCCCTTGTCACAGCTGTTGTTAAAGAGATGATCAGTGTCATTTGCTTCATCTGTTAGAAGTCAGAAAGTTTTGGCTCATATCTGGACTTCAGTCAACACTTGAAGGGATTACTTACTATCGTGGGGAACAGAAGCATTTTGAAAAATAATGAATTAACTGTGGTATCATTACTGTTTATGTTTACTCATACAATATTGAGGAGGACTCAAATTTCAGTTCTTTGTGAAGCATACATTGAAGCTCAATACTGATGTCTCCTAGATTATACGTTGCTGAACATTGAGATTCATACAGACATCTGTAACCTCATGAGTATCAAAGCTGTTTGTCCGGTGTGAGATGACCTTTGGCCTTCAGTCAGACATCAGAAACCGTGGCATCTTAGACCTCTCAACCCTCCTGACGACTACACTGCAGAGTGTAATAAGTGCAGTATGGAAAAACATGCAGTGTTTTGTTTCCCTTTGCCATAATAATATGTTTGTAAGATGCTTTCTATAGTATTTTGACCTACATACTGTGTATATGAACAAGAATGTTTTTTCTTGGCACATCCTGCTACTGTGGTGCGGAAAACCACCGTGGTGACAATGAGGCAGAACTCTTGACAAACTGTGGCGGGTGGTGTGTTGTTTGGCTGGCTGAACATACTGTACTCTGCAGCTGTCAGAAACAACTGCTCACATGGCGTTAACATAAGAGATGGGTGATGGGACTTTTGAAATTATGAAAACAGGGGCCTCTTCAGCAATCAAGGCATCAAATTTGACAATAATTCACTTTTAAAAGTGCAGTTTGTGCTGGACTGGACCTCATGGTGTAGGCTTTCATTCACTTATAATTGCAACCGGCAAGGAGCTAGCACCACATTAATTAGGCATAATAATTTTTTTTTCAGTCTGTTAGTAATTGTTTAATTTAATTCACATAAATGTAATTTATTAACTATTACATTTTGTAATTTAGTTGTCTTCACTTGTTGCATTGATTCATGGGAGTTTTTTTGTACTGCTCTGTTGTACAAAGATAAAATTTTGTTGTCTGAATAAGGATGACTCTTTATGGTCCTTTTATCAGGTCGTGCTGCCCCGCATTGGCGGTACCAGTACACTACTACACTAAATGAAGCAGACTGACCAACTGCTAAACCAGCTGCTATAACAACACACAAAAAAATGATCGGTATCAGCCGTGGACATGATCGGTATTGGTGATCGGGGCATCCCTAAAATCAACATTTCCTATAACCATTTAAAATAGTCCTCTAGTGTACAGTGGATCTTTATTAACAGGGCTTTCGTTGCCGTGCTGATATGCTGCAGTAAAGCTGACCGGGATTTCTCCCAGTGCTCCTTATGGCCAGTCTGACTCTGGCACGGCCTACAGTCCAAACAACATTAAAATCTGATGTTTACTGTCAGCGCTTATGCTCCTGGGACAATCCCTGTTTATTTTGATGTTGAACTTTATAAATATTGAACTTTTTAGAAATAAGTATTTTGGCACGCCTGACCTAGTAGCACTCTCCATGGTACTGAAAAGGGGGTTTCTGCGCGTCAGATTAGCATTTAACCTTTTGTTTTGTTGTGTATGATCACATCCCCCATGTGTCAACATGAGGACAGGACAAGGCACTTGGTCGGACCAGGAAAGAAATTCTGCCTTGGACTTTCGGCTGATATGAAAACGCACCTTGTGCACACCCACATGTGGTTCCGCCACGGGCTTTTACCTAGTTTTATTTAGATGCTGTTATGGAGCTAACAGCACTTCACTTGTTGAATGCGTGATGTTCACCATAATACATTCAGTAATTTGGTTGAGCACAACAGTCAGTCTTAGAAAGGTTAACTGCAATATGTTATGCATGATAAGCTGTGTGAGCGCTGAGCACATGTCATTTCGTCTTTTTATTTTTTTTGCTCTCCCGTGCAAAGTCTCTCAGGTTTTTTTTTTTGGTCTGCCTCAGTTCTGCTCACATGTGCTCAGAAATAATGGGTCTTTGGCTGACTAAGCTCATTAAGCAAACACAAAACAGCATCATAAATACTTTATAATACTCCATGTGCTTGTGGGTTTGTGGTTAAAAAAAAAAAAAAAAAGCAAACACCTTAACTGAAACTGCTTAAACTGTGAAAAAAATGGTGCTAAAATTGGCAGTGGCTATAGGATTTTCATACAGTTGCCCTTGAGAAAGTTATTCTCTTGGCTTGTTTCAAACAACACACATTTCACATAGTCGATGTAGGATTATGGTTTTAAATAGTTGCTATACGGTTTACCTTTCCAGGATAATGGTGCATACCTAATCAATATGGCTCTCATGTCTCTGGTGCTTATCAGTGATCAACTCAAGACTCAGAGTCTAAAGGCTTGACCACATTCGGACTTAAAATGGCGAGTTTGCGCCGTTACCAGTAGCAAACTTGACCTTTTGAGGGCTTAGAGACCCAAAGAGTTAAAGTTCCTCTCCAGACATGGTTTAAACTACCAAAAAAAAACAAAACTCTGCAATGATTAATATTTCGTTTAATGTGGTTTTTTCCACATAAAAAGTGAGAAAAAAAAGTGAAAAACCGGGGCTGGAGGCTCATCTACTATCACTTCCTCATTGAGAAATTCTGGGTGCCTCATCGACCACCGGATGACAGGTGAAACAGCAAAGAGTATCAACATGGTTACAGGAGGAAACAGATGTCAGAGAGAAATTATTAAAATTTAGATTTTTATCGGCCGATACCGATGTCGTGCCGATAACATCGTGCATTCCTAATTGGTTCTGTAGGTTCTATGACGTATGTTTTTATGAGACCGTCTTTGCTTCACTGCAGTTCCAAGGTTGAAATATGCAGTCATGACTGATTATTGCACTCATGATGTGTCTTGTGTCATCTAAAAAACATCACATGGACAAGGTTAGAAACTTGATTTTCATTGGAGGGATCTTTAAAAATTGAGGGATCTAGCTCATTAGCTGTGTTGCACCATTAATTTATATTTAACCTCCTTTGTCAGAGTAATTGCTTGCTGACAGGAGACATGAATTGATGGTTCAACTGTGTCTTTTTAATAAACTAAAGGAACCTCTCCTATTGGTGACCAAGCAAAGCTAATAAGCTAACAAGCTAGCTGTCGGTCAGTTATTGGTAGCCGTGGTTCCACTACTTCAGGTGCGGTGGAATTCGTAGGTCGTATATGGTTCTTCATTAATCCTACAGGGGAACTGCACAATAACTCATAATAACTCACACACAACACACAACAACCAGGATACTAAAGTCAGTATAAAGATGCTTATTCATATGGTCCTCAGTAAACACGTCTTTCATGTGATATCTTTTTTAATAATATTTCCTGAACTTCATGTCAAAGTCAGCTGGGGTGGTCATGAAAGAGTGTGTATACAGAAATTAACATACCAGGTGTCGTGACCAGAGGTGTTACCATTAGTTAATGAATGGAAATCATACTGTAAGGTTGTATTTTGATTGAAAGCACAATATCATGGAGGTAGTAGTGAATGTAGTATGTGCATAACATTTCTTTAGAATCTGTCGTTTTGGGAACAGTTGTAACAGTCAGTGTGTATCCTGCTGCTGTGTCATTGAGCCAGTCACTGAACTCTCCTCCTATGATAAGGGCCTCAGTTATATAAAAAAAAAATGCTGAGCCTCCTGTAGGTTTTTTACAGTCTGCCATGTTTTTTTTTTTTTTATATCAAAGCATGAGTGTGAGATGAACAATT
Organism: Trachinotus anak; assembly: GCF_046630095.1. Classification (NCBI taxonomy): domain Eukaryota; kingdom Metazoa; phylum Chordata; class Actinopteri; order Carangiformes; family Carangidae; genus Trachinotus; species Trachinotus anak. The sequence goes on from NW_027273867.1 coordinate 3,411,951, forward strand.
TTGCCAAAGGGTCACACATTTCAGTGCAGTGGAAACGGTCTATAGTGATCACAGTTGCAGCGATCAGTAGAGATGCACTGATTTTTTTTTTGTCCAATTCCAGTTTCTTAAAAAAACAGCTTGATTTTAGCCGACACTGATTTCTTTGTAAGAACTATAATTTACAGCTGCACTAACATTTTGTTACTTTTTTTAAGGTGCAATTCAATTGTATGTACAGAATAAAACAATTGACTATAAATTATATGAATAAATAACCAGCTGATGGTGTTTTAAGTGTCAGATTAAGTTTGTTGTTCTGAATGTTTTCGTGGTTGCTCCTCCATTGCGCCTCACAGGTCTTGCAAATTGTGAGCTTTGTGTGTTCTTCTTCACTCGTGGCGAAGTTGTGTCTCAGATACCTGACACTGATGCAAGCAGTCAGATGCTTCTGCTCTCTTCTAATTCATTTGTGCGAGGTTTTCCAACTGCCACTCTCCCAACACTAAGTTCAGTGCGTGTTTGTGTGTGTGTGTTTGCTGTGCGCTCAGTGAGTTATTTTCCCTCTCGACTCACGTTTTGAGACTTTTCGACCCCACTTTCTCACAGTGGCAGGTGTGTTACGTGAGTGGAGTGTGACGCTTTCACCCGGACCATTCAGACTGAGCATGGAGCAGGAAAGGGCCACAAGCGAGGTTGTTATTAAATAAGTAGCAAAACTGTCCGTTTCATTACTTTATATTCGTGCAATGAATATACAAATGTCAATTAGATGGTAATATGCATGAAAAATAAAGAAAAAGAAAAAAAAATGTGGTTACAGTAATCATCCATTTATAGTGATCAGCTTGACCTGGGCAGACATAATGACTGTAAGAGGTTTCAAAAGTAGAGAGGTGAGATGAGGGGAAATAAAGAATATAATTCATTAAGTAAAATAATAATAACTAAATGGAAGAACTAAACTAAATGGAAGAAAATTGCAAAAAAACAGTAGACACGTGGTCCTATCAAGATGATTATTTGTTACATTCAGTGATGTTGTTTGTGACATTGTGCAACTACGTATGCTGCATGTCCCCTCTGCTCATAGAATCTGTTGCTTTTCACCGTCATCCGGCTCTGTTAAGTTTGTTTTTGTGGAGTTCAAGTTCAAACTTTGGTTGGGTCATTCAAGGACACTCAAAGTTGAAGCTGCTCCAGCTTTGCCTTGGCTCGATGCCTTGGCCACTCGTGCTCTTCCTGTCTGAGGCTGTGTGCACTCTGCAGCAGGGTTCTTCTACGGTCTCTCTGTATTTGGCTGCATGAAAAGTGCCCTCCCTGCCTGCAAGACCCATTCCCACTAAATGATTCTGTCATCACCATGCCCCACAGCCAGCAGGGAAGGTGTTATCCAGATGTTTAAGTGGTTCTTGTTGTTTCCCCAGTGTACAGATTGGTAGTTGGGTCACAAGTTTGTTGTAATCATTTATCATTTAAAGGTCCCATATTTTGTGCTTTTCCATTGTTTTATTTGAAGTGTTGATATCATTAAGAAGATATATTTGTGGTTTTAAGGACTAAAAATGGCCTTAGTGTAGTTTTACATCTCTCCCAGGCTTCTTTCTGGAGTAACAATCTTGTTGTGACATCACAAAGTTACAGAAGTCCTGACGGCTGGTTTTAAGGCTCAGTCTCTGAATACAGGCTGTGTGCATTTCTCTGTGGACTGAGGCTTTGTTACTTTCACACTAATAATATAGAACCTAAATCAGCTTTATAATCAAAAAAGTCATGGAAATCTCACTTTATACAACATGGGACCTTTAAAGGATGGGTCCACTTACTGGAGATGGGGATGGACACAATTGCTGATAAGACTTTCTAATTGTCCATGATTGTGATAGGCAGGGTCTAAAAATTCTTCCATTATCATTACCAGTCATTTAAAACTATTTAATAGCAATAAGTTTTCAAAAAGAATTGGATCAACCCCACATGGCACAAATAAATGAACAGCGGAGGACACTAAAACACCATGGCCATTGTGTCTAAACAGACAAATATGAAGGATGCAGTTTTACAAAATTAGAAAATTACTATTACGAACAAACTGAATGTTTCTCCATGGACTTCAACTCAGTTTGATGTTTGTTCTGAAGGTGCTAAAAAGGGGGACTTCCCTCCTGTTGAAAACATCCACTGCATCACACAACAGTTGGCCCTTGAAAGCAGCCAAACTACTGACAGTATCCCCCACATAATAAAAATCAAGATGTTACTTTTGGCATGAATAATCACTTCAGGCATTCAGCAGTTTGTGCGCCCTGGCTGCAGGACATGGAAAAAATCCTGGCTGCAGGACAAGAGAAAACTAAGAATCATCGCCTTCTATTCTGCAACAGAAGGTGTGTACAGGTGTCGCGAACTGCTCGCAGTCATCCTTGAGCAAGAACCTGCTGCAATGGGAAAGGAAATTTTAAAGAACATTGACTCATGTCTGTTGTAGGGGGTTTTGGCAAGCATCATTTCAAAGCTTATGACAGCATTTCTCAATGCTCATAAGCTGACCTCCGTTGCAGTTGTCCTTCCTATATGTGTGATGTGAGAAGAGGCTACAGTGTTCAGAACATTTCTGTGGCACCACTTCACACCTATGGGAGAGCTCTGGAGAGATTTTCAGGTGATAGTATAAAAGTTAGTTTTATCAACATGAATATAGTGACAGCAATTGATTGTTTATCTCACGTTTTCCACAGTTTTCAATGAGTCAGCCACATAAATGTGGAGATCAAAATACAGTAACTCGTTCAAATTTTTAGTTTTTTTTCAGGTTCTTTGATTTCTAGAAAGAAATTGAAGAAAACTAGGATTTAGTTTCTTTGCAACATAAAAAAAAATCTCTTGATGAGAAGATTGTGACCAATGACAAGAATGCATCACTAGTGTTCTGGCCAACAACCTAAACAGCCATATAGGTCATTTGTCCCTATCCTGTCATATGACCCCTGGGGCAGTCTAGTGAAATAGTGCCCCTAATGCAGCAGGCTCACTGGACCTTTGTCGGCCATGTTTACAATAGTAAACACATGGTTGAGCTTACAGAACAGTCTCAGTTTGGAACAGCTCAGGCACCAAAACCCCTTGCTTAGGATTTGGGGAAGATCATGGTTTGGGTTAAAGAGGAGGAGGACCATCTTTACAGTTACAATAATAAACATGCAGTTCCTGCTGTGGAATGGTCGTGGATATAAAAAACAACAACCTGTGAGAGAGTCCTGTGTTCTGTTGACCCATCCATCCGCCCTAACCCCTGCAGCCATTGTTGCTGTATATACTAATACTAATAACTACAACTGCTAGAGGTTGCTTGGCAATAAAATATAACTATGGGTCTTAATAAGCTGCTTGCACAGAAGACCTATGTGCAATTTTTTTACAACAGCACAGTTTCATTATAGCCCCCCATGAAGCCCCCCTGTGATTGTCTAGAAAAGTGCTGACATGTATGGTTTGAAACTGTTAAGATCACACTGATGTGTTCACAAGAGTATGCAATTACCCTTAATGTTTCTTGGAATCCTCGATGAATAAATCAACCATGCGCTGTTTTTTGTTTTTTTGTTTTTTTTGCACATTGATAACATTTTGCTGTATCACAACTGGCTCCATTCCACCATATTTTATACATGCGAGTTAAAACATGTATAACAGCAGCGGTATGTTTAATAGGTCCTGTTACAATTCAGAGCCTGTTCTTAATACCTAACCCTACTGATAATCCCATTTGACCCCACTAAAACAATTTTGGCTCTCCTTTCTTTTAAAATTTGCGAGCCAATCTGATAAGATAAGCATGACACCAAAACTATGTATCAAGTAATGTGAGGAAACACTTTGGGTGTTACTTACAAATGGAAAAGTCTTGGATAAAAGTGAGGCTGTTTGCAAATTTTGTAAAATGCAACAAGTGAGGCAGCAGAGACAGTAAGAATGCACAGAATGTAAATTCTGAAATTATGGGGCAGTGAGTGTAGAATGATGAGGGACAAAAAGAATTGAAATGATTTCATCATAAGGCTCCAACATAGCAAAATGTGAAAAAGGTCTGAATACTTCCTGAATGCACTATAGCTTTAATATTATGGGGCAGCATTTGAAGATAAATGGCCAAAACATACATTTTATCGACAACAAAAAAAGTAGATTAAAGGGGTTGTTCTTCTGTGTGACAGTCTTTGTGTTGTCATGTTGTTTTCGGTAGCACTTCTTCACCTTCCTCTCATCTTCTCTCAGCGTATCACAGAGACAGACACTTAGACAGAGGGAAGTAAAAATGAAAGCTAAGCAGAAAGGAACCTGTCAGACAGCCCTGGGTGCAGCACACACTATCTAACTTACTGTGTTGTTTCTTTTTTGTTCGGCATTATGTAGACTCTGCGTGGACATACATGTATGAGTGTGCAGAAGAACATAGGTTAGCCAACCGTCCTTGCATTCTGTTTCTTTTTTTTTGCCATGAGGTGTACTTGACTCATTCCTGTCATTCTGCTTTCTCTTCCTGTGTCACTTCTTTTTTTTCTTTTCTTGTTCCTTATATATTGTGTCAGGCTCATGTAAAAAGTATATGAAAGTCAAAGAAAGAAAAACGCTGCAAATTCACTGAATTCTGAGTGAGTGGTTGTTTTTCAGACGTTGTATTTACTTGTCAGATAGATGCTGTGGTATAATTCATTTCCTTTAATTTAAAAAGATGTACTGTTTTCAGATTAAGATTAGCTAAATGGAAAAAAATGATAAACGATAATAGCTGATTCATGTCAGCAGGGCCGCAGGGGAAGTATGCATTTTAAGTTGTTTGCAATTCCTTGAAACCTTGAAAAGTGATTTAAAAAAACAGCATTTTTATGGTGGAAGATGAGGCATGGGGACACAAGTAGTGGGAAGAGAAAGACTCCACTTTTTTTTCTTCACAGTAGGATCTTCAGAGAAGACACATTAGGCTGATCACATTTAAGGATATCTTGTTAATTCGGTGATTCAGTCAGATTTGGAGGAAGTGGCACAGAAGTAAACAAAAGGCTTTGACGCTTCAGACACCCAGCCCTCAAACTGCTCTTAATGTTGGATTGAGACCAGTAGATTGTGTCTCGTACCTTGACCTCAGTTAGTTCTAAGAATATTATAGGTTTATGTCAAATCTGTTATGATTTAAAGAAGAAACATTAGGAACAAAGATTTTTTGATTCTCTGGTAATGTATTAGAAAAGCTTCAAGCTTTGAACCAGGGTTTTGGGTTTGCATGTGGTGTGATTGGCTCAGTACTCAGACGCAAGTGGTTTTAAAAATGCCATGATGAAGCATAATACAGTATGTACTTATTGTATTAAAGACTGTTAATGCATTTGTGTTCTGGGTGTGCTGTAGATGCAAGAGAAAATGGATCAGATAGATGTGGTATTTGGTTGCAACTCTAATAGAGATGAAATAACATGAACATGAAATAACACAGAAATGCATGCAGTATTACTCAATAAGTGGAAAAAATGTAATGCACAGGATATCTTCACCACAACACTAATCTGTGTTCTATATAAATAAATGAATTAAGACAATTTAGAAAAGTCTCACTGTCATTATGACTTGTTGTTTCACTATTCTTATTGTCACAGAAACCATTTTATTATTTTAGTATTTCATTACAAAATGCTCTTTCTCAAATGTCTGTTTAATTTCATCTTGTTATTTTCCCAGTCTTTATTTCATGAACACCTTTATTTCATGTAATACTTCATTTCCTCATGTCGCTTTTTATAATGTCTAATTTCTGTGTGTGTGTGTGTGTGTGTGAGACAGAGAGAGAGAGAGAGAGAGAGAGAGAGAGCTTTTTTCAGGCAGGTCCACTAACTACCAGGTAGAAAGAGAGATCCCACTAGCTAAAGCAACCGCATAGAAAGACTGTCTTTTTTTTCTGTCTTTCTCTTAAATCCATCCATCCATTTTTTTGCCACTTACCAGGAGTTAGGTCATGGTGGCAGCAGGTTAGACAAGGTGACCAGACATCCCTCACCCCAGCAACTTTTTTTCAGTTCCTCCTGGCGAACCCCACGGATGTCTGAGCTCCTTATCCTACCTATAAGGTTGACCTCATGGAGAAAACTCATTTTAGCCACTTGTATTCGCAGTCTCACTGATTTGATAATTACCCAAAGCTCATGACCATAGGAATGTAGATCAACTCATAAATTGAAAGCTTTGACTCAGTACCATCTTCACCACAACCGTCCAGTACAATGCCCGCATCGGTGCTGATGCTGCACCAAAAACCCTGTCAGTCTCACACTCCCCCTCCAGTCCTGAACAAGACTCCAAGATACTTAAATGCCTTCATTTTAGACAGCAACTTGCTTCCAACCCAAAGTGAGCAAGGCAAAATTTTCAGACAGCGAACCATGGTTTCAGACATGGAGGTACTAACTCTCATCCCAGCCGCTTCAACTACAGATGCACCTGGAGGTCATGGTTTCAAGAAGCCAACAGCATCTCATTGCCTGCAAAAAGCAAAGGCAATTCTGAGGTCCCCCAAACCTAGGTCACTCCTCTGACTCTGTAAAAATTTGGTCCACTGTTCCATGCCCAGGACAGAATCTGCATTGCCCCTCATGGACCTGAAGTTAAACAAATGGTTGAAACCTCCTTTTCAGTACTCACATAAGCTTTCCCAGGGAGGCTGAGCAGTGTGACACTCCAGTAATCAGAGCCCACTTTCTCATGGTCATGCAGCATTGAAGAGATGTTTCAGCCAAGACAGCCCAACAGATCCTTCAGCATCTCAGGGGGAATCCCTTCAACACCTGGTACCTCCGCAGTGAGGCGCTTTTTGAATACCTCAGAGACCTCTGCTAGAGGTATGAGTGAGGTTTCCTCTGAGTCCTCAAATTCTGCCTCCTTGTCAGAGGACATGTTGGCTAGCTTCAGGAGTTCCTTAAAATGTTCTTTCCACTGCCCAATAATATCCCAGTCAGAGTCAGCAGTTCTCCTCCCTGCTGAACAGCATGGGTCAAGCTCTTCTTTCCTTACCTAAGTTGTCTGATGGTTTGCCAGAACATCCTTGAGGGCAACTAAAAGTCCATCCCCACAGTCTCCTTGACCCCCCCCCCCCCCCACCCAAGTTTTTGTGTCTGTGACCACCACAGCCCTGCTGTCCCTCCAGTACCCAGCTGCTGGTTCAGAAGACCTCATGGTTCTCAAGTTTCTGCTACAACAGGCACCTAAAATGTTCTGACCACAATTCCGAACAGCTGTTCCCACAATGGAGGTGCTCAAGATGGCCCAAGCGGATTCCATGTCCCCAACCTCCTTGGGAACACATGAGAACTTATTCCAGACATGGTAATTGAAGACCTTTCTATTAGGGGTCTCAGTCACATGTTCCCAGGTCATCCAGCTGCCTCCCCTCCTATCTGATCCAGCTCACCATCAGGGGGTGGTCAGAAACGGATCAGATTATATGACTACAAAGTCAGGTTTTTTTTTCAGAATCAGAATCAGAATCAGAATCGCCTTTATTGTCATTATACATAGTACAACGAAATTTGAGCGCTGCTCCCTTGGTGCAAACAATGGTAATTAAATAAAATAAATAGGAACTTAAAGAGAACACAAAATTAAAATAAAGGAGGTATAAAAGGGCAAGTGATATGTACAGCTATTTACACGTGGTATGGATTTTTGGTACAAAGTACACTTATGAACTGCCCTATCCTTCAACATGGTGTTTGTTATGGCCAATATGTGATGAGCACAGAAGTCCAAAAAGAAAACACTGCATGGGTTCAGATCAGGCTGGCTTTTCATTCCAGTCACCTCTCTCCATGTTTCTCCATTGTTGTCTATGTTAGCATTGAAGTCTCCCAAGAGGACTATAGAATCCCAAGGTGGTATCCTTTCCAGGACCACACCCAGAGACTCCAAGAAGATAGTCTAGATACTCCGAACTGCTCATAGGGACATAGGCACAAATAACAGTCAGAGCCTTTCCTTCAACAGTTTGCAGTCACATAGAGGTTACCCTCTCATTCTCTGGGGAGAACTCCCACACAGCAGTGCTCAGCTGCAGGGGGCTCTGAAGTATCTCCATACCCACTACCTCATGCCCTGGACAACTCCAGAAAAGTAGTCCATCCCCTCTACAGGAGATTGGTTCTAAAGCGGAGGTGTGTGGGTTGTGCCCAACCATGCCCCATGGATGAAAGACATTATTCAGTGCTGTAACTCAGGAAGAGGAGGTTGCGACCATATTTCCTGCAACTTGACTGGTTGGGGGAGGCATACAATCAGCAAGGTGGTAATTCTAGTGTATTTAATATTGAGCAGGAGTCTTATTTGAAAGTTCAACAGTACACTCTGGCCTCTGAGGTTGACCGTTTTTAATTGGCATTTCAGTAAAACAGCCTGGAACTAATGAGTGTTGTATTTTGGTTGAATAGAAAAAGGTATTTGACATTTTTCTAAGAGGAACCCCTGCGGCTTGGAAAACACTGCTGTTGATCACAGAAATTACTGTGCTGCATACAAATTTAAAGTTCAGTGAGGAGCACAAACTGTACAGCCATTGCCAGGAAATGCATGTGCCAGCCAGAATTGCCAGTGTTTTTCCAATTTAAAAGATAGGCAATGAATAGGTGCACAGATTTTTAAGTAAAAGCTATTGTCTTGTCTTAAAAGTGGATTTTTTGTTACTGTCCTTTTTGTCCTATACTCAGTTGTTGACATTTGGTCCACGTCCTGACACCTTGATATTAGTACTTCAACCTGTACCAATTATCTGCAGTATCTTTGTCGTGCAAAACCAAACCAGAATTTGTAAAGCCGCAACCAGTATTTCGTATACAGTATTCTGTAGCTGCAGCCTTAGAAATCATATTGTTAACCAAATGAACAGAATACCTTTAAGGCAGGCTGAGGCAATAATGTGAACAATAGTACTGTATCGGTGGAAAATGTGCCCTGTATGGTTGACTGGGCAGTGATAAGCTTATTTCATTATGCACTAATTGTCTGGGGTATGGTGGTGTAGTGGTTACAAAAGGAAGTTCTGGGTTCAAACCCTGCCTGGGGGCCTGGGGCCTTTCTGTGTGGAGTTTGCATGTTCTTCCTGTGTCTACAGGGGCTCCTTCCTCCCTACTCTTGCTTCCTCCCATAGTCCAAAGATATGCACATTAGGTTAATTGGTGACTCTAAATTGCCCGTAGATGTGAATGTGAGTGTGAATGGTTGGTTGTCTCTGTATTTTTGTTGTCATACTGTTTTGTTCATTACAGTAAACATTTAATTTTAAATGGATGAAATTGCCATTTTTGCCCATCAATTTACATCAGTTTCAATAACCCATATTGACAAAGTGAAAACATGTTTTTGTCGTTTTACAATAAGTGACTCTACATTGTTTTTGCTCTTGGCTGTTACTGCAATTTACTTTCCCATTGTATTGAATATACTGTAACTGTAATTAAATGGAGCCACATTTGTTTCAATTTTGCAGACTTTGAAAATTTACCATACTAACCTAATTTTATCTGAAGTGGCCTCTACATGGCCTGGCAGTAGTAAAGTACTGAATCATATGTGACCAAAGAGCATAACTAAGTTAAAGGTGCTCTTACAGACATTGTCATTTCATATGTGAATAGACACAGAACTAGGTTTGACACACACACACACCTCCTTCACTATCTTTTACTAAGGAGGTCATTGCCAGCAAAGTTCAACACAGATATATCATCTATTCAGTGTGTGGTTGTCTTTTAACAAGTGTTTCAAAGCAGCTGCAGAAAAGGAGCAGCAAAGGGAGGCTTTACAGGAAATGTACTGTAATACTCACACAGCTTGAACTAGATTGGACTGTGAAGCCTGGCCTTGTTTACCAGTTTACCATCCTCAGAAATAAATAACTTGAATCTTTAAAGTTTTCATTTGACTGATCTACAGTACAATAAACTAATGTACCTTTTTTTTCTTTTCTTTTCTTTTCTTCTGTGACTGGAACATGACAATCAACCACTGACACCACTACAGGTAAGTTGTTATCTCATTTTATTTAATATGAACTAGATGCCTGTGTAGGAATCCTCTGAACTTTGATCGGTCTTTTCAGGTTCATAATCTTGTTCATTCTTCTGATTTTATTGGGGCAAAGTTTTTGTATGGTTGCTTGTGTTAAGACAACACTGAACATTTTAGAACTTTAGTTTCTTTTGTTGAATAAAAAAGGGTTAGACTTGAATGCACTCACGGATCTGGGGACAGTAGTCTAGACATTATGAAAGTTTTACAGTCATTGCAACAGCAATGACTTGTGACTTCACTTGGATTTTAGCCTTTTGACTTATATGCCCCTAAGCGATTAAACCTAAATATTATGTCATGAAAAAGTGAATCTTTGTAATTTAAAATTGCTATAATTTAAATCAGTGTCACAGCAGCCAGTCACTTTTTGCAAGATGGAGTAAAGTGTGTTTCGTGGTCTGGATGAGTAGACCGACAACAGATATTATAATATCCCTTGGATTATTACATGGAGCAAAATATCAAAACAAGTCGTTGCAAAATATAGGGCTTTAAAATCACAGAAATGGGTGCAACAACTTCTGACTTAATTTTACATTTTAGGCTGCACAGAGAACAGTAGATTAAGGTTAGCATTAAAATTCTGTGGCCAGCTATAGCTTATGTTAATATTATCTATCATTAGATGATTTAAGGTGCATTAATCAATCAAGTCACTTGTAGTGATAAACACACAGAGAATTATTACCCAAATCTGCAGGTCCTCTCAGCTCACCACAGAGCATTTTGGCCTCTTTTAGCTTGCAGTTTTGGTTCACTCACATAGCTCTCAACAGCCGTGTTGCCAGCAGCAGCAGGCAGCTGTTTACAGGGAAATCATTCTGATAAATCTAATGGGCACTACCTCTCCGGCACCCAGCAGCAGACCAAAAACAGTAAATGACTAGCTGGTGAACATAGTGGAGCTAAGTGACCAGTTGGTGGAGACCAAAACAGAGCTAATAGGAGAGTGAATATTGGACATCAAGTGGACATAAATATTACACCAAAGAAATGCTAATGTTGCACTGTGTCTGCTGGGGTTGTAAAGACACAACACATTAATGTTGGTGATATTAACTTTTTTCATTTTTCTTTTTTTTATCTTTTCATCCATGACTTGGTAGCCTAAATATTAATGCTAAAAATAAATGTTACAAATCAAACAACTGGCAAATTCTAACGTTAGTTTCCTGTTAGCTCTCAATAGGTGGTAGCAGCAGTAAAATTTGCCTAATGTTGCCACTGTTTCTACTTACTCCCTTGAGACGTGGGACTTCCAAAATAATGACTTTGTCCAACTAGTGGAAAAAAGTAAGATGTATTAATATCAAACATTCTCAAATGATACCCAATGCTAATTTTTATTCATACAATAAAACAAGCACTAATGTTTTGTGCAGATTTTAAAAGTCTGAATCTACAACATGCAAGAGAGTGAATAATACTAACACATATAGAAAGGCTGCAAAGTGTCACAGCATTTACAAGTGCTTTGTAAAACATGTGGTAACTGTTTCCAGATTTGAAATTATTTGCATTGTCTTCCATGTATAAACCAACCAGCTCTACTCTCATTCCATGTTGTGATTATTGTATAAAGTTGTTTTAGCTTTATCACTGAAACTGTTAAATCGGCAAATTTGCCGAAGCCTCATGTTATCTCTGGTTTCCCGCATTTATTTCAGATTTTGTTTGTAAATCCAGATTTCTTGATGCAGTGCATGATTTACACAAAACAGATAACACAGGGTCTTGTGTTATGGAGCTTAACACACTACCTGTGCCTGTGCCTTCAGCAAAACCTCTAGTTGTGTGGCTTAATGTGATCCTATTATAATCGGGAGTGGATTTATGTTAGGTATGAGGAGCTTATGAACCTCCTGGCAGTCAGTGTGGAGCTGTGCTGTGTTTTCATGCTTCAGGGAAAGTTGAAAAATGCTCTCAGACTTGGATGGGGTTGAATTATTCATGGCGATAGAGGGAGAGGAGCTGTAAAAGCCTTCATCTTCACTTTTCTCCCCCTGGCTGTGCTGATCAGTGGAGTGATGGGGTGAGTGGGGTAAGAGGGGATGTGATTATCCTCATGGAGTATCGATACCACATTGAGTAGCTGGAGAAATGTGGATGGAGTGGCTCCGCTAATGGTTACGCCAAGTGGATTTTCCTTGAAGATTCCCATCCAGACCGCAAATGTTTGGGATGTCTTTGATCCATCGAAACATCTGTTTTGTGTTTTGGGTCACCCATCATGCTGGTACTCAGGTTGACATTTTCACAAAGTACATACTGACGCTATCCTGGGTATCAGCAGGCTGTAAAATTAGGAAGAGTTATGACTATGTAATGATAGCAGGCATGGAGACAAACTGTAGCAGTGCTGGCATAGAGAACTTAGTTATATGGATGAGAAAGTTTAACCACCATTTCACATATTTCTCAGTCAACAAATCCCACGAAAAGACAAAAACTGACAATGAACTGATCCCACTAACAAGTATTGTCTGGACCAAATACTCACTAGAACAAGTGTGTATTACTTCATCACTAAAAATAGTCCCCAAAAAATGCAGTGTTCCCTGCTGTTTGCATAACAGCTGCCAAAAAACTACAATGCCCAGCCGTTTTAGCAGTCCTTTTTGAAATGAATGCATATATTTGTGACCCATATTTTAAATATTTACTTGTTTAGTGAGAACAAATGGGCTCTAGAGAGGGTAGGGAAATTGGAAAGTATTGAGACACGAATCCAGAAATGATGCTGTTTGTATGCTTTTTTTGTGGTATTACGAAAACCAGAAAATTTCCAGCGTTATTCTTTTACAAGAATGGTCTGGTCCGTGCATGACATCATGCACAATGACAAGAAGGTCTGTTTGACATTTTGATGTTTACAGATCCAGTAGATCAAAGAGCTAAGAGTAGGCACTTTTAAACCTTGGCATGTGTTTCTGCCTTTGTTGGCTTTGTTTGGTTATCCAATAGGAAGCAACATCTGGAGTTGAACGTTATGAACAAACTGGTAACCAAAGCAGCAGAAACATCCATTCCTTTGTCCATAAAGGTAGCATCCTGAACTACTCAAGGTTTGCCCGTTCAAAGTGCAGACGTTGTGGTTTTATTCTAAGCGCTCTTACTTGCCATTATTTTTTTTCTAGAGAAAGACCAGGCAGGGTTAGGGAGAAGAGACAGAAATATCTTTTTTGTAATAAGAGGGAAAGTTCACATACTGTGGATGATATTAAATCAGTTTGAGATATTTATACAGTATAAATTCAAGTGCACACAAGGGGATTATCTCTATTTATTAATAGTATGCATGATCGCAAATCTGCAGGCAAACACGTTTCGCATCGCTGCCGACAGTTCAATGAGCGGGCGTGAGTCAGCTGCAATGCAAAACGTGTTTGCTTCAGATTTGTGATTTTTAAACCTTGGTGTGATTGCAGCTGACTCATGCTCTTGTTTCCAGGGGTGGACAATATATTGAATACACTTGATGTATTGCGGCCTGTTCCACGTGGAATGTTGTAAATGACTAAATTGCATAGAGTACATGTCGTTGTTTTAAACCACCAGCATGAAGTTCATTTTGGCCTTTTGCTTCTCTCCCTCCCACAGACAACCCCCCCCCCCCCCCCCCCCCCCCCCACCTTTAGAGGAGATCTCAAATATATGGAGATACATATTGTGTATTGCGATATAGCCTAAAAACACCAGTGTTATTTGTAGGTCATGTCGACCAGGTCTATTACAAATACACTTACTGCAGAAGTGGATCATGCTGTTTGAAGGAAAGTGGGTCACTAAGAGAGCAAAATTAAGAAGAAAAATTAAAACAAACTACTGGACAGAGTTTTTTTTGCTTTGCTAGTGACATGGCCTAAGGATGGTGATACTGTTGGTCTGTTTGTCCAACACTTTTGTTCTCACAGCCAGCAGAAGATAATACTTAGTTTTGCTGAGGCCCTCATCTTTCTTTTCGTGCCACCATTAGGTAAATGTTTTGAAATTTCCTGTGGATATTCATGGTCCCACAGGATGAATCTGAATGTTTGGTCTTTTCCTGTGAGCATTTGGGCCAAAACTTAAAAATCCCATTGTTGATATCTCAAAATTTTGGAAATATCTCTTCCATAAAATACACGGCTGAGTTTAAAAATACCTTTGATTTTAGTGACTGATGTCTCCTCCTCCTGTAGTGTGACAAGAATTGACAAAGGCATAGGAGTTGACACACAAAGGTAAAAGGATCATAAAGTGCAGACACAAGAGACCACAGCAGTTACCTAACATCAAGACAATCCAGTGGGTTTACAGAATGAAGAGAGAGGATGTCAGATTCGGCAAATTTCCCTTTGAATTGTTGTTATGCAATGTATGTGCATTTTACTGATGTCGCGTTTGTGTGCTGCTGTATGTGTATGCATCCTCCTTTGAACATGGCAAATATGAAACTACATGAGGGTAGAATGAATGAATGAATGAATGAATTAATTAATTAATGGACTAATATTGTTTTGTAAAGTGTCCTGCATCTTTCTGGTGCCCAGCCCATATGGGCTTGCAAGACACTCAACCATAAACTTGAAGGCAGCACAACACATCAGTGCATACACTTCCACAGTTATTACAAAGTTCAGATCCGCTGATGCTGCTCCTGACAATCTTGCCAAAACAAAAGTCTCAACATCAAACAGCCAACTCAGCATATCAGCATCAGACAGCCAAAACCAATCAGGATTCTTTGACTGAATCTTGTCAAACAAATACTTTCTTAAATCACAATATAGAGAGCAGTGGAATACAAAATGAAATTCATCCTCAACAACCCCAAGATAGACATGTTTAAAGTTAATGAGAAATTAATAAGAAAACCATATATAAGCAGGTAGTTTTTAGTTTTGGTAAACTCTATAAGTAAATTATAGAAGTGATATTACATATCATTAACATATTTGGTACAACAAGTTATACCATCTAAAAGTTCATCATATAGATATTTTGAATATATGTACATATGCAAATTTTACTACGGGTATTTCATATGTTATGAACTTATATCTTCATTTATCCGGAGGATCTATATATTTTATAATAATACAGTATATCCCCTTATAGTTACCATATATGGCAACATCACTCTTGATATAGGGACATACATGTCATATATGACATTTCTGTATTTTTGGTTTTTTTTTTTAGAAGAAAAGAAAATGTTGAAAAATGCCTGCAATGTTAATAAGGGTGATTTTTAAAGTTAAAGGATCTGTATCTAAACTTAATAGGTTATTCCCTGGGCCATTCCTCATCCCTCCACCAAGTTTCAGTCAAATCAGTTCAGCGCTTCTTGTGCAATCCTGCTGACAAATGAGCAAACCAACAAACCGACACGGGTGGAAACATAACCTCCCTGGTAGAGGTAATAAGGTAATATACAAGCACAAATGACTTTTAAACATCATTTTACAAGCTCAGAATGTTTTAGATGCTTTTTTTATTCCGCATTCCTCATCCAGGTATTTCAAATATTAGAGTATAATGAGCCTTTTATCTTCTGTAGGCAGCTAGTGAGGCTCTAAGCTGTTTGTCTGCAGTGCTCCGTGAGTCCTCCTGGTTTGTGGCTTGTGTGCCTTCACCTTTAAGGGCTGTGCTGGAATGGGAGCATTCGGCACTGTGGCCTGTTATGTAAGGCTTTGGCTGTGGTGCTCAGAGCTGCGTGGCCCCTGTGCTGTCCCTCTGCCAACAAGCACAGGAGGTTTCATCACCCCGATGTTTCAAAGGGCCCTTTGGACTCTGGATATTGTTAACTGCTGCTCTGTAGTTCGCCTAATTCATTTTCTCCTTTCTCTTTCCTTTACACCAGCCATCTGTCATCCTTCCTCACTCTCCCTCTTTTAAACCCTCTGTCGTTTTCCTCATTCGCTCTCTCCTCTTTTGCTGACTCACTCTGCTCTCTGAAATTATAATGCACTGAAATAGCTGACTCTCTTTCACATGCTCTTATTGCACCATTTTGTTTTTATAGCTGATTCTCCTCTGATTCCCACTCCGCTGAGACTGTGCCGAACAAGAAGCTTTGAATAAAGATAAGGCGAGGACGACCTTCACCCACTGTTTTTATTTTTTCTGTTTGTGCTAAAATATGTCATTGGTTATACACACAGAAGAAAGAAGAGTCAATTGTTATTTGTCACATTGTATGAATCTAGATATCATCATCTGCCATCCTCATAATGACATAGAGATTGTTTTTGTGCTCATAGGACTTTCCAGGCACATTATAAAGATGTTACAGATTATTATCATAAGGATGTGAACTATGTATAAATGTGTGAAATAATTTCCAAGTGGAGGGAGAGACATGAGGAGAAGATGCTATGTGAGGTGAAAGGGAACGGTGCATGCAGGTGTTTTAACAACAATAGGGAGTTAGTTTGTGGTTTGGCCCCTTACCAACATGGTGAGACGCACAGGCACGAGACACACAAGCTCATACAGGCAACTAACGTACCTAAAAGCCACACTTTTGCACCAAAAATCATGCTCCTTTTCAGAGTCATAACTCGGTTAAATCTGAACTTGCAGACATAATAGTTCTAGATTCAATGTGACTTCCAAGGATATCGTTATCTCTGCAAAGGGGGGGATTGCAGGTGCAGAAAGTGCATGACAGGTAAACCACAGACTTGCAGTTTTTTCTGTATTAAACCAAACCACAATATTTCCATACCAGTGCTGTAGTCACTATAAGTGCATGTTGTACTTAATGATATGACATTTTGGTGAAAAACAAATATATTGTTTGTGAACCTCATTATATTAATAGAAAATATAATGGGGTTGCAGCTATGTGTCTGACAAAATGTATTTGCTGTTGCAGTTTTATAGAAGTGTAATTTTCAGGAGACAGGGTTGTAAGTGTAACCCAGCTGCCCGTGTGCGTGCTACGCCCCCCCCTACACCCGAGACTCTGCGTTGTGTTAATGATGTTGGGGCTGGGTGCGATGCGAGGGACGAGTCGGACGCACGGGTGGTCAGGATCGTGGCTGAGCGCCTGGTTTATTGACCATTGATGTTGGCGGCTTTTCATCCCTTGCAAACCATGAACAGAAACTGTGTGTCAGTAAAAACATCAAAAGTGATCATACAGTATTCAAAATAAAGCGCTGTACCTCTACAGGTATTAAACCTCTTAAAACAGGTTCAGTTACAAACTCAGAGCACAAGAGAAAATCCTAAATAGCTCACAGTAGCCACGGGGCTAACACACGAAGCTAGTAGCAAACACAGCCAACACACTCATACAAAACGGAGCTACAAAATCCTAAAACTTCATGGAAATAGTAAACAAACAGTTTAAACGAGTTTGTGTGCCGGATACCTCGTCTCAGCCGGACTCAAACCTCTGCTGGCGAAGGCTATGACCCTCTCTGCCCCAGCCTGGACCTGAACCAAGACGGCACCGAGCCCCTCTCCTGAGGCGTCTGTCTGGAGGACAAATGGCAGGCTGTAGTCAGGATAGCCCAGCACTGGAGCGGTGGTCAGCTTTTCTTTCAGGGACTGAAAAGCCATCTCACAATCAGCAGTCCACAAAAAAGGTGGGTCAGATGTCAGGCCCTTCTCCCCGCCCCTCTTCTTCTTTCTGGGGTCACCAGCAGTGAGGCGGTATAAGGGAGCAGCCAGGGCAGAGTATCCACTCACATACCGCCGGTAATAGCCCGCAAACCCCAGGAATTGCAGCACTTCCTTGCGGTTTGTGGGCCTCACCCAGTCCTTAACCCTGCTGATCTTCTCTGGGTCTGTCCGGACTCCCTCAGCAGACACCAAGTGACCCAGATACTGCACTTCCTGTCTCACCAGCTGACATTTTGAAGGCTTCAACTTCAAGCCGTGCTCCTTAAGCCGATCAAACACCAGCTGCAGTCTTTCCAGATGCTCATCAAAGGTTTTGGAAAATATGATGAGGTCATCAAGGTAGATCAAGAGATGAGTAAAGTTCAGATCCCCGAAGCAGCAGGTCATGAGTCTTTGGAAGGTGGAGGGGGCGTTCTGCAGTCCAAAAGGCATTCTGTTGGCCTCAAACAGTCCCATCGGGGTGCTGAATGCTGTCTTGTGTTTGTCATGCTCGGCCACCTCCACCTGCCAGTAACCTGACGTGAGGTTCAGTGTGGAGAAGAACTTTGCCTGCCCCAGCGCTTCCAGGGCCTCTTCTATTCTGGGCAGGGGGAAGGCGTCTCTTGTGCTGCAGGAGTTCAGCTTGCGGTAGTCGATGCACAACCTTAAAGAGCCGTCTTTCTTGGTCACAACAACTACAGGTGAAGCATATGGACTCTTACTGGGCCTGATGACTCCTGCTGCTTCCATCTCGATCAGCGACTTTCTCACATCTTGCCACTGTGACGGGGGGATCTTGCGATAAGGGAGCCGAAAAGGTCTAGAATCAACCAGAGGGATCTCGTGTTGCACTGTCTTTGTGTGGCCATAATCCATAGGATGCTGGGAGAACACATTTACATTCTTCTCCACGAGATCTTTAAGGAGGGAGCGCTGCTGCTCATTCTCAACTGCTGCTTCGCTCAAATCCACCCCACAACATGCAACGACCTGGTCCAGACTCATACATGTCTCCTCGCCTCCACCTTTGTGACATGGACTCTGCTTTTCCTCTGAAAAGTCCACAACACTGCTCACCAGGGAAACTTTGGCCAGGTGTGTGTGTGGCTTGATGGTAATAGTGTGCTGGGACAGGTTCATTACTCTCACAGGGGCATGGCCTTTCTTTACATCAGCAAGGACTTTGGCGACTATGAGGCCTTGGGGGAGCTGCAGGGGGGAGTGGGCTTCAATCATGGCAGTGTACGTCTTTCTTTGTGGGCCAGCCTTAATCCTACACAGGAGATCCATCTCTTTTCCTCCAGGAATGCGCGCTTTGCGGCCAGCGTACACAGCAGGGCCCACCACATCATCCACATCACAAGGCTCAGTGCTCCCAATCTCCAGCAGAGAAGTGTACCATTCTGGATGGCTCTGTTTGACCTGGTGGAGAAACTGCTGGCCATAGATTGCTTGGAGATGGCTTCTGGCAGCACGGAGGACATTAGTGCCCACCAGCAGAGGGACAGAGGAGCGATACTCGGAGTCAGTCACAACAAAAGCTGGCACGTTCTTGAACTCTTTTCCCAACACAGCTACGTTGATGCGCAGGACACCATGGTAGGTTACACTCTGGCCAGCTGCACCTTCAATGGGAATCTTAGAGGGCTGGAGCTTTTGATTCTGAAGGACGGGGTGGTTGCACCAGTATCTGTGTGTGATACTGGTTATTTGAGAGCCAGAATCAATGAGCGCCCTGCACTTCATTCCATTGACTTCCACTTCTCCCTCATTTCTGGGGCCCACTATGGGGGTGTCCTCTCCTCCATCACCAGTTTTGTTCACCTGCAGTGGGGGGTCTTGCTGCTTGCCCATAGTTGCCCCAGCGACTATGGGCTCAAGCCGTTTAAAGGCTGAGCTGGGTGAGGTGTGGTCCCTTCGGCAGGAGTCATAGGCTGAGGTCGGTGAGCCCATATCTGATTGGGATCTGGAAACACTGCTCTGCAAACCCGAGCTATGTGTCCTTGCTTCCCGCACCGGTGGCATGTGACAGTTGAAGCCTGGGTTGCAGGTCTGGGGGGCGGCCGGACTCCTGGTGGGGGGACAGGGGCAGAGAAGGGGGCAGCGATTCTTGCTTCAAGGTGAGTCAGCTTGGCCATCTGTTCCTCTTGGCAAAGGGCTAATTTCTTGACCAGCTCTGTTAACTCTGACCACTCTGATGTCTGTTTAGATTTCTCTGTCTTGTCTCACACTTGAGTGACACTCTGAGGCAACCTGGATCTGAGCGTATGTCCTCTGGGACTTGTTTGATGACTGGAACTTTTTTGTTTCTTTTGCCAGGTTTCTGAGCTCATCTTGGAGCTCCCGGAAGCTCAGAAGCCGAGGTTTCATTGGAGCAATCCTCATGTACACCTCCTCATTATTTAGTCCTCTTAGAAACTGTCGGGTGAGAAATAGTAAACAAACATCTCATTACAAACACTGTTTAGGTCACATAGCATATCAACTGTTATGGTAAAGATATTCGACCACAATGTGAAGAGCCACTTATCGTGCTGCTTACCTTGCAAACCATGAACAGAAACTGTGGCAAAATGGCGGCCACGCAGCGCCAAAGCAAACAAAACACGGTGCCCAGTAGGGTACAAACAGCAACAATCGCGCAGCACCTAAGTGCAAAAACAATGTACCAGCGCCATCTACTGACACTATTAGGCAACTGCCTTACATAAGTATATGTTTAGCTCACAGTGTAAGTCACTGACTCCATGGCAACAACAGATTATGGGATCTGTAGTTACAAAACTATAAGTATAATTGTTTCCCAAATAACAGTAAGACGAAGAATAAAAAGAATCACAAAACCCATTAATATTATAATATTATAAACAGCAGTGAATGACACTGAAATCCTGGCTTTAAACAACTTTATATGAGATCAGTTAAAGTGTTTCCAAACAATCTATGGAAATTTGACTATGTAAGTGTGAAAAATACAAGCATCTTTGTTTTGCTGTGTGTCAGTGGATGAAACTTGATTTCTAGCATTTTTTGTGCTGTGTGGTTCTAAATCACAGTTTGGCTCACTTTGTGCCAAGTCACAGGAGAAAATAATTGCTAAGAGACAACATTTAATGGCAAGTTTGTTTTGTTTTTTTTTTTTATCATAAAGCATGTCTACTGTAGATGCTGTATTAATACTGTGACTCAGTCCGTAGAAAAATGCACACAGCAGATATTCCGAAACTGTGCCTTAAATGAGCCGTCAGGACTTCTGTAACTTTGTGATGTCACAACAAAGCAGTCACCAGCTCCAGCCATGTTCCAGGCCTTGCCTGTCTGGACCCACCATCCAGCCTTGTGGGATTTGGTTTCTTTAGAGTGTTTAGCTTAAATCTGCTATATTTTTATTTGATCACTCAGAAAACAGCCACCCAATCAGAAGGGAGCCTCGGAGCCTCTCTTCTGATTGGCTCACCAACCTGTTGTTACTAGAGCTCAAGAGAGAAGCCTGAGAGAAGAGACAGAACTACATTGAGGTGGTTTTTGGTAGTAAATATATCTTCTTACGGATATCAAAACTTCAAATACAACATTGGAAAAGTGTAAAATATACAACCTAATAAGATAGTAACAAGTATTCTTAACTCAAGGTCCACTTACTAGCTTTTTTTCATCCGCATCTCACAATCTTCTCCTTGTGGTCTTCCTCTCAGTCTTTCATTACAAGTGAGCAAACACCATCCAAACATTGCATAATGCAGTATAAATGTCTAGAAAAAGTGCTGCTGTTTCCATAACCTTTCAATGCATCTCCATTACAGTTTTTCCAACTTTAACGCAACTTTTTTTCTCTTTTTTTTTCTTAAACGTATGAATCTCTGGTGTTTTGATTTTGTCCTTTTAAATGGAAATTCAAATTTCCACAGACACAGATGAAAACAAAGGAATGAAAATGTGAGTTGCTGCTGTCAGCTGATTTGTCCAACAAGATCAGTCACAGTCGTCTTCGACACCAACAAACTCGCCTAGCGTCCTCACGTTGGTTGACTTCCGTCTGCCGCTTAGCTGCACTTTCTTGGAAATGAACAGACGCCAGTTGATGTTGATGAGCAGTGTGAGCAGCTTTGCTGGCTGACAGGGGAAAATGGTGAATTACTGCAGAAATACAGAATTGTGAGCCCACACTGATAGATTTAGAATAAGATAATCAAGAGGCTGATGACAGCGGGAATATTTGTCAGATATTAGACAATCTAAATGCATCTATTACTCTGAACCGCGTGGCCTTTTTTATGTACTGAAACACAATTCTATGTTCAGGGCGCATGGATGCGTCCCAACACAATGGCCTCTTCTCGACTTACAGCTGTGGATGTGGCTTCAGCTGGACTCACTGCCCTAGTTTGGCTGCATATTGGCACACACACACACACACACACACACACACAGAGAGACAGTTGTGAGGACAGTCATTGACATAATGCATTCCCTAGTCCCTTACCAACCTTAACCATCACAAATAAATGCATAACCCAAACCTAAAATCCAATTCTGACCTTAAAACAAGTCTAACCATGGAACGTCAGACAACAAAACAACATGGAAGGACAACAGTATGTGGTATTAGAACGCTGAGTGTCCAGACTGACCAAATGAAAGAGACCCCAGTCTGTCTTGTTTGTCACACATTGTATTGTTCCTTGTTGTGATGTGGCCCAAATTCCCCAAACTGGGTGCCGTGGCTAAAAGTAGCTCTTTGTACACACAGGCTACTCAGTTAAAGTATGTGTGGTTCTGTCAGCACTCAAAGATTTGTAGCATTAGTTACGTCTTGCCTGAGTGATTGCACTGGGTTCAGCCATCTGCAGTCACTTCCAGGGGGATGTGGGTAGGGAAAAAATTAGGATTGGCTTAAAGTATAATATCACTTTTGTTTTTGCTGGTCCTAACTTGTTCCAGAGCCCAAAGGAAATTCATGCAGACCCTCTGTCAAGAACTTAGAGAATATTCTTAGAAGGCAGCTCTTAGTGTTGGTGAAAGTATTTCCACTTTTCTCTAAATACATCATGATAGTTTCATTATCATGAGTGTGTGCTTGGAAAAACATGGATAAGGTTCAATTCCAAACCTGATAACCTACAATATTCTCATGTCAAGGTGATTATGCAAGAAGCTTGGTATGGGGCATGATCAGACAATGTGAAATGGGTGGTTACTGTCTAAACGCTGATCCAGCTGTATTTAACCTTCAATGGTTTGAAAGTGGGCCATTTGGATATGGAACAATATAAGCATTGAGGCCTAACCCATGTTGAGTGCAACCAAGTACCCAAAGGAACTCTCTCCTCATATTGGACAATTCTGTGCCTTTGAGCAAAGCTCACTACCAATGCAGGAAGTAGTCTTTCCCTTATGCAGAAAGGTGGTAGATAAAGGAGTCATTATTCTTAAACTAAAATGCATCCCATTATCCCATCCAACATCCAGGCTGTGTTCAAAACTGATGGTCCCCCAGGTATGCCCACTACAAACAGCAATTCACCAGAAAGTTGGCAGGTTTTGAACTTAACACAATTACTACATGTGTCACTTTATTTGTACAAACAAGTGCAACACAATGACTGTGTTTGAGGGCAGAAAGTCATAAAATGTGCACCATCCTTCCCTTTTATCGCGTCTTGGCCCTCTCCATGATTGTCGTTTTTTTTTTCCCTGCCATTGAGTGTTTGCTGTTCAGAACAGCTATAAACACTTTCGCCTTCAGACACAGTCAGATAATATGTTGCATAAATTTGTTTTGAGTTTACATTGAGTCAGGGCTGTTGATAGGCAAGTGGTGCATCCCACTTCCATGCAAAAGGCTGTGCCAAAGTGTATTTGGTATATAGTCTTTACCTGTTAAATTATCTTTCTGTAACATTAACCATACCATAGTTGCTATTCACATATATTACAGGAAGGATGAATTAAAAATGTTAGCATAGAATCAAATCCATGGTTCTGAAAATTGACCAGTATTGGTATTCTTGTCCGATGTTCGGGTTGTCCAGTGCTAGTTAGGTATAAGGGGTATGAGTAACTAAATTCCTTGTCAAAGGAAGAAGGTTTTCTAGAAAGGAAAACAATCCAAGTGAGCAATCTGATGCTTTTCTTGGAAGCCCCTTTAATTCTCAATTGTATGACCAAGATCTATTTCTATTTCCATCTTGCTTGAGTTTGACCTTTTTTGGAGTCGTTTTTTGTGCCAAATTTTTACATTTTGGCAGAGTTCACTGATATTCTCACCACAAGTTTAGCCTTGCAAAGACTCCCTCATGATCTAGCAAGTCTTACTTAGCATTTGGCTTTGGTTTAGGTCTTCATCAATAAACATCAGACAAATTGCCTTGCAGAAAACTAGATGAGCCCTTTAACCTCTTGGAAATAAAAACCAGTCACAGCACCCAGTTTAAATTCAAATTGCAGCCCTTCCTGTTGTTGTCCATCAAATAAACTACTCTGTGAATTTGCTCATTGGTCTGGCCTTTTCCCAGACCAGTTCTGCATTCATATGGTGAGCCTGCACTGTTAAGGACCTGATTACACCGCACACACTCCACCAGATCACCAATCACCAGAGTGATCAGGCCTTTAATATTCTCAAGACAGAGCAGAACTGCTGGCAGTGTCTTTTTGTTCTTTTTCTTTTGTCACATAGATAATGTAGCTGACGACATTACCTAATGTTGTTAACTAATGAAGAAGAAGCTCTCCATTCATAGTGGCGTCACTCCAAGCCTGGGGCTGCTTGTTGATAAAATGTGATGGGGAAATAGGATGCGCAAGAACAACAAATATCATCTTTTCTATCTTTCCTATTTCCTTGAACTAATGAAATACAGGCCTCTTTTTCCCCTCAGACTGGAAAGGAGAGAAAAGGCTGTGATTGAACTCCGGGTGCCTCAAGTGTTTCTTAAAACGCATTTGGTACACAGCATGGATAAAAGTTTGCATGAGCACTGCACAAAGCACTTAAACAATTACAAGAGATGTGGTTACACTCCAGCATGTGTGTTTCCATTTTGGTATGATTAAGGGTGTCCTATGATTGGCTGCACCAGTGAAGTTACAATTGGGTTTTCATGCCAATGTTGTGTGTTATTGTGTTGTGATTGCTGGCTCAACCAAAGCTACACTGGTGTCAGTATTATAGATGAATGGTGTAAGATTTATTTAGCACCATGGCATTGTTCATTCAGTATTCTGAGAGTGAATGAAAGTCATTTGTAGTCTACGTGTATCTTGAGCTTACTTTGCACCGCACATCTCTAGTATGTGGACCAGATGGATTTTGCTTTTTGCCAAACGCTCAAATTAGAAAAGGGAGATCTGTGTCACATGCGAGAGGAAGAATCAGATCTAGGACCTGCCCCTCTCCCTCAGATGTCTCTCCTCAGTGTCCGTCCAGCTTTGCTTTAGTCTGTTTTGAGGCAATGTTGCCTGGAATAGTCACAGATTTATGTTCAAGTGATATAACTGCACAAAAGCCTAAGTCACCCCTCAGTTCCCTCAGTCTGTCAGCTCATGCCAAGGATTGTCTCAAAAACAAAAGCAGCCCAAAAAAAAAAGTACTTCGGGGTAGGGGGTGAAGGGGAAGCAAGGCGTCTGCCAAAATATGTGAAAGCTGGATTGCTTTCAAGGGGGAAAAGGGGATAGAGAGACAGAGGGAAAGGAGGAAGTAAAGGATGAATAAGGCAGAGAGACATATTGTGGAACTATTTTTCCATATGCTGGGACTCCAGAGTCACCAGCATCACAATCAAACCAAGTATCCACATGTCCTGTGGGCCTGTAGGTAGGTCAGAGGGGGGAAAGAATTGTTTGTTGTCATTCCCTCTAAATGGAGCCGTCAGCAAAGAGGGAGGGGAAGGTTTCTAATAACATGTTAGAGCTCATTGATTTCAACATGTCTCCTTCTTATTTTGGTTTCATGGTTTTAATTTGGGGCAGAGTGTGTTCTGGCTTCGCCCTCGCTTTCTTTTTTCCAATTTTGTATGTGGTTGCACAGTGAACGGATTATAAGTGTGAGTTTTGCTCCGGTGCAACAGCAGTGCAAACTGCCTTTTTTAAGCAGAGAATCATCAATGAA
Organism: Trachinotus anak; assembly: GCF_046630095.1. Lineage (NCBI taxonomy): Eukaryota > Metazoa > Chordata > Actinopteri > Carangiformes > Carangidae > Trachinotus > Trachinotus anak. The sequence continues at coordinate 3,437,743 of NW_027273867.1, forward strand.
TCCAGTTGGTTTGCATCCCTGATGAAAAAAACAAAAGAAAAAATGTACTAAATGTATTGCGAAAGAGTGAAAGAGAATGGGAAATATTATTGATAATAGCCTCCATAAACAGGGATAGACTGATGTTTAGGTTTCCGGTTTCAGCTATTGTTTCTGGCAGGACAATTTTAGGGGTCCATATTTTCCCAGGAGGTGTCCTGGAATTTCCCAGTTTCTCCTCTGGGCATTAATTGTAATTCAATACTAATTATAGGAGGAATTATGACAAACTTCTGAGAGTATTTCAGAGTTAGTTATGTTGAAATGATAAGCAAGTGATGTGGTCCTTAAAAGAACTGCTCTATTTAAACCAAAGCAAATATTAATTTACTGTTCAGTTAATATTGGAAAATGTATTCTTTATTACATGTTTGTCACTTGATTGTCAGTCCACTGTTTAGGTCCAAATTGAAATATGTCAAGAACTGTTGGGTAAACTGGCATTGACTTTGATTGCCTCTTCTGTACAGCTGTACCTTACCACCTTACGATACCATTATCCAATCATATTCACAGAGTAGTTTATTTGATGGACAACAACAGGAAGGGCTGCAATCATAAAATCAAGCATATACAGGTCAGGAGCTTCAGTTAATGTTCACATCAGACTTCGGAATGGGGAATAATATGATCTCAGTGACTTTGACTGTGACATTTTTGTTGTTTCCAGAAGGGCTGGTCTGAGTGTTTCTGAAACTGGTGATCTCCTGGGATTTTCATACACAACAGACTCTGGAGTTTTTACTCAGAATAGAGCCAAAAACAGTGAGCAGCAGCTCCGAGGACAGAAACACCTTGTCGATGAGGGAGGTAAGGGGAGAATGAACAGACTGGTTGGAGCTGACAGATGGGTTACATTAGCTCAGATAACCACTGTTTACAACTGTGGTGAGCAAAGATGCTTCTAACAACACGTCAAATCTTGAGGCGGATGGGCTGCAACAGCAGAAGACCACTTTGGGTTCCACTCCTGTCAGACAAGACCAGTGGGGGAGTGGAGAGCAGTGGGCATAGGCTCGCCAAAACTAGATTTGTATATATACGTATAACACAATATATTAACTAGAGATCAAGGTGATGGTGGTGGGAGCTTTTGTGTCTTTCTTTCCCTGTAAATATGTAAAGAACTGGATCCACTGTCTAGCCGTCATGGAAATACGGTAACCACATTAGTCATCCAATTAATGTTTTTAAGCCTGTTTCTGCCTGACTGGATTGGACATTTTACACAGTAACCTCCTCTTGTCATTGCATCGAGAACTGAAACTTTTTATTTGACATGTATGCAGCCGTATGGTGCACATTTCAGCTTAACCCTGCTTGCAGTGCCAACAGGGCGTGTGTTTGTCTGTCTGTCTCCAAGTAAAGCACTGGAGATACAAATAGGAGCACAAGCCATTTCTAGTTTTTCATCCAGATCATTGATTGTTATCTTGATATCACATCATGTCATCTGTGTTATTTTCTGTCTTGGCTCGTGTGAATGATGGCTAAGGGCTTCTAAGTGGTAAGAATGAATAAGTTGGTAGCACTGACACAGTAAGGGTAGACTGTGTATCGTAGTCTATTTCTGGACTTTGCCTGAGGTCAGATACTCAGGAGTTACACAGATGTTGTTGCCAGATGTGGATCAAACTGTGACCTCATCGTAGTGCTCCACCTTTTTTAAGTTGCTTGCACATGAGAGAGCACACACAGGAGTGGAGTGTATAGCTAATTAAATACCGCCGCTGTGGTCCTAGCATGTTTCCACAGTCATGCAGCAACAGTGCCAAATCACTTCTTCTCTGCTTTCATTTAACTCATTGATGGAGTCACTGGTCAGTAGTGGCACTAATAAACAATATTAGATCTGCTTGTCAATGTATTTATATCACCAGCAAATGCATGATTTCACTAAGCCCTGCCCTGTCACTAAAGCTAACCAAATTCATAGCAGGTTCTTATTGAGCTGAACTGACACTAGCTGATTGTATTAGCTGTAACTAGCTATAATTAAGCTAATATCAGCAACATGAATCGGTTGAAAACATGGACTGTATGTAAAGATGGACGTAGCCTCTGTGACATCATCCATAGGTTTCTGAGGAGTGGTTTCAAAGCTTGGAGTGAGCTGCTCCGCCATCGCCATCTTGGCAGTGCCTGACTCCCCCCTTAACTCCCAGCTAATCCAAAAATGGGCAAAGAGGTGGGGCGTGTGTGGAGCTGAGACACTGGTGCATGCCAGTTCGTGGCAAGCATACGCTCACCCATCTGTCACTCAAAGCGAGTTATATAAGAACTCACCTCTGTACAGTTGCCATGAAGGAGAAAATTAGCTATTAGACCAAAATAGTTTGTTTTTTTTTGTACCAGGCTTTAAACGTGTATTTCTGCTGTAAAGTTTGGCATTTTAACACGAGAGGCGATGGGGACTGACACGCACGTTCAAGGAGCTGCAGTTTTTAGCATTTCAGTGTTAGCTTCATTTTTCGGTTTTGTTTTTTTTTTTGATGGTACCAGCTGACTTTTCAAAATGAGCACCCTGTAAAAGTGGTCCTCAATGCACTTGATGGCCACATACCTGATATAATGCTAAAAGACATGCAGAATACATGGAAATAAAGAATCAGCAATGCTCTTTTGCATTACTGTTTGGCTGCTGAGCTTACATGCTTGTTCTGTACATTTTCAGTTTTAACATTGCAGCAGAAAAAGGTTTTGAGGACTAAGCAACGAGCAGCGGAGGTTGCTGGAGTGGCCAATTCTACAAATCTAAGAGAGTAAGACAGAGATGCTGAAATTAGCTTAAGTTCTTACTTTCTAACTATTGTAGTTAGTTAACCCTTTGACACCTGAGTCTCAAAATGGCCGCCCGGATTCCTTTGCTTATTTTGACCATAAAAAGGTCAGAAAATGTCCTGTGAGTAAGTGCTTTTGTCCATGTCTCCAGAATACTTGGAACTTTCAATATCTGGCAGTTATTTTCAATTTACTGCATGGTCTAACACTGCAATAAGAGTTTAAATGAAGGGACAACACAAAGAGGGAATTTGAGTTTAGAGTTTTAGTAAAGAAAAAACACTGAAACTGTACATGAATAACAGGTTTTCCATCCTAAATCTGAAATTTGAAAAGTATAGAACTATTTACAATATAATTTGTGAACTTACAATAAACCTGTAGTGCATAACAGACCATAAAAATAAAACTATATACAGGGGTTGTTTCCCCACACAGGGCAATTGCTCCTCTCTGGCTGCGGACTCAAACACCTTGGTGGTGCTGCCAGTAGCAGTTCCTCTCTGGCTGCAGACACAGGCACATCACAGTCCTGACACTGCCAGGAAGTCCTCTTTTTACAGAGCTTGCAGCGCCGTCACCCCATGCTGGCTCTGTCAGACTTTGTGTGGCCCATATTGAGAGGGGGTTGGACACCTGGGGTGCGTTTGGGGTTGAACCTCGGTGGCTGATGGACTCCATCATCAGGCTCTGCCTCAGTCTTCCACCTTTGATGACGCGGTGAGCGGCTACGGTCCCTAACACCATCACCGGAGCCTCCAGCATCCCCACGGCTTCTCCCTCTACAGCCCTGAATATGACCTCTGATAGATAGATAGATAGATAGATAGATAGATAGATATAACTTTATTCATCCCCGAAGGGAAATTCAATTATCTAATAGCTCATCGAAACATAAAAACGTGGTGGACACGTGCATGTAATAACACACACAGAATAATTTGTTACACAAACAAGACTTGGTAACGTAAGGTTGCATGATTCTAAAAAAGTCACCACGCAATACAAGCGTCGATTTACACATACAATAACGTAAAGAAAGTAAAAACTAGATAGAGAAAAGTTAGAGAGAGCTTCATTCATTCAGAAATTCAACTTGGAAATTCAACTCGTCTAACGTTACCTTTCTTCATCGGAGGTTGCTCCTTCGTCCTCAAACCCATCTGTGACCGTCCACGGAGGTTTTGTTGCGCGGGAAGGCCGTTTTGCTGACATTTTTGATCAGTAATGTGCTGTATTACTCCACTCTGCTGTCTCTGTAATCGGGGCACTTTCCCGGTTTTATGGTAGGAGCGGGAGTGAAATTACCATAATGACATCTATATGCCTATAAAGCGCAAGGTCTTAGCTTTCAGAAACCGTTGGAATTTTTCCGATCGCTCAAACCGTTACAGTGTTATGGTAATCCAAAGTGCGCCTGCGCAAATGTGTCGTCGACGACACACTCAGTTTTAGAGGGTTAATGATGTGCTCCTTGGCCTTGGAAACAATACTCAGTTACGACTGTTGGTAGTAAGATAGTTAGCTGGATGCCCTCCAAACTCTTGAACCTGTCATGCATCTCTTACTACAGCCCCATACACACCTATTCAGCACATGGAGAAATCCAAAGCTTGTAGAATTGCTAAGCTATGGTTGGACAACTGCTCTGCAGGGGTGGTTTAGCGACTGGTCGGTACTTCAGAAGAAGTACTGAAGAAGTCAACAGTTGGTGTCGGTAATACCATGTATTAATAGAGCTGGAGTTGGCAGCCATATTGCCAGTTTTTCACAGCCAAAAAAATCCCCTGATGAATGTAAAAAAATGTTTGTGAAACAAATACGACAATTAACCAAGGCCAGTGTCTGCTGAGAACGAGAGCTGACTTCTGCAACTTTGCATTGGGATAGATGCACTGGGCAATCTGCACGTTCATTCTGCACCTGAGGGAGACTGTTTGGATGCTGTGTGTTGACAGCAGTGTTGTGCCTGTACTCAGCTGATGATTTGGGCTGAACCTGCTGCTTTTAGTTTTAAATTTACGATAAAAAAAAATGCCACCTCTTTCTGATAAAACCAAATCAAATAATCCTTTTTTTATCTTTTCCTGAGCACCTAAAACATGCTGCTACTATTCACGCCAGATTTCTCAGAAAAGCAAGCACTGTACTGTGCAAACATAATATTTTGGGGTGATGATCAAAAGCAATTTGTGTGATGTGCACTTTGTTTCTGTGGTGACAGATGGCTTTAGCTGGCTGTAAACAGCACTCTGGAAAAAGCATTTTTGCATTCAAAATATCATTGGATTAAATGTGTTTTTTGGGAGTTTTCACAATTATGCATTTCTCTTTTGGTTTATCACATTAAGCACAGCGGGTCATGTGGTCTTAATCAAAAATAAAAACAGAGGCAACATATTTCATTCTGCCTCTGCAGCAGAGACAGCCAGGGACAGAGTCATAATGTTTTCCAATTGACCGTTCCTCCCATTCTCATGAACGCCTTGAGGGACCTTCTTCAAATTTGGCTTAAACATTATTTTGGATGCAAGGATACACTAGATTTTGGTGGTCAAAGATCAAAGGTCAAGGTAATGGCTTGCCTTCCTGAATGTGATATCTCAAGACCAACATTCACTGAAAGATGACCTTATTAGATTTTGGTGATCAAAGGTCAAAGATCAAGATCACTGTTTAACTCAAATGTCTATAAAGATAAATGAACTGATGACATTTTATATCCAAATGGTCAAAGGTTTACTTCACTGTGTCATAAAACATTTCTGGCCATTATTCAACACTGTAACTTAGACAGGGGAAATCGTGATCATATGTCCTGCAGCTAGGCTAGTTGGTGGAATTTTACCACTGCAGGGCCATAATTCTAGTTTGTATAGATAAATTTTTTAATAACCCTCAGTAATTAACTCAAATAGTTGTCATTTTTAACAAATGTTACTCAAATAGGACAAAGTGTATTTGTTTGGGGCTGTTTTCAGTAGCAGAGTGATTCACGTTTGGTAGTCTAGTGAGTATTTAAGGCAGCAGGTGTAGGTAGGATTTTGTGTATGTTCATGGTAATGCAGGAACATGTCAAACAGTGCAACAGTGTGTTTGTGTTAATAGTTTTTGGAAAACAGTGGAGTTCTGTGGCACAGAGGAATGATATATATCAGGCTTTTGATATACACACAAATCAAAAACGAAAAATGTAGAATATTAAAGACCCTTAGCCTTGAAAAATCACTGTATTATAGTTTGGATCACTGATCATGTAATTTCAACCTCACCCTTTGACATCTCTCTTCTCTTATTTTCTATCTGAGCCAGAGGATGCAGAGGATGGTTTCTGTTTGTAAGACCTCGATACTGGCTTATCACATATACAGTGTATTGGCTTACAGTAAGTTCTTCTTTGCTTCTCTTGCCTTTCATTCAGCACGGTCTAGTACTGAACAAAGCCACATTTACTGCAGCCTGTGCAAGTGACTGGCAGTCTCGTGTTATGAGAAAGATCCAACTCGTCCTTCGGTTGGATATTTTGGTATGTTATTTAATGCAAAAAAAGAAAAGCTTGTCCTTGAATCCATCCAGAGTGTTTGCTTCTGTTTCAGTCATCAGGACATTTGTTAGATAGATAGATAGGTAGGTAGGTAGATAGATAGATAGATAGATAGATAGATAGATAGATACTTTATTAATCCCTTGGGGAAATTCAAAATAGTGGTCCTACAGCTCACTAATCTATACAGTTAAGATTTTAGTCCATGACGTGAGCCACTGCGTTTGTCTGAGGTGTTGAACAGTCTGATAACAGTGGGAACAAAGGATTTCCTGAAGCTCTCAGTGGTGAGACGTTCGCTGCTGCTGTAGCTGCTTCTCTGTTCTGCGAGGTTGATATGGATGGTTGGTATTGTCCTAGATGGCCTGCATCTTACCCTGCATTTGTCTCTCCACAACAGTCCTGAGTGAGTCCAGACTCCAAGTATTATTTTCCAAGTACGCATTGACTGGGTTACTGGCAGGTCAAAAGACATCTGGATGTCTGGGTTAAGACTGGGCCTTATAAGAGTCCATCTTCAGACGTCTATGTTACTTGCAGCTATAGTGTCAACAGTCTTGTGTGCATCATCATCAACATACCATTCTGCCTATAACGTTCTTCAGACATCTCTGCTGAATCTCAGTTGTACTGAATGCTGACAAAATGTGTTTTATTCTTGTGTTCCAGTTTGCACCTCTCTGTCATCCATATTCTTTATAGCACTGAAATTCTCCCGTCTGATTTGACCAGACAGCAGTCTCCTGCAAGAGCTGCCCGAGTATATCACTTACCCTTCCACATTTCAAACCCACTACCCACCATTACAGGATCTCTGGCCAGTTTAACTCTAGTCATTCCCTGGACCTACTGAACGTCTTCTATTTTGCACCTTATAAATGCAAACTTCACAGGCCAACGTCAGACTTTACCTTGTTTAGGGACGTCTGTGATTGTCTGATGCTGTAGGTGCTTTTATTATGTCTAGCTAGATTCTTTGTATATACAGTTGAGGTCATTTTTGCTTTCACTGGACCTGAATGCATTTTGTGCATTTGTGGTTATGTTTGTTGTATGTATTTGTCCCTTTTTTTTCGAGATGTCTTTTGAGCTGGAAATCACAGAATCAATGCTCACTCAGTTGTTTTTCAAGAGTGTATTGTGCAGTATGCACATACAAAAAGATTGTTATGTTGATGTATGCAGGCAGACAACAGGTGATGTTTCCATTGTCATGTAGAATAGGAACAAATCTCATTTCTGCTGAGGTTACCAGGTGCGTTTTGCTGTTTGCCGTCACTCATCATAGCTTCATTCCAATGCCATGAATAACATAACAGATGTAATCCTCTCAAATTCTGGAGGGTGATACTGTCATAATTCTGTCCTCCACATTAAAAATAGATACACACTACACTTAATTTATTCGTCTTTAAACGGCGACCTGTAATGCGTTTCCTTATTTTCTGTCATTTATGAAATGCTATGAAGCTGGATGTCCACATTCTTCAAATAATGAGGTAAACAACCGCTCAGGATTCAGTCTGTTCTGAACACCAGATTTCCAAAGTTTACTTCTAACTCTGCCACAAGCTAACATCAGCTCATCACGGATTTCTTTGTATGGCCGTTCGCTCCAAACACAGTTCTCTCTCCCAAAGCAGTTGACTGGAGTAGCATCATAGGTATCTAATGTGAAGGAGCATACATGTAACCGATTGAAACACACATTAACTGTACAGTCATTTAAGGAGAAGAATGTATTTTTACTTGCAAAGAAAACTGCCCTGTGGCAGCTGTGCACGGGGATGGATTTTGCAGGCTGGATTTCTCTTCCAGATAAGTTTGGCGAACTCAGAAGTTTATTTACAACCTGTCTGACGGCTTGTGTTTCTCACCTTGTTTCACTTCTTCTTAGTGATGTTACCATGTTTCCAGATCTGGAAATTGATAGTCAAAACTATTTTAAAAAAAAGACCCAATTAGACCTAGTAATAAATTTAAATAAATTTTATCCTTTAATACTCTGTGTTTTTACAAGAGAGCAGAGGTGTGTTCTGTCAGTAGATGAACAGCTTTAACTGTCTCGAGCTGTGCCTGATCCTGATCCAGCTGTTGGGAAAAGCTGTGTGCTGTTCTGAGTCAGAGAAATCAATCCTTCAGGGCCTTGTGGCCCCAGCTGTTGGGTGGAGTCGAGCCCAGTGCACGCAGAAAAAGCTGACCACCCGCCGAATCTTTATGGATCCAGAGTCCAAAGAATTCAGCCTCTGGTTTAGCCCAGTGTGACATCACCATGTTTACAGGCTTGTACGTATGCTGAGAATGCTCACATGCTGGGGGTCTGTCTGGACATGTGTGGGGTATTTTTGGCCATCCACTGTTCCACATGCAGAAAATGTTTGTTGTGTAATGTCAGGGTTTTAACACAGGTTCACAGGTTGAGTGTGTGGGTATGTATACGGTATGTGTGTGTGTTTCTCCTAAAACCTGGCAGGGTTGCTCGCTAGTGAGGCTTGCGACAGTGTGGTATCCAGGTTTCTGCCCCAGAGACGTGAAAACCGACCAATCAGAGGAGTAGTTTTGGAGAAAATCCTGGGATGCCCATGACTGACCTATTTGCAGTTAGGCAAGCTTTTGCACTCTTTGTAAACCCCACTAGTATCAGAGCAGCCTTATTAGGAAGATACATGCAGATAAAGGCTCTTGATTTTGTTTTTTTTCCCGCAAATTATGCTCCACACGAGTTCCTCATTTTAATTTGCCTACTTTGCTCCTCTTTTTCTTTGTTTTCCTGTATGTCTTTCTTTACTGCCTGGAATGCTGCAGCAAACAGATCCTTGCACATCTGCCAAGAAACATATTGTTCATCCAGTACCTTGCTATGAAACTAGCAGCCTGGCACTCTCGCCTCCATCCTTCCTTTCCCAGCCCTGGCTGCCTCCCCGCCCGCCTGTCTGGGAAAACCTAGTGTTTACTGTAGGCAGCTGGGCAGTGCTGCAAAACCAGTGGGAGGGAAAGCCTCCCAGACCCAGCCTTCACTGGTTTATAGCTTTCTGAATTTAGATCGTGAGTGTTAAGCTCACTTTCTATCCTATGCACTGTCTTTGCGGTGGGACCTGGAATACTGCTGGAAGAGTTAAACTACCAAGACTAATGAGCAAAACATTTGTTCTAAAACTATATGGAAGGCTTTCTAACAAAGACAAGCCTTTATTGTGGCACGTTCTATGAATAGGCTCTGCTTTGTTGTACATGGTGAGGCGATCACAGCAGTTTTAATGTGTCTATGTGCAGTTTTATTGCCCTTGTTAGTAACTAGTATAAGAACAATTATGGCTGAGGTGAAGGGATGAAATTAGCTCTTTCATTTCAAGTTCAGACACCCTGAAATGTAAACTGTAAATGCTCCAAAGGTCACCTCTTGAAGCCTGCACACAAACAGCTGCACAATGGGGCTGAATTACAAGATAGCTTTCCAGTTTCATTTTTAGGACAGTGCTGTGTCTGCCAGAATACACTGTGTCATTGCTCAGATAGGGTATAATGCACATTGTGCCTTCAGGGATTGTGTTTACATTCTGAATTCTGAATTCTGAATAATAGATAATGCCTTGCTTAAGGTCTTGTCTGGGATAAGCTGTTGAAAAGCATCTTCATATGCAATTCAGGCAGTTCAGTTATCTTTGTGCGAGCAGTCTGGGTGGGCAGTCAGTCAGTCAGTCAGTCAGTCTATCTGTGCCACAATGTCTCCTACACTGCTGTGAAATCAACTGCAGTTATGTGCACATAAAGTCCCAACTGACTTAGTTATAACAAAATGTTCTTGTAGGTAATATTCTGGTCTGTTTGGGTGTGTTGTTTCAGGCTTAGGTACCTGTGCATGCACTGTTCAGCCGAAACTACAGTGTATAGAGACACAGCTCCCGGTGCTGCTGGTTTGTATAGGCTGTGCTATGTTTTTGTGCTCTGTTTCGCTTTGTTGAATTGTTTTCACTTCTCTGGTTGTTATGATAAGTAGTGATTCTGTTCCTCCTGAGACGTGACATATGAAAGCCAGAGGTCTTCATGGTTCCACCCACTTTCTCGTAACAAGATCTGGGATATGAGCTGGACCAGGTCCAGAGAATGTGCCTTGACTATTAACTTGTTTGGTGCTGTTCGAACAAATTTTCATGTTTTTGCATGTGTGGATTAAAGAATTGGACCATGACAACCTGAGAGGGGGTATCCAAAAAAAACAAACAAACTCTGGTGCAATATGTTAATGGTGTAAAAGCACACGGTTTTGCGACAGTAGATGTGATTGCATCATAAATTTGAAAGCTAAACTACTTTTAGATAGATTTGCAGATTGTAAACTGTCAAGGGAATAAGTTGGGCACAGAAGCTGAGCGATTTGCTACAGTGGGCGGGGCCATCAGCAAAAACACGTGTTCTTAAAGAAATGTCCTCTGAGAAAACTAAAATCAGGTGAAGTCTTTGCTTTATTATGAATATTTTCCCCACTCTATCAGCCCTTTCCTTTGGAACTGCAGTTTGTGTTAACTGGCAACGCCCTGATCCGAATCTACTGCAGGTAATGGATGCACTATAGATAAGTACCTCGCACAACTCGGCCTCAAATAACCTGAACTATCACTTTAAGGTGTCAGACTGTGTTAAACAAAGTATGTAGTGTGAGACTGTTGAGCAGCATCTGAAACCCCCTCCTCCAAGACCTTTCCCACGTCAGAAATGGGGGACAAAATTTTTTGAAAATTTACAATCCAACAATCACATGCAGTGATTGGTCAGGTGATTGGTCATGTGATTGTCATGTGATCGGTTATGTGTGCAGAGGTGTGAAAGCGGGCAGCAGTTGTACGGCTCTCTGAGGCTCTCTCCGTCCCTCACACAGCTACTTGTCACTTTTCATGTGAACGATTCAGTGCAATACCATGAGTGCCTTTGAGGAGAGAGTGCATTGTTATGCTGATTTGTATGGTTTATTGCACCTCACCTCTCTCTATGAAGACAGGCTCTGTGCACCATGACAGTTGGGAACAGGTGTAAACACTTTGGGTTTCGTGTTGTGTTGTTCGTCGTGATGTGTTTTATTATCAAAAAGATGTTGGTGTGGTATGAATACAGTGCCTCTGTGCCGTCACACCAAATATGACTTCCAGTTTAGTTAAAGATAGGTTCCATAATAGGAATCATTTCTTATAAATTACTAGTTGCATGTCAGCTAAATGCTCAGCATGTGAGACAGACAGTAGCTCTACACATTAACAGTGTTTGTGTCCATGCAAATGTAAATGTGTTTTTATCAGCAGCGTTAAAGTGAACTACCAGGCTTCCTGGGCGGAGAACAATGAGAGTTTGATTTTCTAATGCACCAGCTCATTTTCATATGACCACAGAGGACAACTGGGACAGTTTGGACTACGTTAGTGGGCGGTTGAGGTGCACAAATATTTGATTTGGCCGCAAATGTCACCACAGGACTATCTGGTGGATAGATGTATCCTAATCACTGTTAGTTGTCCTTAGTTTTTAAAGTTGGGTCTTATTAGGTTTTGAAAGGCAGCGTTAGTACAGTCTATCACTTTATATATACAGTTATAAATCATACACTTTAAAGGTCCCAAAGGCTTCATTTTTGGAATTTTGGATATCACCCAAGCCTGGTGCCAAATGTTTACTTGATATCAAACTGAAACAACAAAACTATTTGTCAAAGCCCTCAAAATAACTGTTTCTGATTTGCTACCTCGAAAACTCTGGTTAGGGTTTGATTGAGTTTAAGCAATTAAAACTTAAGGTCAGGGAAAAATCTACCTCAACCTCTGGAGGTTTTGTAACATTATACAAAGCCGAGCTACTTCAGATGTTTCATATCTGAACTTCTTAGTGACAATAACCATTATTAATCATCATTAAATACAGATTGTTTGAAGTTGTTGATATTACTAGTTGAAGTCGTAGAGCAGGTATGTGCTGCTCTGGGGGAACTCCCTCTGGCCTGGCCTCAGTCTGGGCACTGGCAGCCTCGCTGTCACATGTGGCAGGAAGCAGCGCAGCTGATCAGTGCTGACACAGGGGATGTGAACATGTATTTCCTGTAGCCTTCCCTGTCTGCTTGGGGCGTGCACTCTCAGCACTGCTGGTGAAACTAATTCACACACTAACACACTTCAAATACGGCTGTATACAAACAAAGGTTGTGCAGAGGTCAGGGTCTCGCATAGTACGATATGGCAGATGCTCCTGTGTCAGTGCTGTGGTGGTCGCAGTGGCTCTGCACAGTTAAATGTCAGCAGGGAGGCGGGGGGGCTTAGAACAACATGCAAGGTCAGTGTCAATGACACTGCCAGGATAAAACTGTGTGACCCGGGTTAGATGGGCACCCAAGGCTGTTTAAGAGAGGCCAGATGCTTTCTTTTTTTTTTTCACTTCATCTCTTCTTTTCCTCATCAGGGTTAAGCATAGAATCTGCATACGATGTGCTGTTTGTTAACACTATTTATAATTTTCAGTTTATATCCAACAACACACCCTTCCTGTCATCCCTCCTGCTGTCGCACCTCCTCACCGCCTGTACCTAAATAAATCCTCCACAGCAGAGTAGAGCCAACCATTGTCTACTTTACATTATGTTTACATACCAAATATGTTTTCGAGGAAACATAATTACCATCAACATCAGTTACCTCAACATAAGAATAAAACTATTAATCATACTTCAGTTGCTATAAATAGAGATTGTGGAAAAACAAATTAAATACATTGTCAGTGAATCTTTTGCAGATATGTTGAACATTTTGCATTTTTGATCAGATTCACTGATTTCAGAAACAATTTCTCCTTCTTGTTGCTGATTAATCAGTAAAGTAGTCAAATGTTACTACTGCTGTAGTAGATCATATTTAGGAGAAAGGGTTAGTAGATGATAACAAAGTATTTTAATACAAAGTAAATACAAGAACATTTTATATATATGTGTGTATGTATGTTTGTATGTGTATATATAAGTATTTAAGAATTAAGTATAAATACACATCAACAACATTTTCAGGTGGTTTTAATTTAAAATGTAACATCGTATCAATATAATGATTTTGATGTACTACAGTGCATGTTTTAATTAGTATATAATTTAGTAAAACATAACATATTTACTGTTATTACATATTACATATTACATCTTTATGAAAAAAAAAAACATTAAAAAAATGTATATGTTGATTCATAATGAAAATAATTGATATTTTCAGCCCTAATTCTTGTAGGCTACAATTATATTTTTGCATGTAACATAATCAATTTGATTACATGAAGCGTTAATGAACCATTTAAATAGTCATAACATACCACTTGCCTCGACCTGTAAAAAATAATTAGTTCATCCAGCTTTTCATGAGTCCATGTACTGGTTTTATTTTATCATCGTGCATTTATGATAACCTTTATAAAAGGCTTCTTAAAACAAAACAAAGAATACTGACATGAAATAAACAAACACCCTAATATATCTCAAATGCTGTGGACTAATCTGTTCATCCTTACAAAATCGCGTTTTCCTACTGGTGCACTGATGCACATCTAATGACAGGAAGAGTTAAAACAGACAAAAGCTGCGTCAGACATTGTCATATTTTTCAGAATGAAATGTTATTTGAATTCCTCCATCCTTCACTGATCTTTCCAGTATTTTTGTCTCCTTTCCCTCCCCCTGCTGCACCTCCCACCCTCCCTCCCTCTGCATCTTTTCCCTTTTTTTTTTTTCATTGTGAACAGCTTACTGCAGTATCCTTAAAGTCCCCGCATGTGTCCTGAGTTGTCCTCTCCTACCCAGCATGCACTGCAGCGATCTAGAGCTGTGTCGGCTCAGGATGGGCACATGCTTTTGATGTCGGGGGGGGGGGGGGGGCAGACGCTATGATTCTGCTTTATATACTTCTTTCAATGGTTTCCCTCAGCGCCCACTGCTGTCATCAATTTGAAAAGGGCTTTTTTCAAACACACACACACACACACACCCTCCTTTTTGCTTTTTTTTTTTTTTTTCATTTTGGCCCTGAAATAGTGTCCATGAGGCTGAAATACGGGGAAAAAAACTTACTGCTGCAAACAGTCTGCGAGCCAGTGCATTGTCCTGATGTGACCCACACTCACTCAGAGAGGCGAAAACAGCTACTGTCAGCCTGAGAGGGAGGAGTGTGTGTGTGTGTGTGTGTGTGTGTGTGTGTGTGTGTGTGTGTGTGTGTGCGTGCGTGTGTGCGTGCGTGTGCATGTGTGTGCATGATGCCTGAAATTTAAATATTTTTCTAATCTTTATCTACAACATTGCAATAATGCATTATTTTACACACTCCCTACGTTCTCAGTATTAACCAGCATGTCTCCCACTAAGCCCTACAGTAACACACACACTTGCTTAATAAGACTCACATAATTTGCTCTGTGGTTGGAGTTTGTTCCTGGGGTTGCAACTAGTAATTATTTTCATTGTTGATTAGGACGAAATTGACGTGACTATTTATTTAAATACAAAAGCAAGATCACTAATAACAATTAAATGACACCTACATGAAGTGAAACAAAAAAAACAGTTATGTAAACAGGAAACAATCACATGCGCACATCCAACAGCTTTGTGTTTTCTGGTGAAAATAATGTTTTGTATAATCCTAGACTTACCACATGCTTTTCTATAATGTACCTGGATTACAATATGTAACACTCACTTCAAATTAGTTCAGAGCTACAATATAGAACAATGTGAATTAAATTGATTTCAATTAAGAAGTCAAATCAATTATTTTTTTTTTTTTGGTATGGAGCATTTGGACTATTACATTCTCTAAGGACCAACCTAATTACTAGACCCATAGATAATATATTTGCATATGCAGTATTTTATCCAATCCAGATACATTAGAGAAATAATAATCAGTATAACCATGGGCACTTTTAATAACACACCCCCAGATCATCTTCCATGTAATTCAGTTTTTTTGTTGTTGTATTTTTGGCTGGACTGCAACAGCGGGGCCAGCAATATGAACACACATTTCCATGTCTGACTGGCTGAGTGATAGAGTTGAGTGATCAGTTAACACCATTGGTCGGTCAGCTTAATGTTGGACTTTTCCTCTCGGCTGTTGCTCTTTCAAAATGAATTGGCAGTTTCAACTGGGGGGGGTTCCTGCCTGCCGTGTTGCCAACTTAGTGCATTCATCCCAAATATGCTGTCAATGCAAAAAGAAAGAAAAAAAACAGACACATGTTGGTGCAGCAGTTGCTGGAAGCAGAGGTTGTTGCAGTTGTGCATACAGTTACGATACAGGCTAATTAATTGAAACTCTGAGGTCGACTTTGTTTCAACACCAAATTGAAAATCTTTAGGTTTTTCTGCTGTTAGTATGACTAATCAAGAAGTTTGAAGATGACACCTCAGGCTCTGGGAAACTCCACCACTCCATTTTCCTGCAGGCGCTATGCCAGCGCTAAGGCAATTATCAAGTTTGCAGACCTGTACCCAGAGGAGGTATGCAGAGGAAGAGATCAACCTCGGGGTGTAAATGAATTAGTCTGTAACATAATTGTTTGCACAACTGTCAACCAGCAGTGCTGATATCTCACCAGCTGCTGCACCAGCCTATATGGAATGTCTATTCTGGCGTTGAAGGCATATTTGAGCCAAGGTATATTCATTTTTAGGGTGTGTTTTTTTTTGTGTTTTTTTGAGCTTATGTAATCGTTCATTACTGAAGCCTGCTCATATTCTGTATCCCTCCCACAAAAAGCATATTAACCCTCTCTTCAGTGTTGTGTCCTGGCTGTGCCTGTGGACACCAGAATTGCAAATAAATTGCTTGTCACACCGACTGACATACATACATGTATGTATATGACATGTGTCCACCATTGGTCAGACAAATGTGATGTGACTGACTTGGAGTTTCCCCATAGGTCTTTTTGAGACATGTTGCTCTTTCAATATGATTTGGCGGTTCAGGTTCTGTTAGGGGATGTTTACAGCCTGCAGTGTTGCTAGATTTACAGACTCTTCTTCAAACAAGACGGGGTTTAAACCTGGGACACGGGTGGAACATGTATGGATGCCAACCGTGGTCTTATGCCTCTTGCTGTGGGGCAGTCTACTGAGCCACTCTGCCCCCCCAACAGCTCTGAGGCCGTGGGGAAGTGGAGAAGTGCTTCCAATACACTGAGCCTCGCCTCCATCACAGCAAGTAACCTATAAAATAAACTAAATAAACTCATGACGAGGTCATTATTACTAAAGGAGGCAGAGGAATAAATAAACAGAAGACACGCCAAACAAGACAGAGCAGGAAAGAGGGAGGGAGGGAGAGAGAGAGAGGTCATTGGTAACTGCTAAAGAAACTAGCAGATGTGAACAGGCACAGGCGCTCGCAAAAAAAACAAAAAAAACCATCATTCTATCTCTCATTTGGACATCACGTCAATATCATGTCATGTGGGTCAGAACAGGCACTCTTTTGAGTTTTTGAGTCTCCTCTCTCACTCTCAGAGGTGGTGGGAGATGGGGAGAGGGCTAGTTTTGACCACCGGGGGACGCATAAGCTGGGACCGCCACTGGGTTGACATGTATTCTTGATGGGCCACGTTTCAGTCACTGTTTAAAAATGTGCTCCGTCATCTTTATTGTGAATCCAGCTGTATTAAAACGCTGTATACAAACAGATAAACAGATCACGGGCTGAAACAGCTGACACTGGGCTGAATGCAAATATAACGCGATGATGTCAGTTGTTTACAGCACTTCCACAACAGTTTTCGACTACGACTCCTCAATTTCACATATTGACCATATGTGGTGCAGCCACACTAGGTTATGACCTAGTCTTGTTTAAACAAGTGCAAAGTTTGTCAAAATGATCCCAACTCAAGGTCCAAGGTTAGTTTTATCTGGAGCCTGCAAATGTGTCACACATCAGTGGATGTTTGAAAGTACTTTAGCCCATCATAACCAGGGATCTTTTTGGTCTTTTTTTTCCCTTTGAGAATCACAGACTGGTAAAAGTAAATACAAAAATAAATGGACTCAAGACCATAACCAGAACAATTTCCTAACCAAGGTCCAGCGGTAGCCATAGCGGTGGTGGAGAGAATTTGAAATTTGCAATTTCCTGTAGCTTCCATCCATTGTAAAAATGCACATTTCATTTGATTCTCCTCTGTGTGTATCATCAGCCTCCGTCTCTGTAAGCCTCACTCTAAGATGACTACAAGTGTTTTCTTTGGACAGAGAAGGTGATTTTTTTCTTTTCTGTACTCACTCATGCGCTTCAGGAAAGCAAATAAAGCCAAATATCAGTTAAATACATCACAGTAAATCTAAACTCGTGGTAAGTTCAACATATAAAAAAATTTGATTTAAATGTTTAGCCTACATCAGTAACAATTTTACACTTACAACGATATAAGTAAGCTTGCAGTACAATTAAATTTTTTAATATGGGATGCGACAGTAATGAGCAGATCACACTTAAAATTCTGAAGTCTCTGATGATAGATATTAAAATGATGATATCAAGAATCTGAGAGTTTGGGATTTGATCACTGTGTTGCTTGAGACATCATATTAATTTCTCATTGTTTTATTGTTATTTCATTAACTAACAAGCAGCTTATTAGCTGCTGCAAATGACAGAAAAAATTAACCAGCGAGAGCAATCACTTTGTAAACATTCTCAACCATTCAAGTTGCCATGGAAACTGAATGCTCGCTGGCTCACTTCATACGGTATCTGCCCTAGTCTGATTTGCTGGATCCAGGCTGCGGGGTCATGCTACCACACACTCAACATACGCCGTTGCTGTTTTTTTTTTAGGTGTTTTCTTAACAGGGAATTAGCCATTTTAATGATGCATTTTAATGCAAATGTTCCACAAAAACAAGTTCTTGTCCAACGCTATTTTACAGGAGCCACCCAAGAACATTGTGACTGGTTTAAAGAAATGCAAACAAGCCAGAGCGATTTTTTTTTCCCTGAAGCAGAATGGTAATGGATACAGCCAGACCAGTCTCCAGCAGCCGTAGCTCTCTGAAGACCAGTCTGGCTATGTGAGCCTCAGTCTTCAACAAGACTAAATAAAAAATTAAAGATTCAGATTGTCAGCAAACTCAGTTTTCATCTATGGAATAACATGAGTTAACATTCTGCAGAACACTGGAGAAATGCAAGTCAGTTTTGTTACCTTAATTTTTGCACTTCGATCATTATTAATGTAGGAGACAATGTTGTTATCCTACATGTTTATGTATACTGTGCAGGCCTATGCAAGCGCCATATGTACTACATAAGTTGATATCCACAGGCTCAGTTACAGTGATGTTAATCAGAATCAGAATCAGAATCAGAATCAGTTTTATTGCCAAGTATGCTTTCACATACAAGGAATTTTTTCTGGTGATTGGTGCAATTGATCAGCAACAGTGGGGCTCTCTAGCCTTGTTGATGAGGCTAATAGCAGATGGGAAGAAGCTATTTTTGTGGCGAGAGGTTTTGGTCCTGAAGGACCGCAGCCTCCTGCCAGAGGGGAGTGTCTCAAAGAGTTTGTGTCCAGGGTGGGAGGAGTCAGCTACAATCTTCCCTGCACGCCTCAGAGTCCTTGAGGCGTACAGGTCCTGGAGGGACGGAAGATTGCAGCCAATCACCTTCTCAGCAGAGTGGATGATACGCTGCAGTCTGTTATTGTCCCTCTCCGTGGCAGCAGCGTACCAGATGGTGATGGAGGAGGTGAGGATGGACTCAATGATGGAGGTGTAGAAGTTCACCATCATAGTCCTTGGCAGGTTGAACTTCTTCAATTGCCTCAGGAAATACATCCTCTGCTGAGCTTTTTTGATGAGGGAGCTGATGTTTAGCTCCCATTTGAGATCCTGTGTGATGGTGGTTCCCAAGAAGCGAAAATGCTCCACGGTAGCCACGGGGGAGTCACACAGGGTGATGGGGGTGGGTGGGGCTGGGCTCTTCCTGAAGTCCACTATCATTTCCACTGTCTTCAGAGCGTTTAGCTCTAGGTTGTTCTGCCTGCACCAGGTCACCAGACGCTCAGTCTCCCACCTGTAGGCAGACTCATCGCCATCAGAGATGAGTCCAATGAGAGTGGTGTCGTCTGCAAACTTCAGGAGCTTGACAGACTGATGGCTGGAGGTGCAGGTGTTGGTGTACAGGGAGAAGAGCAGAGGAGAAAGAACGCAGCCTTGTGGGGATCCAGTGCTGATGGTCTGGGAGTCAGACACGTGCTTTCCTAGCTTCACGTGCTGCCTCCTGTCAGACAGGAAGTCGGTGATCCACCTGCAGGTGGAGTCAGGCACGCTCAGCTGGGAGAGCTTGTCCTGCAGCAGAGCCGGGATGATGGTGTTGAAGGCAGAGCTGAAGTCCACAAACAGGATCCTGGCATAGGTCCCTGAGGAGTCCAGGTGCTGGAGGATGAAGTGGAGAGCCATGTTGACGGCGTCGTCTACAGACCTGTTGGCTCTGTAGGCGAACTGCAGGGGGTCCAGGAGTGGGTCAGTGATGGATTTGAGATGGGACAGGACAAGACGCTCAAATGATTTCATGACCACAGAGGTCAGGGCAATGGGTCTGTAGTCATTTAGTCCTGTGGGCCTTGGTTTTTTGGGGACAGGGATGATGGTGGAGGATTTGAAGCAGGCTGGCACGTGGCAGATCTCCAGTGAGGTGTTGAAGATGTCTGTGAACACTGGAGACAGCTGATCAGCACAGTGCTTCAGGGATGATGGAGAGACAGAGTCAGGACCGGCTGCTTTGCGGGGGTTCTGCTTCTTAAAAAGCCTGTTGACATCTCTCTCCAGGATAGAGAGAGACGTTCCTTTGGTAGGGGAGGAGGGGGGTTCTGATGTGGCTCTGATGTGGAGGTTAGTGTCAGGCTTGTCCCACTGTCTTTCAAAGCGGCAGTAGAACTCATTCAGATCGTTGGCCAGACGGAAGTCATTAGTGGAGTGGGGGGGTTTAGGTTTGTAGTTAGTGATCTGTCTGAGCCCTTTCCAGACAGAAGCAGAGTCATTGGCTGAGAACTGGAGCTGAAGTTTCTCAGAGTACAGTCGTTTAGCTTCTCTCACCGCTTTGCTAAACCTGTACTTGGACTCTTTAAACTTGTCCCTGTCCCCACTCCTGAAAGCTTCCTCCTTTTGCCTCCTGAGCTGACTGAGCTTAGCTGTGAACCAGGGTTTGTCATTGTTATAACTCACCCTGGTGCGTGATGGGATACAGCAGTCCTCACAGAAGCTGATGTATGACGTCACAGCCTCTGTGAACTCATCCAGACTGTTGGAAGCAGTCCTGAACACCTCCCAGTCAGTGCAGTCCAAACATGCCCGCAGATCCTCTATGGCTTCACTGCTCCACTGCTTCGATGTCTTCACAACAGGTTTACACAGTTTTAGTTTCTGCCTGTATGTGGGAATCAGGTGGACCATGACATGGTCAGAGTGGCCCAGTGCAGCCCGGGGGACGGCGTGATAAGCACCACTGATTGTGGTGTAACAGTGGTCCAGAGTGTTCCCCTCTCTGGTCGGGCAATTAACAAACTGTCTGTATTTGGGCAGTTCATGACTGAGGTTCCCTTTGTTAAAGTCACCAAGGACAATAACTACGGAGTCCGGGTTGGTCTGCTCCACACACAGTATCTGGTCGGCGAGCGCCCGCTGTGCCTCCTGCACGTTGGCCTGTGGTGGGATGTAAACACCGACCAGGATGATTGAGGTGAACTCACGGGGGGAGTAGAAGGGCCTGCAGTTTATGATGAAAGTCTCCAGGTCAGGAGAACAGTGCTGCAGGATCACTGTCACGTCTTTGCACCAGCCACTGTTTGCATAAAAGCAGATTCCTCCACCTTTGGTTTTGCCGGACAGCTCTGTGTCGCGATCCGCTCTGAAGAGCTGGAAGCCGGCCAGCTCCAGCGCAGAGTTCGGAATCGATCCACACAGCCACGTCTCCGTGAAGCACAGGACGGCAGATGAGGAAAAGTCTCTGTTCTTCTGCACCAGTAGCTGAAGTTCATCCAGTTTGTTGGGCAGTGAACGCACGTTGGAGAGAAAGATACCTGGGAGAGGTGTGCGGAGTGCGCGCCGGCGGAGACGCGCAAGCGCACCGGCACGTTTTCCTCTCCTCCGGCGTTTCACTGCGAGAGCAACGGTCAGTGCACCTCTGACCAAAATGTCCAATAATCCCACAGATGAGTCGAGAAAAGTAGGAAAAAAATCCACTGGAGTTGTTTCTCTGATATTAATGAGCTCTTCTCTGGTGAAAGAGCTCCGGAAACCAAGGCAGAAAACTGGATTTATAAAGAAAATAAGGCAAAAAAATGCGCACCAAAACACCGAGGCAGCCATCCGCGGCGCCATGGCAACAGAAGATGTAATGTAGACTACAGAATTCACTTTCATTTACAAAAAAAAAAAAAAAAAAAGAGCAGCCCGTGGTAAAAGTGTCAGACCTCCGCAGTAGCACCGTTACCCCAAAGTCAGCTCCTGCCAGTCACTGAACCTAACTAATTAACAACATCATGACCTAAGCTTTCCACCGTTTTACTTGTTTACAAGACACCACAGATGTACTCCGTGTCCCTGTGTATGTTTTTGACAGAACAGGAAATGCCACAGTCATTAAGGACATTTGAACATTTAGTAAAAGTGCTATTTAAGCCTAACCCACAAAGGCACATCAGGTTTCTGTAACACAGCAATAACAACAGCGGTTGTACTGTTGTGAACAACTGAATAGAGGCGCCTCTCACTGCAGAGGATGTGATGGGGGTGTGGGGAAGGCGGGGAGCGGGTGCGGGGGGAGCAACTGCAGCTAATATGAGCAGATTCTACAGAAACAGAGTAGCATGAAAAAACAATGATGTCATTTGTGTGAATGTGTGTGTGAGCTTAAAAAGCCAACAATATTGGTACTTGTATTAATGGCCATTACATTATTGAATATATAATTATCAGATGTACTCCAGAGCTCACATTCAGTCTGCAAGTTTCATCATGAGCACTCATTTCTTGGAGTTAATAGAAAGGTAATTGGAGGCTGAGCACACAGTACTTATCAGACTGGAAACATGAAGCAGGAACTAGCGAGTTGACATCACAGGCACAAGAAAGCCTTGCATTCATTTATTTCCCACAGACCACTTGACACGCCCCTGGAGGAAAATACTAAAGAGGAGCTCAGCCCGACCGAGCCTTTACTTAACCATTTACAGCCATTACAGTCCAGCCTGTCAACACTCATCCCAACCTCTTTTCTAGACCTTCTGCAGGCTCAGACACAGGCCCGAGCACATTTTATCTCACTCTTCTTTGGTGTAGACACCATTCATACTTTGAGCTCCATGCACTGGAAAAGATGAAGATGACTAACAGCAGTAGTGGATGCTGAAAATGTGCGTCACATTGTCAAATATAACTCAAATCACCATGGAAACTGGGTAACAGAGTGTATCAGTGGGTGTTTTTTTTTTTTTTTCACCATTCTCTGTCTCTCTCCCAGACAAACACAGACTTTCTTTCTCTTCTTCCCTATCCTTGTGTCTTTGTTCATCCACATTATACACGCTCATTTCTGACTTGATATTGGCATCGCAGGCCAGATTCACTTGTTGGTAGAAAATATATTGGGAACAGCTGCATTTTTTGGGGAGGAAAACATGACAAGTAAAGAATCAAGATCATGGAAGGCATCTCCACTGTCACTGTCTCAACCAAATGTATTTATTTAACAAGATAATAACTAGTTACTTTACAGCGTGTTGAAGTCTCGCCCAGGGGAAGTGATTAGAAACAAATGGTACAAAACCACATTCTCAGCTTAATATGAATTATATGTTATATATTAATGAACTGAAAACAGGATAATACATTCTGAAGTGTAAAAAAGGAATCAGGCATCAGTCTAGGCTCTGAGCCTCTCTTCTGATTGGCTAACTGTTGTCTGAGTATAGCAGATTTCAGGTAAACACTCAGAGAAACCAGATCCTGCAAGGTTGGATGGTGGGCCCAGGTGGGTGGGGCTTGGGGTGTGGCTGAGAGCAGTGACTGCTTTGTTGTGACATCACAAAGTTCCAGCAGTCCTGACAGCTGGTTTTAAGGCTCAGTTTCTGAACACAGGCTGTGTGCATTTCTCTGTGGACTGACTCTTTGATACTTTCACAGTATTAATCTAGAACCTAGACCTGCTTTATAATCAAATACACATGGACATCTCACTTTATACTATGTGGGGCCTTTAATTATTTTCATATGCTATGATGTTTGGCTATCTCTGCTGTTTGTAACAGTGATGTTGTACTTGTTATGTTATCCAGGAACGCAGCACGACTGCTAAAACAGAGTAAGGCAGAGCATAAGATATAAGTAGAGCTCTTTTTTTCATGACGGGCAGAAGACAACAACCACGCAGTAGAAACGTATGTGGGTGTGACCAACTTAGTTTTGTCATATGATAACCATTGATGGTTGTACAAGCCAGACACAGCATTGTGCAATGCAGAAAAGAGAGACCACATACATTATTAGTAGAAGGAGTACATAATCAGCAAGTGGATTTGGGGCTAAGCTTCAGTTCCTCTCATCTACTTTAAAAGCAGCTCACATGTGAAATGAACCGTGGAGAGAGGCTGAGGTGTCATAAGCTCATCTGTACTGTGGAGCACCGTGAAGCTCCAAAACACAGATATACATCACCTTTTATATCAGTATACTGTACATCACAAAAATTCTGTTATTCATGTATAAGGACGTGCAATAACATGTGCAATGTGCCTTGTTACTGTTGGTGCTTACTTAAAGGTCCCATATTTGTTTTTTTTAAGATTTGTTAGCCATCAGAAGATAGACTTGTGGTTTTAACCAAAAACTGTGTCAGTGTAGTTTTACATCTTCTCTCTCAGGTTTCTCTGTGGAGCTCTGGTAACAACAGTTCTCCAAGCCTCTCTTCTGATTGGTGAATAAAAATACAGCAGATTTCAGGTAAACACTCAGAGAAACAAATCCTGCAAGGCTGAATGGTGGGTCCAGGTGGGCGGGGCTTGAGACATGGTGACTGCAGAAGTCCTGACGGCTGGTTTTAAGGCTCAGTTTCTGAATACAGGCTGTGTGCATTTCTCTGTGGACTGAGGCTTTGATACTTTCTCAGTATTAATATAGAACCTAGACCTGCTTCATAATCAGAAACACATGGACATCTACCTTTATACAATATGGGACCTTTAAGTGGGGAGAGAGGGTAAGTGTATAGATATGCTTACCTGTGCAGTTACTGCACTAGTGGCACAAACCTTTGGGGCCAGGAAAATATCAGACAAGTACCAGTGCAAAAACAGATAGCACTAGAGAAACAGGACCCAGAGTGGTTTATATAATCTGACTAAACTGGTGGCCTGTTTACAACCTTCTGATTGTCAGACTTCATGGGTTTCTGGCTCACATTTGCCCCATTGTACTAAGTTTGAGTATTCAAAGGAAATGCTGGTTAAAGCTACAAAAATAGCCAAGTTGTAATAAACCAGAATTATCTGGCAATGAGCAATTTAGCTGTATTGTAACATAATATGTTGGAGAGCAGGAGGAGATACGAGTGAGGTTTAACCAGCTTCTGCAAATGAATGAATGCAGGCAAATGAGACCTGAAGAGAATATGAACCAGGCAAATATGCAAATGAGCATCACACACAAATAGGACCTGATTATGTTGTATTGTTGTGGATAGACAGTATTATTAAAGCAGTTATTCCCTTTCAGATGGAAGTGCAGCGTTACATTCCCCAGATGAGTTGCAAATATGCACACATGCATGCATGTGCACACTTTGTTTGTGTGTGGACCAGTGTGTTTCAGGCAGAGCATGGAGGGAGGAAAAGCATTCCCTTCAGAGTGCCCATTAAGTCTGATTACAAGTGATTACCATCTGTCGAAGGGAGATGACCAGTCCTGTCCTGCCACTGAATTAATGACAAGCAAATGCTTTCCTTTCTCAATCTCATCATAATCCAACCTCCTGTTTTTTTTTTTTTCTTTGTCCCTTGAGATCTCACCATGAAATTAACATGACTTCCAGTGATTTCCTTGGCAAAACCAGACTGAGTGAAACAGGTTTTGCTTTCCTGCACATCCTTTTTTTGTCACTGTTTTATTTATGGTCATTTTAGTCTAAAAACGTCATTCTTTTCTTCACGGGCCAACACACGCAAAAAGACAGACTCATACGAAAACTGTGGGTCTGAAAGGGAAAGGAAATGAATGCTGGGATTCCTCCACCCTGACTGCAGCGTGGGGGGAAGTATTTATGGTTGTAACCACATGTGGCAACCACCAGAGGTTAAGTGCATTTGAAAGACACTGTGGGAGTTGCTTTGTTGAGGGAAATGTTGCATATAGGTCATAGCTGTAGTGCTCTGACTACTTCCTGCCACACAGACTCGGCTTCAAAACTGATGTCACTGCTTCAAGGCGACGTTGATTTCCTTTAAATTCCACCTAATGATATATGATTTCAAAGAGGGGAAGAAAACATGGGCAGAGACCTGGATTGTAGGTGTTTTTAAAGCCTCAGCCCTCGACAGTGTGAAGCTTTTGAAACTTTAAAACTCACACCATTCTTTGGGTAAATGTTTAATATCACAGCAGCATGTTTGAGATCATTTCTAGCCGTCCTGAGGACCGACTGGTTTTTGTAGCTGTACTGTGATTTTTATCTTGGTTGCATGTCAGTCTGACTAGTGTGTGTGTGTGTGTGTGTGTGTGTGTGTGTGTGTGTGTGTGTGTGTGTGTGTGTTTGTGTTTGTGTTTGTGTGTGTGTGTGTGTGTGTTTTTGTAGGTGTTTCTCTCGGGGAGCTCAGCAGCTCCTCAGCGCTGCCTGGAGTCAGTTCACCACTTCCTCTGGTAAGACCTTCATGTTGCTCAGTTCCACACAGCCAAAGTCCTGCAGCCTGCAGAATGCCAACACACAGCACTTCCACTAGACCTCCCTGCTGTGGCTGAGACACATACACATACACACACACACACACACACACACACACACACACACACACACACACACACTAGCAGTTGAAAGTTGTGATGTAAAGGTAATCTTGGTTACATTCCAGGCCAAATCACGATGTGCCAGACTGGTCATCTGTCTTTATTCTGTGTCTTGTGTTATAGGTGCGATTATGGTTAAAATTTAAATCAGTGTGATATTAAACTCACAGTATGTAACCTCTGCTGCTAGGGGTCTCTGAATAAGAACAAAAACAAAAGATGGTGTTGGGTGACGTCATGAAGTAGCGTGGGATAATGGGAGATATTGTCTTCAACACCATTGCCATAAGCTTCACCCGGTTTGGATTCCTTCAGTGCCAGTCGGTCAGGAGGTTTTTACCAGCATTCAAATCATTCACAGAAGTGATGGGAAGATAAAGCGCTGAAAAGATTCTAAATGAAGCGTATGTTTCAGGGGATCTCCGATTGTTTCGGTGGACATCTAAAACAGCTTTTTATTTTTCTGATGGTCCGTCCACAGCAGCACATCACTCTGCTTGCATGCCCTGTTCCTTGCTGCCTCTCCTAACTGGCAGCCGCTGATCTGAATCTACTGCAGGTAATGCCCTGACTACGCATGAATACCTCACACAAAAACAACAACTAAAGCAGTTTCACTTCAAAAATCAGTGATTCGCAGATGCTCTTCGACAGTCACAGGACGTCTCATGGGAGCTGAGGTGCCTAACACTTGCCTGGCTTTTTAGTTTAGTAGTTAGATATTGAAATGTATCTTAAAAATGTGGCTTAAAACTGGATAAAAGTCCATTTTAAGCTTCTGGCAGGCTACCAAATGAAATGTATTTCTCTAGGTTTGAGAATTGCTGGAAACATTTGGGATAATGTACAACCCGGTTTCCGAAAAAGTTGGGAAATAAAAACAGAATGTGATGATGTGCAAATCATGTAAATTATGTAAATTATATTATCATCATATTTAACTGAGAATAGATCAAAGACAACATATCAAATGTTGAAATGCTGATATTTTACTGTTTAATGAAAAATATCTGCTCAATTTGAACTTAATGCCAGCAACATGTTTCAAAAAATAATGCTAAAAAAAAAAAAAGAAGACACCTGGCCACTCTGAAAGACTGTGTTGGCAAATAGTGTAACAGTTTAAGAAAAATGTTCCTCAACGTAAAACCCACGACCAACCAATATTGGATGGTCGTGGTCTTCACGTCCTCATTAAAAACAGACATGATTCTATAGTGGAAATCACTGCATGGGCTCAGGAGCACTTCTGAAAACAGTTGTCTGTTCAGACACAGTTCGTCCCTGCTCAACAAATGCAGGTTGAAACTCTACCATGCAAAGAAGAAACCAGATGTAAACATGATCCAGAAATGAGGCCGACTTCTATGGGCCCGAGCTCATTTAAGATGGTCTGAGGTGAAATGGAAAACTGCCCTTTGGTCTGATGAATCAAAGTTTCAAAATCCTTTTGGAAAATCCAGAATGGACTCCAGGCTACAGAGGAGAGACATCATCCAGACAAAGTCTTTTTCAGAGAAGGCCTTGCATATTTCAGCAAGACAACACCAAACCACATTCTGAGAGTATTACAACAGCATGGCTCCGTAGTAGAAGAGTCAGGACACTAAACTGACCTGTCTGCAGTCCAGACCTGTCACCCACTGAAAACATCTGGAGCATAATGACAAAAATACGACAAAGGAGACCCTGAAGTGTTGAGCAGGTGAAATCCTGTATCAGACAAGAATGGGACATTTCACTTTCAAAACTCCAGCAGCTGATCTCCTCAGCTCCCAAACGTTTACAGAGTGTAGTTAAAAGAAGAGCTGATGAACACAGTGGTAAACATGAACCTGTCCCAACGTGTTGCTACATCAAATTTAAATTGAGCAAATATTTTTCATAAAACAATAAAATTTCTCAATTTCATTACATACTGTTCTTAATTTACATTTTACACAGTGTCCCAACTTTTTTGGAAATGGGGTTGAACACAACAAAACTCTGAAACAACACACACTAATAATAAATGAAGTTCTGTATTTTTCAGACATTTCTCTTATAAAAGCAACAACTGTACAAGCCCTGTTCAATCTTGACATGTACATTTTTATCTATTTTTATCTAGTGGGTCTAAGTTTAGCTTCTATTAATGGCTTCCTATCACGCAGGAAAGTGCAGCAGTCTGCCAGTGACATGTACTGGGGTTTTTGTGCTCACACCACTATCAGGAAGTTGCACAATAGGACACTGCACATTTCAGCTGTGAGACAGGTTTTCCTAGCAGCAGACAGTCAAATGATCATAGGTGGAAACCATTGTATTTAGATGTCTAGAGGCTGCTCAGTGTCAGTTTAGTTGGATTTCAAATTGAATCATTTTGAACATGTGACTGTTTTCTACATGTGATTGTATTTCCTTTTGTGCCGCCTTACTGCTGTCTCAGCAATACCAAAACACACTTTTATTATATTTGTCATCCACACATGAAAAAAACAGTGAGACCCACAACACATCAGCAAGAAAGCTGATTTCTCCAAGAGCTGAATATCAGGTTTCTCTAATCCCCAAGCCCCATTAATAAGAAATGAGATTACTGCAGATCGACAACTGTTACTTCCTGATGAACAATTTGATGGTATGCCATACGATATGATTTTAAAGTTCCTCTCCAGATATGTTTTAAATCATGTAAAAGTAGTACTCTGCTAATGGAAAAGCTGGGGCTGAAGCACATCTACTCTTACTTCCTCACTGAAAAATCTGGATCAGGCCTTGTGCTCCACCCACCACCACTGCTTGTACTGGGTTGACAGGTAAAAGAGCACATAGTATCAAGATGGTTAGAGGAGGAAACATCAGAGAGACTCAGCCACATTTTTGAGCGCCAGACCCAGACTGACTCAGGAGTTTTTGAGGAGTTTGTGGTGACCAAAATCAGTGACTAGCAGACATATCAGAATGGTAAGCGCAGTTACCTGTCTGTGTTGTTTGTTAGCTTGAAACTGGCAGTGGCTGACACAGTGTTAGTGGCTGTACTAATGCAAACTCTCACTCTTTGTTCTGACGAGCTTTCCGTGACTGGTGAAACAGCAGTGAGTATCAAGATGGTTAGTGTTGTGTGAGGAAACATCAGAGAGACTCTCAGTCAGACCCAGACTCAGATGAGGAGTCTGTTGAGACCGGAATCAGCGACTAGCAGATGGATCAGAACAGTTACCATCTTTTATTTGTTTATGTTGTTTGTTGGCATAACTGGCAGTGGCTGACACAGTGTTAGTGGTTGTGCTAATAGAAACTCTCGCTCTCTGTATTGACAAGGTTTTGGTTTTACTTTGCTTTATGGACATGTTAACAAGATTAAAAACTTGAATATTTTTCTAAACCCATATTCGCTTGCAATAACCATCAAAGGAATCCCCAGTTTTAATGATGCTAAGTTACAGTCACAGCTGAGTTCCAAATATTATTAGACTTAAAGAACAGTGGATGTTTTGTTCTCCAAAATCCAATCAAACGGCCGTCTAGCTAACAGTTTGACAGTCACATGGATGCATCAGAGCGGAATGTTGGCTATAAAAAGCACAAAATTCAAACTCCTACCCCTATAGGCGTATTTAGCTTCTCATTAAGGGCAGTGAAAGTTTTGCTGCACTCAACACTGGCTGTCACCATTTCAAGCAACATCAAGACCTCAGTGTGACAGATTTAATGTCAGCTAATTAAAAAGAACCAAACCCTCTGACTAAAGTGGTTTTGAAGTAGCATCTACATTTATCCAGCTCGTGTAACCCTAAAGATTCAACTGTGTCTAAATCAGCATTGTGTAGAGTACACTGCAAGGAGGGAAATATGAGGTGTGTGACAGCTTGTTAAAAAAAAAAAAAACACACTGACCATGTAGTTCCGAGGTATCTGAACAAAGGCTTTCATTTGCATACACAAAATGGGAAAATGTGTTAGGGCTTAAATGTAATGATGGTAACTTTGACGCCAAACATCATTCATGGGTCTGCAGGCGACTGTTATAGCCACCTGTCAGCCATTTGTCATGCACCATGCTTGTGTTCTCATTGCTGGTCGTTGCAGTAGTGCATGGATTATTGGTCATAATACCCCTGATGTATTATTTGCTCAGCTCTCAGTCTCCAGTGAGGGATCCTGCTCATGACTGGGTACAGCATAACAGGAACACTGTAGCATTTCTAAAACACACTGGCCTGTATGTTTCTTGTTTTTTTTTTTTTCCCCGGCAGCTTGAGAACTTAATGTAACATGATAAGTGCACCAGAGACTCCCAAACAAAGTCATTCAGTTGATTCTTTTATCAGCTTGAATTCTTTAATGAAAACACCATCTGCTGTCCTTTTTGGGATACTAGTTGCCATGATGATGAGCCTGTATCGCATTGCATAGTGTGATGCAGCTTCGTAAATTAAGTATTAGAGAGCTCCAGGCATAATGGTCGGCAGATCAAGATTGACTGTTATCTGAATGCCACCCCGAATAAGATGCATATTGGTCAAGGCCGTGGTTATTGTTTACTGCTGCTTGGCAGTGTTGATTCGTGATGCAGGCAGATGTTGTGCACAATGAGATTACCACTGAAGACAGTTAGGAGGGCTGACATTTAAACATAGGTAAGGTCATGATGCCCTTTGTGGAGTTTTCAAAACAACTACTGCAATAATTTTTATTGCAGGTGGATACAGAAATCCAGGTAGATTCAGTTGGTGTTAATGTTATTAATGCTGAATCGTACAACATTATTTTGCTAAATAGTTCCAAAGGTCCCCAGGGGATTAACATGAAAAACATTATTATTATCATTATTATTATAATTTGTCGGCTGCACATTCATGCTGCCAATATCCTGTTCTACCACATCCCAAAGGTGGGACCACTTTTGCTTTGTGACATCATACATTATCATGCTGGAAGTAGCCATTAGAAGATGGTCAAAATGGGCACAGATCTGCAAGACGGACAAAGGGCTGCATATGTTCAGCAACAACCCTCAGATAAGATGTGGTATTCAAACCATGTTCTGATTGGTGTTAAGGCCCCAAAGTTTGCCAAGAGCACATTCCCTGCACCATTACACCACCACCATCATCCTGAACAGTTGATGCAAAGTGGGTCCATTCATGCTCTTGACACCAAATTCTGACTGGATTTTGTCACAACTATCATTATTCTTTATCTTACCTCTTTTTGATAGAAAACCATGCAAAGTTTTTGAATAGGAGTTCCAAATATGCTGAATTAGCTATTAGCAATTCCAGTTTGCAAACAACTAACACCAGATTACTTTGTTACTGAAGTAAGCTTAAAAACATGATGGGCCAGAGAATCTCTTTTTGTCTGTGCTTTCCAAAACAGATTCATGATGTCTCTTCAATGGAAATCTGATATAATCCTCTGCAAGTGTAAAACACACACAATCTGAACAGCAACCAGGGGCACAAAGACTTTGAGGTACTTTGAAGTGTGTGACATCCAACAGCTGACTGTGTCAATAAACAGCCCATGCAAATGTTCCTTTCACTTTACACAGTAACTCTGCATGGTGCACTAAATTTGGACATTGGTGGTCCTTGGGAGTTTGAACTTGTTGAAATCAGGAGAATGCAATCCCCTCACTTTACAACTGGGACAGAAGTTTTCTTGTTAACAACACCAGTTTAGGCTCTGGTGACAAAATAATGTAAACTTAAAGATCATCTGGGATTGACCCAGACACCTCAGGAGTCGCGCTGCCAGCTGCCAGTCATCACATACCCAAAAACATCAAAGCAAATGATCAAATAGGCATTATTTTCATCATCAGTGCTCCTTCAGAAGCTCATCCCCCCCAAATTAATGGATTGCCAAGACAACAGCACAATGGCAGAATTGAGAGCGTCTAATACAGCACAGAAGTGGATACCCTTTCTCACAGCTGAAGCAAACACACAGCACTGTAAACACAAAGGAGTAAAAACCAGTCAGAGTTAGTTTTTCAGATTGTTTCTAATAAACTAGGTTTGTAGCTAAGCTAAGGGAGGTAACATTACCTGGCATAGCATTTCAAATTACATTGTTTTTGTTGTCAAATTACAATTGCATCCATCTAAATAAATCCATTTGCTAACAAACTTTTTAACAAATCCTCAGCCTGTTGTACAGACAAACGGCAAACAAGGCGGCAAACAGTCGCTGCAGTTGCTGCTGCAAAGCTAACATGCAGAGAGGACATAACTGCTTCCCAAAGCCAGCACAACACCTCTGGACAGTGATACTCGCAGCTCTCTTGCTATTTTATCTAACATCTAACAACCAGGGCTGTCACTTTTTTTTCAAAGTTCCAACATTCATTCGCACATCGTGGGAAAAAGTTAATGTTCAAACTGTAATGACCAGTTCAAATTCAAAATTTACAGCTCATAAGCGTAACAGACCGTTTGAAGTAGTTTGCCTTGTGATCCAGCAGAGGGCGCTCTAAAACGTCACTATCAGCTTGCCCTGGGGCATGTCTGACTGACCTGTCAGTAAACTAAGCAGCTAGAATTGTTATGTTGTTTGCTGCAAAAATTACACCAGCAGTGTGTGGAAGTATTCTGGGGTCTACACTGTAGAAAGACACACAAATGTAACACACCGCTACCTGCTTGCTAACTAACCAGTTGAAATTAGCTGTAACAAACACTGGCAAAACGGGACAAAGCAATACTGACCTACTAGATCTAATAAACATGGCTAAACTAATGTTGGCTGAGTGTCAAGCAGAAACTTCAACCTCTGGTCCTGTCTGTGTGCCTGTCATTCGGGGCTGGGCTGGTTATAGTGGAAAGGTTCAGGGCTGAATTTGTTCCTCAACCTGTGTCCACCATTGGAAAGCCTCACTTATGTTAACACAGCTCTTAAAACGCCCCCTGATGCTGACTGGATGGAATGGTGTTGCGTTGTGTAATTCAGTCCAAGCCACTGTATTTATTTCCCATTTACGAGCCAGGGCTGTAGTGACTCAGAATTTGACAATCTGACAAAAAAGTGCATTGAATCAGAATCGTTTGCTCCACCTTTTAATTTGTGACACGGTATTGTCAAATTCTCCACCTTTGCTACTAGGTGATGTGTCAGTCTTTAAAGTGTGGGAAAGTCTGTATATGCACTGAATCATTTTGCTTTCCACATCTAACTAAACTTACAAGAAACTGTTTGCAGATGTGGGAGCATGAACGTGGTGAGAGTGAAACCTTCAATCCAGTCATTCACAGGCTTCCTCTTTCTCAGTCTGACACTCACTGGTTTACAGGATGCTTTCTGGTAATGGCTCAACAATGCATTACAGAGAAATGCTATCCTGGTTCGAAAGTGAAGGATGCGGATTCAAAGCATGTGTGTCTTTTATTAACTCTATGTCAGACTCAAAGAATGTCGACTTCTTTTATGCATCCAGCTTCTGCCCTTTTTTGACTTGAGATCCATTGCCCTTGTTCATGCTGACAGAAATGTTTTACAGGTTAGCAAGTAAAACCAACTGATAACAGGAATATATAACAGGAATATATAATAGAAAATGCTCACCTAATAGTGAGCTGAAGGCCTTCATCTGTATGTTTATACACTGTTGTAGCAAATAATATCTGCTGTACACAAGTGAAGTGCTAAGACACCAGGATGATTTAAGACATCTTTGTCTTTCACCTTTGATCAACTGTAAAAAAAAAAAAAAAAAAAAAAAAAAAAATACTCACAGATAATAAAATTTGGATAGAGCTAGTCTAATTTTCCTATTGGTGTCATGAGCCTGTTACCAATAATCTGTTCTTTGTATGCTAGCAATGAGGAAAAGCACAGCATGTACCCCGTTACAGGCCTATTTCCTGTTTCCTGCCTTACCTCAGGCTTGTGAGTGTACACTTGTAGGTTATTTTACCAGGTTATTTTTGTATTAGCTATTGCCTCCCTGTGTCGTTGCATCAAATGTGTGTCCATGTTAAGCTTGGAGTAACTGTTCATTCAGAGATGGGATAAAGCAGTGTCCGTGTTAATATGTTGTTATGTGGAGATTGAAATTTGGCAGCAGAAAAAGGTTTAAGCAATCTTTACGTCAGCAGCAAAGTAGGGTTGGGCGATATGACCTTTTTTGTTTTTGTTGTTGTTTACAGTGGTGGTGTCATATCACGGTATTATAAAATTAAAAGGGATACATTACATTACATTTACTCCTTGGACAGATGCTTTTATCCAAAGCAACTTACAGGTGAAGGATGCTCCACTCAAGACATGATTCTACCTCTTTTCATTCTATTAGGAATGTAAGCATGAAAACATATTTCAAAGAAAATAAAAATGTTTTAAAAAAACAGATGGCTCAAAATAACAATGAAAATGAGGTATAGGTCTGGGCTACATGTGTTTTAGGAGGAGTAATCGATCCCATGATGCAGTTTAATTTGAAACGTGATTCATTCTCAAAGTTAGTAGTTTTCAGCTGTGAGAGGAACTGTAAAAATGTCTCTGTATGACTGTCAGATAAAAAAATACAACCTGATGTGTATATTTCATTTAATATTAGTATTTCAGTTACAAATAAAATAAATTATAACAGCATTGCTTCTTTTACAATAACAAACTGAACTAGACAGTTTTTACAGCTTTCTGGGTGGAAATGAAAACTATAGTGTTGGTACCTGTATTTTAAAAAACGATCTGCCAGAAAGAGAAGGACATCAATTAGATTGCATCCCCTTTGTGAGAGATAACATACCACACATCATGTGTATCAGTGAAGCCCTGAGCCAATCAGGGCACAGTGCTGTCATCACAGAGGTGGTTCCCAGCGCAGCCGGAGGAGAACACTCACAGCCGCCTTGCTCCTGCAAGTTCTAATGTCATGTGACACGGTGATGCTCTGCAGTGCCATCAAAAGTCACACAAAATTTCGAACCAACATGCACCGTTTTAGGTCCCACATGATCCACATTAAGTCAGTTGAGCCATGTGATGTGTGTGTGACACTTAATAAAACCAATATGTGTCCTTCTATCACAGGAATGACAGTATTATAAAATCCATGTCATGGCAAAACGTGGCAGAACGCGACATCAGTGATCATCTCTGGAATATCTCAGTCAAAGACAATCAACAGTCACACTCTACCATACTTTTCATGTTATCGTCTCTCCACCCACACATGTTGCGGCCAAATTTAAAGTAATTCTTGGAAACCAATGAGGTTGACATAGACCATAAATCAAAACACTGGATTACAACATGTAATCACTGAATAACAGTATCAGTGGTTGTCATTTCCCAATAGAGGGTCCACTCATTAGTAAAGCAGCTTCTGAAGAAAAATATTTTCCCTAACAATTCTCTTAAGACACAGATTGAAAAAAGATTGGTCAAAACAGAAGCAGCAGTGGCTGAGATATTCTGACTTTCAGTGTCCACCATGGGTCAAAGTTCAAAAATGCCCTCACCATGTTGAAACAAACTGTTTATTCTGGTTAGACCTCACCAACTTAACCTAACCTAAACATTTCATCACACTTTGCCCCAGTTTGTGACAAAAACTTTCCATTAAAGCTGCGTTTGTCTTTTTTTTGGCAACTTTAACTTGCGTAAATGCGTAAATGCCACTTTAAAGTTGTTAATGCTAATATGTGAGCAAACAGTTGCTTATTACATCCCAGACACAGACCACAGAGCAACATTAGCATTTATTCAGGCTCTTTTGCATCACACGTTGTCATTTATATACAAAAATGCTTAATTGAGTACATGATAAAATAATGCAATTTTAATTCTTAATTTATTTATTTTTCCCCCATACAAAATAGTAAAACATACCAATAAGAACGGCTGAAGTACCTGATTGATAAGCAGTATGTGTAAAAGTAGTAGTAGTATGGTTAAAATCTGGTTGGGTTGAGAAAGAAAGAGGGGTAGGGAAGGAGAGAGAGCAAGAGCAAAGAGAACATAATGTACAGTCCAAGTTCCTCATAGATATGTATAGTAATAATAATAACAACAACAACAATATACTTCTATTACTATTTAAGATATTCAACACATGATCAAAGTTGCATAATGCTTTTCAAGAACTATCTGAGACAACGTTTGATCAGAGTGTACTTGTGAGTTTACATCATGTTATGATACATTTATGTTGTTTTGTGCATTACAGTAATGCACAGAACATAGTGTTCTTTCACCTCTTATCATACAGGATGTGGTAGCTGTTGTAGCGGAGAAATTATGTTTCCCAGTGTAGAGGAGGAAGTGCTCACCCACAGCCTTCAGAGTGTTGCTCCTGTCTGTAACCAGAGGCAGAAAACATTCAAACCCATGAGTCAATCTGACTTCCAAGCACAGTGTTTCTCCTAAGTGTTTGCATTTGTAGGAAGCTGTCAAAGAAACAAGGAGGGTGGTTCTTTTAAACTGAAGATCAAAAGGTTTGCATTAACTATAATGTAACAGTGACAGCCACAACTCAGTAATCTGAAATTTGATGACTTTGGTGACCCCTGGAGTCTCCCAAGTGGAATTGTTTTACATTGTTAGTGTCAAGGACAGTTCATGCCAAATCTTCAGACAACGCCATTTGAATGACTCACTTACAGTCTTTGGCTCGTGCCTTTTCTCTAACTTTTGGCATTACTGGCTTCCAAACATTCACTCTGGACATTAGCTAAGTCAAATCAAAGCAAAACAAGCCATCTGTGCTTTGAATTAGCTGTGAAAAATAAACATCTTAAAGTCATTGTGTCTATTTATACTCAATGAAATCATTGTTTCAGTTGTCTTGAGACAATTGGAAAAAGCTGTCAGCAATTTTGATTATTTTATATGTTTGGAATATACAGTGAATTTAATTTTAAAACCTTTGAATCAAGTTGGATCTCTCGATATTGGTGGATTGGTGGTATCTGCCTTGTTCTCAGATGCAAGCGCTCAGCCCAGAAACACTGCATGAAGTGAAATTATTTCACCCCAAAGACAAAGCAAGCTAGTTTTCAATATATGAAGTCAGATGTCCATGTCTTTTTTTCTATATTAATACTGTAAAAGTATCAAAGCCTCAGTCCACAGAGAAATGCACACAGCCTGTATTCAGACACTGAAACTTAACTTTGTGATCAGTCACTGATTTCAGCCATGACCTCAGCCTGGCCCACCCAGACCCCACTATCCAGCCTTGCGGGATTTGGTTTCTCTGAGTGTTTCTCTGAAATCTGCTACATTTTTATTCAGTCATTCAGAAAACAGTCACCAACCTGTTGTTACTAGAGCTCCAGAGAGAAGCTTGAGAGAGGAGATGTAAAATTACACTGAGATTTTGGTTCTTAAAACCACAAATATATCTTCATATGGATATCAACACCTAAAATAAAACACAGGAAAAGTGTAAAATAAGTGACCTTTAAAACTATATCAGGCATCATAGATTTCCTGTCTTGACATTAAGCCAGGATGTGCCAGTCTTCCGCTCATCAACTTGTTAAGTCCAACACACTGTCAGTTCACTGTCATGGGCAGCCTCACCTGTCTGGATCTCCTTCCCATCAGAGCAGACGAGTGAAAATTGTATTATTAAATGTTTTACTGGAACAGTGCTACTCCTGAAAACTGGCATGACACATTCAGCTAGAGAGGGGACATACCATTCTATTGGAGCTGTTGGAACTACACAGTGGCTCCCCTTGCAGTTATATTGTGGTGTTGCGGAGTGAGAGGTTTTTCCCTCATAAAAGATCTTTGGCTGAGTAGAGGGCACAAAACCTGACAACAGACAAGTTTCATTTTGATCATCAACTTGGATCATCAAATTACTAATTGAATTAACACTCATCAACGACAGCTGATGTGACCTGCTGTGTCGTCAGTGTTTGTTAGTCTGACAGGTCAAATAAGAAGCTGTTACCTGAATGCTTTCTACACCAAGCTTTGCTAAAAGAAAAGAGGGACTCAGAGTCAGTGCTTAGCAAATCTGTGTAACATTATTTTGCCAATCTATGTGTCATAACTCAGTCACTCACTGGTCAGCACAAATACATTCACGCACTCTAATTTTCACTTGCACGCCAGCAAAATGGTGCACTGTGGTAAAGGAGAGCCATGTTGCAGCATTGGCAGACTGAAAGGGCCAAAACACAGTCGAGTACATAATGGAAGATGCACATTTTGATGGGGGTTATTTAAATTAGGCCTGGATTGTACCCAATACTGATACTTGAGACATTTCTCGTGGTACCACGAAATCCCAACCAGTCCTTGAACCTGAACAGAGAGAGGTCATTTTTTTCAACCCTTTCATACTACACATAGGAGCTTCTCCTGAAAAAGCGCCCCTATGGTGGCAGGCATACACAACCTTGGTTGTCATGGTTACAATAATAAACACATACTGAGTCTGTACTGAGAGTGGTGTACCTACCTTCGTCACATTCGTTCACCATATAATAACAGTCATGGCTTGATTAGGTTTGGGCACCAAAACTATTTGCTTAGCTTTTGGATTTGGGTTAAAATAAGTTCCTCCTCAACATTAAACAATCTTTGTTGTCATAAAAAAATAATTAAAAAAATAAATAAATAAATAAAAAAGAAAATAAATTTTAAAAATGTGGTTAATTTTGTGAAACAGTCATGGTTTATAGAAACAGCGTAAACTGCTACTTTCACATGGGCTATAAATACAGTGTCACTGCACTTTTCCCTTTGCTCCTGTCATAACTACTACAGCCACTAGATGTCACCTGACAACAAAATGTAACTATAACCATTAGAAAAGAGACATCTGTAAAACCAATGACAGGATAGCTTGAACTGCAAACAAGGTCACTTGTTGTTGTATAAAGAATTTTTAAATCACGAAGGTTTACCATTTGTAAAGGTCCCAAAAGCCATTATAATGTGCATAACATCATCCCATTATAAAGTCTATGTGTTGTGACTTGCGGTAACAGAAGGGCCAGGTGGGATCGATTGGGCAGGGCAGCAGGAAAACCTTTTTGGATAATGCATTCGGCGAGGAAACTTCCATTAGCTGAAGGGGTGCCATCTTGGGGTCTGGTATCCAGTTCTAATAACAGGACCCATGGTGCACTCAAAACAGAGAAAGGGAAGTTGGCACTCATCCACCCAACACATCCCCCACAAGAAAATACATCATTTGTAATTGCTCTCAAGAACGGTGCATAGAGGCATTTCCTGATCTGATGCCCCTGTTAGCAGGACAACATTATCTGTTACACATCACTATTGGAAAAATAAATCCATTTACTGATGTGATAACACTATCTTAAATGTTTTAGTAGGTTTAGATACAAAAACAGTTCTGTTAGGTTTAGGGAAGGATCGCAGTT
Source organism: Trachinotus anak (assembly GCF_046630095.1). Classification (NCBI taxonomy): domain Eukaryota; kingdom Metazoa; phylum Chordata; class Actinopteri; order Carangiformes; family Carangidae; genus Trachinotus; species Trachinotus anak. The sequence continues at coordinate 3,477,506 of NW_027273867.1, forward strand.
TGAGTTGAAATTACTACGGCTAAAAGAAACAAGAATTGATTGTTGGTGGGACTTGAGGAATGAAGTATGATGTTTTGTTGACCTCTCCATCCACTCAGACCTCCTCCCTAAGGTGTGTGTGTTTTAGACAGTCTCTCATGCAAGTTTGTTGATGCCATAGCCTAAAACATCCTGCAGATCAAAATAGATACTCCATACTTGTGTTATTCAGCTCTTTCTGTTATTTATTTTAATAGCACATGCCAGTTCTCTGAAGCAGTAGCAAATTGTGCACTGGTTGATTGAAATAATCATTAGTCTTTAATTGTGTGTGATTTTGTAATTTGTGTGTACTGGAGATGAAGCAGTTTAAAATACCTTACACAGCTGATAATAGTTACAAGAGTACTGATGTGATTCAAGCTGCATAGACATATAAAGACAGGCAGCCATGTCTTGTTGTGGTGGTGAAGCAAGGCCAGCATGACGGCTACAGCATGTTAGCTTATGCACACACATGCACACACACAAATACCATTCCACCGACACCATGACGCACAGTTTTCACAGTCACAAAGTAAACATGAGTCAGCAGATTAAAATGCTCTTGAGCTCTTTCTCATCAGGGAAAAATGTGGATTCTTTCAGGACTCTGTTTGGACTCCTGGAGCTCTTCCAGGACAGTTAAGGGTAGAAATTAGTATAAGCACATTAAGTACAAGCAGAGAAAATGGGAGACACACAGTAACTCCATGTGATGCATTCTCAAATACAGGGAGTAATATAGGATATACTCTATACAAGTTTGAAAGATTCTGAAACGACTGTAACGACTCACATGATGGGCGGTGGGTCAACAAATCACATGTGGGCCTCAATGAGAAGAGGTTAAATACCTGCAACTACCCATCAGTCAGTTGGGCTACATCCACACTAACACATTTTAGTTTTCAAAAACATCTTCTTTACTACGTTTATGCCTGGCGTCCACACTACTCCGGAGTTTATGAGCACCTAAAACTGAGGCTTTTACAGAGACCTTTGGAAAGGATGACACCCACTGCCATTCCCTGATCAGGTCTTATCAGCCTTGACTACCAGAGGTGAAAGCAACATGGATAACAAAATACGAGAATTACTGACCTAGTTGCCTTTGCCAGCTCTTGTGAGGTTAAATTCTGGATTTCAAAGCTACTACTGCCTATGTTGTTCCTCGTTCGTAGAATTTTATGCAACTATCAGCTGCAGAGTAGACAGTCTGCCTCCTGTTTACACTGGCACACGCATGCCCAACATACGTGAATGGTCATGTATGTATGTATGCTTTTTCAGTTGTGTTTGCATGGATGGAGTTTGTTTCTGATACAGAGCTTTAAACAGTCGTATGGATTGAGATCATTATTATTTTAAAACATCCTTTAAAATGAAAATGTGTGGATGTAGCCTTAAAACTGAAGAAGCCAGGGCGGCCCGATGGCGGAGTGGTTAGGGCGCGCACCACATGAGCGGATGCTCTCAGCAGGCGAACGCCGGTTTGACTCCCGACCAGCCTGACTCTTTCCTGCGTGTCATTCCCCCTCTCTCTCTGCCCCTTTCCTGTCACTCTCTACTGTCCTGTCAATAAAGGCAAAAAATGCCCAAAAAAATATCTTTAAAAAAAAAACAAAAAAAAACTAAAGAAGCCTTTCGGATGAGAGGTGAAACATCTTTACGAACCTAAAGCAAGTCCAGTTTCCTTTGTATAGCTCTCAGAGACACCATAACCTGCATGACTGATAATCTTAACAGACATATCATCAGTGTTGATTAGCATGGACCATATTTCCAAGTCCAAATTAGCTTTGTAGAAGTTGGCACCAGGCTCTGTTTTGGATCTGGAAAGAAAATCCTTGCAAAGATAGCAGAGGCAGGAATAAAACAACTAAGTACTCTAGCTGTCCAGCCAAAGCCACAAATAGTTCAACCCAGTTTTCTTTCCTTTTAAAGTATAAAAAAATAAGAAGGGGCAAACAGGAAAGTGGAAAAGGCCAAAGCTCGATTAGAAGGGAAAGGGTGGACTGGGGCAACCCTGCTCCCTGTCGCTGCTGCTAATTTACGCCTGCGGAAGAAGTCCATTATTGTCACTTTTGTTTATTTGGGACACTAATGTGAAGAAATGGCAATTAGACAGCCACAAAAGCACTCAGCCACATGACACCCCACCCCCACCCCCCCTTCAAAATAAATTGGCCATCTTTGGACCTCCAATGTGATGGAATCAGGTTGTCCTAATTCAAATCATATTTTAGCCCAGATAATATATTTCTCCAAAGTCAAAACATCAACTTTATATTAAGAAAATACTAATAAAGTCTGTGTGAGACAGCGTGTCAGGTCTCCAGGGTTCAGAAAGGAAAAGTTCATTTTCTTCATCCTCACTACAGTTTGAATGGCAGTTGCAGCGCCTCCAAGGTTTTGATGAAACTCTCTTGGTAGAGTTAGAAAATAGATTCTAACATCAATGTTACAAACTTTTGTGCAAAAAAAAAAAAATGTGAGCAGGGGAGTCAACTATCACTCTCGTGATAAATATTTAATCGTCTCCCTTAAATAACAGCTGTATACACTGCTAACTGCAAGTGGAAGCTAAAAGTTAAGCTTTCCAGAAACCTGGTGCAACCAGAGGACGTAGTCTGTGGTGCTGCTGAACTGCACTGCACTGTATTGACAGCTGTTCCTGTTATTTTTCCACCACATTTGAATCAATGAGGGTAGGCTGAACACAGACACACCTCTCTGTAATGCAATACAGTTCATGTGAGAGTGACGATTTCATCCTGTCACAGACCATTGTCACAAACCTGCAATTAATATTTGCTTCTATCTTTCCTTAACCTTAACCAAGTGTTTTACTTGCTTTACCACACTGTTAATCATCCTGTAATTCCGAAAAAAATCAAGCATCTCTCACAAATAACTTTGAAATTAATTAAATTAATGGCAATAACACAAACCTTAAAGGTCCCATACTGCATAACTGTCTATATGAGATTTCCATGTCTTTTTTTACAATAAAGCAGGTCTAGGTTCTATATTAAAGTATCAAAGCCTCAGTCCACAGAGAAATGCACACAGCCTGTATTCAGACACTGAGCCTTAAAACCAGCCGTCAGGATTCCTGGAACTTCGTGATGTCACAACAAAGCATTCACTGCCCTCAGCCATACCCGAAGCCCTGCCTACCATCCAGCCTTGCGGGATTTGGTTTCTCTGAGTGTTTACCTGAAATATGCTTTATTTTTATTTGATCACTCAGAAAACAGACAGCCAATCAGAGGAGAGGCTCAGAGCCTCTCCTCTGATTGGCTGACTGACCTGTTGTTACTAGAGCTCCAGAGAGAGGCCTAAGAGAGGAGATGTGAAACTGCATTAAGATGGTTTTTGGGTCTTAAAACCACAAATATATCTTTTATAGATATTAATACTTCAGGTAAAACACTGGAAAAATGTAAAATATGTGACCTTTAATTTATGCAGGAGTCTCTACTGTTTGTGTGTCCAAGAACATTGAGGCTATCAAAATGAAATTGGTAATTTAGAGTGGCAAAAAGCATTTTGGGAATAGAAGGGCCCTCCCATGTGCAACTCAATTAAAAAAACAGATAGTATTTATAAGTATTTATGAGAGAATTTGAGAATTAAGAGCTTTGTTAGTGCTTTACAAATGTGGGTATTTTACCAACTTGAAACCAGATCCAGAGTACAGTTTTAAGAGCCCAGTAATTAGGGATACATACTTCGCCTCAACATCTGGTGTAACTTTGAGCCAACTGTCGTCCTTCAGCCTGCTTGCTTAGTCAATAAAAATCCACTGTTGACTATGATATAGAAATCTGATAGGAGGTTATTTATAAAAATGTTCCCATGAGGAGTTTCACTTTGCTGAGTGTCTGTTGTATCCAGTTATCTCAGCACCCTACTGTGACCTGCAATCATTTATCTTCACAGGCTTCGTATTTACATAACAGCCCATACATTGTCTGTTTTCCCAGTTTTTGTCCTCCATCTCTTCATATTTGTTCCAGCCAGAAGATCACTGAGCATGTATTTGACTGTGTCCTCATTAGAGCCGCAGAAAACCTGTTGTATGGATGAACCAGCTTTTGGGCTTTTGCCAGCTGTTGTCTAGATATTAAATGCTCTCTGGGGTAACAAGCAGTAAACTGAAGCACAGTTTCCCATAATGCTTTTCAAGCCAGCTGTTGTTCCAGTGCCCAGGAATTGTGAAAGCTGTAATACTTTTTGTATTTCCTTTGCTGGCAGTGGGCTTTTGTCTTAGCAGTTGGTTGTTTTATTTGTTGATATGTCCGGGCTTTATAGTTAGAGGTTTTTCTCAGCATCACACATTGTTTCATGGTTAGAGCAGGTAAAAGCTGATTCAGATGAGAACATGTTATGCTGTATAAAATCTTGTTCACCTGAAAGTGACCCCTCAGGGTAGATACATTTAATCTTTTTCTATCTACTTCTCAAGGATTTAAATGCTGTTAAACATTCATAAAGGATCTTAGAATGGTGCTGTGAGAAATCATCCCAGTCCAACAGAATTATTACCTGAATGTTAGACAGTTTACATTTGTACATTTTTGTTTTAATTTCTGAACTGTTTCATGTGTCCATTGTAATAACATCAACATGATGAAACATGCAAACAGTCTGGTAGCTGCAGCATCCAAGGAAAAGCCTTGGAGCTAGCCTAAAGAGATTTTCAGTAAATTATCCAATAAAAGTTGAATCAAGGGAAACTGAACTTAGTTGTGCATATTTGAAGAACAGAAAATGAGATCTTATGGTTTTGGAGCTATTTCTTATAATACGTGACTTTTCCACATTAAGATGTCTAAAAATTACTGGACCTATGTAATATAACTTTTGAGTTGTGTACCTACATAATTTCCATCAATTCTGAAACTAGAGAAATATGTGATTTTAATCATGGTAATGATCGGTTCCATTTGGTCTCCTGTCAATGATATCATATCCTCTGTGCACGTTGTGGTTGCCTGCCAGAAACTCAAAACGGACGTTTATCCAGTTTTAAGCCTCATTTTTCAGATACAGTTTTTAAACTATATATTTCAACTGGATGAAGGATTTTAGTCACTGGATGTCTGGATCTTAAGTCATCAGAGACAAAAAGCCAGGTAAGTGTTTGGCCGCTCAGCTCCCAGCCACTCCGAGACATCCTGTGTCTGCTGAACTGCATCGGTGGATCACTGATCTTTGAAGTGAAACTGCCTTATTTGTTGTTTCTTCTGGTCTGGTTTTAATCCCCTGATTCATTTATTATGGAGAGGAGGACACCTCTGTAGATAATTTGGCTGCCAGTGGAAACCTCCTGAACGTTTGGTTCATAAGTTATTAAAGAAAGAAAAGTCAGGAGTCTCAGCCCTCTGAGACATCCTGTGTCTGCTGAAAAGTGTCAGCAGGTCACTGAATTTTTTCTTTTTTTTTTAAGTGTTGTGTTTTAAACAGTTATAATCACCTGGTGTGTTTGTTTTGGAGAGGAGGACACCCTGAAGATAATTCAGCTCCCTCCAAAAACCTCCTAAATAATGGTGGTGAAGATGAACTCCCATGATTCCTCACCACTTATTGATATCACCCAACGCCATCTTTTGTTATTAAGCTGGAGAAGTTACATAATGTGTGTTTAACAAGTTGGGTCCAGTGGCTGCTTGTAGCATTTCAAAATACCAGTTGTGGTATCAGATTTGTACATGATAATAACTCCATTGTGAATCAAAACGAGTGACTGACAGGATACGATATGTAAATGGGACAGTTCTGGTGTTGTTCAAAGGGTAAGGCAGTTTCCTTTGACTTCATTTGCTATGCTACACTAAGCTAACAGGTCCTGGACCATTGTTTGCACTGGATGAACTTCATCATCACTGGGGACAGTGGGTTTAACTAAATGACTGAGTGTACCTTTAAGTTCAGAGTTAAATTTGTCAGTGGGTAGTCAACCAGGACATGTTAAATATTCTGACAGCTTCCACTTCCTGTTTTTAAAAGTATTTTCATTTTAAAAGACATCTCACAAAGTCTTAATTATGACTTGATGAAACCCACAGATCCTCTTTGTGTACTATTGTAAGGTCTGCAGCATGCACTTTAAAAAGGTCATGAAATTCTTTATTTTGTTCACCTAGGTCACAAATGATCCTGAACATGGTTAAAAGGGCACTCTGCCTCTTTAGCTTTGTAAATCTCAAAAAATGTTCCAAACTGATGGCTGCAGGGCATCTGTCCAAGTGCCGCAGGTGGATGTAACGAAGCAACAGCACAGATAAGAAAGTAATTTGAACCTGAGGCTTGATTAGCACCCAGTGAGAGGATGCATGCCTCTGTAAACTGATTTCTAGCCCCCACTTCCTCCAGCTTATCATCACAATCAGGAGTCCTCCCGTTGTGGCTTCAGCTGCAGGAAAGTAGCTGAGTGTATGTGGAGGCGGACTCATGAGGACAGCCAGTCAAGGACATCTAGCTTCCTGGTTTCTCAGCTTAAAACAGCCAGTTATAGTTCAGACAGATGCACAGCATGACTCTCTCCGTGGAGACGAACGCTGCTGCTGCTGTGTCATATACAGTAAGGGAGGAGATGCTGCAGCAGGGCTCAGTGTGCTCCATCCTGTGATGTGTAAATGGACCGTGTATCCGCTGTTGTGGTCTGATTTTAATATTAGCTGTTCTGTTGAGTGCTGCACTGACAGGACTGTTGATTCAGGATAGACTTGTGAACAAGGCAGTACATCAAGTATTGATGATGACAGCAATATCATGGAATTTGAAAGATGATTATACACATTTGATTAACATAGAATTTACATACATACATAGAATTAGTGAGAAAATATAGATGCAAAAATAAAAGCAAGAGGAAAAAGTAAGAGTAAAGGGTGAACAATTGTGGAGGGGAAAAGGTGAGAACATGCTGCATTTACATCCAAAAGAAAAACCCAAAATACATTTACATAGATAATATAGAGATATGCAGGCACACATGCACATACATAATACACACTCATGCACACACACATGTACGCACATATAATAAAGAAATATTTAAACTATTGGCTGCCTGTTCAAAACAGAATTGATTTAAAGGTCCCATATTGTATAAAGGTAGATGTCCATGTGTTTTTGATTATAAAGCAGGTCTAGGTTCTACATTAATACTGTATATATGCCTGTATTCAGAGACTGAGCCTTAAAACCAGCCGTCAGGACTTCTGGAACTTTGTGATGTCACAACAAAGCAGTCACTGCTCTCAGCCACACCCTAAGTCTGGCCCACCTGGACCCATCATCTAGTCTTGCAGGATTTAGTTTCTCTGAGGGTTTACCTGAAACCTGCTATATTTTTATTTACCAATCAGCTCACCAAGTGGCTGAGATCCTCTCTTCTGACTCACTCACCGATCTGTTGTTATTACAGCCGCATAGAGAAGCCCGAGAGAGAAGATGTAAAACTACATTGATGGTTTTTGGTTCATAAAACCACAAGTATTCTCATGGATATCAAAGCTTCAAATAAAACACTAGAATCCTTCGCCTTTAGCAGCCTGAATTTGAACTGAAAGCACATTAGGAAGTGATCTCCTCATGTCCAGTATGAACAGGAAGAACAATCAGAGCAGGCAAAACAATGTACAAATTGGCATTCATGAGGCTGGTATTGTTTTCACCCTGTGAGTCTGGAAAAATCTCCTGGAGCAGGAACTACCACAGAGGTGGTTTTGAGGAGTTTGGCAGGTGTTTGTATGTCTGTGGGCAGATGTTTATCAGCTGGATGGTGTCACAGTCTTGCCAGATGCAAATCACAAAAACTTCACAGGTGTGTAGTTAAGATCAAAATTGAGCTCATGTAATAATGCAGCTATGACTACTGAGTACTCACAGGTAGGAATGTCAACATGTTGACGGGCGCCGTGAGACTTTACTGCCCTGTCTGTTGTGAGGTTGAGTGAATTGTTTTAACATTTCAACCTTGACCACTAGATGTCACCCTGCACAGAGCCAAACTGTTGCGAGAGCCATGACACCTTAACAGCCTGTGTGCAAAGCTCCCTCTAATAGGCTGCCAATGCAGAGACAGTCTTTCAGATGGTTTCTTCAAACTGAAGAGGATTATTACATCCAATTAGTGGCACTTTTTTTTAATTCTTCTTCTTCACACATTATTTTAGTTGTTGCATTAAATGGCAGAGCAGATACGGCTCAGCACTAAGATATAGGGAGAAAAATGTGACTGTGTGAACTGAGAATAAGAACAGATGATTGATGATTTCTTGGATCTGTCTCCAGCTAGGTAGGTACCCAGATGTCTGAGGAGGCTCTGAGGATGACATCTTGGCCTTGAACCCCACCAGTATGTCAGGTAAGACTCACTCACAGTCTTACACTCCTAAGGTTTATTGCAAATATGATCTATAGAGTGCAAGTGATACACCATTTTGGAGTTAATGGTAGTGGTATGAAAAGGATATTCAAACTCAAAATGACAAAAACAATGAGCACTCCATGTTTCCACCGGATAATAATTTTGTCTGGTTAGAAAAGAAGCTGAAACAGCATGAAGAACATCATCAGACACTAAAGCTCTCCACTGAAATACAAACATTTAGGGTTATTATTTCTGTAGGGCAGTTAATCAGATCTCAGATCACATTAAAACAGTTATTTTCAAAATAAAAGCAGAGAACTTATCAGTATTAAATTTGAATAACAAGATCGTTGTCGGTGGCTGAATGACATTGCTTCTCCGTGTCATTCTTTTCCTGTGATTAAAGCGAAGGTCCCAAACCTGCAGCGATGATCCCACTGGTGTTGTGCACCAGCCAAATTTTACATCTTGCTGCTGCACTCAAAATTCAGTTATTTTCAACTTTGACCTTTGAAGTCTGGACCTTACGTTGAGAGTTTGTTTTTTTTGGTCAACTGACTTTTCCATGGTCAAGATTAAAACCAATAGTCATGGAAGTTTCAACATCTGCAGAAATGACAACTGACAGCAACAAACTCAATCTGCTGATGATGGCAGTGTTCAACTAGTGCCATGAAGGCTAATAGAGTTGTGAAGTGGGAGTGGGCGCTGGTCCCAGAAATGTTTTCCCCTTTTTAAACATGACCACAATGTAATTTTATGTATAAACATGCAACTGTCTCAAATGTTATATAATATTGGTTTGTTATGGACACCAGCTTTAATTATTTCAACCTTGTTTCTGAGAAATCATGCTCAGTCTTCTTGTTTGGTGTGGCGGATGGCTCTACATACTACAGTGCCCATGAGCCTTGGCCACTGTTACTAGGGAGACGAAGCAACCATAAGTGGGAACCCAAGGTGTTGCCAATTCAAAATATTCCGTCATTGAATTTTTGAACAAAAGACACAGCTGGTGAATGAATCCAAAAAAGATTCAAAACCTGGAATCCAATTAACTTAGATACATCTGATTATGTATATCTATGTATAGATTACATCAGCGTAATCTTTAGCTTCTGCCCATTGTTAGCGGGGCACAAAACAAAATCAAAGAACCAGATATTTTCCAACACAGTTACGGTTACTGATGATTTAAGTGTTAAGACTTTCGTGTCCATCCAAGCCCTCAAAGAGCTCCAACTGTGAGTCACCTAATATTGTCTATGGAGAAAAACTGTGGTCATTTGCTTCTGGAACCAGCAGCTCCCAAAATAACTCCATAGACCTCTCAACAGAATCAGTCAGAGCAGCCTTTGTCACTGGCAGATATAAACAGTGATGCTTTGATGATATCTATGGTACGTTTGGTGACGTAAATCTACACACTGTGCCCCACCCAGTCGTGCGCCCAGTTCATACAGCAGATCAGGTGTGAAATGCCACAGATTGTGTCACCATCAGCATACCAGCAGAATACCATTTATGTTGTGTCTTTTTAACGGTTGATGGTGAGCTGTCCTGTGTAAATGTCAGATGTAGTGAACACTGGCTTCTGACAGCAGGAAAATAAAAGGGAGGGAAAATAGAATGTGGTGTAAAGCAGTTTAAATCAAGATTTCAGATCAAGATTTTTTCAGCCAAAAAAAATTTTAAAAAACCATTAAGTCTAATCTCACAGTTATAGTCAAACACAACTTTTAACTGAACAAAAACAAAATGCTTTTTTTCCTTATTTGCACAGTGATTTGAGAGTTTGAACTTGGAAAAGCCAGTTTTTTGTTTTGTTTTGTTTTTTTTTTTCACCCATAACCATTTATTACAGTTCATTCAGTGCACACAGGGAAAATCATGTTCACTTATGTACTTCAAAAGCCATTTAAGGACATGTTGACATGTTGTGGGACATACATATTGCTGACAAACACACAGGTACGCTGAGTCACTCAGTGCATTGATTGACTCTGCAGAGATTGTGCACAGGCTGAATTGGCCGTCACATGTAGATCTAACCGGTCCCGGTGACCTCACTGGCCCCACACATGTTAACGATCTCAGCATGGTAAACAGACACCGGCTTACATGCAGCACATGACGAAATGAACCTGAACCCCATTACTCAGAGTAACAACATGAGAGCAACAACAACAAAAACACACTGTTAAAAAAAAAAAAGTGATATTTCTGATGCTGTTGTTTTTAGGATTCACTTTGACCTGCTGTTTTCTTAGACTAGCTGTTGAATGCTTTTGATTTGATGTGAAAAAGCAGAGAGGCGTCAGTCTGCCTCTTGTCACCTGTTTCACTGAGCAAGTAGCTTTTTTTTAAAGTGCCTCTCCCATCTATTTTAGAGCCAGCAGAAAAATGCTCCCCCCGCTGGAAAGATGAGGCCATTCAAAATGGTAATATTTATCCTCCCTCTCTGCACTGCTTTTCCTCCTCTCTGTCAGTGTGGCTGAGCCCTGGAGCACTCATGAAAAATGTAGAGCTTTTCACTGAAAACTGAGAAGCTGCCTCAGATTCTAACCTCCTTTGGCTTTTGCTTTACATCTTTAACACCTTGAATGACATGATTAACTTAAGATGAGATGACTTGGGTTAAAAAAATCTTTTCTCTTTTTTTTTTCCCATCCATCACCACTCACCAGGCTTCTGGGGAATGTTTTACTGAAATCTAATTTAAATGCCATTTTTGTGTAGATATGTCTCTGCACACAGTCATCCTGTCTTTTATTTTCATTGCATTAATTTTACCTGAGGTTAGAAGAGCTAAGTTTTTGGTTGTCCAGGTTGTGTGGTAATAAATGCAAAATAATATCAAAATGTATTTAATGCAGTCATTTTTACAATACTGTGTGTGCCCAGTTAAATTAATTCATGGTTAAAAGTACAGTTAACCATTAAAGTCCATAAGTTCATCAGGGTTTCCTTGAAATTACTATAGTTAATTGTTCAGTTATAGTTCAATTGGTACATTTTGAATTAACTCGTTTTGATTAAATGCAAAGCATAATTTAGAGGTTGTGTTCAGACTGTTCACTTGTTCACTCATTCACCCACTATATAGCGTTTGCTACATAGAAGACTCACTACGGGTGAGCGCAGACAGCAGTTGGCACATTTCGGACACTACTTGGATGTTAAATTGTTACATAATTTTGCGCCAAAAATCTGTAATTATTATCTTTGATTATCTTTGTCGCATGAAAAAAAAGCCAGAGCATCTTCATCACGTAGAGTCAAAATACATTCAAATAGATGCTGTCTTAAAAGACATGCAACTTTTACACATATTTCATGTGGTATGTTTGTTTGAATTTGTTTCTACAGAGTTTAGTCTGTTTTTTGTCAATTCGTATTGTTTTGACAGTTTGTGTTGTTTATAAAAATATGGTCTTGACAGGCGCTTTAACAATAATTTTTGAAAGCCTGCTGTTCAGGCAGAGGAGGAGACGGGCAACTGCACGGTCCAGATGTCTGAGGAGTGTGATGCTCCCCAGGCACTCTCAACGGGTAGTGAAATGTCATTAGGCAGCAGCTAGCCTGTTAGCAAGCGACTGCTTCTGCAGCATTTTCACGAGACAAGCCACAATGCATGATGGTCTAGCTTGATCGATCTAGTGTACACTACAAAATGACCAATCCTCTATATAGTGGACTATGTGGTGAGTGAGTCTATAGTCACTGCACGGACAGTTAGCTCAACAAGTACACAATTCAACATATATAAAGAATATCATTTCCACTCATAAAATAATAAAGAATTCAAACTTAATTTGGGTTCAATGGATCAAATATTTGAGGAAAATCTAGGAATCAAAACACATTTTTAAACCCAACGCAAACTTAAAATAAACTCCGTCATTAGTAGCTAATTCTAGTTCTTCTTCTGGCTTTTTTTCCAGGACACTTTTGGATATTTTTAGGAATTAAAGGACCCATACTAAAATGTTCAAATTTCTCTTCATGTCATAATTGTCATCAACCAACCAATCTAGTAAAGACCTAAGTGCAAATGACATAACATGATGATAATAATTTGACAATGTGATAATAAAATGACACATCCACTATGCTGTGGTATTCAGGAACAAGGACAAAGTAGCTAAACAGAACACAAATAAGTGCACAACAGTTGTATGAAGCATCAGAAATGAACAAAATGAAAGAGGCAGGAAATGTTTAACCTGTATAGCATACAGAGGAATGTGTGAGTGACAAGCCTGAGTTGTTACATATGCATTTTAATGACAAGCATGTAAGGTGCTGCCTGTGTTAAACGGCCCAGCCTGGTTGTTCCACATGAACATGTGATGAGGTTAGAAGATGACATGTGGAAGAGTCATGAAGCTAAAAGTCATAGGACAAGAAATTCAGTGATTTCATCTCGGTCTCCAGGATGTTTTGATGAGCGCTCTTCATTGTTTTCAAGTTTTATAGACTAATTGGTTCATCAAAAAATAATTGGCAGATGATTCAATAATGAAAATAATCTTAAACTACATCATAGTCCTGCATCCTAGTTCTGGGCTAAATGGTTAAAGCTCCTATTGAGACAAACTGGTTGGGAAAGCACTGGAGAACAGCTTCACTTGGACTAACTAACTAACTCATTTGCTTTGCTCTATGTTTGGCTCCTCAGTTAATCAACTAACAAGTAATTAGTCATGGGTCTGTAAGCATGCAGTGGAGGCTTTCCACTTTCCTCTGTCTGTGTCTTTTCCTCACTCTTTCCCACCAATCAGCAGAGCTTTTCCTACCACTGTAGGACACGAAGGCCAATTTCAAAAGCTTTTGCTAATAGACACATTTTAAATGAAAGAAGCGCACAGTCTTTCAGACATCACGCCTGGCAGCTGTTTTATACTCTACACCGGTCACTGGTGCATTCAAGGACACTTCAGTCAGTGCTGTTACAGCTTTAAATGACCTTTTCATAGAGCGCTGCACTGTGCTGCTGTGAATGGGCCAGACTAATCTCTGGTCCTCTCTAATGACTGTCGACATAAAAGGATGACTTTAAAAACTGTCTCAGTGCAGTTTGAAATAAGTTTTAGAGGAGTGTAAGAATTATTTATTCATGTAAATACAAGATAGTATGAATTCAGTTTTCTTGATAGCACATTCTATGTCTTTCCACACTGCATCACTTTGTCCTTGATTTAGATTAATAAGCCAAATACACCAACTTAAATTTGTCTTTGATTGAAATTGCATAGTTCTCCAGTAATGACAGCGTTGCTAATCGATGCCGACTGTGCAGGGAGTCAGTGGTCTTCTACATTTACTGCAGTGATGTCTTTCATCAGGGAAGAGCGACCAGACAAACAGGGACAGATTTACTGTAAGAAAACGGTTCAGCACAGAGGTCCACAAGCAGACGGTCCTGCAGCTCAGTGTGCAGCAGTGGAGGCAGAGGCGGTGGCAATATGGCTGATTTCTGAGGTCGATGGGGCCAAACACTCACTGTAAATGTACATCCAGGGCAAAGACGAGTGCGCCTTTAGCCCGTAGTGAGCTCACACTTCACTGATGGTCAAGTTCAAATTGAGGTTTAATCACCAAAAACTGCAACGCCCTGCCCTCTGTTCAGTTACTGTTTGAAAATAAATGAAGGTAATTGTTGCGCTGTGCTTTTCATACTTATATTTATCCCCACCTGTAAATCCTGTCTCATCTATTGCACCTGTTTTTCTTCACAAAACCAGTGCTTGCAAATAATGTGACCTCAGTAAATCCAGCATTGTTATAATTAGTCTTTTGTTAAAAGCGTGTCTTTCTGTTTTTTTGTGATTAAAAGATACACAATCTATTTGAGTGTTGGTGAGTGTTTTAGCACAACAGAGGAGTTTAGTTTGTTGAAGCACGTTGTATCTTCATGGGAGTGAACTGGGCTGTTATCTTGCTCCTGTTTGTTGTCTGCGGAGCAGCTGGCATTTGTCTCTGTGTGACATCATCATCATTACAGTCTGTCTCTCGGCTGCTCGGCTCAAGCAGACACGTGTTCAAATTCAAACTGAGACGCATGTTTGTTACTGTATGTCCAGCATTTAGTTTTGTTGTCTTCCCTGCCCCAAATTTAAAGCCTCATATATTTTCTTCTCTGTGTTCAAATCGAAATAGTCTGGTTTCGTCAGCTTTGTTGTGGTGTGTAAGTTTAATTGGGGTTCAGTTCTGTGCGTCTCAGGAGAGATCTCACTCAATAATGTTTGGTCTCTGGAGATCGCTGCGTGACAATTCACTCAATCCATCTCTGTCTCTGCAGTAGCTCATTTCCAGATTTAAATGAGGCCAGTGATGAGAACAACAGCTGTTCTGACAAACCATTCATGACAATGACAATGGATAGAGCCACTTGTAAAAGTATAAGTCTATAGCTATTAAAAAAAGCTTTCAATGCATGACATACACATGTGCCAGAGCAAGGATTAGGGCGCATTTGTTAAATATATTTTTTTCACGAAATATCTCAACATCTCCTTGGATGTTAAAATATAAAGAGGGGCTTGCCACACACCACACAGCAAAAACTCAGCCCTGGACCCTTTTCTGAACTTTGAATGATAATAAATAGTGTTTTAGCACAACAGAGGATATATATATATATATATATATATATGTGTATGTGTGTGTGTGTGTGTGTGTGTATGTATATGTATATGTATATATATATATATATATATATATATATATATATATATATATATACATATACATATATACACACACACACCTATAACACCTATATACACACATACATAGATTAAAGTAAAAAACATGCAGTTTAATTGAGTAACATCATTTCCGTCACTTGCTAGTTACTAGGTGACAGAAAGGTAGGTGCATTTTAAATAGTCAGCAAACCACCTTGACCTTCTGTGATGTTAAAATGTTTGAACACTGGGTGCTTTAACAATCCATTAAAGCTCATTTTTGTTCATTAACCCCCATTTGTAAGAATTTATTATATTTTTATAATCTTACCTTTTTTTAATGTGATCACATGCGGTCAGTAAGACAAACGTTTTCTGGCTAAAGGGCTTTTATCCTGACTGGCACCGACCTGCACTCTATGTTGCCCCCTGTTGGGTCAGGGTGGGTTTTAAAGTGCTGGTAAATGTAATGATATCTCACTAACACTTTGAGATTTACAGTATTAATTACTCAGGATGCATAATATGAACACAGGACATGGTATCAGGCCAATGATAATTTACTGCTATTGCACAGTGATTTTTAACGATGAGTGGGATTTGTATTTTTTTTTGCAAGCCCTCAGTGAATGTGTACAGCTCTAACCATATGTAGGCCTCTCCATCCTTTTTTAGCTCTGTAGGGGAAGCTCTGACAGTATTTATAATGAATGACATAAAAAAGAGATCCCTGCACTTCATTCTAAAGTGCAGGATAATCTTCTCAAACTTTAACCTTCACCAATGGGAGCCTTCTGTTGTTCCCCAGAGCTTACCCTGAACTTTAAGGGGAAAGGTTCACCAACTAATGTGCCCTCCTCAGGTAAGACAGAGTAACCAGGGACATCTGGCTCAGAGCATCATGTCAATTGAGGGCCCAGGGTAAAAGAGATTCCCCACATCCAGAAATTATTCATGACCGGCTTTGACCTAAAGTAATCAATCAGGGAGGGAATATATCTGTGCAAAAGCCTGCTGCAGGGCCGCTGTGGTGAGGCGCCATCAATAGCTATGTTCCTGTTTGCAAGAGTAAAGTAGAACCATTAAGGAAGAATACTGTTGTTTAGAATAGATAGGCCCTGTTGTTTACCTCAGGGGTTTGTCAGGAATGCTTGGAGGTAGCTGCTGGAGCGTAATTACATGGATATTTACTCTAAAAAGATACAACTGGTAAAAAAAAGACATTTGGGGTAAGTAGAGAAATTTAATTAAGGTAGTCTAAAAAGTTTTTCAGATTGATTGTGCTATTTTGAAACTAAAATGTATTTTATGTACATGGAATTTCAAGGTGCTTCTAAAAATATTGAATGTGATAGTCGTACATTTATCTTGAATTTTTGTATATACTTTCATATCGAAAGAAATGCAAAGTGCTTCAAGTAATTCAAGCTCCATTTGTGTCAAGAGTTTTATATATATATATATAATTTGATATTTAATTTAAATATAATAAAAAATCATTTAAAAGTATTTAAAAAATGACAAGTTCACAGTTGCATGTAATGTGAGAGCATGTGTAATGTTTTTATAACATCAGCATCAGCTTCACAGGACATTTTACATTTTTTATAAATAAATGTAATAAATTATAATAATAAATTCAATATTTTTGTGTTGTTCAGCCTTCTTTACAGAACCATTGATCGTTAGCTCAATGAGGCTTAGCTAAAAGTTCTACATTTATTCAGTCCAAATACATAACAGAATAATTTGTAGCTACCCACAGAGTGATCCCAAGAAGCAGGAAACGAGGAAAAACTGTAGCCGTCAGCTCTGTCCTCTCAGACAACAGATTGTTTCGGTGTTAGACTCTGTCTGATGAACGCTTAACAGTTGTTTAACAAACTCCAAACAAGATAAGTCCATGGCAAGGACATCACCTCACCAAAAAGTTAAACTGGTATCAAGCCTTCTTTGCAAGCAGATTTGCCTCATAGGACCTGGCTGTTAGCATCTGTTGCATGTTGATCACATCTACTTGTCACACACTCACACTTAGTAATGGAGTCAGTAATCCCACGGTAAGCATTTTAACTGTCAGTCGGATTATATAGAGTAAATACTGACTCTTCATTAACTCTCAAGTTTGTACAAGTGCACTTAAAAATAAATACAAATAAATAAAGAAGATGTCATTTTGACTGTGGAAAGAATGAGTCCAGGTTTCTGTGTGCATAGTGAAGTAGATCACTAAAAATGTTAGCTGTTGATGTACCTACTAGCTGCAGGAATGATTGTTGCAGCTAGTTTGAAAGAAAAACAGTGTGAATAAGTGAAACAATTTATTGTTTCATTTGTTTAAATCAGTAATTCCTGATACAGTGTCAGTTCAATTCTCTTCAAACCCTCATGTATTATATTTTACAATGTTTTTGTGTGACCTTCATATTTATTTTTTTAATTCTTACTTGTACTTTTATTATAATTATTATTTTTCCTTGCACACTATTCTTTTTTCAGCACAGCATGCCACCTTGCATTTCACTGCACATGTTTTATGAGCATATTAAAAACACATCTTTTGAATTTTGAACCTTAATCACTATAATGAGCTACATACAGAAAAATATTGTAGCCTTACATTTAACGCCAGCCTGTCTGTGTTTAACATTTACAGTCTTAAGTGTTTGACCTTTCCATTGCACCCGTCCTTAATGGAGTATTAATTAAGTCTGAGAGCTTACCAAAGAGTTGGTCTGAATAAACAGCAATATAAGACACTCTCTCAGGAATCACAGAGAAGTTTCTATGTAGATTTTATGTGTTAGTGCAGCGGGCACAACGTTTTCCAGCTCATGGCCCACTTTAATAATCTCATAAATGTTTGTGGCCTATGTCCAACCCCATAACAATACGGAGGCCAAATGATGTGTTCTCAGAGCAATTGTTACTGGAATGATAATGATCAAACACTCAGGACTGAACTGAAAGCTCAGTTTTTTGTTTTTTTTTTTGTTTTGTTTTGGTTTTTTTTGTTTGAGGGAGGGGGGGAGTCATTTGTCAATTCACCACGTGGCCCTTGACTCTCAATCAATCAATCAATCAATCAATCAGACTTTATTTGTATAGCAGTTTTCATGCAAACACAACTAACACAAAGTGCTATACATAATAAAAACTCCCTCACCCCCCACTGCAACACACACACACACACACACACACACACACACCTTTCAATGTAATTTTCCCTGTTGCTAGCCAGCTACCTATTTTGATACAGTTTTTGCCTTGGATATAACACACACAATAGCACAAACACACACAGTCAGACTCAGGTAGTATTGGATGTGGCTGGGTGGTCTGGCTGGGGACAGCATAGAAGCTCCTGTAACTGGCTTATCACAGTGATTTAATTTGAATCACTTTAATCAGCTTTAATATGAAAAAAAAATAGAAGAACTTTGAAAATTCTAATGTTTTTAAAGATCACTGCATTTTAAAACTAAAAATTATTCTATTATTACTTTCTTTTTTTGTTTTACCTAAACCGTACTGCTCTGCAAATGATTTGCAATACCTTCACAGCCCACCAGTTGGCCCACAGATTGGGCACCACTGTTGTTGTAAGGTAAAACAGAATACGTTGCCTGTTGTGTGGAATTACACTAAACACAAATGAGATCATTTTCAGTTGGAGCGAGGCCATTTTCAATAAAATCACCCTATTCCCAACTCACTTCTGTTAGTTAGTGTATATCTGTCAGTCCGTCCAATATCACAGTTCTAACCTGTAATATTGGACGGACCTTGGATTTGTGGGCAACTCTCTCGATGTGACTCAATTTTAATTAGTTTTTAAATAAACTATTAACCATCTCATGAACCTCCTGTTTATCATGAACCTCATTAAAACTGTCACATATTTGCAATGGTTGTTAGAGATATGTGTGGTTACCCGTAAGTCACAGATAAATCTACCATATGTGGACAATTGTATTATGTTTACGCCAAACTTTAATGTAGAAATACGCGATTTTTATTAGTTGTAATGGACAGTTCAGAATTCATTATGCAATTCATGAAATCAGGAAGGAAATCCTACCAAAGACCCAGCATTCTACAGTTGATACAGAGATATCTGGACGTGCTTTTTTAACAAGTTGGAATTTGATGTTCTGTCTATTAACTAGTCAATCTTAATTTAGATTTTAGTAGTAAGATGTTTATACTGTATTTACATATCCTAGATAAAGTTTTTGCTGATATGCACTTAATATACACCTTCAATATGAATCCATATTGATGTATTTTACATCAGCAAAACCGCCATATCTTCTATTGGACTTTCTGATCACGTTAAAATGCATTGTTTATACCTTGTATGAAAATTTAATTATAGGGATATTTTTCCCCAGTGACAAAATTACAAATATCATCAATTAAAATTTTGGTACTAAAACTAAAACTAACTAAATTGTAATTAATACACATAAAGATGACCTTCAAAAATTAAATATTAACACTGCTTAGCTTCAGTATAGTGAATCTTTAGATTCATGAATATCTCACTTTTACACGTTTGAGCTCAGATTGCATCTCAACAGGGAACTGCTGCTGTTTTTGTAAAAGTTTCATCTGTGAAATTTTGTTTCTATGTGTTTTCTATCAAGATAATTCCTGAATTAATAAACCATGTACGACCACCAACATAATTTCCATGATTATACCCAAATTAAAAAACAAATTCAATTAAGTCTACAGTACCAGTATCTTTGGGTGAAAATGTCACAGTATGTAAATGGAAGCATATGTAACTCTTCTGCATTAAAATGTCTAAAAACGAATATAAAGATGTACTTATATTATCCCATATGTTTCCAGCAATTTTGAAACCTAGAGAAAGCTGTAATTTTAATTACATCATTTGGTCTCCTGTTAATGGCGTCACATCACCTTTGTGCTTGCATCAGTATTGTGGTCAACATTTTCTTTGTGTCCAGACGGCCATATTTTTAACAGAATATTTTAACCAGATATAGGATTTTAGTCATCTGACATCAGGATCTTAAGTTACCGGAGAAACAAGCTGAGCAGGCGTTAGCGGCAGCTCAACTCACAGCCCGTCAACTCGCAGCCCCTATGGGGAAATGTGAAACTGCTTTATTCAGTGTTTTCACCTGTTTTAATCACCTGATCCATTTGTTTTTGAGAGGTTGAAACCTCTGCAGATAATTCAGCTCCTGGTAAAAAAAAAAAAACCCTGTAAATATGAATATGGCACTGAGTCTGACAATACTATGATAAGAAAGTTAAGAGATATGTGTTGCAGTTTCTTCATAGTTGGTTTACTCTTGTAAAAATAAGTTATTGGCGTTCCAACAAATCCCAACAAAATTTGAGAGTTTTAAAATATTTTTAAAATTATATAAATATATAATAAGTGCATTAATGGGCAACTGTGCTTTTTTTTATTTTAATTTTTTTTTATTTTTATTTGTAATTGCTGATGTATGACTTGGAAGAAAAAGTCCCTTACAACCCCATGTAAAATGTGTGAGGGACATGTGGAGCACCAGAGGGTGTAAATCTGCCAAGTTTGTACCTTGACTACCTCACAATGTTTCAAGAGTCAGTGGCCCTTAATTTAATACGACTGCCAGGCCCATCTCAGTCTATTTTTACAATGTGTGTGTGCTTCACAGCACATAGATGCAGTGCTGTCCAGATCATCTTGTTCTCCACAACTAATGAGATTAAAAAGCCAACACTCCACAGTCAGAAATGTCACTTCAACATAAGTGGGGTGACATGTTTAAGTCGCTTTAGTGTCATATTATATCTGGACCATAATCCTTTTGTCAGGCTTTCCGTCTCCGGGTTTCCACCTGTATTACAGGATTATCGGCACCTCACTGTACACAGTTGTCAAGGTTGTCTCGTATAAGGGGAATCCTGATATATTTTATTATTCATAGATCTCAGAATTGTTATCCAGACAAAGCAGAAGAGAACATTGTCACATTGAACTAAATGTATAGTTAATTTACATATGTCAAATGTAAAAGCAGCAAGAATAGATTAAAAAAGCTCTGTATTCATAGTTAGAGTTTTACACCACTGTCTATATTTTTCAAACCTGTGAAGGGAGCCTAGAACGATGAGTTGTTAGTTAAATCCAGTCTAATGTACTTGATGCTGAGTTCCCATTCTACATGTTCAAATCCACTACAGTTAAAAACATTATTTTTATTCTGAATCTATAATGAGGGGAAAGTAATTTAATTCAGAATTAAGTGACAAGACTATAATTGTTGTTGAGAGTGTACAGGTTGAGAGCATTTGTCACATTTCATTCACCTTTGTTGAACAATTAAATCCTAACTACTGTTCAATAATGTATGTACAAATACTGAGCCAACAATTATTAAACCATGTAATGGTTAGGCTGAGGGTGAGTTTGAGGGTTTGTGCAAAAATGTTGAATTGTTGGTCAACTATCCAAATAAAGTTACTGAATTGTTAAATAGCTGAATACCTAAAAAAAAAATAAATCTGCTAAATAAATAAGCGGGTAGTTTTTAATCACACTGATTCAAATCCCCTGTAAATCACGAGGAAATTAAATGTAAATGACACTGTAAACAATTACATTTGAAATGCACATGAAATGATTTTGTGACATTGATATTCAGTCACACACCTTAGGCTTGGTTTTTAGGAAAAACTATTTAATATAGAGCACTAATTAAAATGTGACAAGAGAAAAACTTTGCTGTAGTACCCGCAAGGCAAAAACTAAAGGAGGGCCCTTAACTAATCCACAATTTGCAAACGGTATAGGGTGATATACTTGAGAAATACAACCGAGGTCCACAGCTTTTCAAACTTCTCAGTACTGCACATCAACCCTAATTATCTGTATTTCTTCATAATCCTGTGCACGAAGAGTATTGATCGTGTGCAGCCAGTGTGCAAGCGTGCAGACTGGCCGTGATTCAGAGAGTTCAGACAAGTGCAAGCAGCAGGGATTTTAAAGCCAAAACTGCACGCATCTTTACTCAGACATCGCCATGTGTTCACGCATTCACATGCTTCCATGTTTCTGGTTCACTTCTGTGATCCATTAACCAACAACATGTTCTTTGTTCCTGTATTTAGTAGCCTGGTAATTTGCTAAGAAGGTAAGAGGCATCTGTAACCAAACCATCTCTAAATGAGCATGGAAGCTTTACGGACAATTTCAGAGAAAAACAAAAAAGTTAATATAAAGTTCATATTCTGGAAACAAATTGTATTTTTCACTTTTTTGCATAAATACTGGTCTGTTGCTTGTCTATTTCAGATGTTCTTGTGTTTCTTGATAAGCAGACAGGATCATAGGAGACTGGCGCTAGAAATTAATTTGTAATAGCTTTAGTGAAATTGCAGAGTTAATAATGTTTGAAATATAGGTATGCCATTATTTCTTTG
The DNA here is from genome assembly GCF_046630095.1 of Trachinotus anak. Taxonomy (NCBI): domain Eukaryota; kingdom Metazoa; phylum Chordata; class Actinopteri; order Carangiformes; family Carangidae; genus Trachinotus; species Trachinotus anak. The sequence continues at coordinate 3,500,054 of NW_027273867.1, forward strand.
CCCCTCTGTAATCAGTTTCAAGCTCTCTCCATGCGCCTCGAAAGAGAAAAATAAATGATGCCATACTCAGATTCACAGGACAACTTGATAAGCTGAAGTAATTGGTGGACTTGTGAGAATGTTCGGAACTAAAAATGAAAGGCTGGCTTACTCCTGAAGTGTCAATATAATTCTGTGTATTTCTTGTCTCAATTTTCTTGTCTGACTTTATTGACTTTACTGGCTTTACCATACCATAGCATCATCTCCTGTAATTTTTACAGTTACAAATAAAAATTCAATTAATATTGCAGTTAGTTATGAGTTGGCTCTAAATTTAAAAGAACTATATATATATATATATATATATATATATATATATATATATTCAAAATATAAAAGAAAGTTCTGTATAAATGAAAAGTGAAAGTAAGCACATGAATTGATAAAAATAAATAAAAATAAAAAATAAAAATCATATTTAACTACAGAAATTCGTTAGCTGGTAGTACAGTGCTAACTGATTTCTGAAGTTTTATCCATAACCTGAAATGTAGCAACCAGGAGCTCCTTTTTATGATTCTTAAAGGTTTTATGTCTACATATGTGTGTATTTACATTCACATTCATAGCAAACAGCATTTTGTAAAACTACTTTATACAACAACCTGTTATGGTGAAGTATTGAAGAAATGTTGCTACATTATTGAAGAAGGCATTATTGATCCCAACAGATACACATCCTCGCCATAAGGCTTATCCCATCTTTATAGAACAGGAGGCCTAATCAATATGGCTGCGTGTAACTAGGATAATAGGTGTATTATCTGAAACAGATCACGCAATTTGTCGCTCAGCGTGTTGCATTCGTGTGTCTTACATTTTGGGGAACCAATATTGATTTTGCAAATAACGGCCATTCTTGCTTTGGGCTGAAAAGTGTCATCACCAGACTTTTTTTTTTTTAAGTTTTATTTTTTTAAGATTTTAGTATCAATAATACAGAATTAATGAGTTTAATGAAAAAAAAGTTTTTTCAGAACAGTAAAAACTTTGGTCTGTTTTGCTGTGTGTGTGCATTTTTTTTTTTTTTTTTTTTAATCTTGGGGTGTATATTTGGATGTATATACATGTTATTGTATACATCATAACAATAGTTCATAATTAATTTAAATGTTGTTTTGTCCAGTAATCTAAGTAAAGTTAGTTTTTAATCAGCTTATTGTTCTCATTATGTTTTCTCAGGAATTCTCAAACTAAAATACTGTTAAGATCTCTGTCTTTCATCCATGCACTAGAGGTTAAGTACATAATCTTAATTGTAAAAAGTCTGGGTTGCATGTGAACTAAAAACTCTTAAAATCTTCTTTGTGTCATAACATTCGCGAAATAGTTGGCAGGAATAATTATATGGCTTTAATCTAAGCGAGCTTGTTTACGGATTCTGTTTAAAATACCCACAGGATAAGCAAGGGAGTTAATACACAGAGGTTAAAGGTTAAAGTGTTAGGAAAGGTATTCAGAGTTAGGAGAAATACTGATTCTTAAACAATATGAGAAGCCTCTTTAAACAGGTTTTTCACCTCAAGCCTTTTTGGAACTTTTCTCCGCTTTCTTGAGAATTCTTTTCCACCCGGTGGATGTTACTGGATGGTATTTACTGTAGGTGCGACACGCAATGTCTTAATCTGTGACATCACCAAGGTCTGTGGCACATCAAGGATTTGTGGAGTATAAGATTAGAGCTCTGCGTCGTCATAAATCTCTGCTTCACAATTCAGTGGGTGGTGGCGGGTGGGATGGTTGCTAGGTGCAGTCCGTTGTCTGTGGATAAAATGTTTGTTCGTCTATGTGAGGTCAGCCTCTATGAAGTTTTTTTTTCAGACCAGGAAACTTCTGATTGTTGCATTCACATGGCTTTACGTCTCGGAAAAGATTTTTTTTAGGACCTATTGATATTGTTTTGGTTTTTTGGCAGGGGGTTTTGAGAAAAGAGTTTACCCAGAACTTTTGAGGGTGTTCTTCTGTGGCTCTCCATGATGAACTACTGCATACCAGACATGTATGAGATGCCTCATGTTGGAGTAGGGGGATACACAATGCAGGGCAGTGGGGAACCCTGCATGTACCCAGGCGAGGGGCCAGGGTATGGACACTGTGAGCCCCAACCCCTGCACCACCCACCCTGCATGGAGCAGGCTTGCCTGCCCAGCCAGCACTACTCCTGCTCATACGCTGGTGGCCCTCCTGTTTTTAAGAGTGAATTTTGCAGCTTGGAGATCCCTCTTAGTCACTACCACCATCAGCCTGAGTATTTCCCTGAGATCAAATCGGACTTCTCACACCTGCAGTGGATGCAGGAGGCACACAAGAAAGGTATTACGTCTTGATTGTGTTTTGCTTCCATCTCCTCGGTGAACGGGGGATTTTTGGTTGGGAACAGTTGCTGTGTGTGTTCTGTCAGGCTGTGAACTGAATGATGAAACTGTTTTTAAGGTTTGTGGTTGTCTCTCTGGACTGAGTGTTCCGCATTTCTTGCTGTTTTTTCAAGATAGTTTGGTAATTAGTGATGACTCCTCCTTAATCAATGAATCAATGATGTCTGGGATTTTCAAATTAAGTCTGATAAGCGTAAATCCAAGACTTAAGGCATCATGTGGTGGCGAGTCTGTGAATAGGACTTGGTGCATCTGATGGTCAGAGATTCTGAGGCGGGTGGGGGGTTCCTTATTGATTGGTGTTGGGGCAACAGAAGGCTGACGCACTTATTGATCGGTTTCTTAACCTCTGGTGTCTAAGGTCAAAGTGCTGATCTCATTAAGCCAAATCTCAGAAATGGGCCAGGTGTTAACTCAGCGAGTGAACCAGGAGCAACGGCGCTATCTGCAGAAGTCAGCGCCAGTCAAATTTTAGCTGTTGTCCCATTGGAGTCAGCCTCCCTATGTGACTTTCCACAGCAGCACCATTTACATACCAATTCACACTTACATGTTACAAACTGACACAAAGGAATCCAAAAATAAAACAACACACCTCTTAATTTACCAGGTAATTTAAAGTAAACATTAATGAAAAATGTGGTGGAAAACTTGAGAAATGTGAGTGAGACATCCCAGTGAATGAAACCAAATAAAAAAACTGTTCAGACTACGACTCCAGGGACCTTTTTTATTTTTCAATTAAATCTAATATTAACAATTTGATCTTCTCTCCAGGTTACATACCAAGTTACCTAGACAAGGATGAGCTATGCGTAGTGTGTGGGGACAAAGCCACAGGCTATCACTATCGCTGCATTACCTGTGAAGGTTGCAAGGTAATGCCAGCGAATCTTTGAATGAATAATAGCGTCACCATCATCATCATCATCATCATCATCATCATTTGAAAAACAAGTTCTGAGCATTTGACCATCTGCTCTTTAGGGTTTCTTCAGACGGACAATCCAGAAGAATCTTAACCCGACCTATGCCTGCAAGTACGAGGGGAAATGTGTCATCGACAAAGTGACCAGAAACCAGTGCCAGGAATGTCGCTTCAAGAAGTGCATTGCGGTGGGAATGGCAACCGACTGTAAGTTGTGTAGGCCCGGATCGCCTCAGTAACGTGATACTCACAGCAAATTCATGTGGGTTTGTCTGCGTCTTCATGTTTTGTCTTATTTGTTTATTTTAATGTGGAACATCCACCTGCACACATGAAAATTTGCCTTTCATTAAATATGACAAAAAGAAATTGTGCAAATTAGCAACTATAATGATAACTGATTAATCATTTTTAAAGACCATTTTTAATACTTTTTCACCTTGATTGCACAGGCATAGCTCTTTGTAAATGTAATGAATTGGAGCTGACAGCAGCCTCTGAAGGAGTAAAGTACCAACTTAAAACAGCCACATTTGATTTTTTAAATCTTTCTTTTTATTTGAGTAGAAAGTCAACAGGTACAAACCATCTGACATTATATGCTTTTGTTAAAACAGCTGCATTTCAAGCTTTTCAATGACTGCTTGATAGTCCAAATACAGACTTTGGATGGAGCATCGGTGACAAATGCATGTGAAGGTCCCATATAGTATAAAGGTAGATGTCCATGTGTTTGTGATTATAAAGCAGCTCTAGGTTCTATATTAATACTGTGAAAGTATCAAAGCCTCAGTCCACAGAGAAATGCAGTTTTTTAACTTTAAGCAGCCCAGCCCACCATTGGTTTCTCTGAAATCTGTTATATTGTTGTTTAATCACAAAACTACACTGACATGGTGTTTGGTTCTTAAAATCACAAATATATCTTCTTATTGATAATTTCAGACACAAGTGTAAAATATGGGACCTTGAACCTAAATCTCAAGCCTCTTCTAATGGTAATGCAGTTGTATGATTTCTGTAAAACCCTTCAAATTCACCGTGCAAGAACATTAAGAACAGAACCATTTAACCTTAAGTAAAGAGCTGCTTGTGAACATTGACCTTGTACTTACAGTTTTATTCTATATGAGCACCACTGAAAGTTAATTGTCACCTGAATTGTATGTGATTTGCTTGTGTTTGAACAATTAATTTCTGCTTTTTTCAGGAATGAAAAATCAGCAGCAGTGCCCTGCATTTTCAAATATATCACCAGTTTGTCATGTCATGCATTTCCCTCCTCCTCCTCCTCCTCCTCCTCCTCTTCCTCCTCCTCCTCATTCCTGTCCACCCTCATTGTCTCCCTTTTTCTTCTTCTGCTACTTCCCCTCCTTCCACCCCAGTGGTGTTGGACGACAGCAAGAGGCTGGCCAAGCGGAAGTTAATCGAGGAGAACCGGGAGCGCCGTCGGAAGGAGGAACTGCAGAGGACGGTGTGGGACCGACTGGAGCCCACCCAGGAGGAGTGGGACCTCATCCGTATGGTGACTGAGGCCCATATGGCCACAAATGCCCAAGGCAACCACTGGAAGCAGAAGCGGAAATTCCTGGTGAGACATCCTCCTCCCTCCCTCCCCTCCTGACCACAGCCTTCATTGTATTGATTACCCTGCCTCATCCAATCCCCCTCCCACCCCCTACCTTCCCCACCCACCCCTCCCACCCATCCCAGACCCTGTCCAAGTCATGCCCTTGTCTCCTCCACCTCCACCACGTCCACTCTGCCACAGTTCCCTGTGTTAATATGTCCATGTGTTTTTTGTATCTCCTTGTAGAATGGGGAGAATTAGCTGGACGATGGAGAAAAGTGTGTTCCTCAACGCAGCTGCACTAATTTATAATGGAACATCTTATTCTTGTCTTTTTCTTTATGTCTTACAACGCAATGATCCTTAATCGCTAATACTAATGACTGGCTTTTTTTCATGCTCTTTCATTTTCCTTTCTTTGTGTTTGTAGCTTTTGATTTCACACCTCAACCTTTTTGACTAATTTTGTTTCTTTTCTGTAAAGTTTTAATCGCTCTGTCCAGATTGAAAGCCTGTTAGCTGCTGACTTTATTTTGGGTTTCTATGGCGCGATCAGAGGAGACACTCCCTGGATTCCACTGAGCGTGGGTCCACAAAGTCGCGTCCGTGACACGGTTTTGTCTCTGTCTTCCGTACAGCTTCATACCACACTGTGAGCGCCCAATTTTGTTGACTTTTATTCACTCCGTCCCACCCATGGTGAAAATTGTCTGATATGATATATGATTGGTATGCAGTACAGAGTGTTTTATTTTGAAAATTGATAGGATGCTCTAGGCCGGTCCTCTCTCCGACTTCCTGTCTGGCTCAGTCAGCTCTGTGTAGCTTGACATGACTTCTGTCAAAGATAGACAGCACGTATCTTTAATCCACAGACATGCTTTTACTTTTTTTTTTTTTTTTGGTCCGGTCGCACAAACACACCTGCGGTTCGTTCTGGCGTTACTTGTGTGCGCTTTTCCCGATCCATAAGCAAATCCAGTTGGTGGCAGCAATGCATCACAATGTTGTTCGCCATTGCCTACAAAACAAAAAGAGAAAATATAATGTACAAACTCTTAACGAGAGAACGGGAGCACCATTAGGCTCTCTGTATTGTTTCGAGAAGAATCATATAAATGACGGCTCACCTTGCACAACCTCTCTTTGTTATCTGGAGGATGTGCAGTCAGCACACAGTCCACAGGGTCACACATTTCTTTGGGCAGCACGCAGACATCCACACAGGGGTCCTCGCAGACATGGGCAGACATTTACATCACACAGACCCTTGCGGACATGTGGATGCAGAAAGCATGACTTGGCCCTCAGTGGAGCGGAAGGAGAGCTGCTACTGTAACACACCGATGCTTCTGGTGGAATCACAGACTTTGTCTAATTTAAACACTTAAGCTTTACACATACAGTAGTACTGATTTCACTGCTCACACACTTTCATCACATTAATTGGTGGTGCTGTGCTGTGCTGTCACCACTTAGACATTTTTTATTTTTTTTAATAGTAAAAACTTGATTGAGGTTTTGGTTGATTGGAGTCAGTGAAGTCTCCCAGCCCAACACAGAGCGTGGTTTAAACGTTTCAGTGTTGTCGTTGGAGTGTTTCTGAGGACCTGTTCAACTTTGTGGTCCTCAGCCTGAGTCTCACCATAGAAACCCAACTTGGATTTCTCTCCTCACCTGTTCTCTTTCTGCACTTTCATCTGTCCTCAGTTTTAACTTGTTTTCTTTTTAGTTGGCTTGACACGGGTTCTTCATTGAAACTTCACGATTCCTGTTGATTATCCAACAGGTCGAGGAAGCTATGCTTCTTAATGAAATAACATGTAATTTATTCTATACTTCTGACCAGAGTGCAGCGGGGGTGAAGGAAACTAAGGTAAGAAAACTATGTATTGAAAATGACATACAGCCAATCAAATGGTGCCTGACACAGACTGTAGTCTTATCCTCCAGCATCAGTGTTGAGGATGCAGGCTCACTGTGTGTCATGAAGAGATGAGTGTGCAGTCATTTACATGCATTTAATTAAGCAAATTAGATACATGACAGCTGCAGTCTTTGGTGATATGTCCCCAATTCCATCTTTACATCATGTTACCCAATTGAAATTTTGTCAGATCAATAAGATCCACATTCAAGATCCTCCATTTTCTTACTTGGCCATGAATGCATCTTAGTCTTGAACTCGTTTCATATGCAGCGTGTAAGTTCAATACTGTTCAACATGCTGTTTCATTTTCTTGATTCAAACCTGGAGACAGTTGAGACACCGGCCCTCCCTCTTTGTCGTTTCAGCCTGAGGATATTGGTCAAGCGTCCATGGCCAATGCCCCTGAAGGAAGCAAAGTGGATATAGAAGCCTTCAGTCAGTTTACAAAAATCATCACCCCTGCCATAACCCGAGTGGTGGACTTTGCCAAAAAACTGCCTATGTTTTGTGAGGTAAGTGTAGCTGCACATTTAACCAAAGTTTCATAAAATGCAGAAAGAGAATAGAGGGTCTGTAATGCTCCCTCTGGTGGCTGCAGCTGCTGTTGACACCGGCTTGAGTTTCTTCACATGAGCCGCGGTCACATCACAGTGGACTTACAGTAACAAAACCCGATAGGTTTTGCCAATATTAGCTTGTCACAGACTGATCTGCAGCTCAGGAGGTAGAGCGGGTCATCCACTTATCAGAAGGTCGGTGGTTGGATCCCCGGCTCCTCCAGTCCACATGTCGAAGTGTCCTTGGGCAAGGCACTGAACCCCAAACTGCCTCTGATGGCTGTCCCATCAGCGTATGAGTGCACTGCACTGTAGATGTAAGTGCTGCATGACTGTGTGTGTGTGTGTGTGTGTGTGAATGGGTGAATGCGGCTCACGTTGTAAAGCGCTATATAAGCAGTCCATTTACCATTTAACAATAAGTAACATTAAATTGCTGAACAAAATACACCAAAGATGTGAGTGTCACCACGACATGGTTTGTAAAGTGTTCTCATGTTGCTCAGGTTTCTTTTATTAACACATTTAAAGAATTCTGTTAAGATGTTGCTTAAAGTTAAAAAACTAATATTGAGTTCATTTTTAAAATCTCAGATCTTTTGATTTATTTTTTCATTTATTTATTTTTATTTTTTTATAAATTTTATAGCACTTTATCTTTTTACAAAATGCTTGACAGTAAAACAGAGTAAAAAAAAGGCTATAAATAATTAGATAACCTGAATAACACAGTACAAGTAGAGCAGAATAAATCAACAAGGAGCTAGAAAAAATAAAACCAAAAGGAATTTGTTAGTCAATTTTTTTTTAATGCAGCACTGCCAAAAGTCTTAATATCCATCAGACCTCAGTACAAATCTGGCTGTCATCACAGATAGAAAATCCACTACAATAAAACAACAAACATGGAGCGGTTATCTCCTAATTATTGCTTGAAAGCTTTCCTTAAACAAGTATGAAATTACTGACTTAATAAGTAAAATTAGTAACTAAATTACTAAATATAGGCAAAGCTTTGAGACTGTTAGTCTAGTTAGTTCTGTTGAGTTCTGTTGATGTCCAAAGAAATTTCCTTTAAATAACTGCTGCATTTAAACCCAAGAAAAGAGTTATTCATCAATCATGTATTATTGTAAACTATATTTATTATTTTTAAGTTTACATGTTCATCTGAGCAATTAATTGAAATAAATTAATGGGTATTTTAATGTTCAAAGATTTTGTTTTGTAACTTTCCACAATTTGAATAGTATTTAAGTTTGAATTTTCCAGTTTTAAAATGATGAAACAAAAAATAAAAAACAAAAGATGAGCCGTATCCTTCTACTAACAGTGCTCCTCTGTGTCTTCTTCAAATCAGTTGCCTTGTGAAGACCAGATCATTCTGTTGAAAGGCTGTTGCATGGAGATCATGTCACTGCGAGCTGCCGTTCGCTACGATCCGGAGAGTGAGACTCTCACACTGAACGGGGAGATGGCCGTCACGCGGGGTCAGCTTAAGAACGGAGGCTTGGGCGTGGTCTCGGATGCCATCTTTGACCTTGGCGTGTCGCTGTCCTCCTTTAACTTGGATGACTCTGAGGTAGCTCTTCTACAAGCTGTCATCCTGCTCTCATCTGGTAAGCACCTGGTGTCTGGGTCTCTCATTAAAGTCAACTTGCTAACAGACTTATATATATAAGAATATATATTATATTATAAACTGTACATATTAGTAAAGCAATCATTTATTATGAGATTGCGCGTGTTTATAACATCATGATCATATTTATTATAAAAAAGATTGTCGTCTCCTGCACAGATTGTGAGAATACTTGTTGTTGATGTGAAATCCATACAGAACTACAGGTCAATCAATAAATCACCATAATCATTCTGAGCAGCTTTGTCCAGCTAGCGTGGTTTTGAACCCACCGCCATTTCTCCGAGAGTATTGTTCTGCTGTGTGCTGTGCTTGTAGACGTGACATGGGGTTAACCTGCCCATCTGTTTTGTCCTCTGACACACTTACGGTCACAACCAAGATTTAATCAATACCGCTGTCAAGGTTTAAAGTGGAAAACCAGTATCCTTGCATTTGCAATTTGATTTTTTTGTGCAAAAGATGAAAATATAAAATATGAAAAATATGAAAAAAAAATGATACTAGAAAAGTTATACCAGATACGGTTAATAACAGCTGGCTACATTGTACAGGTACATACATAACAAAAATTAAGACAACAAAGTTGCAGCATCTACTTGGTCCTGTTTCACAACTTAATGCAACCAGGCCAAGCAACATTTGGAACAGTTCTAATTAGAGCACAACAATTAATCAAAATATTATTGAAATTGCAATATCCAAATCATAGAAGCTGCAGTTGTTTGTGTGTTGACTGGCAGTCAGTTCTGACGTAGCTTAAAACCCCACAGCGCAAAAAACATGACCACGAGTCAGATGATCAAACAGTTTGAAGTTCGACTTTGACCTTCTATACTTGACGTATTTGTGCACAGTCACAGTTTACAGCACTCGTTAGATTTTGGTTTTAAAATCCTAATAAGGAACTTTAGAACTGTGGTTCTCAAACTTTGTGAACATATTGAACACATTAGATCCCATCTGATAAGGTTTTTGCTTTTAGATGTTTTAATACAGAAAGTAATAAAAAAAACAGTCATTCATTCTGTCTTAGTGTTACTTAAGGATGCAAAAGATATTTCCTTTTTTCCTGGTAACCCCCAGGAACCCCGTCTAGGACCCCTGGACCACACTTTGAGAACCACTGCTTTAGATAATCTGGCTAAACTGTCAGTATACACAACCTGATCACTCACATTTGTTGCCCTATCAGACCTATTTTTAACATTTTAATGAAAATACAATCCTGATTGTGAAAAACTGAATTATACTTTAGTTCAGAGGAAATGAGGAATAAGTTATCAGGTTTCTCTGGCAGCTGCTTTCTTCACAAACACTGTACGAAGCTCTGCCTTAAATCCCCTGCGGTGCTCTGAACTAACACCACTGTCAACCACTTTCTGCCATCAGATCGGCCAGGCCTGAGTAGTGTGGAGCGAATTGAACGCTGCCAAGAGGAGTTCCTGCTGGCCTTTGAACATTACATCAACTACCGTAAACACAAAGTGGCACATTTCTGGCCCAAGCTGCTAATGAAGGTGACGGACTTGCGGATGATCGGCGCCTGCCACGCCAGCCGATTCCTTCACATGAAAGTGGAGTGTCCCACCGAGCTATTCCCTCCTCTCTTCCTGGAGGTCTTTGAGGACTGACCAATGGATTTATTTGTGTATGTGTGTGTGCATCCATGTATGCATGTATGTGTGTGTGTGCGTGTGCGTGTGCATCCGTCAGCGCCTGGGCACCCTGGTGGTCTCAGGGGTGGAACTAGCAGAGGGCCCGTCACAATGAACTTTCTATTAGCACTACTGAGTGTCACTTCATTCCATAAGTTAGGAGTAGCTCTCTGGTCTAGTTTTGGATGGAACCATTCCTTACAGTGCGGGTACTTTTTTTTTTTTTTTTTTTTTTTTTTTTTTTTTTTGTGTTAATGTTGTGGATATAACCTATCACCTCGGATATGTGTTAATGATTGTATGGTTGGCATAATGGTGATTTTTATCAGCACTTGTTTATTGAATAGAAACCATGCACCATTTCCTTCCTTTATGTTGGAAATTTCAAAATGGCTGCTCACCTGACACCCAAAATAAGACATTATTAGTGATTTGTTAGCCTTTCCTCCCACCTGCTCGACTGTATTGGACCCATCTGTTGGTTGATATATTAACTGTCATGTAGTCTCATCCATCTGGTGAGTGTCTGAACTGCTCAGTGCCTCACCCTAATCATACTGTGACCTGACCCATTAATAGCAGCACTCACTTTAACGGACAACAGCTCGCAGGCCTTTGTACAGCCACCCATCACAATGTTAACATCATCATGCTGCATTCCAGAGATGTCGGAAAAATCTGAATTTCGCAAGAGAACAACATCTGAAGAAGGAACTTGTCATTTTAATCATAAAAAAAAATAAATAAATTAAAAAAAAAAGATTTATTTTGGAAACAGAAGTTAGATTTCTGAAATTTATTTTGAAAATGCATGAGCTGTAAGTTGTTTTGGACAAAAAGCATCTGCCAAATGAATGTAAAGAATGTTTATGACACTGAAGTCAGAAATATGCAAGAAAGACGTGTTGCTTTGCCTTCAACATACTGTATGTTCTTATATGTAGGAAATGTCACAACAGAACTCCATTCAGAAATCTAGTAATTTAATCACAGCTTATTTCCATAGCATGTCTTCAAGTTCAGAAATGATCAGGTCCACACAACATTTTAGAAGCAAAATACCCACTCGGATGTGTCACACTGTGCTGAAGAAAGTGACGGAGAGCATAGAGGGAATAGCAGGCGAACCAATTCATTTGCAAAGAGCTGCCTCATGCATATTAACCATTCTGCATTGAGGAGTGGAGACAAAATGCATTAAGGCTTTTCTAGGAATGTTGACGATTGTTGGGACTTTTAATGTAACAAACACAGAGCCCTCTTTAGTCAATATAATTGATTAGTCAATCAACAGATTTTTTTTTTTTTTTGATATTGAATTTTTGATATTCAGTCAAGAGTTGAAGTCATTTTTCAAGCAAAAAACATTCCCTAGTTCCAGCTTCCCATCTGTTTCATTCAGCTTTTCTTTGTCCTATGTGATAAATTTGTGAATTGTCTATGTGTGGATTTTTGAGGACTGGCTGTACAAATTAAGCAATTTGGTGGCATCATCTTAACCCCGCGGAGATAGTTTGGGGGCATTTTTCAGTATTTTCTGTGAATCAAAAAATTAATCAAGAAAATAAGCCGCACATTACATATATCGGTAATAAGAATAGTTTGTAGTTGCAGTATATAAACAACTCCATAATTTATGAGCCAGCACTTGGAATGGTGGAAGCATTCTCTTATTCCACGGCCCTTATTCTCACTCAACTATCTATGATTGTTGCCTTTATTTTTTACAAAGCAAAGACTGGAAACTCACAAAAGTTCCAAGTCCAACCGACCGGCTGTTGATTCAGACTTCTGACATTGAAAGGAATGCAGCGGCAGCATTAAGACGAGCCTGTTCATCGTTGCTAGAAACTGTTCAGGACTAACTAAAGCACACAGTGACACACAAGTGTTGTCACGAAAAAGACAATCAAGTATGACTCGTTTTTTGGTGTAACGATGCCACATGCTGTGCCAAAACCAAGTGAATGATGCTGACTGAATCCCTGCAGGGCTGTCATAGCGATAACCAACACTTGACTGGTTATGGTAGTTATAGCGCATGCCTCTGGCAGAGTAATTTATCTGACTCGTGTTTTAGTCCACATTAACAGAACCAGTATGAGTTTTAAGTGTTTCATCTCGGCCATGTTGCCTCACTAGTCACACAATGATTTCAACCGTTTTGCTTTTGTTTTTGTTCTTTTGGGTTTTTTTTTGTTTTTTTTTTATTACACCTCCCTGCAAACGGGAGACTTTATGTTAAAGCAGTGACGTCATGGTGCTATGGTGGGTTGGAGAAATGGCTGATTGAACTGTCTTACCTACATGCAGAAATGAACATTATCTGTTTGTAAAACAGCCAGCCGCCCTCTTATGATGGCATGCATATACACTAACACACAAACATGCACATATACAGAACATACAGTATACCTTTACACATAATGTACACATGCACATATATGCATGTGCCTAAGTAACATATAGGTCAGACCCCACCACTGTGACCAGTGGGATTTGGAGGCCAAGTGAACGTTGGCTGGCCCAAAAAAAAAAAACAGTATGATTCATCATCAGCAAGGTACACTGAGAGAGCTGGCGAGATTGTGAAAACGTAGCGCTCTGTCCTTCATTTTAGCTGATGTGTTCATTTTTGTTGTTGTTCTAAAAACTTCTCTATGGTATTGTTGTTTGCAATGTGACAAACATTTGCTTTGTATATCTCGCTTTTTTCAAGCTTCACACTACTCCTCAAAGCCGCTTGTGTTTTTTTTTTTTTTTTGTTGTTTTTTTTTGTTTTTTTCTCTTTTCTGTGAAGTGATGCCTTTTATCAAAGCAATAGAATTGCTGCAGTGTTTGAATGACCCGGACCTCACACACACACCTCGCAAACTGTACAGACTCAATATAAATGCACAGACAATCAGAGGGAGAGAAATGAATGGGGGGTGGGGGGGTGGGAGGGGGAACAGGCACCCAGGCTCAGACAGTCCGGCTGGCGTGTTACGGCCAGGCCATGCTGAGACAGAGCCATTTGGAAAAGTAGTATTGGCTACGTTTCCATGCACCCCTGACGTCCACAGTCCTGTTGACCTCATCTTAATGTTGTGTGCAGCAGCCTTGTGACTGAATCTGCCCTGTGACCTGAAATGATTGAGGGAATGTCTGAGGGCCTCAGGCAGTGACAAGATAAACAACAGTGACAAAAACGTTCAATAAATTTGGTCAGTTATTACAACCAGGAGCTAGCTGCACAAACATAAGAGATGTTAATCTGATCTATAGCATTAGGTCAGTTTTTATTTTGTTTTTAGACTAGTATAATGGCCTTTATCCACCAAATAGTCCCAGGGGCTAAACTCAGGAACTAAAAAAAGGACCTAAAAGTCCCTTTGGTGTATTTGTGTTGCATTTCAATTGCATCTGAAGAACCATAAAGATTAGACTAGCAAATTACATTAGCAAATTAGTTCTGAAAAGGATTAAAAGTGAGAACTTTGTTTGAGACTTGATTTCTTTCTTTCTTTTTTTTTATGCAGTGAGATGACAACACTCATCTCGTTGTCTTTTGTAATTCACTATTGCATGACTGTTTAATGTTCTACTTTAGTATGTAACAACATTGAATCAAAACTCTAAAGTCATCCTCCTCTCTCTTACCTCTTTTTTAAACTTTGTAGACTTTTAGACTAGACTCAGGAATTCGGCTGCATAACTTTCTTTAACCATCAACAATACGTAAAGGTCCTGTGTTTCACACTTTCCCTGTGTTTTAATTGAAGTTTTGATAAGAAGAAGTTATATTTGTGGTTTTAAGAACCAAAAACCATCTCAGTGTAGTTTTACATCTCCTCTCTCAGGCTTCTCTCTGGAGCTCGAGTAACAACAGGTTGGTGGCTCTGAGCCTCTCTTCTGATTGGCTGATGTGTTTTCTGAGTGATCAAATGAAAATATAGCAGATTCCTGATAAACACTCAGAGAAACCAAATCCTACAAGGCTGGACGGTGGCACTGAGTGGGCTGGACTTGGGTCATGGCTGAGAGCTGTGACTGCTTTGTTGTGACATCACAAAGTTCCAGAAGTCCTGACGGCTGGTTTTAAGGCTCAGTTTCTGAATACAGGCTGTGTGCATTTCTCTGTGGACTGAGGCTTTGATACTTTCACAGTATTAATATAGAACCTAGACCTGCTTTATAATCAAAACACATGAAAATCTCACTTTATACAATATGGGACCTTTAAAAAAATTCCATGCTATGCCCCAGTATGTTAGGAACAACTCTAGCTTGCTTGCTTGTAGAGTTATACACATGCTATAGCAGTTTGTATGCTTGTGTTTGACCAGTCACTGACATACAGTACTGTTAACACCACATACTACCTCAGGAGCAGGGACTTTTCGGAGGGCACAAACTGTGGCCTGGGAACCAAAACTGGAACTATGTTCCTGCAGTCAAAATGCAATTTCTGTAGGTGTTTCTGGATTCCTGCACAGGTAAAAGGCCACAATGAGAGTTAAGACACTTGCACAAAATAAAAAAAGTCGTCATATTAAAGCTGCATTAATTGATTTTATTTTATTTTTTTGTGCCACTAGATGGCAGAACTATACAACAAGCTGACGAAAACACAGCCTTAACAATTTCTTTTGATTTAGCTAATGTGTTAGCAAACAGTTAAATATTTGCACTGAGCAAAAGAGCAACATTAACATTAATTTGAAGGTGTGTATATGTCCAGCTGACGAATGTTAGTCTTACGTTAACTCTCGTTGTAGTTTAGCGTCTACCAAATCCTGAGGGGAAATATCTGACCTTTTAGCTGCCAGATTTCAGCTTTCTTCAACCATTAACAGTGGGTTTATCAGAAAACAGCCTAGAAACAGGGTTGATGAGAGCGGTGAGACACTTTTTTTCATCAAACTGCTATGTGCATAAAAGTACAACAACCCCCAACCCACCATCAGATATATTTAGTGCACTTCCTTTGATATCTTTTCAGTGCTACTTCTTTTGTTTAATTTTTCCCAAATCAAGATTTGCAGAATATTTTCATGCATTCCCTTCAGTGGTCTTGAGCATCAGCAACTAACGCTGCTGGGCCAGTGTGGACAAGAGGATTCTTGCGACCCAGTACTCTATCTTCCTGCTTTTGATAGACTTCACCAAAATCTGAACCTGGCAAGATCAGACTCTTAGTAGAACTGGAGTTTTACATCAGTCTAGTGTGCAACTTTTAGTTAGATCTAAGTTATGTCCAAAGTCTGTCTGTGCAGCCAGCCCCAGGTTTCTTGTAGTCAGTATGAACTGATCTGCCTTACTGTGCACCGAAGAATTCACCATGTGCAAAAGAGAACCAAAAATGTTTTAAAATAAACTGACAAAAGTCTGAATTCTAATCCAAAAGGAGTAAGCCGGGCATTACAGCAGTATTCTTCAGTCATGACCTTTCATATGTATATAAGACATAAAAGAAAAAGACTGTTGGCTCAACCAGGGTGGATTATTTATGGCAAAGTGAGCTACAAAATCCTCACCCTGAAATTATTGACAGTAACCTCAAAGTTGTATTATCAGTTTTAGTCAGCAGTTTGGTTGTAGAGCTCCACAAGAAGCTGAAAATCACTCGATTAACAGATTATGTCCTTATTAAAGTTGATGTGGCTACTGTTCAGCAAACTACCTACAACCCTTGCAGAAACGGAGCTGCATTAGCTCTAAATTGTGGAGTTGTGTTTCTGGTGACCTGTTGAATGTAAGTCTAATATAGACTCTCCTTCAGTCTCTGTTTTGGTCTTTGACAGCCTCTGTAAGAAGTACAGTATCTGGCACTAAACTGCTTCTGTAAGCCCTCTGTTATCTTTACCAGCTTGTTGCTAACTTTGTCTTTCCGTGCGTTGCTGGGCAGGTAGTGTAGAGTTTTCCTTCCAACGGCTGCCTGTTTACATTGAAGAGAGGGCTAAGTACAGATGTGGGTCATAAAACCAAAACAGTGAGCTGGAAGATGCTAAAATGCTCCATAAAGTAGGTGGGAACTGAATGAGATGATTGTTCCCTTTGGGTTCATCACTGTGAGTGACCCTTTTCACATTACAGTTAGACATTGGACTCGTTGTTCATATACAAATAATAATTAGTGCAGCTTCAACTCAAATCAGAGTAAAATTTGAGTAAGCATTACAAACCTTAAAGGTCCCATATTTTACACTTTTCCAGTGTTTTAGTTGAATCAAAAAAAAGAGACATGGAATTGTACAATATGGGACCTTTAACTTTCTGTAGTCTACATGTGTGATACTAGTGTGTGTTTGTACCATGCGTACAAACTGGAGTGAATGGCCCAAGGAAAATGTGTTAAATTTATACGTCACAAACATTAATCATAATTACTTGAATTTTCATATTTACAGAGCTGTTGGTGCATGTAAACATAGTCAATGCTGACCACTGGTCCAGGAGATGTTTCTGAAGAGGTGCCAGTACGCCGTTATCTCTCCCACGAATTGTTACATAATGTCACTCAGTTATAAACCAATAACAAGAGTTGCACCATAGAAAAGCTATTTTACAGTACAAAGGAAAAAGGATGTATATTTTCAGACTGCAGATTTTTTTTTTTTACAGATGTTGTTAGCATAATATGAACATACTGTTTTGCATAGTGTTAAAAAAAAAGTATCTTGCTCTCAAATCTATTTCCACGTCTCTCGGAAAAAAAGAAAAAAAATTCTATGAGCAAGAAGTTATGAATCATAAAAACACTTAAATTTGTGCAGCGTTCTACGATTTTAAAAAAATCTGTTATTACTGTAACTGGACTTCACTGTCAGTACAAAGCAGCACAGCTACACATGAACACAGTTAAGGACAACATCTTGGTCAAAGTGTAACCAACATCAGAGAAACAGTCATCCACTGTCAACACAGATTTCTCTCCTTGTGTGTTTGAGTGTCTTCTTGTTCAACTCATCTGTTCAACACGTACTGGAAAAACCGTCACAGGAAGAAAGGGAGTGAGATGAAGTGTGTGTAGGTGTTAAGGAGTGAATCTGTGGCAGCGAAACCAGAGGACGCA
This sequence comes from Trachinotus anak, assembly GCF_046630095.1. Taxonomy (NCBI): domain Eukaryota; kingdom Metazoa; phylum Chordata; class Actinopteri; order Carangiformes; family Carangidae; genus Trachinotus; species Trachinotus anak. The sequence continues at coordinate 3,517,813 of NW_027273867.1, forward strand.
GAGAGTTCTGTTCCAAATTTGCACTCTGTGTTTGACTGGAAATATATTGTCCAGTGATCCACTGTCCAGCTGTGGACAGTGCTTTGACATGAGCATGGAGGACTTGAAAAGGAAACATGCTCATGATTAACAGTGATTGCAGTTAATGTGAATTGGCTCTTGAGAATAAAGATGGTTTTGAGAGAATTTGGTTTCGTGTTTTTGTGTTTTTTGCTTCAGTGGCTGAATTTTCTTACTTTGATTGTGTCATTAATTAAACATTTATTTTATTTTTATTTATATATGTGTGTATATATATATATATATATATATATATATATATATAGAATGTTTTATTTTTAACCATAATTATCATTATTTGTCCTCAGCTGTCTTTTGCACTGTAATATTATTCATCTGAATGACATGACTTTGGTTTTGGTTCAGGATGATAATCATGATAACTGGCTCACTGTGCATTGTGCCAGGTTTGCTGTGAGGAAATTCTATTCAATATAAGTTAGTGTATGAAGATGGAACATGTACTTAATATGAGTTGAAATAATTAAGGTCTTAAACTGGAAGGACCTCTTCAAGTCAAGCTAGGCGAGACAGGAGATCAGGTAATAAAGCAGGCTCCAGTTTCTGGCCCTTGCATGCTAAGTGCATTTTATTTATATTCAGAATCAGAATCAGTTTTTATTACCAAGTATGTTTCCACATACAAGGAATTTGTGCTGGTGGTTGGTGCAATTGGGGATCAGGGGGATCAGTGACAGTGGGGCTCTCTAGCCTTGTTGATGAGGCTAATAGCAGACGGGAAGAAACTGTTTTTGTGGCGAGAGGTTTTGGTCCTGAAGGACCGCAGCCTCCTGCCAGAGGGGAGTGTCTCAAAGAGTTTGTGTCCAGGGTGGGAGGAGTCAGCTACAATCTTCCCTGCACGCCTCAGGGTCCTTGAGGCGTACAGGTCCTGGAGGGACGGAAGATTGCAGCCAATCACCTTCTCAGCAGAGTGGATGATACGCTGCAGTCTGTTATTGTCCCTCTCCGTGGCAGCAGCACCAGATGGTGATGGAGGAGGTGAGGATGGACTCAATGATGGAGGTGTAGAAGTTCACCATCATAGTCCTTGGCAGGTTGAACTTCTTCAATTGCCTCAGGAAATACATCCTCTGCTGAGCTTTTTTGATGAGGGAGCTGATGTTTAGCTCCCATTTGAGATCCTCTGTGATTGTGGTTCCCAAGAAGCGGAAATGCTCCACGGTGGCCACGGGGGAGTCGCACAGGGAGATGGGGGTGGGTGGGGCTGGGTTTTTCCTGAGGTCCACTATCATCTCCACTGTCTTCAGAGCGTTAAGCTCTAGGTTGTTCTGCCTGCACCAGGTCACCAGACGGTCAGTCTCCCACCTGTAGGCAGACTCATCGCCATCAGAGATGAGTCCAATGAGAGTGGTGTCGTCTGCAAACTTCAGGAGCTTGACAGACTGATGGCTGGAGGTGCAGGTGTTGGTGCACAGGGAGAAGAGCAGAGGAGAAAGAACGCAGCCTTGCAGGGATCCAGTGCTGATGGTCTGGGAGTCAGACACGTGCTTTCCTAGCTTCACGTGCTGCCTCCTGTCAGACAGGAAGTCAGTGATCCACCTGCAGGTGGACAGCCATGTTGACGGCGTCGTCTACAGACCTGTTGGCTCTGTAGGCGAACTGCAGGGGGTCCAGGAGTGGGTCAGTGATGGATTTGAGATGGGACAGGGCAAGGCGCTCAAATGATTTCATGACCACAGAGGTCAGGGCAATGGGTCTATAGTCATTTAGTCCTGTGGGCCTTGGTTTTTTGGGGACAGGGATGATGGTGGAGGATTTGAAGCAGGCTGGCACGTGGCAGGTCTCCAGTGAGGTGTTGAAGATGTCTGTGAACACTGGAGACAGCTGATCAGCACAGTGCTTCAGGGATGATGGAGAGACAGAGTCAGGACCGGCTGCTTTGTGGGGGATCTGCTTCTTAAAAAGCCTGTTGACATCTCTCTCCAGGATAGAGAGAGACGTTCCCAAGGCTGCCTCCTTTCTCCTTGTCTCTTCTCCCCATACACCAACAGCTACACCTCCAGTCATCAGTCCGCCCTGAAAATTGTGGATGACACAACCCTCATTGGGCTCCTCTCTGGTGGGGATGAGTCTGCCTACAGGGAGGAGACTGACCATCTGGTGACCCAGTGCAGGCAGAACAACTTGGAGCTCAATGCTCTAAAGACAGTGGAGACGGCTGTGGACTCAAGGAAGAGCCCATCCACAGGCGACCGTGACTCAGGAGGTAATCAGACTAATCCTCCACTAATCAGAAGGTTGGTGGTTCAATCCTCGGCCCCTCCAGTCCACTTGTTGAAGTGTCCTTGGGCAAGATACTGAACCTGATGGCTGTTCCATCAGTGTATGAGTGTGTGTGTCTGTGTGTGTGTGTGTGGATGGGTGAATGGCTTCTGTTAACCCTTTAACCCTGTGTGACTCCCCATTTGACAGTATGGAGTACTTCTTCTTCCTCAAGCTGAACGACATCATCTCCCCCACCGAGAAAGCCCAACAAAGAATACACTTTCCGCAGCAGCAAAGATAAGAGTAGACTGTATCATTCGCTCCTCCTGAGAAGGTGATTGGCTGCAATCTGACCCCTCCAGGCCTTGAGCCCTAAGGCCACCACCACCATCACCACCAATCTATCGTTCACATTTCATATATTCTTTATGTAGCACATTGAATAAATACTCAAAAAAACAAAACAGTACAGCTCATTCATTTATATAACATATTCTGCACATATCTATTTTCATATTTTTTCAGTTTGTTTTCAAGGCTGTTCTTTGTTTTTCTTAATTTGCTGTTCTTTATATTTTTCAGCTTCTACTGGAACTATGTTTATTGTAATGCACCACAACAACATGGCAAATTCACTGGATGTGAAAACCTACTTGGCAATAAATCTGATTCTGATTCTGATGAATGGGATAAACTTCCCAAATCCAGATGTGCAAAGCCTGTATTTACCCAAGAAGAACCAAAGTTGTAATTACTGCCAATGGGACGTCGACAAAGCACTGAGCTAAGGGTCTGAACATTTTGATCTACAACACAATAAAATGTGAAAAAAATGACAGGGTCTACTCTCTGTAACCACTCTATACCACTCTATACCACCACTCTATACCTTTGGATCAAAAACTGATACTGTCTTAATATGACGTTTTTTTGTCTATTTATAACATGTAATTCCTTGAAAGTTTAAATTCTTAGAATATCTCAGCCTGTAATCGGATGAAGGAAATTCAGTTTAGACTACTTCACCGTCTGCAGCTTACTCCCCAGCTTAGACAGAGAATAAATAAATCTGAACTATGTGTGTAATGCTGAGGTCAGGAATTTGATCCATTATGTTTTTGGACATGCTAATATATTGATGAATACTGGGAGAATATAGTGGATCGATTATGTCTAATTCTTAATATCAAACTGAGCAAGGAGCCTATGTGTCTATTGTTTGTTCTGCCAGACACACAACTTAAAAATGCACATTCTAAAAGACGTCTATGTATCCTTACTTTTTTTTATACTGCTGAAGTGGACAGACTGTAAACCTCCAACATTAGCTGGGTGGCATAAGATTATGTTTGATGTATTACCTATGGTATATTTGACATGCAGGTCTAGGTGTAAGATGAAGGTAATCTATAAGATTTGGTCCCTGTTCTTAGAGTATACAGGTACTAGACTGGCAGCCATTGTGCTGAAGGGCCTGGTTGGTCACAGCTGGGAACTAGTGCATAATTGATTTGCTAAAGGGTCACCTGAATTACAATATATCAGTGCTGTACTGTACAGTAATGCAAGACCTGGCTGTTGTCTCAAATTTTAAAAATAAAAAAATTTGTATAATATGGGATTGTTTAACTAATAAAACATTCTACCACTATTCTACTAACCTTGGTACAAATGAAATTATCCACATCAGCTACATATCCTGGGAGTGTGTGAGTGGGAGAGAGTTGGTCAATTTATCATTTTGATGCATCTGGATATATGTGTGTAACATCTACATTCAGTCCTATAGGTTTAATAGTAATCTTGGGTTGAAGCCATAATAACACAAACAAACCAAAATATGTACACGAGGCCTTGATTGATTGTTACACTCGTGTGAGGTGTGTTTTGCTTACAAAAAGCTGAAATTCTGATCTGCTCTCCAGCTCCAGTATAACGGGCTGCAGATGGTGTTGGGAGGGGCTGTGAGTGGACAGACGGAGAGGAAGCTGCATTGTTGCCATCTGCTGATGGATAGCGACACAACTACAGTCACACTGTTGATGAGGTCTGACTCCTTCCACCTGGACGTGAACCAAATCCTCTGCACAGCAACCAGTTTCACCAACCAACTTGCAAAAAGATGTGATGAATATTTTTTCATACAGCACCCATATTAATTTTCAATGTCTTTATCTGTAACTAAATGGTGAGTTGTGAAACATTTTTTTCTTTAAATAGACTCTACTGTCAGGTGACATGATGTTACAGGAGATTTATACAATTACAAGGTTTGCTATCAGACATATTTCCAGACTATGTCATTCCATGACCTGCACAACCCTGCTGAACAATCCCCTCAATGTCAGGCACACAAGACTTGGCTGAGTAACTACAAGAAAATTGTTTGCGATAACACGCTTTGTATTTGTGTCAAATATGGTTTGTTGTGAGATGTGATGAGAAAATAGCAGAAAACTTGTCAGAGCAGAAATATTTTGTAAATAGTCAATACTTTGTATGGATTGTCAACAGATTCTGAGTCCGTCATGTGTTCATACCAGAGCAGCGGCAGTCTGCTTCACTTCTCAGTATCAAGTGTAAAAGCATTACAAACATGTTTTGCTTGGTCTTGAATTTGCAGTGGTTCTCTGTAGTCACAGTTGCATCATCTCCTTTCAGTTTAAAATGGTTTGTTGATATGTTATATAAATATACACACTGAGTCCATACTATTAGGATTAATTTAATTTAATTAAATCTTATTGAAATATTGTACGTTCTTTTTTTTGTTAATTTCTGTATCGTATTGTACATATTGTAAGTTATGCTGCTGCTGCAACGCACAATTTCCCAGTTTGGGATTATTTAAGTACTTTGATTTGATTTGATTTAAGTATTGAACAGTTAAAAGCATTGAACAGTTACAAGTAAATGGCCATATGGTGGCGCTATTGCACTCTTACCTGACCCACAAACCGATCACCTCCTTGGCCCGTGGCCCCGACATTTCCACCAAATAAAACTGAAATCTGTGGAATAGTTCTGCTTCTTGAGAGACAAGCAAACACATGGGATAGAAAACAAACCCAAATGGATAATGAGCACAATGAGCAGCTCTAGGACAGCTGTAAATCCCATACATGAATGTAATATATATACTGTATGTCATGTTACATTTCTCTGTGGGACGTAATGCTTTATTATAGTAAATGTAATGTTTGATATTGTAACGACAACTGTAGTTTTAGTGGTGTTTTTCTCTGTCTCCTGTTTAAAACTCTGGTCTGTGGTGCCAAACTCAACAGAAAGGAAGTTTTAAGAAATATAAAACTTACATTAGAAAAGAATTTTAAAGGTCCTGTATTTTACACTTCTCTGGTGATTTATTTTAAATGATGATCTCCATAAGAAGATATACTTATTGTTTTAAGCACCAAAAACCATCTCATCTAACAACATGTCAGTCAGCCAATCGGTTGAGCCAAAGCTTTATTGTGACATCACAAAGTTCCAGAAGTCCTGATGTTTCATTCTAAGGCTCAGTTTCTGAATACGGGCTGTGTGCATTTCTCTGTGGACTGAGGATTTGATACTTTCACAGTATTAAAACATTTAAAAAGACATGGAAATCTAAATTTACACAATATGAGACCTTTAAGTCAAGTGTGTAACGTAAGAGCACCCAGATCTTCTACGTAACTTTAATCTTTTATAATCTGTGATAATTGTTTTATTCATTGCTTTGCCATATTTAAAGATTTTTAAAATTACAAAATAAAAAAAAAGCTTTTCTAAAGAGTATTTAGAACAAAATCTGAGGTCATTCAACATGTGATGTGAACTGATTCTGCTTAAATTCAAAGACAACCAGACGCATTACATAACCACTTCACACCATGAACTGCATTTATAAAATTTATTTATATATATTTATCTATACAGTTATGTATGTATGATAGTAATATATATATATATATATATATATATATATATATATATATATATATATATATATATATATATATATATATATATATACACACACACATACACATACATATACATATATATATATATATATATATATATATATATATATAGAAATCTATGCATACTGCAATCCTTTCACAGAGGAGAACAGAACCACATTTTAGCAATGTTAACACAATGACAGAAGCTCTGGATATTAAAGGCCAGACATTCTGGATTCAACATCGGAACAAAAAAGATGGCATTGCAAAAATAACTGAACACCAGCAACTCAGATGTCACCTCGACTCAGCTTATTTCTTTAAAGTACAATCACATCAGCGATATTACCGTCATATTTTATGTGGAATAGTCCTACCTATGCACTTTAACTACACTCAGCTAAAGTCTGTACAAGTTTTGTAAAACAGAGATAAAGTTTATTCAAGCAGGTGGGAGTTGCTGGTGACAGCGAGACAGTTTTCTCTGCCATCCAGTGTCCGACAGCAACATCAAGTCTGACTAGGAAACTCAACATGACCCAGGACAAGTAGGACAGCAGACACTAGAAGTTTTTTTTTTTCTTGAAGGAAAAAAATAGATATATAAGAAAAGAGAAGATGCTCAAAGTCCAGAATCTGATTTCATTGGTTCAGTGTTTCTCCATCTTCACGGATCCATATGTAGTAACCTTGTATCGCAAAGCAATAGAGTGACACTGATACATTTGATTTGTCACAATGCCCAAATAATTTAGAAAAACAACCTGCAGCTTGAGAGAAACACAGCATAGTTTGACTATGAACTGCATGAAAAAGCTTGAAATAAGACATTGTATTGTTTTGCTTCCCAAAATGATTCAAATTAAACAACATTCTTTGATTTCTCTGGTGGCCAAACTGGAAAGCTGCGACATTTAGCAGCTTCACGTCCACATTCAGTCATTCAGTGTCCAGGGGGTTTGTTTTTTTTTTTTAGGTTTACAACTTCCCCCCTTATCATGAGCGCAGCACCTATTCAGATAAACATGTGCCACTGAACAATGTACACAAGTTTCTTGACTCTGACTATACAGCTCAAATCAAAAAGCAGTCACATATTGCACTATGAATGCAAAAATACCAGGCTACACTATACGGAAAAGTGCTTCTAACGTTTGTACAGTCGCAAACGTACAGTATGCTACACACAAACACAGGAAACATGTACATCAATCAGTGTGTCTGTATGTATGCATTACCATCACACAGGCAGTTACGCCCTACAGTACAGTACAATAACATTTTTATGGTCATCCCCCCCCCCTTAAATGTCAGGTTTGAGCTTTAGTTCAATTTATAGACTGAAGGAACAGAACCAAAAGCCCCGAGGGAGAAATGTGGAGGTGCAGGTGTGGTTGGGTAGGAGGTGGAGCTGGTGGTCTCCAGCTGGTGGCCTGCGGGGTTCAGTAACAGGCCCTTCCAGTTTTTGTCGGAGGAGTCAAGCACTGGAGGAGGCTTCAGGAATGGACCTTGAAGGCCAGCAGCTGCTCGGAGTGCATATTGTTGAGCGAGCGCAGGTCAGGCAGCTTGAGCAGCAGCTTGGTGAAAATGGCCGACTCGTTGGGGTGGTTCTTGGTGATGAGGCTCCGCAGGGCGCGGATCAGCGTTTCCTGCAGGGCCTCCACTGAGTTCACGTTCTCGATGCCAGAACGATCTAGAGGAATGAGTTGCAAAGGTCAGTGTCAGGCTGATGAACAGTTTGGAGGGTGGGAATGAACAAGACTGTGTCACTCTTGCTTTTGCCCTAGTTTCAGCCCCAAATCTGTTTGCTTCTCTCCTCCTCTCTGTGCTCACATACACTGTATTTCAACACAGCTGAATTCACCATAAAGCTGTTCTCTTTTACATGTTTTACTATTACTGGTGTCAGAAAACAGGACAAGTTTGAAGTCAGCAGTAATTTCCAAGTTGCTGCTCTGCACTAAATAAGCCCTGACTTTATAACCACGATGTCGTCTGACAAATTCACGAGTTAAAGGCAAAGACTGTGCTGTGATTTGAAATTTTTTGACCTTGTGTCCACAGGTTTTCAACACACCACAAAAACAGCATCTGTATACAAGTGGTCAGCGTTCCAGGGATAAAGGTTGCTGATGAAACATTCTGGACCTTAGTACTATTAAAAAATGTGTGGAAGACAAAAAGAAAAAAAAAATATTCATGGATCTTGTCCCTGCTTTTCATATTTGGTTTTCCATTTGGGGTAAACTCAGTTTTGGCACTACAGTTCCCATCAATGCTTTGGCTTTCAGAGATGTAAACAGGCGATATGCAGTAGCATTGCTATTGAGTTGGTGAGTTTATATGTTTATGAAACAAAAAAACATAGTTTGGTTTTATATTTTTTTATATTTTAGTAGTATTGTCCTTTAACCATGAGGAAAGAAGAGAGAGCGACAAGAAATGAGCAGGAGAGACTAAGAACGTGAGAGAAACCCACCTGCTGAGACCAGAACCACAGCGGTGAAGAGGCTCATCTCCTCCTCACTGAGGCCCAGGTTGATGAGCTTCTCACTGAAGTCAAACATGGAGTTGAGGAGGTCGCTGGCCCCCATGGCCCTCAGGGCATCCACACTGTACTTCTTCCCACCCAGAAATGTCACGGTGCGGTCCTTCATATCGAAGAGAGAAGCAAAACGAACCACCAAAACCTGCAGAACACAAACACAGCTCTGTCAGTCCTGGTGCACCCACTGCTGTGGGATTCTGAGCTTTCTATAAAGACTGAGAAATATCTAGGAAAATACAGCATACCTCAAAGGTGCCGGCCTTCAGCAGGCTGACCTGGTCGTGCTGGGACAGATCTCTGAAGCCTGGGATCTTCTTGGCAAACTCCACCACCTCCCTGACAGCAGGCGTGAAGCTGTGGGAGAACTCCTCCCACACTTCATGGCCAGATTTCTGAGGGTCCACGTGAGGAGACGTGTTCATTGGACAAACCTGAGGACATGACAGAGGATTATAATACAGTCTGCTTATAAATGAAGCTGACACTTTCACATGTCTGTGGTCTGAGGTTGAACGTTTGTGAAACCTGTGAAAGCACAACCTCAAACACATGCTGATACTGAGGCAGCTGCTTGTAGACACTTTCACATTTCATATCATTTTATAATGAAGTGAAGGTCAGATGTAAAGTATTTATGACCTAAGACCTAGAGATACATTTATCTTTCAGAGGCTGCACTGCTGTAATGATGTTTTTTTTTTTTATTTGAATGAATCTAATTGTATTTTAAAAAGGTACCATACTCTACAATTTTCTGGTTTTACTTGAAGATCTATATCCATAAGATGATAATATTTGTGGTTTTAAGAGTCAAAAACCATCTCAGTATAGTTTTACATCTCCTCTCTCAGGCTTCTCTCTGGAGCTCTGAGCCTCTATTCTGATTGGCTGAATGTTTTCTGAGTGATTGAATAAAAATTTAGCAGATTTCAGGTAAACACTCCAGTTCACAGTATGAATACAGAACCCAGACCTGCTTTATTATCAAAAAAAGACATGGACATCTACCTTTATAATTCTAATACATTTTCATTCCTTGATTCAAGCATTTGAGTTGGGTCAGTGTGTAAAAGCTGCTTGTATCAGTAAACGCTTCTTTTTCTCACCAGGTGCATCCTCTTGCCTTCCCTCCACTGGTGCCCACTGTAGGCCCCGTTGGCTGGGTCCTCTGTAGCTGCAGCTCTGAAAGCTCCGTGTGCGTAGGCTGGACAGTGGTTTCCAGTGCTCCTTGACAGTCTGAAAGGGCAGTGGTTGGAGGTGTTGTCCTCTGGACCCTGGGGGCCCAGGCCAGAGGAGGGGTCCTGTGCTGCCATGGTGACCATGTTGTTGTGGTGGTTCCAGGCATCCTGCTGCTCTTCTTTCCAACGGTTAGTGGCGTTTTGATCAGAGCCACTGTTCTGGGGCCCCGTGGTGGAGGTTGGGGCCTCAGCTGTCAGGCTGCTCTGCTCCTGGTTGTACATGAAGGTCTCCTGGTGTGCCCTGGTCACAGAGCCAATCACCTCCTCTTCCCCGCTGTCAGACGCACTTGGCGAGGCAGAGCTGGGGCTGGTGTCCATTGTCACAGTGGGCTCAGGGTCCGAGCTGGAGTCTGATTGGCTGGAGCACGGTGAGGAGGAAGGAGAACAGGAGGGGGCGGAGCCGGCGTCCTCGGAGGTAGGTTCTGTGGTGCTGGCTGGCAGTGGTTTGGCGATAGGTAGCGTCTGGTTGCTGTGCAGCTGGCTGTGCAGCTGGCTGTTGTTCATCATGTTGTTCATAGCACTCTGCATCTCCAGCAGCATGCGCTGTTTCTCCCGCTTAGGGATTCGGCCAAAACGCACAGCTGAAGAGTGAAGAGAGGATTCACTGCATTACTCTACAGAGTAGCAGGATAAGTTTGACAGTAATGAGTAGTGAGACCAATTTAGAGCAATGGAATGTCAGAAATCCCACCTGATCCTCTCACTGGGATACTTTACTTCAAGTGATACACTTAAGACTCAAGTAAGCATCATATACACAATGAGAAGACATGTTTGCTAGTTCTTAAAGGGGAACTCTTCAGCCTGTGAAAACATTGTTGAAAGCCTGAAAAAAATAACCCTGATGATATCACAGCGATGTCATCGGGGTAATCTCGGCTTGGTTTTGGAGACCACAAATTTCTGGAAGAACGTCTGTGTTACAAACTGAAAGGTCATTTACTAAAATACACCATGAAGATGAATCATTTGTTCTGAGCCTCTGTATGTCCCAATATGGAGACTCACAAAGTGTTCAATATTAAATAAATACAACATTATAAAAATATCAATATCAATAAATCCAGACAAATGATAAAACCATAAAATGATTAAATAATACAAAACTATTTTTTGTTCAACTCAGCCCATTGGCCCATTGTTATGGCATGTTATATAAAAATAATAATTAAAAATGTATTGGATTATTACACAACTTGATGTTTAAATAATAGATAATAGAGTTTTATTCATAAAATTGTGTATTTTAAAATGTCTTCTAGAAATATATCGTCTTATTTTGAAATAATTTGAGTCCCCATAGCCCCCAATGTTGCACCTTTAGTCCAACATAAAGTTGGACTTCAGTGTATGAAGGGGGGGAGGGAGAGGGGGCAACCATTGTTGTTCCGCGTAAAAGGGAGAGCCAGCATGACAGGACAGGATGCTGACACTGTTGTGTTGCACATTACGCCTGTGATTCTGAAATGCTGGCATGCTCTCTAATATCACACACGGGGGCGGCATAAGGCAGCTTGTTTGGTTCAGTGTCAACCAGCAAAGGCGGCAAGGGGTCTTCTAAACGACAATACAGCTGGATCTCTGTGTAAAAAGGAGCTAGTAATTACAGCAGATACTCACAGTCTCTGGACATCCCCACCATCAGGCATTTCTTGAAGCGGCACTGCTGGCAGCGGTTCCTGTTGATCCTCATGATGGGGCAGCTCTCGTTCTTAAGGCACTTCTTATACTGGATGTTCTGTTGGATGCTCCTCCTGAAGAAGCCCTGTGTGTTCACAGAGACAAACAGCACAGTGTGATGCCCGGGGTCACACTCATCATACAGACAGGAGGAAGCCGACCGTGTGTGGGAGAAGGTCCATCAGGAATTTATTCAAAGCAGATACTGACATTTTACTAAAACATTCACCTTTCAGTTTTTCCATATGAAAGTCATGTCACTGTCCTTTATCCCCCAAATGACTTGTGTTCTTGCAGTTTTGAGTTTTGTAAACCTGCATAAGATTAGCTAACCAACACATCAGACTAAAACATGTCTTTGTGTGTGTGTGTGTGTGTGTGTGTGTGTGTGTGTGTGTGTGTGTGTGTGTGTGTGTGTTCCTCCTCTAAGGCGTACTGTGGCATATTTGTGCTGTGCACTGCTCCCCGCAGTGAACTAGGCCACGCAGCACTGTGAAGTATGAGGGGCAGCTGATATAAATATGGGGAGAGTGCACTAGTTTCACAGAGTCTCTGGTTGTAGCTGTGCAGATAGCTGTGGCTGCAGTGACCCACTTCAACTCCAGTCCAAAGTCACATTTCTGTGTCGCAGTGATAATGATGTGTTTCGGTGTCTGCAGCATGTGTGCTGTGTCTTAGAGTGCGAGTGTGAGTGTGAGTGTGTGTGCGTGGTGGCGGTTCAGAGAGCTGCCCTCACCTTGCAGCCCTCGCAGGCGTGGACGCCGTAGTGGAAACCAGAGGCCACGTCGCCACAGACCTTACACAGCAGCACCAGGCCATTGATTTCTGATTGATACAGAGACACATTCTTATAGATACAAACATCAATTTCACATGTGACATCACAAGTGCAACACAGTTTCACAGTGATAATTCAGATGCAGTGAATTGGGCACCGCATTCAGATAAACGTCTGTCATGAGAGTTTAATTCAGAGTGAAAATTTAACGAGATAAATTAAAAATAAATTATAGACATGATCATTCCAAATAATGCAGTGTAGGGACTTGAGCTGATGACATTATAACACAGCAGGAACTTGGAAGTGGTACAGTGGGTCATGACAGTGTTTTCAAGATCGATGTTGATTGTACACTGAAATTAGCTAAAACCAGCTACCAGGCAGTTATGACATCAATGAGTACCATCTTAGTTTCATGCAGTTAAGTTTTTTTTCTGCATGACCTTTACCAACTCAAGCAGCAGCGGTCTTGACTGAAAACTTCCTGAAATTACCACCTTCACATTTGGTTACATGAAAAGTTTGATGAATAATGAGAAGTGTTCATTTCCCAGCCTAGAACACTGGCAGAATTAATACAGTCAGTCCCTGAAAAAACAATAGGCGTGGCTGTCTTACTTGTGATGCCACATTTTGCAGAGGAGGAGGAGCGGCCGGTCTTCTGGGTCCCTGGAAGGTTTTGGCTACCGGCAGGGAGAGTGGGGTCAGCCATCTGACCCAGCTGGCGGCGGCTGGGCGAGGAGCCATGGGGCGGGGAGGATGACTGGTAGCTGCCGTTGGAGGAGTCGCTGTGGCAGGACTCCGGGCTGGAGGTAGAGCTGGACGAGCTGATGTAGGCTATTACGCCTCCTGGTGTAAAATGGCAGAGTAAAAAATGGGCCATGATGACGGGGACTGCAGCAACACTCAACACTGTGCAGGGCTTTGTGCTGGATAAAATTGCGTTTATATTGTGACGTGTGTAACTTTTTTCCTTAAAAGGCAGGTGATAATCTGTATTTCTCTTACTGTCCTAACAAACTAACATTGTATCTGAAGCCTGGTGCATCTTATTCCTCTGGGCCATACGGCTCCATTACTGTCAAATACTCCCTATAGCACCAAATGTAGATTAATCCGCACCTTAAAATAGTCCCCGACAAATGCACTACCATAATCGTTTTAGGAAATTGAAGAGCCTTTTAAAAATGAAACTGTACATCTGAAAGTCTTGAGTACAGATTAAGTAGAAATTATTTGGTTCGGGGCTGACGGCTAGAAACAGGTTACCGAAGTCAGAAAGTACTAACACATGGGCTAACTAAATGCTGGAGTTTTTATTTTTATTTTTATTTTTTTTATGGATTTTTTTAAACAAGACGACATAAAATTACACCAGTCTTATCTATTTATTTATATCAAATTGTGCAGCACTGTTCATTAATCCTTCGTCTGTTCAGTTGTGCTCATGGTAACGCCCCGCTGTTTCCTTTACTTGAAATGAAATGTAACTCTAACTGCCAACGAGCTTAACATAAAGAGGGCAGATCATAGTACGACAGCTCCTTCAGCCAGTAAGAAGGGAGCAGACAGGCTGCTGCTGCAGCTGAGCTGTTTTTTCCCCCTCAACACAGGCTGACCTGATGTCTTCCCCTGCCGTTCTCAGTGATTAGGTAACAGCCATTACATAATGTCAGCTTCACCAGGGTGTGTGTAGTAGGTAGTCTGGCCTGTCCCTGCAGCCATTCACGTACAGGCTCCATAACAAATGAATCTAGCACCAAATCATATTCTAAATGGATTGATTTGATTTAATCTGACAGGGATGTACTGATATAACTGATGTGTTTCAGTCAGCAGACACTACATGACTCACATTTTTTAATGATTTTTTTTCCCCCCCCAACAAATATGGCCATTGATACAAGGTACTGACATCATAGACGGCTGAGAAAAATGCGTCTGACTGAACCAACATATATTTTTCGCAGCAAACTGTGACAAACATCAGAGGAATATGGTCCTCAGTTGTGACCCAGTTAAAGCCCCGTCCAGCCAGCTCCCCGACTCCTTTTCATTATTTCACTGAATGAACAGAGTCTTCATCATGTGCACGAAAATGCGTCAATTCTGGAATAATAAAGGCAATGAATAACACTACATAATAAACACAGAGCATTGTTTACCTCGTGGGTCTTGAATGAACCATAACTTTAGGCGTCTTTTTTTTTTTTTTTTTCTTTTAAAAACACGCCCCCACGTGGAGCGAGCATGTTCTTTCCCCGGGAAAACTGGGTCACCGCGAGCTGCCTCACGTGTATCCGCGGACAAACCCCACGCCATCTCGCCGGGTGAATTATGCAATGGTGACGTCACCGCGCCGCTCGGCCAATGAGCGGCGACGCATGAGGAGCGTAAACACAGGTGCACATGGCTAGGCTGACGGGTCCATGTGAGGAGAGGCGACCGCAGTGCTGCTCCAGCCAACTACTTGGGTAATAACAACAGCCCACTGGCACTCCTAACCCACTTTAATATTAACACAGCAGCACACACTGCGGCCATTCACGTTTAAAGTGCCTCATCGCAATATGAAGGCTGATAAAATTATCAAACATGAACGTACATTTTTTTTATGCTAGTAGCACCACTTCGACGAAACCTACTTTCACTAACCTAATGCAGGATGTGACCACAATATTAATCCCATTACAACGAGCTGGAGCCGTTTGTCATGTACATTGTGTTTTAAACACACTCACCAGCTTTGGTCGACTCCATGTCCTGTGAGTTTGGGGGTTTTCCTCCTCCTCTGCTACCTCAGTGCAGAAGCCGTGTTTCTGTTTTAGTGTTCAGCAACTGAAAAGTCGCTGAATGACTCCGGTTGAGAAACTGGCTGTGAAGCTACACCATTTAAATTAACGTCAGGTAAAAACTTGGTAAAGACCGTAAAAGCTACGGTCGGTCGGCAGTGGCAGCACTGGCGAAGATTCAATTTCGCAAGGAAAAAAAAAATCTTACATCAAACTGAAACAGCAAGTTCTCAAAGACTTGGTTTAAAAGACACAGAAACGGCAGTTTCTTTGTCCTCGGAGGTGATGCTCGCCTCTTTTTTTTTTTTTTTTTCCGCGACTCGTCTGTTGTATCTACAGCTGAGTTACATCTACAAATGCACCGTATCCCATTCAAAGATAACGCGTTCAGGGCGCAGCTCCAGTGATGTGAAGAACTGGCTGTGCAGCGACTGTTTCGAGTAGTGATCAGCGGCAACCATGTGACCCAGTTCGTCGGCTCCTCCCTCCCGACAGCCCTGCACTGGTGTCAATGTAACCCACTGACATACTTTCACCAGTCACAGTGAACAAAGACAGTTGGCCAGCACAGACCCTGTCCAGAAAAAAGACAAGTACGTTGCAACATCATAATTATAGTACTCAACGTTGTTTGGTGTGAATCTAAATTTGTCCGTGTCCTTTTTAATAAAGGGGGGGGGGGGCAAAGGTAACTTTAAAGAAAGACGAAATATTTGGCATACCTTCTTTTTATATGCCAACTACATTCTTTTTCAAACATGCTCCATTATTTTAATCATTTAGAAAAAAATCAAATTTCCATATTTTTACATAATTTTACATTCAGTAAACCTGATTTTTTTAAAGGTGGAATGCTGCTTAGAGCTCTCACTAAACAGCAGGGAATAAGGGACTGTATGAAAATTATAGTGGGAGGGGAGTAATTTTTATTTTTCTGGAGGGAGGGCAGTCAGAGATTTGGGAAAGTCCTGTATTTATATTGCATTGTAGCCTTCCATTCATCAACGAGCTACGTCCACAAACACAACGCATGTAGATCTCATTAGTGATTATGAATTGTTCAATATCTACAGCAAAGACTTTGTTTTCCCTGGGCCTGAATAGTTGCTGCTGTAGTCTTCATCATAGCACAAAGCTGACCTGCAGTAAAGATAAATCTAATCTAAAAGTCTGAGTCCATGTGACACTTCTATTTTGTTTGTTTCAAATGTAATACAGTGAAGTTGCATTACACTACACTGATAGTATCAGCTGAACAATTTAAGTGAAAAATCGAATCTTTAGAAAATGTAATTGAACTGCAGAATATCAGTATGACCCCCTTTTGCTTTAACGACAGCATGCACTCGAGCTGCTTTGACTCCACGAGTTTGTCCAAAACCTGATGACCCATGTTGTCCCAGCATGATTTGACGATCTTTCAAAGAGCTTCTTGAGATGTCACAGAGTACTTGGCTTTCTCAGTCTTCAGGTTCTCCTATTAACCCTGTAATGCCTGACCCCAGAAATAATGGACAGAAAATTCTGATTTCTTGAATCTGGAACCTTTATTTGGCCCTTTCACAAAATTTGAAAAAAAATTTACAAAAAATTATTTGCATATAGGTTTTTCCAAATTTTATACACGATTTTACAACATACTAAAATGCAAAAAATTATGTAATTATAACTTGCTTCAACAGATTAAGTGTTCATGTTAGAAAATTACTAAAAATTTCAAAGAAAATGTCACCGCAATTTTCTTTACCTTGATCCAGTGAGTTGGGAACTATCTGAAGGTGGCCAACTTGGATCGTCCAAGTTGAATTGTTGTAGTGATAAAGGAACACCAGGGGTTGGAAGACAAATGTCAGATTGGATACAAGAGGGTTTTGAGTGAAGTTTTTACCATAAGGTGATGCAATAGGTCTCACAAATGCTTGTATCAAATTTGATGCATTTGGCATTATAGGGTTAATGATGTTCAGTGTGGTTGAGGTCAGGTGATGGAAAGTCCATGGTCATCAGGACTCCTTGATCTTCTTTGGTCTTCATGTAGTTCTTGTAAAGTTTTGAGGTGTTCGGGGTCATTATCCTGCTGCTGTATGAATCCTCCTCCACCAAGATACAAACCAGAGGGTGGAGCATGTCTCTGAAGAATGGAGTGGTACTTCTCCTTGGTCAGGGTGTAGCCAGTTTGGTGCAGGTGCTGCAGAGAAGGAAAAACAGCCCCAGACTTGAATATTCCCACAAGTCAGTTTGATACACTGCAATATCATTCTCTCTCCTGTATGCCTCCTTACATTCACCCTTCTGTTACTGCCATAGATCTTAAACTTCATCAGTAAGTAGGACTTTCCAGTCATGCACAGTGAAATGTGCAGTGAAATTATTTCTTAGCCCACCCCAAGTGTTTGACCTTGTTTCCCGCACTGAAAAGCAGTTCGGAAGCTGCTACTCGTCCTCTGAGACCACAACCAGACAGCATCTTTTTGACAGTACTTTTGCTGATTTGAGTCTTGCATTCTTTATTTAGTGAATTCTGCATCTATGATGAAGCTGCTCTTCCATCTCTCAGGGAACTAAGCTTGATGTATTGATCTTTTGATGGCGTGGTCACTTTAGGTCTGCCTGATCATGGTTTGGACTGGAAGTGTTTTAGAGTTGCACGCACTCAACCTCTCAGACACCTTTAGGCTCCGTTCACACTGCTAAGTTTTTGTTTTAAAACAGAGTTTTAAAACAAAAACCATCTCCGTCCAGACAACTGTTTTAGCTCCATATCAGAAATGATCTCCGTCCATGCTAACACACCTGAAAACACACATATACATGACCATTCATGTACACTGGGCATGTGTGAAGCTGATTGTGTACTCTGCAGTTGATAAGTTGCACAAGATACTACAAACGAGGAACAACAAAGACAGTCGTAGCGTTAAAACGCAGAATTGAACTGCACAACATCTGCTAGCGAAGACAACAAGGTAAGTGACACTTGTAATTTGTTATTGTGAATTTCCCCACTGTGGGACTAATAAAGGCTATCGTATCTTATTCATGTTGCTTTCACCGCTGGTAGTCGAGGCTGATAAGAGCCAGTTAGGGAGTGACCGTGGGTGTCTACGTCATCATTTCCAAAGGTCTCAGTTTTTGCCCATCCAGACTACAACACAACTGTGGAGTTTTCCAATTAAAACAGGGCCAGCAGCTTTTCCAAGAGTCTCAGTTTTAGGCGCTCTAGTAAACGCAGCAAAAGAGATGTGTTTTAAAACTAGAACGTAGTAATGTGGACGTAGCCTTAGTCGAGCCCTGATTTGATGCTGAGAAAGTCCCTCTTTGCTTAGAATAACAATTTGACCTCTGACACTTTCACTTAGTTCTGATGCCATTTTCCTGTCACAGTGCTACTTAGTGAGCAGTGATCTGTGGGAAACAACAGGTGAACAGTGGCTCCAAGTTGAACGAGCCACTGATGAGTAGATGAAATCCACCTGAACATAATAATAACAATAATGGAAGGGACACAACTCAAGGAAGTCTGACCCTTTTGTACAAAGGAGTTAAGTTGGTCAATACCCCAAAGTTGCTTAAATTTGATTACTGACCTTGAAATGGACCAGAGGCTCAGTCATTGGAAAACCCTTTTCCAGGTTTATGAGAAAATATGAGAGATTTTCAATGTGGACCAGATAATGTAACAACCCTGTAAATTTATGTCATGGCCTGGCCTGTCGTCAGCAGGGGCACACAGGTCACAGGTGACCCTGAGCTAAGGGGGGGCCATTCAAAGGTCACCCATTGTAAGGTTGAACCAGAGACCATTGCATGACCTTTAAGTGCGACAATTTACTCACAGATTTATATCACTGACAACATGATCTACATCTATTTATATGTAAATGTAATAATGTTCATTCTTTAACTCTTGCGCTGAATGTTTTCTACCTCAGTGTGTTGTATATTTCCAGGCAGTGCTGCTGTGGCAGCTGAGGCAGAAAGAGAGCAAGGAAGAGCAAGTGCAGCTAAAGAAGAGAGACGTGGAAGAGGAGGAGAAGGAGGAGGAGGACAGCAGCCAACGTGCTGCCATGGGAGAGCCAGCAGGGACAGAAACAACAGGTGGAACTGACAGCAAACACAGAGACAAAGGTGGGTGGTGGTGGTGGTGCTGCTGCTGAAGTGGCTGTGGATGTCCAGAGTTCCTAATGGCTTCAAAGTGAACTGGTTTGTGCCGATTGTTTTCACTTTTCTCAACACTAATCTTTTGCTCTCACACACTATTTGAGCTCCCCTGACAATTTTATGTTGCACCAGCTTGTACCTTTGACTTTGATCTGAAGAACCAGATCTTTTGAAACTCCTAAAATGAAAAATCTCTTTTCGTTATTTCATCTTCATTTTGTTCTTTGAACAATTAATGACTGCTAACTAACCTCTGAAGAACCTGGGCTCATCCAGGTAATGGAAGAAAGGATCCTATCATTTCATCATTGTATACCTTACTTGGTAGTTAATGATGAGGTTATTACTTTTATTTACTTTTGAAAGATACGCCAGCATTATTTTAGAAAATATACACTTCATCAAGCAGAAAGCAAATGCTAACAAATAAAAGCTTTGTAATTGATTCTAGTTTAGTTTAGTTTTAACTCCACACTGTGTTTTTTGCAGCCTTGCCAAAAAATCTGAGCTGCTCATGAAACAATGTAAACAGTTCTCTCGGTACATTTTAAAGTGTAACCAGTTTGTCAAAACATGACTTGTTGTTTGTTCCCAGAGGAACACACAAAGCCTGTGGTCATTTTTTTCTCCCTGTGACCTAAATTTGAAGCACAACACATTAAAGCACACTAGAGAGAATATTAATAACCCCAAAAGCTGTCTCTACTTTTATCACACAGATACAAAACTAAAGCACATTACGGTGTGAGTCTCTCTATTTCGTGCATTTTAATTATTCAAGATGAAAACAGCCATTTGCTTGCATTCACTGCCTGATCACTGTAATTCTGTTTATTTTGGCCTCAATAGGAGAACTGGCTCTCGTCTGCAAGCACTGCCGAAATCTGCTGCTGTTACTCAACAAATTCACTCATTTCCTCTGCTTTTTACTTTACATTTTTGCTATAGTGCCTTGATATACCTCATTTTTAGCAGCTCTTTGGAGATGTACTGATACAAGGCAGGATGGATCCATGCTTTCATGTTGTTGACACCAAATTCTGACCCTACATCTGAATGTCACAGCAGAAATCGAGACTCATCAGACCAGGCAACGTTTTTCCAGTCTTCTATTGTCCAGTTTTGTTGATCCTGTGTGAACTGTAGCCTCAGTTTCCTGTTCTTAGCTGACAGGAGTGGCCCCTGGTGTGGTCTTCTGCTGCTGTAGCTCATCGGCTTCAAGGTTCAACGTGTTGTAGGTTCAGAGATGCTTGTCTTGGTTGTAACGAGTGGTTATTTGAGTTACTGTTGCCTTCCTATCAGCTCGAAGCAGTCTGGCCATTCTCCTCTGACCTCTGGCATCAACAAGTCATTTTCTCCCAGAGAACTGCCGCTCACTGGATATTTTCTCTTTTTCAGACCAGTCTCTGTAAACACTAGAGATGGTTGTGCAGGAAAATCCCAGTAGATCAGCAGTTTCTGAAATACTCAAAACAGCCCGTCTGGCACCAACAACCATGCCACGTTCACAGTCACTGAAATCACCTTTCTTCTCCGTTCTGATGCTTGGTTTGAACTTCAGCAGGTCGTCTTGACCATGTCTACATGCCTAAATGCACTGAGTTGCTGCCATGTGATTGGTTGATTAGATATTTGTGTTAATGAGCAGTCGAACAGGTGTCCCTAATAAAGTGGCTGGTGAGTGTAAATAAAGTTCACTGTGGCAAAGTACAACCGTGCTATTTATTCATTGCAATGTATTTTACTTACTGAGCATTTTACAATTGCAAAATATGTGCTAGTATATGAACAACTCAGCTCAACATGAACCACTCATTAAAAAGCAAACCCCAGTACTTCTGTGAGTATGTGGACTAATGCTGATTGTACTCAAGTCTGGCACCTGACATTACTCAGGTCTACCAGTGCTGCACACAAGTCTACAAGCCTCAATCTGAGGCAAACAACATACATTTACAGCACAGCAAAACTGGGCCTGCTGTTGACAAAGGGCAGGTTATAGGCGGCTCAAACAAGATCACACACACAGGACAGCCAACTAAGTCACTATCACTGGATCTAAGACGAGCAGCCAACACACTAGTAGCCATAAAAGTAACATCATGAGGTGAACAAATACCACAAAAACCAAACTGAGCAAATGTTACTGCATTTACGACAAAACAGTAACACGGGTGACCAAGAGTTGGCCAAAAGTGGAGTGTTACAGCCACAAACCAAAAAAATCTCACAAGTAGACCTAAGCTGCTGTGCACTGTGCAAAAGTACAAGAGGAACAAGCAGGAGAGGGGCACCCCAACCCCTACCTGCCTACCAAGATGGCTAACTCACCTAGCTAGTCTTCAGTGTGGGCAGCAGAGCCAAGACAAAGCCTACTGCCACACTCCGGCAAAGTACACAGGTGGCGAGACTGAGTCACCCCGATGGTTACCTGATGAGGATGTTCTTAAAACAAACAGCAGCAACAACCACAAATGCTCTCAAAAAAAGAGATGACCACCAGACTAAAGTAAAGGCCACTAGGTACACACAAACATACTCACATTTACCTCACCTCATGGACATTTGATCGCGGACGAGCCCCCAGTTACTATGTCCCACCCTCGGGCAACTGGGACACCCAGCCCTGAAAGCTCTGTAGAGCTGAGGAGAACTGGCAGCAGAGTCAGGTGACAAGTTTCTGTGCATTTGTCAAACGACTCCTTTCATATTACACATAATCCTCTGATCCAACTCAAGCTTGATGTCTGATGTTCAGTTGTTATGCTTGGAGTTACAAAGCTTTTGAAACGCTAAAGCTTGACTTGAACAATTTATTGCTTTAAAATCTAGCAACAGCTGTTTCCTTTAACCTACTAATTGAAGCATTTACTTTCACCCAGCAGTGCACAGTAATACATTTTGCAGTGGTTTGTTTTATATTATGGATCATGGAAGATAACTAAACTTGAGAGTGGATACTGTTTAAATGATCCAGTTCTGAGGCTCAGTGTCATGAGGCTCTCGAGTTTTTCTCCCCCACACTAAATTCTTACTGGGTTACCATGACACAGTAATGCTTCCCTCCTCTCTGTCTCCAAACAGCAGGCAGGACTTGGCCAGAGCTTCGCACAAAGATGCAGCAGCAGACGTTTCCTAAAGCACTCTCAATCCCGGCTAATGTTTCCTCAAAGAGATGAAGCCTTTCAGGAGCAAGCAATCCCACGCGTTAACTATCCTGTTCTCCACTTTCCTTCTGTGGGATTCTTACAGACCAGGTCAGGAGTTACTGCTACCCCACAGACTGATGCATGGGCAGACAATAGCCAGGGAGTAATGTGAGAGATGACCCTTGTTTTCACTCCACCCTTCCATGTTCTCAGTTGACCTGCTCAGGGAAATGCTGTTTTAGCTAAGGACTGGGAAATGTTGCCACTGTGACACAGTTAATTATTTCAACAGTAGTTAATATAATATAAAGTTTATAATGATACTAAACAACTAAATCTAGTGACACAAACAACACATACAATTGGAAAGGAAATGTTTGAAAATATACATCTGTTTGGTTTGAATAACTTGGTGTAATTACTGTGGCTTCAGAGCCTTCAGATGCTGATTTTTGCACATTTTATTGTGTTGTAAATCTAATTTTAAACAGCTTAAACATTTTTGCTTATCAATCTACACTCAATAACCCAGAATGACAAAGTGAAAAAATGAAAAACTTTTTGCAAATGTATTGAAAAGCAAAAACTGAAATCTCTTATTTACAAAAGCAGTCACAGCCTTTGCTGATTGGGGTGTGTGACAGATTAAATGGAACTGATCAGACACAGTTTAGAAAGCCACAGGTGCCACAACTCACACTCCATGTCAGGACAAATACAAAGCCATGAAGTCCAGGGAACTCTCTGTAGAGCTCAGTGATGAAACTGTGGCTGGCATACATCAGGGCAAGAATATAAAACCATTTCTAAACTTTTCTAAAACTATTTCTAAAGGTAAGTGATAGGAGCATTTAGAGCATTTATTGTGAAATGGAACAACCAGGACTCTTCCTTGAGTTGGCTGTCCAGCCAAACTGAGTAACGGAGCAAGAAGGGTCTTTGTTACTAACATAGTCACTCTTGCAGAGAAGCCAGCTGTAGGGCATGCAGCCCCCATGGAGTTCACTGAAAATACTCAGGAAAAATATTCTCTGATCTGATGAGACAAGTTTGGGCAGAACTCCAGACACTGCGTAGTGAACACCAGGCAGAGCTCATCAACAGGCTAATACCATCCTCACAGTGCAGCATGGTGGGGGCAGCATCATGCTCTGGCCTCTCAGCAGCAGGCACAGGTCAGAGCTGAGGCGAGGATGAACGCAGAAAGGTCCTTGAAAACCTGCTCCTAAATAAGAAATTCATAATGTAATATTGTCACTACTGTCATATTTGTGAGCTTCCTGCTGTGAAAATCAGGCTGAACACATCTGGAAACATCATAGTTCAAAATACAGTGGCTCAAACCAATATGGTTCAAACTACTGTGGTACAAACAACATAAGACAGTCTTGGGAAAATGTTGGTTAACGCTAACTTCTGTTGTTGTGTACAGGAAACAGAGCCCAGGCAGGAGTCTCTGAAAAGTAATGATCTACCGCTGCAGCCCAACACAGGACGTGTGTGTGTGTGTGTGTGTGTGTGTGTGTGTGTGTGTGTGTGTGTGTGTGTGTGCACCCAGTTTTTTTCAAGATTGGAGGATGATGACAGTGAAACAGCAAAACTACACATTTTTTTAATATTTATTTGAGTATGTGTTGATACTAGGTCTTTCCTTTCAGAGAAACTGAAAGTTAAGAAACTGAAGTCTTTGTGGTTTATTCAAGCGTAACATTTTGCTGAAGAGATGAAGCAACGCATCCATCCCAGTGCGTTGAATTCAGTTTGGTATCATGGCTTTCACATCTATCTGTGTATCGATCTTATCATTTGGTCAAAATCATAATCATAAAATGCCACCTCATTCTACTTCCTCAACAGTAGAATATGCATTAAAAAAATGAATGTGCACAAAATGAAACGTGGAGTATTGGTAGCCTCAGGGATAGAGAAGCAGCCATATGAGCAGATGGTTAGGTTCCTGAGAAATATAGGTGGGGAAGATGAAAGAGCAGGTAACCTGTAAACCCTCAGTGGAGCTGCCACAGACCAGACCGTGGCTGGACTGGGCATCTTCCAAGTGTGAACATGTTTAACTATTCTTGAAGAGAGCAGTGACCACAGTAATACTACAATGGTTGAATGAATGTTGAGGAATGAGGAAAATTAGGAAAGCTGTTTGGATGTTGTTTGGCTGTTACAATAAAGAGATAATGCAGACCAAGAGGCTCACGGGCAGTTTAGGGTTTAGGCAGTTAAGTTTAGACTTAAAGGTCCATATTTTACACTTTTCCTATGTTTTAATTGAAGTGTTGATATCCATAAGAAGATATATTTGTGGTCTTAAGAACCAAAAACCATCTCAGTGTGGTTTTACATCTCCTCTCTCAGGCTTCTCTCTGGAGCTCAAGTAGCAACAGGTCAGTCAGCCAATCAGGAGAGAGGTTCCAAGCCTCTCTGTTCTATTGGCTGACTGAGTGATTCAATAAAAATATAGCAGATTTCAGGTAAACACTCAGATAAACCAAATCCTGGGTTGGACTATGGGTCCAGGTGGGCGGGGCTTTGGGCATGGCTGAGAGCAGTGACTGCTTTGTTGTGACATCACAAAGTTCCAGAAGTCCTGACGGCTGGTTTTAAGGTTCAGTTTCTGAATACAGGCTGTGTGCATTTCTCTGTGGACTGGCCCTAGACCTGCTTTGCAATAAAAACAGACATGAAAATCTCACTTTATATAATATGGGACCTTTAAATATTCATTAATACAGACAGTTACGTCCCAGAGTGATCCAGGGGAGTGGGGAAGTAACAAAATGAATAAACCGGGGAGAAAGGAAAACAGGAAACTAAGGTAAGATCGCAAATAAGGTAGTTTATTATAAAGTAAATAAGGTCAACCAAGATCCTTTAACAGAAACGCAAAATGAGCTCCAGGAAATGAGTGAAGCTGGTAACACCTGAAAAGAAAGAAAACAACCATGTTAACCACTGGCACTGACCAGGCCTCCTCAATCCTCCTACTCCAGGCTCTGATTGTGAAACCAGGTACAGTTGCGCTGATTGACCTGCTGGAAGAAAAGGGGAGGGGCTGGGGACACAACACATAAATACACATACAACACTCCGGTACGTAACGCAGACCAAATCTGAATAACAGGAATAATGTACCGCATTGCAGGTGGTCATTGGTTAAAGATTTACCTAGAATGTTTTATCACCTGCTAGAAAATATGTACGGTCAGATACTGTCAAAGTAGTTGGGTTAGGTTTTAAGAGGTGCACCTTACACTGGAAATATTCACAAAGCAGGTTTGGTTAGTAGAGAAATGGCTGCATTACTCATCCTCTCTTTGATACACCTTTATGGTATTTGTTATTTCAACCTCACAACAACCTCCCCTGACACCTGCCTGGGTACATGATGCATCAATACAGATTGATTTTCTTACTTCCTGTCTCATACTGTAGGTGTGCCTTCAAAAGAATGAAAGTGTTCCACCACTGTGCTATAGGTAAAAATACTTTTAGATAAACATGTGGAAAAAAACGTTTAACCTTTAAAACCATAGAACTAGTCTGTGGATTCCAGACAAGGCCGTGGATTAAACTAACTATAATAGACTCTGGGCAAGATTCTGAGTTTAAAACAGTGCATTGTTACTAGAATTGGTACTATTATGTGATTTCATCTGTCCTCTGTTTCAAGAGTACCTGTCAAAGTTAATGCAGGGAAAGTATAATCTTAGTATATCATTTTTTAATAGAAGGCTACCAGTGTTGTCTATTTATCTTATTGTCAATAAATTCCAAATCCAGCCTTGTTCCAACCTCGTTGTTTAGGGTCATTGTCCTGCAGACAGGTATCCAGACAGTATCCTGCCAGATTCCTTGATAAACAGTCCCCAAGGCACCAAAGCAGCCCCAAATCATGATGCTTCCTCCACCATACTTCACTGCCGGGATGACGTTATCATGTTGGTATGTGGTGCCCTTTTCACGTCATACGTACTGCTGCGTGTTCTTCCCGAACAATTGAACTTTAGTTTCAACAGTCCACAAGACATTTTCCCAGTAGTGTGCTCTTTGGGAAACGTCAGGCACACAGTTATGTATTTTTTTGGAGAGCAGTGGCTTCCTCCGTAGTGTCCTGCCATGGACGTCCTGCCTGTTCAATGTTTTGCATATAGTAGACTCATGTACAGAGATGTTAGTCAGTTCCCATGATTCCTTCAAGTATTTTACTGTTACTCTAGGTTACGTCTTTACCTCACTGAAGTCTATGTTGTGCCTTTGGAGTCATCTTGGCAGGGAGCCCACTTCTAGGGAGAGTATCCACAGTACTAAATCATCTCCATTTATAGACAGTTTGTCTGACTGTGGACTGATGAATTTCATCAAAATTTGGCACAAACATTCACTTGGACTCAAGGACAAACTGATTAAATGTTTGTGGTCAAAGGTCAAGGTCAATATGACCTCACAAAACACTTTTTAGCCATGACTCAAGACTTCACATAGCAATTATGACAAAATTTCACACAGATCGTTCATATTTTATCTGACTCCGGATAAACAGGGATGTAAACTGAAACTAGTCTGAGTCATGGAGGCATACAACCATAAATGTGCTCATGTAGACAACACAATTAAGTGATATATGCTACTCCACCCCCCCTTAGAACAATGATCTTATGATCCAATCATCATGCTCAAAACCCTTTGAGCATGATGTGAAATTGGAACCATATCTCGTGGATTCAGTGACTGTAGAACATATTGTCTCTCAGCGTGAATTCTGGCTTTTGTTTTCAGAGCTGGCTTCAATCCAAGGATATACTGTTGCCCTCTCTAAAAGTGATGTCTTTTAAAGCTGGAGTACTTACAAATGACAAAAACCTGGATTTTCTGGTAAACGTTTGGTCCAAATCAACATATTGAAGAATTAATTCAATCTACAGTATATGTAAAATCTCTTCAGCGTATGAGAGACAGAAAAGCTGTGAAACATGTTATTTGATTGGACTGCTGCATGAATAGGAGCCTTGCTCTTAGGTAACTTATTCTAATTTCATGCTTTAAGCATATACTTTCCTTTTTTTATATTAATATTCGGCTTAATGCTTCAGTGGCCAGACAAGGTCATATCCTGTGTAACTCCTAACACAATTGTACTACTCCAAGAAATACTCTAATACTCTTTTCATGGGATTTACTGACAATAAAGAGAAACCTAGAGAACGACCAGCTGTGTCCTATAGTTTACAGAGCTGATAGTTGCCCCCGTGACAAATGTAAAGTCTTAAAAACTTCACACCCGAACACCTCTAAGATTACACCTTTCCCAGAATACACATCAACTCACATCACTATGACTCCTATGCTAGTATACATCACCACAGACTCCCTTTGTAACACCTAAAAAATGGCTGAAGGTTTAGAAGTAGGTCAGTCGTTACAAAGAACAAAAGGGTCCAGATTGGGTTTCTTCCAGTGGTCAGGCTATGAAATGCCTGCAGGTGAATCAGCCTGTGGATGAGGAATTAGTTATGGTGGGTTTTAGTGCCTATGAGAGGGGGGATCACTTCAAGAAAGCACCATGAGGATTTCATGTGAGGAATACTGCTCTCTACTTGTGTAGATGGTTGGAGGTAACTCAGCTGGAGTTTGATGTCCTAGTTTTTCCTTTTCTTAAAAAAACTGGAAGTGTCACACTTGTGAGGTGAGACTTCAGTGGCATGGTTGGACGTATGGGGACAGGTGTAGACAACTGTCAGCTGTGAGAACTTAGATAGACAGGTGTGTCTTTCCAAGTCATGTCCAATTAGCTGAATTCCCCACAGCTGGAAACAAATCAAGGTGTAGCAACATCAGATGATCAAGAGAAATAAGAGGCACTGAAGCTAAATATCATGTGTCACAGCAAAGGGTCTGAATACATATGTCTATGTGATATTTCAGTTTTTCCTTTTTAATAAATTTGGCAGAAAAAAGAAGTCTAAACTTCTGTTTTTGCTTTGTCAGTAAGGGGAATTGAGTTTAGCCTGATTGAGGAAAACTATATTTTTCAATTTTGGTATAAGACTGCAACATAGCAAAATGTGAAAAGTTGAAGGGGTCTGAAGACTTTCTGAATGCACTGTATGTTTCTGCTAACTACAGCCTGACCTTTCTATTTCGGATGTTGTTCCTGTGGTGAATCCTGAGGTTATGGTCATGAAGTCGCCTTTTGATAGTTGTCAGGGAAACATGTATGTCTAACCTGGACATCAGTGGCTTGCTGTGCAGTCATACAAGGTTCTGTTGAACTACTCAAATTAAAGCTTTGGTACCTTAATATAGTTTGTACAATCCAGTCTCAAGAACTGTGGAAATACTTATTATCTGGACTGTATATACAGGAAGTGCTACTTCCATTTGAATGGGACCCCACTGTGCTTCATAGGCAGGAACTGCACTGATTGTAATGTATGGCTACAATGCATTAATTGATTGAAAGAAGTTAATTGATATTTCTGACCATATTCAGTGTTGCACTTCATATTATTGAGGTTAAAAAACACAGTTTCTTGTTAAATTTAAAAAGCCAGGGTTTTATGACTCAACGATATTGTGAGCATTGGTCTTTACATCCTAACTGGAAAATAGATGAATGTATGAGTTAGTTGTAGGCTTGCAGTTGCATTTTATGGATTTGAGAGAAACTATACACTTTGATCTGGCATTTCAGTTTGTCTCATTCTGATGGATCACATTCTCTCTCCTATTAAAATCCTTGGAAAGCTTTAGTCAATTTATTGTAGAAGATTTAATACTGGTAGAAACGTTTTGTTCAACTTACTTGATAACTGCTTCACTGGAATTTACTCACAGGTGTTTCCACTTATAGCTGGTTGATCTGGTCTAAGTTGGAAGAAGCATTAGTCTTAATTGTTTGAGGTCACTGATGTCTGTGTACTAATGAAGATGGTCAAGATGTCCTGCCCTCACAGATGTAACCACCAGAGAATGAGAAAGGGGAAGGGAGCATAATCCAGCAGTCTCAACCAGCCCTCAGTCCTGATAGGAGCTCCAATCAGCTGTTAGTGATGATTACTAAAGATTATTCAAACTTTTTTTATTCACAGGTGGTATGAGGTGTCAAACCCAAAACAGAATAAGTCCTGTTTAAAAAGGTAATATTCTAACAACTGGAAGAAACACACCAGACAGTACTGTCACCATAAAAAGGGCTGTTTATTTGCTTAATGTACAGATGTGTGACACGCTCTAACGATAGCGGTGCAGCTGCAGGGTGTTGCGCCTCTTCCAGGCTGCACGGCGAGAGCCACCAATGGTCAGGTGGAACTTGTGGCCCTTGCCCAGGCCACGGCTCTTCTTTCCTGCAGATGTCAGGCCACGCATCTCTCTGTGCTTGTGCACAGCCTTTGTGATCCATTGGGTGTCTGGGTTGCGTCTGACGGCCTTGTGGAAGGGGTCGACCAGAATCACCTCGAAGAACTTGTAGGTTGAGTCCTCGCCCACCCAGTAGGAGTTCAGCACTCGCAGGGCTCCGCAGTGACGGCCAGCACGCTCCTGGGAATGAAAATATAAAACAAGTCTGAGTGAATTATTCTGACTTGCTTGATTATTATTAAAATCAATGCTGTGTGATGATTACAAAAATAAACACCAAAAATGACACAAACACCACTAATATTTACCAACCCTTCCGTCTGATCAACATTAAAGGGAAGAGAAGCAAAATCTAACAAAGGCAAATCCAGCTTCCTGTCTATAATAGACACCTTTGAAGATGCTCATGTGAACTATGCTGAATGTACATTTTCTCATGAAAAACACTGAATGTGTTTGGTTTTAGTGTCTTCCTCAGGTGCTCATCCAGGATGCAGGACTGTCACTGGACATTAGGAATATTCCAGTGACTCTGGATCAGAACCAGGCTTCTTGCTGGGTTGATTCCATGGTCAGCAGCCCCAATGAATTTTTCAAATGAATGTGAATTGAGTATTCAAGTAAAAGCCAGTGCACCAACAACAGAGATGGAGGAGCTGATATTTGCTTCACTTCAAATCTCATCAAATCTACTGTGCAAATGACCTAATGATCTACTAAAGGGCATGAGCTGCAATCAGTGTTTGCCTGGGTGGCCTGGGCAATAAGACAGACCATACATCTTTCTGAGAGACTGCAGCCACATGTGATAAGACCACTCTCAAGCAGTCTGGGCATTTAAAAAAAAAAAAAAACACAGAAAAGGTCATGTCCTCCAAATGAGTGGAAAGACTTTTGCAGAATGTACTCTGACATAGCAGGAAAAGGCTTTAACATTAACAAGAGTTTAACTGAATCAAGTGTCTCAGTGATTCCCATTAGTGAGGCAACATGTACAATACCAATCCTCAGAACTGGTACAACTATATCCAATGCAGCCATTAACATTTCCACCTGTGCTTGGAAGCCACACATCTAAATAAAAGTTTACGTTTTATACAGAATTCATTGACACTTTTTTTTGCCAGTGTTAGAATGATTTCCCAAAGTCTAAGGTGGTCTCTTCATCTTCAATGTTTTATCTGAGCAACAGTTCAAACCCAAAGATCTTTGGTTTACTCAAGATTTATATTTTATCATGACCCTCTAAGTCAGTGTGTGCTTTACAGAGCAGCTCTGGTTAAAGAGAACAGGGGGCAGGTGCTTTGACATGAGCAAACCTTATGGTCTTGAATGGTTTCTAGGAAAGTAAATCTTTTAACCATTGCAATCCAGCCATCACTATAATTTGTTGTCATTACCAACAATCAAAACTGACTGCTGCGCTCCCAAACAAAGAGTTATATTTAACAATAATGACAAACCACCATTTGCAGTTTTTAAAAACGATGCTCCCACACTCCAAACTTGTTATGTAAGCATTTGCAATCACAGCAGGCAACGTGCAAATCCATCTGTGGTGGAGTACACACTGAACATCCAGGGTTCATGTGTAGCACTGACAAACCAGCAAAGACATAAATCTGTTTCTTCTAACCTTTAAGCTGCAGTCTAATTAGTGAAGATGACCGTACCTCAGCAGTGGACTGCAAGCTGCGGGCGAACTTGATCTGGTTGACGCCATGGTGCACTGGCTTGCCATAGGTGGCACCCTTGGGCACGGGGCGTTTGCGGCCTCCACGGCGCACACGAACACGGTAGACTACGTATCCTGTTGGAATCAAACAAAAAACGTGATCAGTAAACCAGACAAAGATGAAGACAGCTTACATATGTGCAGGTGTAAGTACAAAAATAAAAAAACTGGGCTCAGCACTCACCCTGCTTGGCTTTGTAACCCAGCCTACGGGCCTTGTCAGGTCTGGTGGGTCTAGGGGCACGGTGGAGGTTGGACAGCTGACGGTACTGCCAGCAGCGGACACGGAGCAGGAAGCGCATCACATCGGACTGCTTCTTGCGCCATAACTCCTGCATATACCTATATGCTCCCATGTTGACTTATCTGTGGAGAAGGAACATCAGTCATATAAGTCAGCACATCTTTCATATAAATTCTCAGCTCTTTGATATATGATGACAAGATGCAATTCAAAAATCCACAATATGAGATTAATGTTGATCAAAATGCTGCCAGCATCTGCAAATGAACCTGAAACAATGTGAGCCTCCTAAGCTAAGCAACACTTTCAGACATGATGCTGGAACAGCTTTCAATCATGCAAGCTCTCTCCAAACAAAACAAAAGCCAACTCAGGTTTTAAGATAATCTGCTTCCTCGGAGATCCAAGGCAATTTAAAACGTGAAACTCTCGGGTCCTGACACATGGTTCAGGACCCAACACATTCGGAGGCGTGAAGCCATTCCGTTCCCCTGCTTCAACACAGCCATGATTACTTCTGTTGACTGGTTTAAATACACGGAACACATGTCGACTGAGGAGTCCACCGTACAAGAAAACACCGAAAACATATAAGGTGAAAAAGTACAGTAGCCCACGCATGTTAAGAAACCGACTAGAAATGAAATCAAGCATGCTAATGTTAGCCGCTTAGCCTAGCATTCCTCCCTTCACCGGTGTCGTTTTGTTTTACCACAGAAATAAACTGTATTAATCGGTTTAAATGGATTAAAACACGAAGACTATGGATTTTACGCAAACAACAAAATATCATGGCAACAACACATCGGTTTTCTACTGCGGCCGGCAGTGTCAAAGGCTAACGGATCGACTGCATCTCAGCACAGTTCAAACAGGGCTATAGTTAGTGTTTTTAATAACGTTAGTCAAAAAATAATCAAGGCGTGTGGATCGTTAATAAGTCTCCAAACAACGTCCTGATTCAGAAAGACAGATGAAGTACATAAAAGATGATTTGAATGGATTGCGTTTTGTACTAAAGCATAGAAACACTCGCTTACATGATGGCGTACCAGCCGGAAAGAGAGAGCGTACGTACCCAGCATGCCTTATGAAAACGATAGTGACGCATTTCCTTTGTGGTGCTCATGGGAAATGTATTCTTCATTGTTTTTTTTGTTTTTGTTTGTTTTGTTTTGTTTTTTTTTTACTTTCCACTCCTTCGACACTACTTTCTATACATTTCAATTAAAACAAATAATTTAATAACATTATAGAGTCTAGACACTAACTGAAACAATTGAAATACTTGTAGAAGTGGCATTAGATGTGTGTTTTGATCCAAACAAAAAAAAAAACAGCAATGCTGACTGAAATTTTTACTGTATATCTGTCCACCTGCTTTTACTGTCTTATTTGATTAACTGATCCACTGTGATTTATCGTGTAAAAATTACAAGTACTGTTACACAGCATCAACAATGAGAGTAATGATTAACAAAAATTAATTCTATGTGCATGTAAATATTATATCATAACTTTTAGCGAATAGTATTACAAAATATATTCTATAGCATAAGATTATTATGAATATAATATAGGAAACAAAACAAACGTCGTCTTTATTATTATAGTGAATTCCGTCGGTCACGCATGCGCAGTGACAAGAGAAGTCTAGCAGAGCAGAATGGATACTTTGGCTGTGATGTTTCATACTTGATAAACAGATAGTTATTCACCTAATTCACGTAAGGACCTGACCTGAATGTACTGTTATATAACTAACAGTGTTCGCAGCTGGACTGTTATCGGTGTGTTTACACGACGCAGAATGAGTTGCTACAGTTAACCCGTTAGCTAGCCTGGCTAAACCGTAGACTGTATTAAAAGAGAGCGTAACAACAAAATGCTGTCACATGGAGCCAATGCTAAGGATACGATCGTACAGTTGATTTGGCTGTTTTCGCTGGGTCATTGTCAGCGTTAACGTCATTACAGGATGTCCATCAGACGAGGCTGTGCGCGGTGTGATGTTTTGTGTTCATGCGTTGCAGGCTCGAAATGGGGAAAGGCTGTAAGGTGGTGGTGTGTGGCCAGGCAGCAGTGGGAAAAACTGCCATTTTGGAGCAGTTGCTGTATGGAAATCACACTGTAGGTAAGAAATGCACCTGGAATGACGCGAGAACATTACACCGTGACACCTGTGTACATACATTCATATAATGATGTTAGTGTGGGAGGTTTATCTGGCTCACACGCAGATCAACAGTGATCTGGATAGTCAACACTTTGGTTAACTGCAGGTGTGTAATATGAGGATCCAATCTTTTATTTTCTATTAATCTGATATCAATTACGTAAGGTATGGTCATATTTAATGATGGTGTTCAGGGCTTCCCACAGTACTTTGACTCCTGTTTCAGATAATAATTCAGCTGCAATATTGTTTTATTGCTATGGTCAGCTGAAAGTCTGTTTTCTGAATTGGTCGCGTCATCTGTTTTTTCCAGGCTCTGAGTCTAGTGAGACACAGGAGGATGTGTATGTGGCCTCAGTGGAAACTGACCGCGGTGTGAAGGAGCAGCTGAGGCTCTACGACACCAAGGGCCTCCACGATGGACAAGACCTCCCCAAGCACTACTACTCAGTGGCTGACGGCTTCGTACTTGTTTATAGTGTTGACAGCTTGGAGTCTTTCAAGAAGGTGGATGTTCTGAAGAAAGAAATAGACAAATCCAGAGATAAAAAAGAGGTGCAACTGGTTACCATTCTAATATGTGCTGTCATCTTTCTTGCAGAGAATTTTCTTACTCTGCTCAGATTGTGTTGCTGCATATTGTATTAGTAAATGTCCACATCGCGTAGAACGTCGTGTAAGAAATATGAAACATTCGGTCTAACGTCTACCTTCTACTCACTGTCGTCCCATTTCCAGTCGTGCAGCTGCACAGTCTTCCCTCTGTGAATGGTGTAAACAAACAGACTCTGGACTGAAATCAGGAATTGAGATATGTCAAGACCAAGGTTCTCAGTTTGAGAGCTTATAATTCACTTTCATTCATATGGGTGAATTCCCTTGGCATGTAGGCCATATAGATAGCAAGGTCACTGAAAACAGGTTGCCCAATGCCCTAACAGCTAATATACTGTGCCTCCCTTTGCTCTACACAAGATGTTGGAAACTTTCCCTTGAGATTCTGGTTCACGTTGATATGATTACATCAGTCATTTTTTCTAGATTTGTCAGCTGCACATCTCAGCGTGTGTCCATTTGTATGGAAATATGAATTTCACTAAATATGGAGATACATGGTTTTCAGGGTATTTCAGCTACATGGTTGGGTTATGTTTTCTCCATACAGCTAAGTGCATAGTGCGGATCATCTTCGATCTTTGAAAAAGGCATTGGATTTGGTTCACGTGTGTCCCTTGTGTTCCCAGGTGACGGTCATAGTGCTTGGGAACAAGACAGACCTGCGGGAGCGTCGCCAGGTGGACCAGGAGGTCGCGCAGCAGTGGGCGCGAGGCGAGAAGGTAAAGCTGTGGGAGGTGACGGTGACCGAGCGCAACTCGCTGATTGAACCCTTCACTCAGCTGACCAGCCGCCTCACCCAGCCCCAGAGCAAATCTTCCTTCCCTCTGCCAGGGCGCAAGAGCAAGGGCACGCCGTCTAATGACATGTGAACCTCCTCTCTGTTAATGACAGGCTACATTCACCTCATGTGGGAAAAACCAGTAGGACAACGTGGGTAGATTTACCCATGAGAGCAGCAATTATAGCAACAAGACTTTAATTTGCTGCTCTGTACATTTGACCAATTTACACACATTCATTCACATGTGTGCAATGTTGACGTCATTCTGAAGGAGCAGTGCAGCGTTTTGGGAAGCACACTTGTCCGCTTTCTTTTTGAAGGTGAGATGAGAAGATCATATAATGGCGGTGTGTTGGAACAGAGCTGGAGTCAAGGTGTCGATCCTTTGACATGAAAAAATGTTGCACACCAACACATGTAAATTAACACTAATTAAGATTTTATATCGCGCTTGTTTAATTCGTGCACACATAAATGTTAAGACGACACTTGATTTTTAGACGCAGTTACATGCTGGAACTTGCTCTTACCAAAGAGCAGGTCAGTCCTCTGCCCAGCGCCTCTGTCCAACATGTCCAGCTACAGTGCTTCTCTCCTGATACAATCGCTCAGCACAGGCTCTTGTGCTGTTCTGTCTACAAGCTTGATGGTGCTAAACCAGACAGCAACACTGTGGCGACTGTCTGCTGCTTGCTGGAGTCTTGCCATCACAGTGAGGTTGCCAAGTTTGGGCCGGTACAGACACTAAAATCCATGCTCACCAACCATATCTGGCAACCCAGACATTGCACAAATATGCGGGGCGCATGGATAAACTGTGGTTTATCAATAAATAATTCCAGCATCCAGTCAGTTTCCACTTTATTAGTACAGTAACCCTGCTAGGATACCTGCCTTTACAAAGTTTGTGCAGAGGTTCTTACTGACACGTGTACCTGAATTTACACATCTGCGACAGTATCAACAAAATACACATTGATAGAGGTAGACTTCAAGGCCAAACAGCTGTATTGCATTAGACTGTACAGTTGAACCTAATAAAGTGGACACAAATTGTTTTTTTTTTTTACATCTCTGTTGATGTGTGGGATAAACACAGGACTGAGCTTCAGAGGTGTTGGCGAAGTCTTAAACTTTCAAAATGGAAAAAATCATTTTTATTACTATCTAATTATTCATGTATTCATTTGACTTTCTTCTTAATACTAATGGTAAAAAAAAACAAGTCCTGACACCAGCTGCACACGTAGCACACAGACATGAGTCGTTATCAATCTTCTCATCTCACTCTGACAAAGACGTAAAGAAGCGTTTTCCACAGACCTTCCAGAAACATTTCATCTTTTACAGCAGATCAAACATCAGTGTCAACCACAGACATCTGTAACCAGTGAATGAAAGCTTTTCCACTCAGTGTGCTCAACATTTCAGTGTAGTCAGCCCTTTATTGATGGGAAAATGTCATAAAAAGCATTTTAGTACCACATGTCTGAGACAACCCAAACTCAGAACTTGTAGATCTTCACATTTGAGTAATGATGGTGAAATGACGCACTCTGTCCACTGCTCTCTTCACTTCAAATGTCGGTATCATTCCAAGTTTAAGGATGTATTATGTAGCAACAATAGTACAATGCTGATGTACCCATGTGTACATTTAGAGAGTTATTACCTTCCTGTCATCAGCAGCGAGGACATGAAAACGCACAGTCCACCTGTGATGTATTTATGCACTGCAGAAAAGTCTGCGTTTTGACCCTCATTTCTTACATTGGATTTGTACTGGGAATGCATCTGCTCATGAGCAGTGCAGGCAGGGGGAATGATTGCAGCAGCCTTTAACTCTATAGAGTTGCACTAAAACAGACCAGAGAAACCTGAAACTGTCCTGTGAGCCTCGGCTCACAGGACAGTTTCAGTGTTGACTGGATAAATACTGAGACTCACAGTATTTTCAAACAGGAGTTGTGTACCTAAACTGTTATTTCCCACCTGGTGTGAATGCAGCATTGATCCTCTGTCCTCTGTCAGGACTCAGCTAGCCTTTATCCATTTGTCCCTTTCATTGATTAAATACAGCTTGGCAGCAATAATATTCATGGTACAACCTTTACTTGTGATGTATTTTATTATGTCTATCTGACATTAGTTGCACTCCAGTGTGTCGTCCAGCCAATATAATCCCACAGGGCTACAGTTAAAGCTGTGTGTGTGTGTCTGTGTGTGCGCGTGCGTGTATGTAAGCGCAAGTCTTTTTAACAGTAGAAATCAGTATCGAGAAGAAATATTTATTTTTTAACTAATTTATTTTTGTCACTTTAATGAGCCACATTCCTTGACTTTTTGAAAATGGATGATCTGCGCTGTCCCGTGTCCGTAATGTCTCAGAGTAAAAACATTTCATGTGCTGCTAGTAGAGCAGAGGTAGAGAGATCCAGACCTGCACTCTGTAGAATCACACTAACGCTAAATTATTCTGTGCTCTGTAATATGTCTTAAGATATGCTGAATAAAATAAAGCCTCTTCGTATTAAAATGCTCTCAAAACTTTATTGTGTTGGTGAAGTGAACGTGACCTGAAATAATCAAGCGACGTCGGATGCTTCAGTTGGTCATGTTTAAGTTTTGAAGGGAGAAAACAGAACAGCTTTTCATCAGTACAGAACACAAGTCACAACCAATATCCATCCATATCTAAACACGTCTACATGTGTAAAACACCTTTGCAAAGAGCAGGAGTTCGGAGGGGGAAGCAAACACCAACTGGAACTTTTTTTTTTTTGAAATGCTTGTGAGAATTTACACGGAAGTCATTGACTAGGACTCATGCTGTGACACGTTTCATCTAGCAGTTTAGTATCAATGTCCATCTTCAAGCACAAGCTAAAAAAAAAAAAAAAACACAAAAAATGCATTATTGCCAAATTTGATTATAGTTGGGCCAGAGATAACTTAAAAAATACAACAAACAACAAAATGTCAGGAGTTAAGACTTCAATTCTGAGATAAAAATCAACCCCCCCTCCCCCCGCCCTCCCCACCTCCCCCAGTTCACGCCCCCACATCCCCGACTCGTCCAACCAGCA
Source organism: Trachinotus anak (assembly GCF_046630095.1). Taxonomy (NCBI): domain Eukaryota; kingdom Metazoa; phylum Chordata; class Actinopteri; order Carangiformes; family Carangidae; genus Trachinotus; species Trachinotus anak. The sequence continues at coordinate 3,556,409 of NW_027273867.1, forward strand.
GCTGCTCTGGTGATTATGTGGCGTAGCGCTTGGTCCACTGTTTGGCTATCCTGTCGTGTTCAGGTCTGTTTGTTGTGTACTGTGTGGCGATGCTTCCAACCAGAGGGTCGGCTGTGGACAGACATCACGTTACTCGTTATTATGCATCCATGTTTCTGCATTTGCTTCTCTCACTGAGAAATCTGTTCCAGGGTTTTCATGAGTTACAGACACATACCATCAGTTTTTTTTTGTTGTTTTTTTTGTTTCACATGCAAAATAATAAAAAAAAAAAAAACAACCACATTTTAAATTAAAATATTCAGAGGGAATTGCTGAGAAATGTGAAGTTTAGCATTTTTCACAGCAGACGTTTGACGAGTCAGACACATGACTAATGGCTGCACTGGCCCCTTTACAAGTCCTGTAAATCCTGTCTGAATGAGAATTTCATGGTCTCGCTAACATCCAAAATAAAAGGGGAGTAAGTGTTGATAAGAATTTGTGTTTTAAGGAGGAACATTCCTGTTAGAGCAGATAATAAGATGAAGCCAGAGGAAGACGCATCACTCACTCCACTTGGACTGGACTCATCTCATGTGAGGGAAAAATCCTTTTTTTTAAAACGAATGTACTAACATTCAATACTGACACAAAATCTCAGCTTTCAGCAGATTTAGTGGGTCTAACCAGGCTGTGTGTGTGTGTGTGTGTGTGTGTGTGTGTGTGTGTGTGTGCTGGAGCTCTCACCAGGGTTGCAGTCAGTGAGCAGGGAGCAGATGGACAGTAGGACCTTGGAGATGGTGAGGGCAGGACTCCAGTTGTCCTTCAGGATGTCCAGACAGATCACCCCCTGACTGTTGATGTTACAGTGGTAGATCCTCGTACGGAACGTCACCTGGGCGGACACACACACGGGGACACACACACACACACACACACACACACAGAAAAGACAGTCTGTAATCCACAGGTTTAATACAGTTTGCTCTCTTGTATGCCAAACTCCACGGAGAAAGTTAACTACTTTATAAAGCCTCTGATCAGCGCGGCTGCATGGTTCAAAGTATGACTCCAGACATTATCTGAGAATTCATCAATAACTCAAACATCCAACCCACCAAGCAGCACTTGCAGTTTTATCTAATACTGGTTTGCAAAACCTTATTCCAACACAAATGCACTGCAGAAATTGTACATGAGTAGAAGTGCTCAACTTTAAAAGGTTACATTTATGTGAGGTCACAGTACATTTCTACATTTTTTGAAAACAGTTTGGCTGAGGTAAGTCCTCCTTCAAAGGAGACACTATCCAGTATCCAATTGGTTGTGTGCCCTCTGGTGGACAATATGAAAAATGACGCCTCTCTGAAAGGGATGTTGCAAAAGAGTGAAGCACTATTTAAACTAAGAGTTTCACCTTGGGTGGTTTGAAGGGGTAGTCTGGTGTGAAGGCAATGTCCAGGAAGAACACTCCTCCCTCGTAAACAGAGCCTGGAGGGCCCAGGATGGTCGACCTCCACTCATAGATGTTGTCTCCTTTAGGACCGGCACTGTTGGCACAGGAAAGATTAAATCTGGATTAATACTCTGATGCTACAACATGTCTTTTGTGGGATTATAAATCTCATTTTAAGCAGAATGTTTTCAGTATCTGTTCAATAAAAACCTCTTCCTTCTACAGGAGCTCGACTGAGTTCTCTGTTCAAGCGTCATTTATCTTCTATCTTGATTCACAGTCTTCCCTCCAGACCTGAACAGACCCCGACCCAGCTCCTATTTGAAATGCATCCTAACACTGGTGTGCAGGGTGCTGAGAGATCCCATCCACCCTGTGAAGGTCTGAGGATCCCGCGCCACATGCAGGTCCGTCAAAACAGAGTAAGCAGACATCGCGACCTGTCAGTCGATCCAAGGAGGTATTTAACAAAACACACAGCTGAGGTGAGAGTTTGTCTCTTTCCCTCCAAAGGTTACAAAATCCACCTGCCGGCACCTCCGAGGATGAATCTTCTCATGTGTTTAATCCATAAAAAAAAACGGATTATTTCACTGTTTGCCTGAGAGAGAAATTCAGCAGGTAAAGAAAGTAAATAAGTGCAATACCCAAAATGTTGAACTATTCCTTGGAGCACCCTTTCAACTGGTGTTAGAGAAACTGAAATTGAAATGATCTGCTGAAATACGAGTGAGTGTCCAAGCATCAGTATTTTAATTCATTAATTCTGTTTGGGATTTCAGGAGTGTTTGAGTCTTTCTCAAGGGAGAAACAAAGAGTTTTATTCTCCATATACTGCTTTGTTTCTATTCTGGATAGAAGAGACACCACCTTTATGGATAGATGGATCTGACTTTTCAAAAATGCATGACACACCACAGTAAACACAATTTGTACTTTGCAAGAAGGCTGTTTGAGCAGTTTGCTGCACAATTTTTCTTGACAAAACACAAATACTGCACTTAAAGGTCCAATATTGTGTAAAGGTAGATGTCCATGTGTTTGTGATCATAAAGCAGGTCTAGGTTCTATATTAATACTGTGAAAGTATCAAAGCCTCAGTCCACAGAGAAATGCACACAGCCTGTATTCAGAAACTGAGCCTTAAAACCAGCCGTCAGGACTTCTGGAACTTTGTGAAAAACTTACACTGTTCATCTTCTATGCACTGAAACGGTAATGATCAGTAATGATCCTTCCGCAGGTTCACCTACGGAAACCTTGTTACGACTTTTACTTCCTCTAGATAGTCAAGCTTGATCGTCAGGGAACATCTTCTAAATCACTCAAATGTCTACATAATATAGTGTGTCTATATAATCACCACCTTTCTTATGTTCTGCAGCAGGAAATCCCTTTTAACATCTACTCCACGTTATCTTACTGGTAATTCTTTAAAACAATATGGTGCAATGGGCCGTGTGAGTCATTATGCCAACAGAGTGGGTAGTGATAAAACACAAAGATCAACACAACTTCATTTTCCTGTGGAGATAAAACTGCAGAGCAACAGGGCCGACCACTGCAGCTGCTTCACCACAGCCTCCATCCACCAGCAGCAGCTTCTGTTTGCGTTTTAATGCTGGAGGTGTTTCCATGTAGTTGACTGCCTGATGAAGCGCTGCACAGTACCCTTTATAGTTTACCATTTCATTTTCAAATGATAGGTTCAGCTCTTATTAAAGCTCCTGTGTGGGTTTAAAATGAAGACTTGTACTCAGGCGCACAGTTATATATTTAGACAGAACTCATTGGAATATTTAAACTAACAATAATCAGAAACAATAATTCAGAAACAGCAACACCAATAATGATCCAGTTGGCCACATGAACACGTACTCTCCACACTGCCTCTAAGCTCATCTTCTGGATCAGACGCTCCACTCTCCACTCACACTTCATCATGACTGAGAGTGAAGAGACGTGTCCACATCCATGGAAATAAAATACCACGTTTTAAAGAACCTGACCCTAAACTGTGTTCAGACTGCCCCCTGATGAGCATCGAGGCCACTACGATTTACAAGAATCAGCACCAGGTATTTAGACCTCAGTCATCTCAATAGGCTGTAAAATGTAAAGCGCTGACGGTTTCTCCATATGAAAGTTCAGTCGTGTAAAATATCCTGTTTAGTATGTATGTTTGTCAGATCTCGGTCAATATATTAGTTATCAGATTGTTTAAAATCCCAAATATCAATATCAGTATTGGCCTAAAAAAAATCTAACTGCAACTAATAATTATTTTCCTCAGTGATTAATCGAGTGTCTATGCTCCACCAACGTGATTAATCAACTGTGAAAATACTTGTCACGTCACTCACAGATTCAGTTAGGTTACATTAATCCATCGAGCCAGTTAGTCAATAACTAGTACTTAGATTGTGATCATTTAAACACAGTTATTTTATGTTTTAGAGGAACATACAATATCATCATATGGAACATTTAACTGCCTTAAGGACAAGAAATCAAATAAAGACCTAAAGTAACATCATTTGTATTTGGTTTTTATGTTTGAATTCACCGTAAAAGACAACGATTTATTCTTTTGTTTTTAGTAACTGAGTGAGCTGTTGTCACTGAGACACAGGGTTTTTCCATGCCACATTAAAATGAAATCACAACATCCAACATCCATCCATTTCAGTGTCGTCCAGCAGAGGGCAGCACATACCTGCCATGAGATGCAAAGCACCGTCATTAGGCTTCATGAGAAGGTGGGGAGCCTTTTCTGTTTCAGAGGACACATCATCAATGCCAAAATGAAACACCGGGTGGGGGGGGGGGGGGGGGGGGGGTGGATATATTATGACAGCAGGACACAGCACTGCTTATCAGCCTTGCAGCATAACAGTGTAAAAATACCCTGCAGCCCCAAAAGCATTCTCCCACCATTATAAAACAGGTGTCTGTAAAACTGTTGACAGGACACCATCTGAAAACAAGGTCGGTTATTACTCCGAGTTTTAAATCCATGGAGGTTTTAGTGAGTTTTATTTTTGTGACATCATCACAATATAAAGTCTATGGGCCGAGTGGGAACAGTCGTACAGGGCCTTCCTACAGACGGAGGGAGTCACTACCCAGCTTATACTGTCATCCATACTTCAGATGAGATAGGACTATGTATCAGTTCTTTTAATTTACTTGTGTTTGTGTTAACATGATTACAGCAGCAGCCTCAGAGAAAACCCTGTCCCAGCCACACACCCTGTCCCAGGTACAAACCCTTCATCAATGAGAACTGCAATTCTGTGTAAGACTCTGAAAGCAACAGACACCTAGAGATGGACAAAAGTATGAACACTGAAAGAAAAACAATCAGTTTCTGCGTTTGTTCATTTTTACCCTGCACTGTGTTTTAACTGCCACAAACTACCACTCATTAGTTTGTAGTGATTTTTGTCTGTGCAGTTTATTTTGTATCTTTGACATTTGGCCTGGTTCTATTTCCTGTTGTCTTGTGCTCAATGGAAGCATGAAAAAAGTTAACCACATCCAAATCTGAAGTGTTTGACTGTAAGATATTCTCTGTGACAATGTTAAAGGTCCAATATTGTATAAAGTTAGATGTTCATGTGTTTTTTGATTATAAAGCAGGTCTAGGTTCTATATTAATACTGTGAAAGTATCAAAGCCTCAGTCCACAGAGAAATGCACACAGCCTGTATTCAGAAACTGAGCCTTAAAACCAGCCGTCAGGACTTCTGGAACTTTGTGATGTCACAACAAAGCAGTCCAGGCCACCCGGACCCACCATAAAACCTTGTAGGATTTTTGATGCGAAAACAGAAAATAGTCAGCCAATCAGAAGAAAGGCTCAGAAACCTCTGTTCTGATTGGCTCACCAACCTGTTGTTCCAGAGAGGAGCCTGAGAGAGGAGATGTAAAACTACAGTGAGATGGTTTTTGATTCTTAAAACCACAAATATATCTTCTGATGGACATCGACACTTAAAATAAAACACAGTTAAAGTGTAAAATATGGGACCTTTACATTAATGGGATGCAAGATCAGAGGACTTGTCCTTTTACATTATTCTTAACATCTTATATTATTCATTCATGTAGCCACTCAGTAAAAGAGATCATTGGTTTAAAATAAGCTGCAATTACATTTCATTATATTGTTATATTTGATTTGTTTTCATTTACACGTTTAAATTTTAGCACATTAACAAAGTCATTTGCAATTATTGAAATGATCACAAGCTATGTCACACCCGTGGACCCCGTGATGAAAGCTCACTATGATGGAAAAGGCACCTGTGGAAGGTTTGTACCTGAGAGGAAGAGGTAGTATGTTCAGTGTTTGAGCTGGTTCTAAATGCTACATTACTGTTTGACAAAAAGTGGCCCAACTCTTACAGTTCTTAGATCGAGCAAACTTTTTTGTTGATGAAATTAGAACAGAAAACGATCTCGGTCAGGACCCACTGCTACGTCAAGAACAGATATTGTATCATTTGCCACTGAATCAACCAGACTGAGGTTTCTTTGGCCTGACAACAGAGATGTCTAACATTCACAGACAAGCCACAGAGAGAGCCTGGGCTTTCTCCCCGCCTGTCCCTGACACACACAAAGGCCACCCAGTGCTTTGTGCAAGCCAGTAATATGCCATGCTATCACTGTGGTCATTCACTTCAATATCAGGGGGGCTTCTTCTGCGACCTCTGTGTACACAAGCACTGCAAGGAGAGTGCTGACATTTCAGCTGTTTCATTTTTTTTAACCTTTCAAAAAGGCACACAGTGCTTTACCCAAAATTGACTCCTGCAGCAGGGCCGGGGAGAACAGTAGCTGAACATGTTCAGTTAGCCAACAGAATTCATCCGTGGCAGACACAGTGAGCTCCAGTGTGTCGATGTTAGGGCCTTAATATGCAGTTTTGCCTTCTGTAACACAAACATACAGCACTAGATGGAAAATAAAGATTAAACTTAAATTCATACAGAATGGAAACTAACAAATGAGTTGGACAGAAGCATTAAGCCCAGGAGCTGAATGGTTACAGTGGATCTATCTGTGTCCCAGCATCGAGTCCAGGCCCCTCTCCCCTTTCCTGACTTCTTCTTCACTGTCCATTGTATAATGAAGGTTAAAAAGAACACAGGGTGAAATTTTAAAGGTCCCATATTTTTACACTTTTCCTGTTTTGTTTGAAGTACTGATCTCCATCAGAAGATATTTGTGGTTTTAAGAATCAAAACCATCTCAGTATAGTTTTACATCTCCTCTCTCAGGCTTCTCTCTGGAGCTCTGAGCCTCTCTTCTGATTGGCTGAATGTTTTCTGAGTCATCAAATAATAATAAAGCAGAAACACTCAGAGAAACCAAATCCTGAAAGGTTGGATGGTGGGTCCAGGTGGGCGGGGCTTGGAGTGTGGCTGAGAGCAGTGACTGCTTTGTTGTGACATCACAAAGTTCCAGAAGTCCTGACGGCTGGTTTTAAGGCTCAGTTTCTGAATACAGGCTGTGTGCATTTCTCTGTGGACTGAGGCTTTGATACTTTCACAGTATTAATATAGAACCTAGGCCTGCTTTATAATCACAAACACATGGACATCTACCTTTATACAATGTGGGACCTTTAAATTCTACTCGCTTTTTGTGTGAGGAAATATTTGGAAACACTTTGAAAGCCTCGAATCTCTGAGGAGTCATTTCACAGAGCAGGCATTGCAACTATTAGTGATTTAAGTGAGCTGTGCCTTAACATCCCTAAATATTTGGCAAATCATCATGTTGTTCTGATTTAATCCAGAAAGTGGAAGCTAGTTAGCCTAGCTTGCTAACGCAACCACTGATTCCCACCAGACGTTCCTTTTCCTACATGTTGTTTCAACACCTTTAATTGTCGAAACTTTAAACCTGACAGAAAACAGGTTCAAATCACAGGTGAGTGAAGTACAGTGTAAGAGTAATGGTGGCTGTTTTAATGCCTGTTGTGCGTCATATTATACAGACTATAACTATAAGCAACAGAGCAGGAAAAACCATTTATGTCTGCCTCCAAGTCAAAGTCAGGAATTTTTGACATATCTCCCACCAGCCAGAAAGATCCACATAAGTGTCAACAAACCACTGACAACATGAATGCACAGCCACCACAGCTGGTTACATCTGCATAAAATCCAGTGTTAACACCACGGGAACACAATCACTCAAACTCACTTTAAAGTATCTGGTCCGAATCTGTCTGGTTTTCACTTGTTAACAAAATGCTACGAATGTGCAAGACAACAAAAGAAGGTAATTTATGACACTCATCTGGTGTGACAGACGACAGCTCGCAGCGCGTAACCACGGTGGAATAATGCACAAAGATGTTCCTGTTCCTCCAATATGGTGTGAATGCAGCATTTACCTGCTGGAATTGAAATAATGCTACATTCATTTTTCACATCTGCCCACACAGATATTGCACCAATCAAATCAAAGTACCGACACTGCCATTTACACCAATATGAGCTCTGTTAAATACATACAAAATAAAACTTATACTGACTTCTTGGCTTAAAATTTATTTTAATTTCAGTTTGACTTTCAGTGTAAAAGCCTTACAACTGATCATTAAAGGTCATCCTCTTCTTATTCTCTGTGCTGAACACATTCTTGTTATCATTCCTCATCTTTAAATGAATCCATCTCCTTGTTTCACAGTGCTTTTCACTCTCAAACCACTGCTGTGCAAGTCTCATCTGTTCATTGTGGACCTTAATATACACACTGCCATCAGCACACACTGGGTTTCATTTTCAATCACCACTATCTGCTTGCAACGGTATTGTGATGACAAGGAGAAACACTATAATAAGCCGTCTGACTGAGACAATATAATGACTCCACTTCACTTGAGTGCCAAGGAGATTCTTCACCACACACACACACACACACACACACACACACACACACACACACACACACACACACACACACACACACACACACACACACACACACCCGCCCCACCGACTGAATACAGTGGCAATCAGCCTGTAAATGTTCTTTCAGCGCTTCATGAGGACAGCGCAGGATGAATATCACACGGTAGCATTCGTATTCCTCCACTGAAACAAAGAGTCAGATTCCACACTGATAACTCAAGTCTAATCAAAACAGCTCACAGACAGCATCACAATGTTAATGATAAATATTCCAGTATCAGTAACAACAATGTTGTGTAAGTAGAATCCCAGTTATGTTAAATGAATTATGGTGAGAAACACATGATCACAATAAGATTCCAGTGAAAGTTACTGGCCAGTTAAATAAATCAGCATGAAATGTGTGAATGTGGCCGGGCACTGATTTCCTGAACTGATTCAATTCCGATTCACAAGGTCCCAATTCAATATCGATTCAATATCGATTCAGTTAGAGATGTTTCAGTCACACTACCAGTTCTGCTGGGATATAAATGAGATTCTCAGAGAACTACTGCTGGAAATTGTTCCTCTAACTTGTTGCGTTATTAAAAATATTCATATTTACTTTACAAATGGACCCAAAGCAGTTACATTAACCTACTGTCGATTTAACATGAGCGACAGTTTAGACAAGCATCTCAAGAAATAATAGGTAGGTAAGTGATGTGTACTGCCAGTTTACCCCAGTGCACTGGCTACAGGGTGTATGAACAGTTACACACACTTTTAACTTTAGCCACACGTCTGCCTTTAGACCTGCCAGGGACTTCACTGGAGCTATGTCTGCCATGCTCTTGTCTCTCACATCATGTGACCCGATCTGGTTGTGTGAGAAGAGTGGCTGAGGCTGCAGCTTCACACAGGAGACTGTAGGAGACATACTGTATATTAAAAGATCCATCTCCAGATTTGATGAATCAATATCGGGTTATTCAAACGAAGACTGTTTGGAATCGGAGAATAGATTTGTCAACCCAGCACTATATGTGAATGTGATCATTTAAAGCTTATTTAGGCAGCGGCCAGGCTTTGTTTTGTCCAGTGCAGCTATAAGAAAGACTGAATGTTTAAATCCTAACAAATGGCCCCTAGCGGCTGCAGGACTCATTACACACGATAAGAAAGAGCAGATGGAACAGAAAAACACTGACTTTGATATTTTCAAAGGTTTTTTTTAAAGGTCTCATTACACTTCATCGTACTAATTCTGCCCGTTCACTTCCGTTGACGACCAAGTGCTGATTCATTCAAGCAGGCGTTCCCTGTGTTGGTGAAATCTTTGCTCCAACTGTGCAGATGTTCTCTACTGACCAACAGAGACACTGCTGCACTGTCTGTGCACCATGTGTCATCACCTTATTTGTTACACCACCAGACAACAAAGTGCAGCATTGTATTTAATCCCTCTGCTCAATATTTCTTTATTACTCCCACTGGGACCGTGACACCACATTTCCTAGGGGGCCGAGCACAGGGAAATTCCACTGAACAGATGATGGCTGACGCGACGGCACCTGTAGAGCTTCCCCAAGTTCACCCTGAGGGTGGTGCCAGAGGAGACATCAGGGGGGGTCATCTGAATCAAAAAGATGTATCCCCTTGCGAGCATGAATGTGCACGTCACTGAATCTCCCGGTTAGAGTTTGACTCTGCTTCCTCAGCCTGAATTAGGCCTGATAAGGGTCTGACAGTGGCTGATATCAATTGAAATTTTTGCGTAATTGTGCTGATATGAAACTGAGTTTCACATCTCAGTTGGATTGGCAGCTGAGTCAGCAGACAAATGAGAAAGCAAACTCTGAAGATGTAAATATAAAGAGGGAGGAAGAATTTAAACTCATGTAAATATTTTCAGATTTTAGAAACTTCATATTTGTTGAATTGTACAAAAACTGCCAATTTGTGCATGTTCAGCTTATGTGCAAAAAAAATCCCTGCACTCTCTGCCCAAAGGACACAAGGTTTACCATTAACCCATTATTTATTAGCTGATTTTTTTTCCAACTGAATACTGACTCTGTTCCATCTTTAGTTGTTGCCAAATGTCACAGCTCTGCCCAGGAGACTTCCTGTGAAACACCAATAAAATGAAGCTCAACCCAAAGTTATTATTTTAATCTAACAAAACAAACCAGGGCTCTCTGAACGGAAGCAGCCAGACAACAACTTTCAATATAAACTGACTAAGTTGGCAAAATCTGAATCCAACACAGGAACCACCTCATTGAAGATTAACTGAACAAGATCGAGAATCTCACCAGACACGTGAAGCCGACCCTCAGGACCTGCCAGTCCTGGATACTCACTTCTACACACACATTGCAGTTGGGACAAAAACAATAACGAGCGTCAATACTCAGCCCTACCTGCAGCTGACGGGAGATAAAATGGAACATCTATTTCCCCTGCTGCTGCCCAACTACAGCCTGCCACGCAGAAGGGAAACTTCTTCAAACTTCCATCTATGCAGCCGCAGCAGCAGCAGCTCAGAGCTGCTTTCAGGGCTTTCCGAAGTAAGAGCAGTGTACGGGCCAGCCACTTCCTCTCCAGGGAGGAGGCTTTTTATAGATATGAAAAAGCTGTTGAGAAAACCTCAGTAAGTCTTGAACACGCAAGCCGGTAACACACTGCAGAAGTATGCGCGGAGAGACCGCTGCTCACATCAGCAGCTAAACAGAGGGATATCGCAAGCAGCACATATGGCTCTCACCAGGAAACACACACAATCAGCTGACTAGTTCTTTAGGTATATGATCAGCAGAGCCCCAAAAAAAGGCACAGAAGTTTAAGTGTTTTGAAAACAGTCTGTAAAAAGCCATATCTGTCCAACACTATTTAGCACTACTGTACACAGCTTCCAACTCTCCGCAGCTGAGCTGTCATGACCCCAGGCCCTGGAATGTCAGGAATCTGTCTGACACCCGGGGACAACGTCTTAAGAGGAGATCTGGTGAACAGGACTTAAGAGGACGTGGGGCAGAATGAAAGATAGAGAGAATAAAGGGTGAGATTCAGGAAGTGAGCCATAAATTAAATAGGTGGTTGAGAGGAAAAAGGAATAAAACATAATGAAAGAGGCACAGGGTGGGAGGCGGGGGAGGGGGGTGTCTGTGATGTCTGCAGTTCACACTTCAGTGGCAACGAGACTGTAGGAAAATAAAAAGAGGGCCTACTCAGCAACCCCTGTGTGGAGTATAATTCGATTTTGATAAATGAGAGATGAAGAACTCTGCTTTATAGTTTTCATAAGACAAAGTTTTGCTACAAGAGAAGCTCCGATGATGAAGGAAACTAGTCGGGATTAGTCTTCCCTCCATCAGTCAGTGTCAGTTTCAAGAGCGAGGAGGCCGCGAACCAACCTAGAGAGAAATAAGACAACAACCGACCGACTGACTCATCGATGTGTAATCCATTAAACAGCGTGTGCAAGGCGTAGCTGGCCAGCTCCATTCATACCCTAATGAGCAGATTCTGTGCTAAATGAAGCAGAAAGAACCAAAATCCATTAAAAAATCCCCTTACTGCACGTGGTGTTGAATGGAGGACTTTCTACAGAGTGGGAGCTCAACGAAATGAGAAGACGAGGCCTTTCCTCAGACTGCTGCTGAGACAGGAAGATAGATCACTCAGGGTACAGTCACACCACACGCTTGAAGCAATTTATCTCAACTCTGAGGCGTTTCTGTCGTTTGGCCAGGTGAGAACAAGGTCTCGTGACCTTGGGCAACACCAAGTAAACAAAAGGGTGGACACCCGCAGAGGCAGGTTTGCATCATCTTCCAGGAGAACTGAAGCACAACTCAGCAATTGTGACAAATCCGAAAATGTGTTAATTCAGATCTGTCAGAGTCTTTATTCCCACATCTGCTGTGAGATTATTAAACTTTCCATCCACTAAAGGACAGCGTCTTGTGATTCTGACATACATCACAATAAATATGGACCAAAACTGACTGCAGGGAGTCGCAGATCTTATTTTATCTTCTTACCAACAAATCAAATAAAAAGTAAAATCCAACATGTCTGTTACATCTGTGAAATGGCTCATAAACATAGTTTCATTTTAAAGAGTCACACTCATTCCTGACAACAGCAAAAGTGACTCAAACAGGAGGAAGCAGAGCTTCTGTTGGGGACTATTTTCAGTGGTGGATTGATACAAGGCAGCGGGGACAGTGTATGTGGCATTGAGGGAAAATAACGAGTGAACACGTCACCCTGTGCAACAGTGTGGCTCAATGATGTGTGTTTAACAGAAGCAGCTACACAGAATTCAGTCAGCAATCACCTTCCTACTTACTCCTGTGCTTTTCCTACTGTAGCGTGTCGAGATGTCTTCTGCCTCTTCAGGTCTGTATTCGTGGTTGACCGTCACTCTGTCCCAAGCATTTTTTTTTTAACATGTCAGCAGAGAACGTTTTCTAGATTTAACTGAATTATTGAATTATATTACCGTTGTTCAATAATATTCAAATGTAATTCCTCAGTGCGGTTACCTTTATTGATAATCAGTTATACCAGTTATGATGCTAATAACAAACTCTGATATCTGACTATAGCCCCTAATGAGACAGCTGACAGCTCTGCACTTCACCTGTTTAAGCTAACAACGTCAAGCTAACATTTGTGTTAGCGTCACACCCTGACAGGACAGACTGTTAAACATCTGTGGAGGTCCAACCTCAGAGCTTTTAAGCTGATGATTCTTTTTCAAGATATGATGGACTTTACTTTTTTCAAAAGTCAAAGTTTCAGAGTCGTGTTTCTTCTGTGACAGAACAGTCCAGACCTCATGATGCTGAGGGCTACCAGACAACACACACGTCTTCTTTTTCTCTTTTTTTTGGTGTTTGGCCAACTCAATGTATTAAATCAGCTACAGCTGAGTACATTTGCTGGTGACTAAACCTTTCACTTCCTACAACTTCCTGACACACTGTATCACACTGTGTCAAAACTGCAACTCTCTGTAATTCATTGTTCCTAGACCTAGTATCAAATCATTCAGGCAGGTGTTCAACTTTTAGACGCTAGTGCAAACAGGACCAAAACTGGTACCAATATAAAAACCGAGGCAGAAAACTGTTTTCATACAAAATTCCCCAAACATCTCAAATCTTAAATGTTTTTTTTGTAGTTTTTATTACAAACAGCTGAGCAAGAACTCAATAAAATAACGCCTTAATTAAATCACCTAAAACTGACAAATTTTGACTGAACCCAGAAACTGTCTATTCAAACCAGACTACAAACCTGACTGGAAATCTGGCACCAGCTTGAGTCTTACTTTTCTAATCTAATCTAATCTAATCTTTTGACATTCGGCCAAACACACAAAGAAGGTTCACATTCAAGAAGCCTCCATGCATTAATTCCTCTTAACAGACAAAAACAAACACAGCCACACTCTGTGGTGTGAATGCTGCACATTCATTCACTTACCTGCAGTTCGGGGGTGGATCCAATGTAATGTCAGCCAGTTCCTTCTGAATTCTGCAAAAGAAAAGAAAAAGCCTGCATCAGACCTGAAACTAATCAAAAATCCAAACTCTAAGCCCGGACAGAGGCCTGATGGAAATGAGATTAAAGCAGCTCTGCAACAAATTATTGTCTAAAACCTTTGAGAGTTGTGAAAAGCCTTTTTTTTTTTTTTTTTTTTTTTTTTTGACAGAGAGACATCACGAAACCTCAAAGAAACACACCTCTCAATTCAGGAAATCTCATCACTCAACAGCTCTTTTAGGGTTAGACAAAACAAGACTGGACTGATTTAAGATCGATGCTCCTGAGGGCCGCTGGTGCCCTTCTTTTCTAAGTCGTGCCCCGTGCACCTAGAATTCAGACAGCAACTCCAGCTGTTGGGGAAAGTGATAAAGACTCCCTGAAGACACTGAACATCAGGCCTGTGAATACAACGCAGCACTTAAAAGCTAAACTGTAGCTATGAGCCTTTAAATCACTCACTCTAGCCAGTATAAAATAAAAAAATATAGAGTAGTATGAAATTTTTATTGTGTTGAGAGGTTGGCCGGTCTTTATCCTGCTGTCAGAGAGCGGGATCCTCGTTCCAGCCGTCTGTGTGTTCACCTTTTAGCGCTAGTGGAGAGAAGCTTGGAGGTCTTGCTCATGCTGGCTTTGCTTTCTCGTTTCTTTGGGGGGCTGGCCTCCTGCTGCTGCTGCTGATGATGATGATGAGTTGAGGATGAAGAGGAGGAAGAGCTGGTGCTGGCACGGGAATCTTCATCCGACATACCGAGCCTGGGGAATAAAACGGGGACACAGGATTGAGAAAGGTGCACAGCCCAAACCCCCTCATACCAAACTGTAAAGCCTCGCTTAGGGGCTCATGAGCACAGCAGCTCAGAGACGTGCATCTTCAGGCTGCACACCTAAATTCATGCAATACACTAGTACTTTCTGCAGTTACTCATTCTGTCCTTTCCACGAGAAATACCTGTGGGCGGCACTGAGTTGTGTGAACCAATTTAAGATTAATACGTTTTACTGAGATGTGCAGCTGTCTGCTGGTGCCTGCACACTGAACATATCTCACAACCCCTCTACAGTGCCACAGCGCTGTCTTAAGCAGGAGCTGTTGCCCATTAGCACATAAACTTGAGGGTCCTTAATGGAGCCTTGCATTCAGTCTTCTACATATGGAGGCTATAGGCTGCAAGCATGCATCCCACGGTGCAGCCGCAGCCTCCAGGAACACTTCCGTCGTTTGAACACCCAGGCCTGCACTAGGTGTTGACCCGGATTAACCGGTTCCGTCGGTTTAAATCGCCACTCTGCGGATGTCACAGAGCCCCCCCGCCGTGCTTATCGCCGGAGCATTTCCCTCTTTCATAACGCTGAGTTCTGACCTCAGCTAATGTTTGCAGCCGGGCGTTATTTTTAGCCTTGTCAGGCTGCGACAAAGGAAATCGTCTAGTGGAACAGTTCGGCGCCGGGCCGGGCCGGGCTCTGCCCGGCCCGGCCCGGCACGGCCAGGACCTCCGCTCCAGATCCAGTCGAACAGGTCGAAGCGGAAAAGCAGAAATGCGTCGACGGGGCGATGTCGCAGCTGCAGGGAACCCCGACACTGAACCTCAACAATTTCCCTGCGAATGAAACTTTCACCTCCAGAAGTCAGCGAGGTGCCACAGCGCCGGCAGGCTGCGTCCAAACGCGCTCGGCACAAATGACGCCGCTCAGGACAAACACAACGCGTCGCTCAAGCACAGGCTCTCCGTCGACATGCAGCTGATCTCAGTGCAGCCAGTCACAGGATGGACCGGCTCCTGAATCCACCTCTGACGGGAACACCAACACAGTTATGGTCCCGTTGCCCTGTAAAAGACACCAACTACACGGATGTTAAAATGCAGTGCGCTGGAGTACAAACATTTAGCGTTTGATACCTTTCTTTGTGTGTGTGCACAGCCTGTGTGTGTGTGCCTCCGCCGCCTGGACGCACTAGTGTGAAATCACCTACAACGAAGAGAGACGACACTTCCGGTCAACATCTTAAAAAATAAAAGCAGAGGCAAACGGAGGTGGCAATATTATGTTGTTAAGATGCCCTTTATTAGTCATACACTGAAGTGTGACAGCAGCGAAATAAAGTACACAAACAGCATAGTATGTAGGGCTATAAGTAATCATAAAAAACATCTACCTGGTAACATCTACTGGATAGAAAAAAAGATTAAACAATTATTTTTATTGTTGTTATTGTTGTGAGGAAGTGAGGAAGAATAGTGTACTATGTACTAATAAATGTTGCTTGAGACAAATTCACATTCAAATTTCTGAAATGAATATATTTATTCTGTGTCTGGGCAGATACTCGTGGTATAAAATGTATTATTTGGTCTAAAATCACCGCTACTGGATCGGGAACCCTCGTGTCTGGAGCAGTTTGGGGGTGAATATCGGTGTATGATGGGGACTGCTGGAGTCGTTAGTTGAGCTTGGCGCTTTTATTTTGTAGGGTTCGATCGTCCACTTTCCGGGATTATTAACAAGAACTTGACGTTACCGCTGGACGCGTGCCCTCTCTCGCCGGAAGTGTGGGTCCAGCAGCAGACACACGTCCTGACATTGCCATCCAGACTCAGCAGCCCTGTCTCTAACACTAAGACTGATGACAAACAGAGACACTCGTGTCATATTGTGTACAAAATTAAACAACTGAGCTAAATTGTCCAACCAGTGGAAACAGAAACCGGACGCTGTTGTGCAACAGCATTACTTAAAAAGAAAGCTTTCAGCTCGCTCGGAGCTTTTTCACGCATGGCTAAGACTTTACTCAGTTCCCTAAACCTCTGCCTAATTTTACACTCTGCCGATCACTCCCCAGCACCAGAGCTAATCTTGAAAGTTGAGGGTTAGATTCTCCAATGTTTCAAATACCTACCTAATACAACAAGAAATAGAATCCCATTTAACAGCTATCATTCATACAAAAATTTCATATAAAACACATAGGGATGGTAAATGATTTCCATGAGGTAGGAAGTGTGACCAGGCCTACTCATTGCTGGGAAGTAATAAAACAGGGCTACTGTTAGCCATTAGCCTGAATTACTGCCCAACACTAAAAGAGAGCGAGCAAGTGTTGAGTGACAGTTTTAAAAGGCCATTATGCTGCTTGATAAAGTGGCCCGACACATGAAATGTGTTGTTGGTTAAATAAACATTAAACAGCATCAAGGTGGTTGACATGAAAGGTGCTCAGGATTATACAGGGGCATTTTTAGATATATCTCTTGGGGTTGAGTGTAGCTTCTACAGACAGGTCTTTGAGAACTGACAGGAAATAAGAACTATCTGAATTTTGTTTTAATTTCGTCATGTGACAATACATGGGAATTCATTTATAATCTTTATAAGACATCACCATGGTTACATGTTTCAGTCCTTCATCAACAAAAAAATACCTTCACAGGTCCTTCAGCATGGGGCAATCACTGAGGATACTGCGGTCATGTTCAGTAAATGTGGGGGGTTTAGCAACAGTCTACAATTAAAAACTTGCACAGGGTGGATGTTTTAAAACTCGATTACAGTATTTTTATACCAAGTGTATTAACATTTGACTACTTTTAATTCAGCAGCATAAACAAATCGATAAAAGACTCATTATTTTTCAGAGCTGGATTAATCCTCTCAGGGGGGCTGGTGCAAAAATGAGCTGTGTATTGACCCATCGTTTCTGCTACTCTCTGTGCATTGTGTATCAGGAATTAGTTTGTGGTAGGTTGATTAATCCCAAATTTATTTAGGAATATGCATCATGGAAGCACAAGATGCAATGTGATAATAAAGGATTCAACTCGGGGCCCCAAGATTATGTAATAATGTCACCTTAACACACCTGTAATTTGTGTTCATGACATCATAATGTCAGTGTTTCTGTCATCCCGCCTAAAGCCAAACATGGGCGTCTGTGGACATGACTGCAATATGAAATATAGAATATAAGAATACAAATGTAAAGACAAAAAAATGCCACATGCTGTTTGGAATAAACTGTTAATGTTGTTTAACATAATAATCTGCTTGGCTTTGTGCCATTAGTGTAACAGCATGTTTGTCCGTCTCCACTCCAACACATTATACCTGCATAACAAATGTTATTATGCAGAGCAGCCACTTGTTTATGCGCAGACCAACACTGGCCTTTTCCCTCCTATTGATCACCACCTCTCACTGCAAATGTTACATTATTGTCTGTGCAACAGACTCCTCCTCACACAATGTGAGAGAGGGAGGGAGGACAGTGGAGGGAGGATGAGCTGTCCCACCCACCTTCCTAAAGGCCCCCCCCCCCCCGATGTGTCAGCCATAATTAACTCTGCCACTGTTGCGCCACTTTGCTGGTTTTGCAACACAATCAGAGACTAAAGCCCCAGCAGAGCATCATCCCTGCTCAGAACACGGAGCACACAGCCACCAGCCAGCACACACAGCATGGCTGCAATCACTGGCACACGCCACTATTTACCTTCTTGCTAATCAGCTTCTTCAGTTTCTTATAACATGGTCATCCTCCAGTCCAAAAGGCATTCTGGGAAATGCAGCATTCACAAATTAAAGTATCAATTGAGAAGACAGAAACGAGGAAAAGTTAAGACTTTGTAAATGATTGTTTCATGCATGTTAATTGGCACATTGTGCACATGATCCATATCTTGTTTTCACAAGATACAATAACATGTGGCCACAAGACCCTTTGTTGCAACCAGATAAATGCACACTATACATATATATATATATATATATATATATATACAGTGCATCAGGAATTCTCTCTCTCTCTCTCTCTCTCTATATATATATATATATATATATATATATATTGTTCATCAGTGAACAATTTATTATCAAATATCTTGTTGATGCAAGATAATCACTTACGTGAACTTGTGTGAATTTCTTACTCTTAACTTGTGCGCACAGATAACATCTTGTTTGCACATAAATTTGTGCCTAAAAAATATCTGTAACTTTGTTCACACAAGATAATCTCATGCAAATTTGAGCAAATTAGTAGGAACTTGACTTCACAAGATATTCAAGATAATTATTAATGTCAACAAGAGAAGAGGTAATGTGTTGTTCTTGTCTGTATTATGTATGTATTATTATCTTGTGTGAACAAGGTAAAAAAAAAAAAATCACACTTTGGGACTCTGTAAAATCATAGAAGCACCAATTACCAGATGAACATAACAGACCGGTGATATTTGCCAGTAAAGAGGAACCAAGGGAGGATTTTAACTTCACTCCAGATTTTAGTGACAGCCCTAAATTAGTTGTGAAATAAAAAGAGGAACCTCCATCATGTTGAAGATGTCCCACGGCGTCCATCAATATCAGGGGAATATAAGATTATTCCACTTACTGCAGAGGGATAGTGGTAGCAGCAGTAGTTGAAACTCAGCTGAATTCCTCTTCACCCAGGCTTTAATATCCTCCTTCAGCAGGCCAGGTACTGCTTCAACATCCACAGTGTTTTCATGAAAAACCTGCAACATGTTCAATCACAGCTGTTTGTCCACAAGGTTTCAAATCATGTCTGTGCTGCTTTACAGGAGGGTGGAGTTTGAAATGGAGCGCCTGTTAGTATTTTAGCTCATGGCTGCAGACTTCAGAAATGTGAACCTGAATTTATTAGCAACCAATCAGGACAGTTGTTCTCTCATGGTTTTCAGTTAAGGCTAAGTTTGTGTATCAAAGCGTGCAAGATTGCAATGATTGTTTTCTGAGAGATTGTGAAAAAATACAGCAGATTTCAGGTAAACACTCAGAGAAACCAAATCCTGCAAGGTTTGATGGTAAGACTGGGAGGGCGGGGGTTAGGGGCATGGCTGACAGCAGTGACTGCTTTGTTGTGACATCACAAAGTTCCAGAAGTCCTGACGGCTGGTTTTAAGGCTCAGTTTCTGAATACAGGCTGTGTGCATTTCTCTGTGGACTGAGGCTTTGATACTTTCACAGTATTAATATAGAACCTAGACCTGCTTTATAATCACAAACACATGGACATCTACCTTTAGACTACAGGGGACCTTTAAATATTCATGCTCTCTGCAAACCGTTATTTGACCTTTATTAACTGCAGCAATACTGTTTAAATAATTATTAGTGGAAATAAACACAATATCATATATCATATAGCAGAATATGAGCAACCATAAAATCTACTTTTCTGACCTGTGTTTGACATGTATGGTGAATATTCACTGAGTTGCCAGTGTAGTAAGTAAAACCCACACTTCTCACTGATTTAACAGCCAAACAAGTCTTACTGTTTGTGGTATAATGAGGCAAAGCAGTGGTTCTAGCATCAGTTATTGTTCAGTTTTGTGTGGGAACAGCCAAACTGAGTGACCTCAGAGACTTTGAATATGGACTGTTGATTGGCACGAGGTGTATTGGTTCCAGCATCCTCTGGACATGGGGGTAATAACATCAAGTAATCTAAAAATGGCCATTTGATTCATTGTGTATCTGACCGTGCTTTATCCAAGGATGTTGCATTGCATCACAGCAAAACTGTTAAACCAGAACACCTTGCGTTTGTAGCAGAGCTCAGCTCCACTATGCAAACACTGTGGTCTTATTCAGATGAAACAGGTGGCATGTGTTTTTCCCACACAGTGCCAACGCTGGTCTGAATGGGACCTGAGAAACTGTCTTATCAGTAATACTCATTTGAACCAGGAACTATAACAATTCTTTGTTCTATCTGGAGTTTGCTGTATAATTCAATACAATGTGGACTACCTCTATACTTATTAATTCCTATCTTTATAATGACTTTAACCATTATTATTAAAAGCGCCTTAATTGCCTGCCAGTGCATTTGTATGTTTTTTGTCTGTTCTTACCTATGCCTGGAATCAAATTGCCCTCATGGATCAAGAAAGATGTATTGATTGAATCATTGATTGATTGGAAGCGGAAAACAGAAAATACATGGCAGCAATCACAGTTCAGTTCAGTTATTATCCCTGTAGTTGCTGTACTCCCTACAGACAGTGGCACATTTTCCATTGGGGATTGGGAGGGAACACATCCCTCCCCCCCAAAACCCTATTCTTGTCCCCCACACTTCTCTTGTTTCAGATTGATTTTGTCTTTGAAATCTCTCTAAATGTTATCCTCTAAGCGTCCAGCTACCACAGTCCAGATGAGAAAGGATAAAAATGTTGATATGCTAATCAGAGTGGCCTTTAGTCATTACCCTGTGCTCAGAGCAATAAGTTTAATGGCAGAGTCAGACCAGAATTTGCTGCCCACTCATGTCTGTGTGTAATGGGGTGAGATGCATTCGCTTCCAGTTGAATTGAATTGATGCTTTGCTCCACATGGAGGTCAGTGTGATTGAACTTTGACCTGTGAAATCACAGGGCTGTCCAGTGTCCAGCTGGTGGGAGAGAGGATTGGACTAATCTCTCATTCAGGAAATAATGTTTGTTGTTTCATCACTGCATAGTGAAATCATACAAGCAGCAGAGAAGGGCCACAGTGAGTGTAAGAACAGAGGTTAATGACAGTAAAATGCAACTTTGGGGACCGCTGCTGTTACAGCTTATGTTTAAAACCCAACCTACACTGTTTCCTGTCCCATCCTGCTTTTGGCCACACCGCACAAGGAATTTCACAAGACAGATTTTGGTCTTATTGCACCATAATTAGGAGTAACAAGTGGTTCTGTGAACTTTTTTGCCCTGGCTTTCTCCTCTCAGGCTACATGCAGGCGGCCCTACCTTATTGGTGGAGGTTGTTGGTACTGAATGGAGCTTTAAGTAAACACTATTCAGGGCTGAATGGTGTCTTGGTTTTATTTTTGACCAGTCCATGAGCTTTGATGTACTCATTAGGACTTTGACTAGGTCATGTTTCTTTCACCTAACAAATATTGCCAAACTTAGATATGTGCTGTCATGGAATGAAATGTAGATGTTAACAGATGCTTTTATCTCACCACAACTGGATTATCGTAACTCTCTTTTTACCTGTATGAACACATCTTCCCCAAAGCGCTTGCCTGCCAGGCTTTTAACACAATCAAACACATGGTCACATACAGTATAACACCTTTTTAACATCTCTGCACTGGTTTCCCATTAATTTTAGAATCCATTTTCACTCACTTTTCTAGCTCTACATGGCCAGGCCCCAGAATATATTGGAGATCTGCTACACACCCACACCACCAGTCGAGCTCTTAGGTTCTCTACCCTGAGTCTTGTAAGTGTACCATGAACACGCTTTAAGACCCAGGATGATCGCGCCTTCCAGTCAACAGCTCCTAAGCTCTGGAATAGTCTTAGTTTGAAATCCTTGGACTCTGTTGACTCTTAAAAAGCAACTGAAAACCCAACTGTTCAGACAGGCTTTTAGGTAGCATGTTGTATTCTGTCCTATATCAGTTTTTCCTCTTGTATGTTTTATCTGATATTTTTCCTTTGCATGTACTTTGATTTTAATTAATTCATGTGATTTTATTATTATTTTGATTGGTTTGTGAAGCATTTTGTGTGACTAGTGTTTGTGAAAAGTGTTATATCAATAAACTTCAACCCCCAACTCAATATCATTTAATCTGTATTGTAGTTAGTTAAAATTCTCCGAAAAAGATGCAGGGATAGAAGATTAATAAGACACTTTGAGACCAGAATTAGCCACTAGCAGACATATCAGAACGGTTAGCATAGTTAGCATCTTTTATTTGTTTATGATGTTCGTTAGCTTGTAACTGGCAGTGGCTGACACAGTGTTAGTGGTTGTGCTAATGCAAACTCTGCTTCTCTGTACTGACAAGGTTTCAGGTGTATTTAGCCCCGCCCCCCCAGGACTGGTAAAGATGCCTGGCTGTCTGAATCTGTTTTATGAGATTTTCATTGGTTCACTGCACTTCCAAGGTGGAAATACTTAGTCATGGTGTTGACTGATTATTTCGCTCATTATATGCTTTGTATTATATATAAAAAACATCGACTGGACAAGTTAATAAGGTTAAAAACTTGATTTTCATCAGAGGGGGTCTTTGAGACCACAAAGCTTATCATAGTAAAGATGGAAATAAAAAGATATGTATATGTATCTTTCTATTTTACTGTATATCTAACTGGCACTAATTCAAATGACCAGAAAATGAATATGAGAAAAAAATTTTTTTTCAATAAAATGTCACAATACGTTTTGTTACCTAGAAGATATGAGTAACCGTCGATTCATTCTGCTCTCTGTGGTGAGCCCATGACGACTCATTTCTAACAGGAAGTGGTCTGAGAGATGAGCCTGTATGCACACACACTGTAATCACACACACATGAAAGCAACAGATTAAGACAGGCTCCGTCACATTACAGCCAGTGTTTATTTGAGTATTCAATGAGTATGTATTCTCACAAGGCATTAAATGTACAGCAAACTACCACTATCATCATACACGGTGATGGGCTCACTCCATGCCAGAACTCTGCCGGGATAGAAATAATACCATGACTACATGTCCACTGAAGGAACAAATGTCCTGATGCCATGCACTAATATTGACCATGAGCTGTAAAACCACTGGAAGAAAACAAACTAAATGCACTCACTCAGCATGATCATTTTTACATGAAACCATCAAATGAAATGGGAATAGTACACACGCTCTTTTAGATAAAGAAGATGACGAGGGTGGGGACAATGTTATACACAATGCAAGAACAATAAGAACAACGACATCAACAAGAACAATAACAGTATTAAAGCTTTTCATGACCATATCAACATTCAGTGTATTGGAAAATACAATCCCAATAGACTCTTTGTATAAAAAAGAAGCTTTTCAAGTCAGCATGGAACAAATAACAGTTCATTTCTCCGGGATGGGGGCAGGGTGGATGACAGGGGCGGGTGTGCTTCCATAGATTTCGGAGGAGGGGAGGTGTCAGAAGTGTTTGTATGTATGTGTGTGTGTGTGTGTGTGTGTGTGTGTGTGTGTGTGTGGTGGGCGGGGCGGGGCGGGGCGGGGCGGGCTGGGGGGTCCTGAAGGAGTTGAGCTGGTCTATGTGGCGTAGCGTTTGGTCCACTGTTTGGCTATCCTGTCGTGCTCGGCTCTGTTGGTCAGGTACTGTGTGGCGATGCTTCCAACCAGAGGGTCGGCTGTAACACAAAAGGGAAGAACTCAGTGAGACAACACTATGTGCAGATGGATGAGTTATTGTAGTGGTAAATCAGTTTTTTATTCAAAGTGTTGATATCCATCAGAAGATATATTTGTGGTTTTAAGACTAAAACCATCTCAGTGTAGTTTCACATCTCCTCTCTCAGGCTTCTCTCTGGAGCTCAGGCAACAAAAGGTCAGTAAGCCAATCAAAAAAGAGTCTCAAAGCCTGTCTTCTGATTGCCTGACGAGTAATCAAATAAAAATGTAGAAGATTTCAAGTAAACACTATGAGAAACCAAATCCTGCAAGGTTGCATGGTGGGTCCAGGTGGGTGGGGCTTGGGCCTGGCTGAAGGCAGTGACTGTTTTGTTGTGACATCACAAAGTTCCAGAAGTCCTGACGGCTGGTTTTAAGGCTCAGTTTCTGAATACAGGCTGTGTGCCTTTCTCTGCGGATTGAGGCTTTGATACTTTCACAGTATTAATATAGAACGTAGACCTGCTTTATAATCAAAAACACATGAAAATCTCACTTTATATAAAAGACTTAAATATGCATTACTCCGAAAAACACTCAAGTGTTGGACAATTTGCTATTCTTGGACATTTAAAGGAGCAATGTTTTTATGAGCAGGCCCCTGAGGATGTATATGCACATACACAAAAATCAAGGCAATATGACACATATTTTTGCTGATGTTTCCATGCTACTCCACAGACGGTGGTAGTGATGCACGGAGAAATGCAAGAATGTGCCATCCAACACAAGAAAGAAGATAATTGCTTGCTAGACAACTTCACTGTGAACAATGTATGTGTCAAAATGTTAGAAAACTCTGGTTGTAAATGTCACATGAGGAAGAAAATGTGCACAACACAGATTTCCTGGGCGGAGTGTGATATCAACAACAGCCTTAAAAAAAACCCATCCACATCCGTATGAGTGATATTGTAGTTATTAGGACATTCACCATGTTTACTCAAACAGCTGCATGGTGCTGTTTGACATTCAATTACCTGACATGGTCTAGAATGGTGGAGAAACCACCACCTCGGCTCATCAGCATGCATGGAGGTTTTATTACAACCAGCGAAAACCACAGGAAAGCCATAAGTCAAACAAACGGGGGCTCTATCATCCCTGTGGTCTGAAGTGAAGCTTGTATCGTAAGATGTACAGTGCGGCCGACACTTTTATCGACAGCATAGTAAAATGTACATGCTGCTGTAAATCAGAAGTGATCATGGTGGACTCCAGCAGCGGTGCCATCCTGTCTGTTGATACACTGCACACGTCCAGTCCGTCAACAGCCGCCATTATGAATTCCCACGGACTCCTCTATTGATCCTGCCGCTGCTCAGTTCGTTGTGCCGCTGGCCAGTTTCTCAGCGAGATGACAGAGAGATAGAAACAAATTCCTCTCTCGTCCACTCTGCTTTGCTTCAGCCCGTCTCCTGTGGGGCTCGGCCTGCTGACGGAGCAGTGCGATAAGCTTGGCTGAACAGGCAGCACAAACACCCCCCTCCGCACCAGTCCCTGCCAGGGTTTCAATGATGGGAGGTTTTTACAGGCTAATACCCATAATTGATGATGGATGAATGGATCATTACATGTCATGGCATAGTGGCCTGAAGCTGGGAGCATCTGACTTCTTAATACAACACAGTTAAGAAGCCAGTTTGAGCAAGAGACAAAAGTCCTGAAGGAATTGTTTCTTGGTGGAAGTTTTCCAGCATCTGAAGCCCCATCCAACTTTTAAAAACTAACAATCTAACAAAGTTGCCTCACATAGCAACTGGCCAGATGTGTGAGAGCAAGAGAGTACGAAGGGTCTGAACTCTCAAGCTTTCTTTTTTATTCTACAAAACTACTTGCGTAATTCAACACCATGAATGTTTGAGGAGGGGATGAGAATCGACGTTATGCCTGTTTGAATGATTATCATGTCTCACTTCTTTCTAGGGTTCCCATCCAAATGCAGCCGAAAGTTGAACCAAATGAAAATCAGTAAAATAAAATGTGAATCATACCCTTTTTACACCGAAATTAAGATAAATAAATAAGCAGGTTCTTTAAACGTGGGTAAACCCTCTAAAAAAGGCAACTGACTCTTTTTATACTGCAGGGACCAATGTAAGTAAATGCACTTACAGACTGGAGAAAGAGTGAGTTACTAGCTGCTGTGCAGACTGGAAAAATTGATCCGTCACATCTCATCATCCCCAGATTCCTCCTGTGTGAGACGCTTTGATCGGCTGTGTGTTTTTAAAAGTTATTTTGGGGCTGCAGCTCATTCTTTCCTCCCTGACCGAAATGTATTCGGAGTGTTTCTGGTTTAACAGCACCGTTCTGGGCAGGTGACAGGTCACTGCATGGAAATGGGGCGAAAATGAGTGTGTTCACCTGGACGTCATGTTTACATCACTGTTGATGAGAGCCAGACAGGATAAATACCTGGGACCACTGCAGTACTCATTTGACCCTATTGTACACATTGACGACAAAAATTTAGTCAGTGGATTTTGTGACCATTGTGAAAGGGGCTTATATCTTCACTTTCATTCACTACTTATGGGAATATTAAGACTTGGGAGCATCAAGATGAACAGCTGGTGCAATTAAACCACAATGAGATGATGATGGAACCTCAAACGTTGGAAAACCCTGGAGAAATCATGACAACATTTTGAAGATTTCTGTCTAGTACTGCAACATTCACGGAAAAAGCTGCTTTTGACCTCTTGGACATGCAACACGAGGCAGATACTGGAACAACTGCACTAATGTCAGACCAGATATTAAACCATGGGCATTTTATGGGAATTCAGCCCTTTTTCCAACACTGAAACGCACAGTATGTAACTTCTGCCTCTAGGGGTTTCTCAATCAAAACAATAACAAAAGACGGCATTGGGTGACGTCCTGAAATAGTGTGGGATCATGGGAGTTGTTGTCTTCACCACCATTGTCATCAGCTTCTCCTGGTTTGGATTCCTTCAGTGTCAGTGGTTCAGGTTTTTACCTGGCACTGAATTATCTACAGAGGTCTCCTCCTCTCCAAAATAAACAGACCCGGTGATTATAATGTTAAAAACACTGAGTAAAGGAGTTTTACATTTAAACTCAGTGACTCACCAACACTCCTCGGCAGACACAGGACATCTTGGAGCAGCTGGCAGCTGAGCTGTCCAACATTTGTTTGGCTGTTTTCTCTGATAACTTGAGTTCCAGACGTTCAGTAACTAAAATCCTTCATCCAGTTAAAATCTATGGCTGAAAACGACCAAGGTGTAAAAAGTGTATCATAAAAATGAGGCTTAAAACTGGATAAAAAGTCAATTTTCAGGTTCTGGCAGACAACCACTACACCGACATGTGATCATAGGGGATATGACATCATTGACAGGCGACCAAATGAAATGGAGCGTTACCATGATTAAAATGACAGATTTTTCTAGGCAGAAACATTTGGGATAATGTAAGAAAACCCAACAAACAAATAGTGTGTGGAAAAGTTACATATTATGGCTTAAGTACGAACACTACAGAAGCCAGGCAGGAGCTGCACGAGCTGAGGACCTGCAAACCAGAACGGTTTTATGCTGATATCAATCCAGACAGTAAAGCCTTCCTTTAAGGCAGGGTGAGCCAGGTGTTATTACAGGTTTGACAAACTGACACCCCTGAAGCTACTGAGAGGAAAAATAGCAGACACCTTGATTATAAAACACTGTCCGAGTATCAGTACACAACGGATACACAAGCTCACTCCGACAGCAGCAGCAGAAATCGGACAAATTCCACTGGTTTTGTTAAAAAATTAAAGATGTTGCACAGAGATGGGAGGAGACGGGGAGAGAAAGGGAAGACAGAGGCCCTGGGACGGATTTGAGCCCTACATATTCTCTGACATGGCATGTGGCTCGACCCCAGTGAACCACCAGAACACTGCAGGTAGAAATCTGCCTGTGGGACCGTGGTGCAGCAGCTCAATGTGGCACGACATGGCAGCTCTGTCATTCCACCCTCTTCCCCCGCTTTAACAAACTACGTGCCAATGATCTCTGTCTGCGTGGGGAAGACAATCTTCAGACGGGAGGTAGTGGGGAGGGAAAGGGAGGTACATTTAAAGTACTTCAGGTCTGGGGACCACATTCATCATTCAAGGCCAGGTTTAAAAAAAAAAAACAAGTGCAGAGAAGTGAAGCGAGCGGACTGATTTTGATGAGGCAAGAGGCAGAAAGAGGGACTGAAAGTGCGTGGGTGACAGGGGGGTGGGGGGGTGGGGGGGTGCCGATCGAGTCTTTTTCCTATCATGCTTTAAAGGAATCAGCTCGTATCATTTCAAGCAACATCTGAAAATGTTGAGGAGGAGGAGGACAAATGGAAAAGCTATTCTCATTTTCGCACACAGAGGGAGAATCTCCGCTGCTACATTTATCAAAGAGCAATCCCCCCGCAGAGAGGACACAAGCTCATCAGAGGTCTTCACAAACAGCAACGTCTCCCTGCTCAGTCCCTGGAATCACCTGTCCCCCCCAGTTCTATCTCTCTGAATATCGTGTTGGTTTTGATATAAGACGGCAGCTGCTTTTATCACCTCTGCTCGCTCAAGACACTACTTTGCACCGAGACACATAGGAGGAAGAACCACAGTCGCCAACTGCAGTCTAAGAAGGTGGAGTTACAGTCCGTCCGTGAAGAGAGACAGGAAGCAGGATGAGCTGGAGCAGTGACCGAACTTTCAAATCAAAATACTCACATATACACAACTAACAGCGCGGTCCAGACCGATGCTCCACATGAATTAAACAAAGTGTGACACAATTTGTAAACAGCATTGTGGGTGAAGAAAAGAACAGACAAACAACTTCCAGTCAGGACTTTCACAATAAAATCAAAGCAGAACTAGGACGCAGATTGTGATTAAGAACATGGATCGTGTTTCTACCCATAAAGATTGTCATACGGTCTTTTGGCCGGATTGCCCACCCTTACTGTGAACTGAAAATATTTTACCATTTAAAATGGCTGAAACCTTATTTGACTTTAGAGCTGTGTGCAGCGCATTGATTCACTCGACCCCTCCATGCCCCGCTCTCTCTCGCTCTGTCTCTCTCTCTCTGTCACAAACACATTGACAACAGACCCGTCTGTCACAGTCGGATTGGCTAAAAACAACAACGCACACGTGTTTATTTGCATATGCAGCGGAGTGACGTGGTCACAAGTGGTCAGTTAAGATGCATTTTAATGGCAGATATGAACAGGTTCTACCAGCGCCTGAAATCCACGCTGTAATTGTAACTTTGACTTCGTCAGTCACATTCACTCCATGCAGTGATTAGCCAGATGTGTGCAGATGTGAAAGTCGTCAGGGTTAGAACGTCTTCCTCAAGCTCTCATTTTTCATTTCCTTACAGCTGCTTACACAAGGTGTTTCATCACATCAAGACCACAAAGACACACAAAATGCAGTTGTTCCGTAGAAGACACATTGCAAAAACCTGTTTGTGGTGGATTGAACTCTTGAGTGAGGTCCTCCACTGGACCTGTGTGGAAGTGGAATGAATGAAGCTTAAATAGATTCAGAGAGCCGGGGTTGTCCTTGTCAACAGCTCCTGCTGAAAAGGCTCAGATTGAACCAGTGGTGTTTCCCTCTGTGCAACACCTCTGTCCAGCCTCTGAGGAAACGGCCGCTGGCGTGCTACTTGAGCCTCACAGTGACAAACTTCTTTATACATTATCCACACAGAATGGACATGTGTCAACCTGTCACAGCGACAGCTGGGGAGAGATATGATGAAGAGAGGTGTGTGTGTGTGCCCTGTAGCTCTCACCAGGGTTGCAGTCAGTGAGCAGGGAGCAGATGGACAGTAGGACCTTGGAGATGGTGAGGGCAGGACTCCAGTTGTCCTTCAGGATGTCCAGACAGATCACCCCCTGACTGTTGATGTTACAGTGGTAGATCCTTGTACGGAACGTCACCTGGGATTACACGGAGAACAGGGTTACATCAAAACTAGCCAGATACAAATTCTAATTTGACATTGCATGAAGCTGGTTTCTGTCATGACGTTCTGACAGTAGCGTAAAAAAACAATCAGTGTCTTCCACACAAAGATAACTGCGGACAGGGTGAAAAACCTTTGAGATGATGTACAGATCATCATCAGACACTAAAACTCTCCATCAAAATCCAGAAAAGCAATTACATGAAATGCTTCTGCTTGTGCAGTGAACTCAGGGTAATGTCCTCCTGACAAATCACATATTGATCAAATCTACAATAAACATTTGGGAGGAATGAGGTTAGCTGTCACATTCACCAAACCTCGCTCTCTAGAGGGCGCTGTTGTAAAGTGTTGATACTGAAATTTTCAGAATTGGGGTCAGAGGTCACCAACAAGGAAATTTCTGTAGTAAGCCCTGTGACACAGTGGTAAGAGGACTTTTAATGTTTTTCATGTCAAAATGTAGATATCCAGCAGTTTAAACGTAGAGTGTGACAATAAACTGAAAACACAGGGTGCAAACTTCATGTAGAAGAGATATAAGCACGCTTTGTTAAATATTATCATGGACCACCTCATATATTTCAGGAAGCTACATCTTCAGACTGCTTTACTTGTCTGATTCTTGATTTTCAGTTAGGTCTGTCACAATAATTACGTTGTCGACTTATCTGCACCCAAGTCCACATGTATCCTGCTACTGTCTCTCACAGTGGAGGTCTTGAAAGATCAGATGAAGAGCTCTAAACATTTTCTATTATCAAAATTATCAAAATAACGCAGCCTTGCAGACTTCAGCCAAACCAGTCAACAACGCAAATTTAAAGTGTTGATTTTTTTTTTTCTCTTGAGTACTTGTTAGCAACTTAGTTTTTATTCTACTTCATTACATTTGTGGCGAATTATACGTATGAACAAAATTATTTCAAAGGTCCCATATCTGATACTTTTCCTGTGTTTTATTTGAAGTGTTGATATCCATAAGAAGATATATTTGTGTGTTGAAGCACCAAAAACAATCTCAGTGTAGTTTTACAGGCTTCTCTCTGGAGCTCTAGTAACAACAGGTCAGAGAGAAACCGAATCCTGCAAGGTTGGATGGTGAGTCCAGGTGGGCGGGGCTTGGGGTATGGCTGAGGGAGGTGACTGTGACTGTGACTTTGTTGTGACATAACAAAGTTCCTGAAGTCCTGACGGCTGGTTTTAAGGCTCAGTTTCTGAATACAGGCTGTGTGCATTTCTCTGTGGACTGAGGCTTTGATACTTTCACAGTATTGATATAGAACCTAGACCTGCTTTATAATCACAAACACATGGACATCTACCTTTATACAATATGGATCTTTAAATTGTTGTGTTTTAGAAACTCTGTGAGCTAGATGGTCATATTGATGTATCTACCTTTATACTATATGGGACCTTTAACAATCAGTTGTAAAAATGAAATCATGCACATTTTGATTGATTTGAACAGACATAAAATAGATGTTGACTAATACGTCATATTAATATATTATTAAACATCTGCCTTATTTTGCCTGAGTACATGAAAGCTATCATACAGAAATGCAACGGTCAATACAGTGGAAGAAGATTATTGCAGCAGGGTGCAGACAAACTGCAGCTGCTGCTCTCACCAAGTCAGTGACACACACTTCATACTATACAGTCTATACAGTATGAAGGTGAATCCGTCAGTTGCTGTGGAATCTAGCTTAGTCAACAGTGAAGTGAAGACATCCTTCAGCACTCAGCAGAACTGAGCATCAGCACAAGGAGCACAGCATCATTAAGAAGCAACCTTTAACCCCTCTGTTTACTTAAAATCGATGACGCTGACCAGGACTGGCAGCCCAAGCACGCTTGCCCTCCGTCTCCCTTTTCGGCCTGCTTTGTGGCTGCAGCCTACCTTTGTTTATTTCCTCCTCTTCCTCCCTCTTCTATACCCTCATTAACTCTTCATTCCTCCCTCCACATCTCCTTATGAGAAACAAACAACCCTTGCATATGAGCTGTGGCCTCCCTCCTCACATTCCCTGCTGGTATTACTGAGCAGACAGCGGACTCGTGATAGACAAATGAAGCAGTGAACGGGATCCTTTCCTTTACATGGAAGGACATCCGGATATGTGACAAGAAAATGATGGTGCCTGATCGAGGACAGGTGCTGTGTCTGGTCCTCTGCTGTTCTTACACCTTTGCTGAAATGGGTTAGTGGTGGCATGCTACGAGCCCAGCAGCCATGAAACAGATCCCTGGCTATCTTGCGTGGTCTCATTAATAGGCTGTAATCCCATCACAGCTGATGCTAATAGATTATGATGCTGCCTCCGTGTAACTAAAGCTACTGGTCTAATCCTACATCCCCTCTGTATTATAGTTTCATTCCTCTGTATCCCAACTGTTCTCATTCTGATTTACAATTTAATGTTTGTGTTTCGAGAATAAAACCAGCTTTCACAGAAAACACTTTAATACATCAATATGACCATCTACTCACAGCTGATCTAGCTCACAGAGTTTCTAAAACACAACAATTTAAAGGTCCATATTGTATAAAGGTAGATGTGCATGTGTTTTTTGATTATAAAGCAGGTCTAGATTCTATATTAATACTGTGAAAGTATCAAAGCCTCAGCCCACAGAGAAATGCACACAGCCTGTATTCAGAAACTGAGCCTTAAAACCAGCCGTCAGGACTTCTGGAACTTTGTGATGTCACAACAAAGCAGTCACCGCTCTCAGACATGCCCCAAGCCCAGGCCACCTGGACCCACCATCCAACCTTGCAGGATTCGGTTTCTCAGAGTGTTTTGCCTGAAATCTGGTTTTTGTTCAATCACTCAGAAAACAGACAGCCAATCAGAGGTGAGGCTCAGAGTTTCTATTCTGATTGGCTGGATGGCCTGTTGTTACTGGAGCTCCAGAGAGAAGCCTGAGAGAGAAGATGTAAAACTACACTGAGATGGTTTTTGGTTCTTCAAACCACAAATATATCTTCTTATGGATATCAACACTTCAAATAAAGCTTCAGTAAAGTGTAAAATATGGGACCTTTAATTCTTAGCAGAGCATGCATGTGCACAGGTCTAATGATGGCACTAGAGAAGAGGTTATTAGATCATTTAAGTCAGGAGGAATAATCTTCTTGGTACCATAAATATTAATAACTTCTGTGGAACTGCAGGTCGGAGTTCAGAACAAATTTCCCTATGGGGACATTAAATTATATATTATTTTATATTTTATAACAACATTTCATGGTAATCTAGTATCTTAATCTGAACAGAATTATTAGATGGATACATCAATATCTCATTGTGTAATAGCTGCACTTTTTTTTGTCCACTCGGAGGTAGACCTCCATAAGAAGTGGAAAAAATCACACACGCTTGACACACAACTAAGATGATATGGTTAATGTGTGAGCAAACAATTCCCTATTTACACAACCTGCAGACACAAATCAACATCGGCTTTCACTTGGTTTTAGATTTCTAGTCACACTTTGAATGTAAGTCCAATACTGACTCTCCTTTTGGCTCTGTTTTGGTCACCATCAGCTCCTGGGAAAACTAGAGACCATCTGCACTGAGATGACAACTGCCCTTTCTGGGGTTTACCGTTATTTTAATCTCAAATTTAGTTCTCCTCCTGCAGAAGCTCTCCTATATCTTCACTCTGTATAAAGTCATTAAATGATTTCCAAATTTTCTTGTAAGCATCCAATTAGTTTTTTTAACGTATATGTTGTTCTCTCCATGCACATACATTGCGCCATATTCTTAATCTAAGCAAATGACATCAAAGGACAGCAAAGAGAGCTAGTTTGTGATCTCTGTTGCGATTCTTAATACCCTGAATTTGTATTTCATGTTAGTTTTGCCAAGCAGGATCCTCAAAACCTCTCTCACTGAAGCAGAAAAAGGTGCAATCCAATCATCTCATCAGCACCTAGAGGGAAACTAGGTGAGGGAGAAAAACAGGAAACAGAGGGAGGAGGAAAACAACAACAAAAAAAACACTATGCCCCTGCGTGGCACGTAACACCCCCACCCATACAAGTCCAAACATAATGTTTGGAACCATACTACATCACAACCTACCTAACTATACAGCACGTGATAGTGCATCAGCAACGATATTTTCTGATCCCTTCTTGTGATTTATTTCAAGGTTGTAATTTTGAACAATCAGGGACCAACGCATAAGACGATGATTGTGGTTGTACATTCTTTGAAGGAATACCAGGGGATTATGATCAGTGAAGACCTTGATAGGCTTCGCACTTGACCCTAGGTAAACCTCAAAATGCTGGAGGGCGAGCAAGAGTGCAAGAGCTTCTTTCTCAATGGTGGAATACTTGAGTTGGTGTTTGTCAAACTTGCGAGAGAAGTAGCTCACAGGATGATCGATGCCTTGGTCGTCCTCTTGCAGAAGCACAGCCCCAGCCCCAACTGCACTGGCATCAACTTCCAGTTTAAAGGGCAGAGAGAAATCCGGGGCAGACAGAACAGGAGTGCAACAAAGTAGACCTTTTAGGTTTTTCATCTCACAGTATATGTTGTCACATCGCTCAACCTTAGGCTGAGTCAAGTAAATCATTTCAGTTGTTCTGCAGGAGGCACAGGTCCTTCCACATGCACACTGGCTTTGTTCCTCTATTATTACCTCAGTTCTATTCATATCTAATCTCCACATCTATCAGTCAGTTTGGGCAAACGGAATGAAAAGCAATTGATCTGATTCATAGTTTTATGGCAGAGCAGTTATCACGGCATAATTTAAACGAAGCAGAATGGAAAGGTTTAAAGGAGGGAATGTATTGAATGGCGGATCATCCGTAAGTCTAAGCGTGACTTTATGGCTCTTCATGGCACGTTTAACAGCCTATTTCACAAGGTTGAAAATGAGAGTGATGTCATGCAGAGGAAGATGAAGTGTGGAGCAGAATTTAGTTCAAAGCCATGAGGAAATGAGGGTAGATGGAGCAGGATAATGTTAGTTAGTGTCTAATCTCTCAGCCTGTCACTGGATAGCTTTGCTGAGCAGGCCCTGGAACAGACTAATGCTGGACCAAAATACAAATACTGACGACATGCCCTTGCCACTCTCAACCTCTATCTAAGAGTATCTGTGTCAGCCTTAACGGGCTTTATCATCCTAACATTAGTGAGTGAGCCAGTGTAGTGAGCAGCTGCAGCTGTCAGATTGGTGGCTGTGAGCCGGTGAGCTGCTGGATGGCACAGCTCATAGCCAGACTGGAAAAACAAGGCAGCAGGAGGCCAAGAGTTTAGATGAGCTCTGTTTCCCCCTCAGCGTAGACTGCCAGGAAGGAGGCAGTCTTAGCCAGTCAAGAGGGAATGAGGAGATGATTGTTTCTCTTTGGGAGTCATGTTTCACACCAGACTGCAGATCAAATACCAAAGGCTGGAACAAAATTCCCAATAAATTCAGTTTGTTGCAAAAATGTTCCATGTTTTTCCAGCGTTACGAGGCCAAATCAAGGTTGAGAAATCCAATCAAAGGTAAGAAATTACAGTAAGTCTCCTATTTTTCATCCAAACTGTGAAACTGTGGTCATTTGTACTGAATCTCTGGTTTACATTCTGTTAGTCAGGGATGGATGTCCCATACAGAAATGTAACGTATGACATATAGGTCCCTATATCAAGAGTGATGTTGCCATATATGTCAGCTATATTATTATCACACATATACATCCTCTGGCTATGTGATCATTTAAGTTTATAACATAATAAAAATTGCATATGTAAGTAAAATTTGTATACGCACATATATTAAAAATATCTGTAAGATTAATTTTTATATAACATGTTGCAACCATATATGTTAATGATATATTTAATTACTAATTACATATACTGACAGGCTTTGTGGTGCATATATTTTTATGTGACATATGTTTACAATATAAGCATACATACATAAACATACATATTTGTATTGGCAAGACATATATGTCAATATATGAAATTATTTCAATTTTTCATTTAGTAGATTTAATAGATTTCATGTACAACTTTTTACATATGTGCTTTGATTTTGTTTGTACATATACGTCATACATGGAGATTCAATAAACGTACATATGTTGCATTTGCATAATTATAAGTATTGTGTGTGTCTGTGTGTCCCTTAATTGGCTGCAGGTTCTTCTTTTGTTCCAAGTGAATGTTTGGAATACCCTGTGTGCATTCCTGATATACTGCATTCACAAGAATGTGAGATGACCGTGACCTTTCACTGTCAAAATCTAATCAGCTCATCTGAATATTTGTGCCAAGAAATTCCCTTCACATGGTCTCGAGATATCACATTCAAGAAGCCAAAACGTGTTTTGTGAAGTCACGGTATCCTTGACCTTTGACCTTTGAGCACCAAAATCTAATCAGTTCATCCTTGAGTGCAAAAGGACATTTGAGCCAAATCTGAAGGGATTCCCCCAGAGTGTTCCCGAGAAATGGCGTTCACATAGCCAAAACCATGGTTTGTGAGGTCACCATTACCTTGACCTTTGACCACCAAAATCTATTTTGTCACCTTGACTACAAGTGACTATTTGTCCCAAATCTGAAGAAATTTCACCAAGCCAACTTGGATATCAAGTTCATGAGAGTGGTATGGACACCCTGACATAAAGAACGTAAAGCCCCTGGTCCTGACCGTTCCCACTCCCACTCCTGTGGGTCGTATCAGAGGGTTGAAAAACATCAGGTTGGAGGACTGGTTGGTGTTGGAATCAGAAAACGAGTAAAACTTCGACACAGCAAAATGTCTCCACAACTAATGGACAGACTAAACTCTCTTGAACACCACAGTCACATCAGAATTTCTCCTTGATCAGAGTAATCTTTTCAACTGATGAATTACTGTGAATGCCCCCCCACCCCCACCCCCTACCAGAGACTGAATCCTAGCATTTGTGGTGATCATCTGACGGCATCACCCTCAGGACGAGCTTTGCATGCAAAGTATCACAGGCAAATTCTACTGTTGCTGCTGTCTCCTCTCTTTCACTTCTCAACCATAATCCAAAAGCAGCCAAGTGCTTCTCAGTAAACATACAGCAGATACCCTCAAGTATTTCCCCGTTCACCGTCTTTCTGTTTACTTTACAACGACACGTGTCTCTACACAGCTGACAGAGTTTAGCTGGCGAGTATTTCTAGACTTGAAACCAAAACCCAGGGCAAAAATCCGACGTACAACTCAAACTGAGGGAGGTGGCAACCGCTTTCAGTCTGTCTGCTGTGTAAATTCTGACACACACTTGCATCAGCAGGACACACACACACGCACACACACCCACAAACCCACAGCCTCACTGGAAGGAAGCCAAACGCTGCAGACTGCTAGCAGCATGCATATCAGGAGGGGACGCAATACCAAGAAATAGATAACGGATAAAGCTGGTGATATTCTTCATTTTTCTTATTGTTCAAAAAAAACAAAAACACACACAACAATGAATATACCCTACTAATTGGTATGTGTTACATATCTTACTTCTCTCTGCAACAGAGCTCCTTTGTTCTCAATACTCACTACAGCATCAAATGAGGACACTGAAAATACACCATTTCCTCCTGGTTGAGTAACATTTGCTGTATAAGGAAGTTACTACACCTTTTTAAAAGGTGCATTTAGTATTTTACACCTTGCTCCTGATGTGCCAGGCAAACTCTGGCTGTCATTGCTGTCCCCTGTCTTCTCCACTGCACAGCAGAAGCTGGACTGACTTGTATGTTCAATAAATTACTGTTCACTGTTTGTCCTGAGACAAGCAGCTAAAATGCTGACGACACTGACACAGTGATGTTCCCCACTGAACATTTAGCGGGATATAATGTTAAATGCACAGTATGTCACTTTTGCGGCTAAGGGTCTTTCAATCAAAACAAATGAGATGGCGTTGAGTGGCGTGGTGAAGTGGCATGGGAGTTGTCGTTTTCACTGTCATCATCTTTTCCTGGTTTGGATTCCTTCAGTGTCAGTGGTTCAGGAGGTTTTTACCAGGAGCTGAATTATCTACAGAGGTCTCCTCCTCTCCAAAATAAACAGACCAGGTGATTAAAACCATTAAAAACACTGAATAAAGCAGACATGAGTTTCCTCCTCTTCATAACAAACGGACCAGGGGCTCAAACCCAGAAGAAACAACGAACAAAGTCGTTTCATTTTAAAAATCAATGACACTCTTCGGTGGACACTGAGGTGCCTAACATTTGCTCAGCTTTCCTCTCTGATAACTTTAGATCCAGACGTGCAAAGACAAAAACCTGTCTGGTTAAGATATATAGTTGAAAATGACCAAGGTGTAAAAAGTGTATCTTAAAAAAAAATCACTATTTTGTTTGGTTTGAGAATTAATGGAAACATATGGGATAATGTAAGAACACAGCTCAACAAAGTATAAAACATAGGTCTGGTTGTTACTAGACATCTTAATGTGGAAAAGTTACATGTTATAACAAACGTTACTGAAATGCTGATATTTAGTGCAACAGGTCAGTTTTAATTTTCAGTTTTTGTAATGGCAGAAAATATCTTACATCAGAGTTTTCATTTAATTGGTTCTGTAGGAGCCGATGGACTTTGGTCTGACAGTCATAGAGCAAATTGTTGGTTTTGACATTTGTTGACAATTAGACAAATATAGAAAAATATAAGACCAGTCTCGTCCATCAGCAGTAAACTGTACTGAATATTCACTAAATAACAATAACAGGACCGTCATTAGTCTTCAGGTCTGATTCAGTTCTCTGAGCTGCTGTCACCCTTTATTTTGTAAATGTGCTGCCAGTGACCGAGCCTTAAATAAGTCATTGTTGTTGGACAACGTGGTGAAAAGCTGACAGCCTGCTGGGACAATGGTGGCATTGTTCAAAGCTCTGGGTGGAGAAGTGGGGGGGCTGGGGGGGCTGTGCTGCATAGCTGCAGGGCAACACTCACCTTGGGTGGTTTGAAGGGGTAGTCTGGTGTGAAGGCAATGTCCAGGAAGAACACTCCTCCCTCGTACACGGAGCCTGGAGGGCCCAGGATGGTCGACCTCCACTCATAGATGTTGTCTCCTTTAGGACCGGCACTGCAGAGGGAACAAGGGGAGAAACTGAATCTACCAGCCAGACATTTAGAGAGGAAAAGACACTGTAATTGTTTAACTCAATTCTCTGTGCAGCCACAAGGGAGTGAAGAAATAAAGTGTGTGATTATCAGCTGTTAAATCCGCCACATAAAGCTGCCATTTAAAGTTGTTATCCATTAGAAGATGAAGCTCCAGTAAAAACAAAACAAAGGCTGCATCTGTAAGCCAGGAGGAACGATGAGCACCATCAATGTCATCTAGATGACTGATCTGCCTGGGATGTGCATGCAGGCATGAAACACACACACACACACACACACACACACACACACACACACACACACACACACACACACACACACACACAAACAGTGAGGTGTTGAGCAGCAGAGGCTCAGTTTCTTCACTGCTGGCCAGCTGCAGAGCTCTACTGTTGCCTTGATTCTCATCACACACACACACACACACACCCACACACACACACAGCTGTGAGAATAAAGGCACTAATCCAATTCCATTTTCTATTGGAATTAGGCCACATGCCCCTGTCGGTTTCTTGTATTACTTTTACTTTCATCATTTACACACAGACACACAGAGAGAAGGCCAGGCAGGGAGGGAGAGAGAGAGGGAGAGAGAGAGAGCAGGGGAGTAAGTGAAAGCATGTGTGAGGCACATAAATGCAAGATGAGAGTGTGAGTGGAGTTGTTCATGTGAAACAGCAGTGTGTTGTAAAGCACCGGGGCACTGCAGACCTATTTCTTGTCAGTGTGTGTTTGGACACAGAGAGGAATTATGGGACCGGGCTGAGGAGAGGATGCCAACATGTTCTTCTGGATGGATAAAAATAGCTCGCTGAATGATAGTGTGCCGGGGCTGACAGGGGACAACAGAGCCAATAAATCCCTCTGCTTGGTGTGAGGCAGTGGCCTGGTGAGACTCCATGGAGAAATCTATGTTTGTGTGTCAAACAGCTTTTTCTATGCCAGTGGCTGTAGAACAGTACTGTCAGATTTGGTTAAACCACAAAATGGTGTTATTATTGGTCTTTTATTATTAATACTACTTTTTACTACAGCAGCTCTCCTCACTCTGGCACTGTACCTTCATATTTGCATTTATATACGTTGAGATATCGCATTCACAAAGCCAAAACTGTGTTTTGTGAGGTCACCATGACCTTGACCTTTGACCTTTAACCACCAAATTACAATCAGCTCATCCTTGAGTCCAAGTGAACATTTGTGCCAAATGTGAGTAAGTTTGGTCAAGGTGTTACTGAGATATTGTGTCCACGAGAATGGGGCGAATGTACATGTACGGATGGACCGACCTGCCTCCATGCCAGTGACAGCCAGGGTCGAAGGCATCAAAAGTGTCTCCTAAGCAGCTAATGAAAGTCTGGAAACAATTTCCCTTCTGTTCTACCAGTGTGATGTTCCCCAAGGTTCTATCCTTGTTCCTATAATGTTTTAGAAGTTACTGTATCGTACCATAATCCAAGAAAACATGTCTACTGTTTTATACAGATTTACATTTACGATTACTCATTTAGCAGATGCTTCTCTCCAAAGCAACTTAGAAGTGAGGAACAACACTGGAGCTTCAGTGTAGCAGGAGACCTTGGACTAAGCACAAAGTACTATATCTGTTCATTAAGACAAAGTGCACAGTAAGGCCAAGTCAGGCATGTTAGGGTGTGGAAGTGTTTGGAGAGGAGGAAGAAATTAGTCTCTTAAGTTTCTTGAAGATAGAGAGGGACGTTCCTGCCCTTATAGCATGTGGTAGCTCGTTCCACCATGGGGGAAGATGTCACAAATGAGAACAGTGCCTTGTGTGCTGGGATGGCAATGCCAGGTGATGTTTCTTGGAGGAACACAGTGGCTGAGATGATCCCCAGCACCTTTTTCTTAATCCTAACCATTTCAAAAGACTGTAAATTCTCTTGACTGTCTTCATGACATGAGCAGATGACTGGCCCAGAACATCTTGCAGTTAAATGCTTATAAAACCTAAATATTAATAATTGCTTCTGTTGTTTAAATAGTTTAAGAGTAACAAAGTCTTCTGACCAAACGGCCTGTTCTTGCTACTCCAATTTTAGCAAAACACTGGCTCCCAGTCCATTTTAGGAAAGCCTTAGATTACGTTGCTTATGTGTTAATATGTGTCGATCCTTCCAGATGTTTATGGTAATTAATCCCTTCTAAATGTCCATCAAACTAAACTCAAATCAAAGGCCAAACTCTGGAACATCATATCATGTTTCATAATTGTTTCACTGTGATTTTACAAGCTTTTCTACATAGAAAAAAATCAGCTTGAAACAAACGGCTTTTCATTAAAACTATTATTGGTTTATAATTTCCTCTATTATGCTTAATGTGCCCTATGTGAACAACCCACCATGTCAACTTTGTAACGTGAGCCTGGTTAATTTTAATGAATATGGGCACAAAAGAGCAACTCAATCCGCAAACTACCAGTATCATCTGAATTACAGAAACATAAACATAAACATAAACAGAAACCCATTATTAGTCAAATCCTATTGCAAGGTAGACGTTTCAGATGATCCTCTAGGCCTCTTAAGGTTGGCCAACTGCTGAGTTTTCTCTCCGCCAAGTTCCCACAGTTAACTACAGCATCTGGAAATGTTCAGGGCTCTGCCTGTACCCCTCCTTTTTCTGCTCCTGCAGCCTGGTACAACCCTCTCTAACAGCGGGTGGAGAAGGTTCTATATTTTTACCACCTGCCTGGTCCTGTCAGAATGATGGAGGGCACGGACCTCCAAGATTCACCTCAGGGTACGCTCTCTTCTCCAAGGTAAGCTGGCTCTCTTTATTTACAGTTGCTGGGGAGTTATCTTTTAGAATCTGAGATGTGCTTCAAAACACCAAAACTCGTGCGGCGAAAAAAGTGTGTTTTTAATAATGAAGGCTGAATGACGTTGATGGACCCGACTATTTCCCATGGTGTCAATTTCCGCACTGTAAGCCATTATTAATGAGCCTGGAGCAATAAGAGTGCCCCACTAGAGGAGCACTATAATTAAGACAAGGCTGTTTCTGCATCCCTTAGCTGCCTTGCAGCAGTGAATTCTTTCTACAGCCTTAAACTGACCACTGGAAGCATAAAATGTTGAGACCGCAACTAACCACAACAATGACACAAAATAGACTGTCTCCTCAGTACGGATTTATTCATTGTGAAACTCCACTGAGGAAGATATTTTTGAAAAAAAAAAGATAGAAAAAAGAAAAATCCATGAACATGTCCCAGACAATCACAAGCAGGCTGTGCTCATGAAGACATTTACATTATGCTTACACTTAGTTGTCAGACACATCTCTGTCTGAATTAAAATAAGTTTTCTATTCTATGCACACAATATGCTAATTAGTTGCCTGAGAACTGCTTTGGTTTACTTTGTCCAATTGTCCAACGTCCCAATTAGGGACAGTGTAAACATGTTTGTTTTATGTTATACATTAATGTAAAGACAAAAAAAGGGTAAATAGTATCAGTATCAGTGTATTAGCAGTTATCTTACCAGCTATGCTACTTTACTCTGTAAGTTTCTACTACATCACCAAGTTTCTAACACTTTGTATTCTGCACAGATCAATTTTTTTAGCCATTTTCTGTCGTGACTAGCCTTTAGACCACATCTTAACATGGTTTTGGCTGTCAGGTTTTCATCCGGTCATGCAGCTAGGCTGGATTTACACCTGCCTTTGATAAACCGCAATTTGAAAAATACTGAAAAGCTAAAGATGCAATAAATACAGGAACTAAATAGTAATGACATGTTTTTGTAGACCAAAACAGACACCGGCTCCACTCAGGAATCTTCATATTTATAAGAAGATGTCTGCACTGGTATTTGATTATATTTAGTAAATTTAACTGAGTAGCTAAGGTAGCAAAGTATTGAATTCTTCATAAATTAACATGTGTTTCTTTATGTTAATATAAATATACTGCACCCTCTACAGCAGAACCTTGTGCGACTTCAAAAGAGATAGTTGAGATTTTAACAGGCTTAATTAATTTCACCTAATGTGAATCACAGACCTTATTTTCTAAGGTTAGCTTAGCTTAGTGTAGCCTTTTCAATATGTTTTGGCCTTTTATCTACAAGCAAACTGTGTTTTAGGTCACTAAAAATTGACCTTTTGCAAAACACCGTCTAGGGTGAAGATGTTCAGTAATTTTCAGTGATGATGTGTAGGTGGGGAAAACTAAGTTTTTTGTTTTGTGACGTCATTGCTGTTAGTGAAATGTTTTTTTTCAGGCTTTTGATTGGCCAACATGGGTTGATTGTTGGGGTTATATTGCTGCCTGTTGGTATGGAATGAAGAATGAAGGCGGAAAAACCCTGTTTTAATAAATACCCTTGTATGTGTGGACTAGGCCTTGGTTTACTGGCATTTGCGTGGTGACAGAATCCTTAAAATTCAATTTCCTTTTTTGCTGTGTGGTGGTATTCAATAAAATGTCGGTCTAATTGAAGATTTAACAATAAACAATCAGGGCTGCATGGAGGTTAATTATTGCTTGAAGTATTAAAGCCTTAGTTTTAAAACCTTAGTTAAAGGAAGATTTTGTCAGTGGTAGAAACAACTATCAGGCATATCAAGAGCTATTGACATGTCTAGTTTTTTAACATTCAGGCTGCAGAGATGTTTTGGCCTTAGAGAATTTGTATCACTTAATACCTAACTGCTTATGGCTGCATATTTTGTATCTGAAAGCTCTTCCAGGAACTCATGCATTGTTTTTTATAAATATTATATATACTACTAATGAAATTCAATATTATCTTACTCTCACTTTTGAGTGTTGTGCCATCCATGACCTTTATAATGCTTGGATCAACTGAGCCCACCTTCTTCGACCCTTGCCTCCTGCCTCTTTTGCAGCTCTTCCTGAAAACTATTTTTAGCTGGACTGCAACAGTGGGGGCCAGCATTAGAAATGTGAATGTCCAAGACTGACTGACTGACTGAGTGATGAACTTACACAACTGGTTGCCACCCGAGTGTTGGGAGTTTTTCCAGTGGCTGCTGCTCTTTCAAAATTAACTGGCATGAACAATGTCTATCAGGTCATCATGGGTTGTTACTTACTACCTTTGTCTCTAGATTTACCAACTTTTCAGACCCTGTTAGCAACCTAGCTTAAACAAAACAAATGCAGTATCGCCCTGCAAATTGCTTGCAAGTGTCTGCTGGTTAACATATAGTCTTAATGGGCCCGATTTTAGTTAGTTTTTGTTGGTTCTGTTGTCTGATGACATAAACAGAAAAACATGTAAATGAGGACAGCTTTACATGGAATTTGGCTTGATTAAAATACTATAAACATGAGCACAGACAGGAGGAGAGAAGCAAACAGATAAAGGGCTGAGACCAGCTGACTCTGGGCTGAATGCAAATACGATCCAATGATGCCTTGAATAATGCT
The DNA here is from genome assembly GCF_046630095.1 of Trachinotus anak. Classification (NCBI taxonomy): domain Eukaryota; kingdom Metazoa; phylum Chordata; class Actinopteri; order Carangiformes; family Carangidae; genus Trachinotus; species Trachinotus anak. The sequence continues at coordinate 3,601,071 of NW_027273867.1, forward strand.
AACTACTGTATTATGACATTGACTTTTTGAGCAGGCTTTAGCTTATTTCCATCGAAACTAGTTACATACAGCAGTTCCTACGTCCTCAGTTTCACACAGTGACCATACACACACCAGCCATATAGTAGCTTTTGACCTAGTCATGTTAATCAAGAAAGGTGCGCGCCCACATCACACACACACACACACACACACACACACACACACACACAGACACACACACAGACACACAGACACACACACACACACTTTCACTGGTGGCTACAGAGGTTTGAAACGTCTGTGTTTCCTTGCCCGGGGCCACGGTGAAGAACTCAGCCAACAAAGACACTCCGCAGTTTTGCTTAAGCACAGAAATGCTGAATGTGACTACTGTTTGAACTGAGTGGGTGTTTGTCAACTGTGGCTGAGATAGTAGCCATAATCTCCTGTGACAGCTTGTTAGGAAATCACACTGAAACAGCAGAAATCACCTGTGGTTGTGAATATGTCAGATTACCTCTTTAAACCTTGGTTTATAAAGGAAACTCTAGTGAACGCGGAGCTCTGTTTCATCTCCCTTCTGCACATCGGGTCACATACAGACAGACACGTTCACACAAGTAGCAGTGCAGTACAACCACAGCCTTGTACTGCTGCAGCAGCAGCTGGGGGCTCAATGTCCCACTCAAGGGCACCTAGATAGTGGTTGTTTAGGGAGCAGAGAGTGGAACACACTTTTCCAGCCGGTTGGGTGGTTTGATGACATGTTTGGGGATTTAAAAAGGCTGACCTCCCACTTCGCTAACCTGAAGGCTGCTGCTGATTCCTGATTATTGACTTATGATAATAATACAAAAACTCACACGTTGTTTAAGGGAGGAGTATTAGAAACCAACAATGCACTATTTTGGAATATTTGACAAATTTAAAATGCAGATCTTAACTTTTCTTTTAGTTGTTGACGCACCAGAGAGCTTCCTTACTTCCCCCTGAAAACGTCTGTTTGAAAACAGACAAATTCTCCGCTCAAGAATCTATACATTTCCAACACAATTTCTGCATTGGTACATTTGATTAAATTAAAACATATTAACTGAGAAGCAAAGGAATGTGGCATGTGACATGCACAGATTTAGCTTATTAAATTATTCATAAAGGAACACATGGTTTACTATACTTCCAAGTGCAGATGTCACGTATGTAATGTCTTGTGTGGGTGACAAAGACAAAACCACGTGGAACGTGACGTCTAACTAACATGTCGGTCCAAAATCAATTGGGTTGAGATCTGGTGATGGCGAAGGGATATAATAGCATATGATTTATTTCATACTCAACAAACCATCAGTGACACCCCCCCCCCCGTGCCCTATGGATGGGAGCACTGTCATCCCGGAAGAGACCCCTCCCATAAAGGTGATTGCTCAGAACAACTTTATATTGATTTGCAGTGACCCTAGTCTTGCATAGACCTATCTCCACAGCGCTGTGTCAGCAGAGGAGAATGGTCTGGCTGCTCCAATTATCTGCTGTAGGGGGAAAAAATGCTTTAAACCAATCACAATCTTGGGTAGTACTGAGCCCAGGATGCAGCGACAGTGCCTCTGCAAAATGTTATTGAAGCAGAACGTGTTCTGGTGGAACATCAGCACATAAGGAGGTGATCACCTTCATTAAAATGTCCACGCCTAAAACGCCTCAAAAACCGCAAATGTTGCCTGATTGCACAAACACAACCTGCCATTTTCAGCGTGTAGGTTGCTGGTTCAGCGGTTGTTGTCGTTTCCCGTGGCGGAGGAGATTTTGAAAACATTTAACAGGCAGGGGAAACAGAGAGGGAGGAGAATGCTGCTCAGTGGCAGGCTCATACCCACAGCCAACATCCAGTGAGTTTGACCATGTGGACCTGAACCACGCCAGCCAAATTCCCCCCACAGTATGACAGAGACAGAGCCACCAGATCCCCTCACTGTAGGGCTCGAGCTTTCAGGTCTGTACCGTTGTCTTGGTGTACACCACACATGCACTCGTGTCAAGAATATCATCTGACTATATCACATTTTTTCCACACCTCTGTAGAGCAGTGTTGATAGCTTTAGCACTGCTGAACTCTCAAATGTGCATTGATCTTTGTAATGAGGGTTTATGCACTGCAGCCCTGCTATACTTTCCCTCTCTATGAAATTGTTGACGGACTGTTGGTGCTGACGCAGTCCGATCACATTCTGCTTTGACGAAGAAGAGCTGCTCTTTTTCCTGACATATCATCTAATACATGAGCATCACAGCCATCGAATGTGCGCTGCACACTACAATTTCCAACCCTATTTAATGACGTCTTTCCCATCGATCTAAATACAGATGTGACTTCAGTCACTGTTCCTATTGAAGCACCAGCCAGCTGAGCATCTCTGTGACTGAAGCTCCTGCCATCTGAGCCCAAACAATTTTTTTCTTTCAAAGTCACTTGGATCTTTTCCTCTGGTCATCTTGATACAAAATCTGAATCCACTGGGCCTGCTCAGTATTTTTACACATGACGCCACAGAGCCTGACTGGATGGTAACTGCTTAATGTAGTGCATCAGCGTGGAAGCATCTGTATTTGTTATCTTTCTTCATTCATTTATTCTGGTCTCTCCTTTAATTTGTCACCCATCTGTATATGTACGGCACCTTCCACAGCACATAAGGCATCGGTTCAATCAAAACATTGTTGAACAGACTCGTTTTCACCGTCTCCTGAGGGACAGATCCTGCTCCACTGTGTTCACCAGTGAGTCTGCTGTTTGGTGCTGAGCAGCTGCCTGCTGCACCACCAAAAACTACATTTTAAGAGCAGTGAGATTTAACCAAAACAGTGAAGTTGACGGCCAGGCAGCTTAACAATGTTACATTGTCACTTCATACATTGTTATTATAAAAATGCTGAAACTTTGACCTGACGATGGCGCTACATGAAAAGTTATTTCAATTCATTCTGTGCGTAACATGTCAATTCCATGGTAACCAAACTGAAAGACAACTACTGGATCTGAAAAAGACTGTGAACTAGCTGGTGATGGAACATAAGAGGATTACGTCAGTCACTGCGCTTCAGTGTTTGGGAGCAAAGAATTTCTGGACCAAAATTTCAGCCAATCCACCTGCAACTTTAGTCGCAGATGCCGACTCAAACACACACAGGTGATCACCAAAATTCAACTTTGACGGTGGTAGCTTGCTCAGCGGTGATGAAACCAGAGATTTTGGTATAAAAGCTGGCCATGACATTTATTAAATGTACCACACAGGAGAGGTTAGAATTGAAGATACTGATAAAGCCTACTGAGAAAGATACTGAGAAACAGATTGATATGTCACTGCTGTCCAGTGGTGAAATTCGAATGACTGGATACTATTCAGTCTTGCACTGGGCACTGGTTGTGTACAGGAAAATCTTAGCACGATTTGATCCCAAAAAGACAGTTATAGTCTTAACAGCATCATTATAATACTAATCCAGGGTTTCAAATAATCTACCTAAACTGCTGTTTCAGGGGTGCTTTCAGGGGACCGTCACCTTATTTGTAACTCGAGCAGCTGTGATTTCAAAGTGTGTAAGTGCAACAGGCCATGTTTTGTGTTCCAGGTGGGTCACTTTTAAAATGCCGTGATCTGTAACATGCCCTGTTTAACTAAACTAGGCAACTGTTCTCTTCATTAACACAAAACAGATTTTGAAAAAAACAAAAACAAAACAAGCCTCGCTGAACAGATAATCACAATGCTGAGCCATGTGAGAACTAATGTGTGGATACAGTCTGAAACTGACACCACAGATGCAAACAAAGATAAAATCTAGATGCTATGCTGAGGTTTTGGATTAGGCTCTGTGTGGAGCTTTCAAACTAATCTGAATGAATTAGATCTCCACAGATTTAATGGGCTTTCTTTTTTTTTTTTTACCTTACACATATCAAATTCTAGGAAAAAAAAGGAATCCTTACAATGTTTGTGTAAGAAAAGTGGTTAGTCCCCTGTTTTTACAGTATATGGGAACTTGAATCACAGGTTAAAATAAGGTGATATCATTGTAGAGAAAAAAAAAAGATATCTAGTTACCATCTTTGTTTGGGATGAAGTGTTTTTTATAATAGGAAATTACAAGAATGTTTGTATATAACTATGGAGCCTGAAAGGTCTGTACCTCCTGTGCAAGATATTATTGGTGTTGTTGAAGTTTGTGCACAAGATCCACATCTTCTGTGCACAAAATATTAAATTGTGCGCCTTATATATGATCTTGTCTGGTCTTAAGGGGATCCACATACCATGTCTGAACCCGTACTGCAGGGAAACATTTCCAGCAGTCACGCAGGTAGCTCCACAAAGCCTAACAGTATTCAAACCTCTGAAAACAGCTGTGGCTTCAACAGATACTCTTGATTTTAGCTCGGGGCAGCAGTCTCTTGAACAAGCAATGGCATCATTTATCATTTTGCCCTGTGGACGTATCAATAATTGCGTTAGCTGATCAATTCAGCTAATGAGGCTGAGTGACAGAGGTGAACCCTGACTGTCCGCTCCTGTCAAATCACATACATTAACAGTTTAAACCTGGGGGGGGGTTGGGAGGGATTCCCTGTGTTAGGAATGTAACCATTCCTAAATCCCTCCCCTCATGATGAAGTTTTTTCATTGTTCTAGTTAGTTTCTGGTGTTTTCTTTAAAGTGGTGATCTCCATCAGAGGATATATTTGTGGTTTTAAGAACCAAAAACTATCTCAGTGTATTTTACATCTCCTCTCTCAGGCTTCTCTCCAGAGCTCTAGTAACAACAGCTCAGTGAACCAATCAGAAGGGAGGATCTGAGCCTGCTAGATTTAGTACTGAACACTTATACCAAGGTTCCCCACTGCGCTGAAGCTTTACAGATGTCCTTCACTTGTGAGTCGCTTTGGATAAACAAGTCTGCCAAATGAGGAAATGTAAATGTAGGAGTAAAAAGTTTGTGTCGTCAATTTAAAGGTTGCTTTAGATACAATTCCTACAGTATTTGTATAGTTTTTCAGTGAAGTGACTAAACCAGAACCTCCCTATAAAAAATCTTCTGGGTGTGATACAAATCTAACAGAGCTCTCATTGTGTTTGCTTACACTGTGTTTGACTCCTTTGACACAACAACATCCAGCCCACTAACACACTGTTATTATTGTACAAGCACCTCAGCTATGTTTCTACGCTCAAGGGCACTGCGCAAATGTCAGTGACTCACCAGGGAGCGGACAGAGAGGCTACGCCACACAAATCTATTACAGGCAGGTAAATAAAGAAATGTAGCTCACAGAGGGAAAGTCAGCTGGGAGACAGATTATCACTGACAGGAATGAGAGACATGGTTCATAGTAAATTACTGGAGTTCTGTATTTGAACTGTGTCTGACTATGTGTGAACAATTAAACAATTGTCAATTCATATAAAGCTAATACAAAAATGGATTCAACAGTAAAAAGCAAGGGAAAAAAAAAAAATTCTGCTCAGGCGAGACTCTCAGCGAGACAGGAAATTTTACTCAATAATCCCAGTGAGATTAAATGAGGTCCCTGCCCCCCCGCTCGGTATCCCCTATCAGATAAACAGTTTTATCCTCCAACATTGGGCTGATTAGATTGTGATCACATTGCACCCTCTGACAAGCAGGGCACAGGAGATTCATAAAGACAGATGGATATCCATGTATGATGAGATTCAAAAAGACAAGCCAGCAGGACGTTGTTAGGCCCAGCTCCTGTTTGCCACAGGACCAAAGAGGAAAGGACAGCAGAGGATGAAACCTGACCGGCAGCATTACCCTCTACTTACACTCCAGGCTGGATGGCTAATCTTCCCTCCCATTCCAGATTACAAACTAACTTGATTAAAACCAGATGACGGATGATGCAGCACAGCACCGACTCAAATACAAGGCCCTTCAGTGGCTGCAAAAACACATTTGATTTGAAAACATCTCTTACCGCAAGGGTCAAGAGTTTTCTATCGAAAAACTGAATCTTCCACAGCAGATGGAGTCTAGTTGTCATGGGAATGTAAAAGTTCAACTTCTAATCTCAACACTTGTGGATATCTGAAGATTCAGAAGATAGATGGATTTTAAATGCAAATTTTTGGTTGCAGGTAAGGCGTGAGCCTCATAGAAATGCTACCTTAGGCATTGCACAACACTAGAAAATCGAGTCTCGCTGCAACACTCAAAGTCCAATCTATTTCAATTTTAACCTTGGCTGTTAGCGGCCTTTTAAAGAATAAGAATAAAGTACTCAAAATAAAACTTTGAAGTGTTTTCTGAACTGACACCACTATCTGCAGGATGTCTCCTGCCTTTATAAATCACTGTTAGAAAATGATGACGTGACAATGCTCTGGTTGAGGTTTGGTTTAGAACTCCTAACCCGAACAACATGGTTAGGAAAAGGATCAGGGTCTGGATGACAACCAGTACTACCTACTTAAGAATTAGGGAAACATTGTAGTTTGGGTTAAAATTTCTGCATAATTAAGGTGAGGGAACCTTTGTTGCCTTGGTTACATTGATAACCATGTGATTAAGGTTAGGGAGCAGTCATTTGAAAATGGGAAATGAACAACCATTCTTGTGTTAAAATTTTAAGTTTTGTTCATCCCATTCATCCACCCTGACCTCCTCCCTCAGACGACTTTGTCGTTCTATGTTAACATCAGGTGACTTCCTCCGCTGGACGTGAGTCATAATTACTATAACTGTTAAAAGGCCTTGTAACTTGGCTGTAAACATGTCATTTTGGGAAATTGGCCCAAACTATTGGTTCTGTTTTTCCTGACAAGATAATTAGGTTGGTGGTAGGCAACCCTGAAAGTGACCTATGATGAATGAGTCCTAAACCCCTCTTAATTGTTGGATTACAGGTGTTCTGCTTCTCTAACAGTGGATAAATGCCTGAAATACACAAATCAGCTCATTTTACTGGTCAACTGAAGAGGGTCTTAGGGCCTCAATGCACTTTCACTTGTTTGATCTAGTAGCATCTGAAAACCCTTCCTAAGACTGGGCGATAAAACGACAGCAAAATGTTCCGGCGATAGGCACTTCATCAACAGCAATATGAAAACTGTTCAACAGAAAGTGAGTGCAGCCGGTGAAGACGGCAAAGCAAAAAAAAACACAAAAAAAAACAGGTCAGCTCAGCAGTTTGGCAGTTTTTTGGTTCCTTTAAGTGTAGTGGCGATATCAGAACACTGTTGTGTGTAACCTCTGCAGGAAAACCATCCCAACTAAGAGCGGGACTGCAACAAACCTCCACCCAACATCTCATACATCTCAGAATCAGAATCAGAATCAGAATCAATTTTATTGCCAAGTATGTTTCACATACAAGGAATTTGTTCTGGTGATTGGTGCAGTTGGAGGTTCTTGGAGGTTCTTGTAAACAACAGGTTTACACAGTTTTAGTTTCTGCCTGTATGTGGGAATCAGGTGGACCGTGACATGGTCAGAGTGGCCCAGTGCAGCCCGGGGGACGGCGGGATAAGCACCACTGATTGTGGTGTAACAGTGGTCCAGAGTGTTCCCCTCTCTGGTCGGGCAATTAACAAACTGTCTGTATTTGGGCAGTTCGTGGTTGAGGTTACCTTTGTTAAAGTCACCAAGGACAATAACTACGGAGTCCGGGTTGGTCCGCTCCACACACAGTATCTGCTGTGGCCTGTGGTGGGATGTAAACACCGACCAGGATGAATGAAGTGAACTCCCGGGGGGAGTAGAAGGGCCTGCAGTTTATGATGAAAGTCTCCAGGTCAGGAGAACAGTGCTGCAGGACCACTGTCACGTCTTTGCACCAGCCACTGTTAGCATAGAAACAGATTCCTCCACCTTTCGTTTTGCCGGACAGCTCTATGTCGTGATCCACTCTGATGAGTTGGAAGCCGGCCAGCTCCAGCGCAGAGTCCGGATCGATCCACACAGCCACGTCTCCGTGAAGCACAGAACGGAAGATGAAGAAAAGTCTCTGTTCTTCTGCACCAGTAGCTGAAGTTCATCCAGCTTGTTGGGCAGTGAACGCACCTTGGAGAAAAAGATACCTGGGAGCGGCGTGCGGAGTCCACGCCAGCGGAGACGCGCAAGCGCACCGGCACGTTTTCCTCTCCTCCGGCGTTTCACTGCGAGAGCAACGGTCAGTGCACCTTTGACCAAAATGTCCAATAATTCCACAGGTGAGTCGAGAAAGGTGGAAAAAATCCTCTGGAGTTGTTTCTCTGATGTTAATGAGCTCTTCTCTGGTGAAAGAGCTCCGGAAACCAAGGCAGAAAACTGAATTTATAAAGAAAATAAGGCAAAAAAGTGCACACCAACACACCGAGGCAGCCATCCGCGGCGCCATGGCAACTGGAACTGAATTGATCTCAAGAAACAACCCACAGGAAGTCAACGATGGAGAGGCATTCAATCACACAGCCGTATGGGAAATCATCCAAATGGTACAAGGACATAACCCATGCAATAGTGTACTAATTTTCCCCTGGTCTTTATTAAAATGAGGTGAGCCACTTCTGACAGTGTTTGTAATTTTAAGAAACTGACTATCTGACTGTATGCAGAAATGGGAGGAGGCTCAACACCACGAATGCCTCTGAGGTCAGACTGTAAAAGTGCTCTGTTATCTCTTTTCATACAATTCACACGTGAAGACCACAAAGACACACAGAAGACAGAGTTCATCAGAGTGACACAGTGATGCAGTCAGGAGGGGGTGATAACACCGGGCTGTGAACACCCTGCCTTTGAGTGTAGTCATTTGGAACGTTGGTATGTCTCTGTTTGTGTTTAAGGATGCTTAGTACTGAATTTTCGTGACTGAACCCCCAAACTATATAGGGTACCTGGTTTCATTCATTACAACTACAAAGCACTTATTCAGTAACTCAAAGATCCTAAGAATACATTTCAAGGAAAACTCAGTAGGTTGCGGGTATGGACTAACAACCATCAACTAGTTCTAGCACTAATTATGAAGGCATAAATCTGAGAAGACTGTTCCTTGCTGGTTCGCAGGACTTCAAAGTCTGTTTAGCGATCGCGAACCAGCATCATCATGTCTGCTGTTTTAATGAAGAGTGGGCTCAAGGTCTCGGGGGAATAATCTGCTGTGAAAAGGCTCCAGAAAGAGGTGAAATGCTTCCTTGAGATAAAAGCTCTTTTGAACCCTTTGTTACTTGAGCTAGAGAGACTGGGTGTTGACTTGTGCAGGCCTTTGTCCCTCTTCACTTGGTTCAGCTTTATATTGACGATGGACAAGTTCACTTGGAGCGGGGGTGACAAGAGCAGGTGACAAGGGCTGATTGGAGGAAGGTCAATCCCGGTCTAACTCCAACACCCTCTAACCTTTGAATCAGCACTAAACCAATTGCACTTCCCCATCGTCTTGAACATGTTGCCTAGCAACATTACATCCCTGCAGTGACTGCGTGCATGTGTGTGTGCATTTTGTGCTGTAAGAGGGTTTTCCATGGAAACAACAGTGGTACAAGCAGACACAACAGCACTGCTTTACTCACCTGGAAAGTGGCTGCTGGATGAAACATAAAGGCCAATAACCAAATGAGTGATCTCACACATTTATCTATGTTTATGGCTCATAATCTACAAATAAGTACTTCATGGACAAATCAGCAGCTATTAAATTAGCTGGAAGGAATCAAGACACAGATCGCTTCCTAAATGTTAGTGACAGCTCATGGGCAGGCAACAAATCTAACACACTGTGCGTACTCCCTGTGTGCTCGTTCTAATGATGCCTCAAATAAGAAGTGAGATTTACATCAATATAGAGCAGTTGGAAATGAATTAGGCCGTTCAGGCTTTGTGCATGATTTGCTTTGATGGTGAGCACTGACAGTGCAGTCATGGGAAAAGCTCATCATTCTCCAATCAGCTACCTCGTGTCGTCCTTATGCAACATACTGACAGCCTGATGGCTCTTTCACACTGGTTGCAGTTTGATTGCTCACAAGGTACAGCGCAACACCTGACTACACTGTTATGGAGTTTCAAGTAAAGACCAGACAGAAACACAAAGGGAAGAAGCTCATTATACAACTGCCACTGAAAATGCTTGTTTCTATTTTCAATGTTAAGTAGACGAGATAAGTAACCACAAAAGCAAAATCTAGATTGTAATTCTTTGCATGCATGTCTGTCAGGATGTGCACTGCACATGAAATGTTACACATCATCTGTTATAGTGTGACCATGGAGAATTGGTGATCATTATTGTTCTTTGTCTTGAGCAAAATTCTCATACTGCTGCATTGTGTTCAAAATTAATTACTGACATGAGATGTTTGTCTAATTTTGTTAAACAGTTTTATCAAAAACATTCATAAATCTGACTCTGAAATGCGATTGGCTGTCATTTAATAGTATTACCAATACGAGACCCCAGTTTCAGTACTGACTATTAAAGATTCCCCTTGGAGTTTTTTTTTGTGTCTGCACTTTAAAATTGTTCTAAAGGTGGGATGCACATGCATGTGCATGGACATGGGTGATGGAGTACGTACTCCTGCCAATGGTTGCACACTATTCCACTGGTCTACAGGTACTGGTAACACACCAACGCACACAGTGATGCACCAACAAAGACATGGAGGAAAATGAGTTCAAGCAAGTACACACAGATGTAAACAATGCTGAATTTGATTTAAAAAAAAAAAAAAATCTGCTTTACATTTGTTTTATGAGGAAGACAATGCATTCAACATGTTTGTTAGACCGCACAGTGGTTCATAGATGCATTTTGGTGAGCAACATTGAATGTAAACAAACTTTTGCTTATTTACAAGAAAACTACGAGGCACCTTTAACATTTTTCTCATTGAGCTTGAAAGTTCATTCTTGACCTTGGAAACAGTGGTTTGGCAAAAACAAAAAAGAAAGTGGTGAAAAACGTTGGAAAAAATTATTAACTGGACCATGAGTCAAGATTTATATGTGGAACAATAGATATTTTTTTTCAATACCTCACTTTGAGAATGTTTTTCTGTGAGACCCTTTTTCCATTTAACCTACTTAGACCTAAGGCGTCCTTGAAAAAAGAATTTGAAAGCCTAAGTATTGCCTGAGGGTTTACTGAAAAACTTGACAGAACTAAAACCTTTATTCCTCAGCCTCTGAAGCAGATAGAAATCAAAACCATTTAAGAGCTTAAACCTTCAGCTTTTATTGTAAGTTATTGTCTTTGCCCAAATACTCATCCAGATTTACAAAAAAAAAAAAAAAATCAATAAAAAAAAATGTAACTGAAGGGAAAATGGTGACAAATATACTTGCTTTTCTAGCCAGGTTATTATTGTAATTATTATTATCATTTTTATTATCCATCATCGTCATCATACATCATTATCATCATCATTTGTTATTATCATTGCTGTTATATAATTATCATCATCATTATTATGATTATTTATCACCATTATCATCTTTATACATGTACATAGTTTTGGGTAACTAGTTGTGAAATGCCACTTCTTGCCCATGGTGACAAACAGGTCGTCAGCCAGTGTCTGAAGCGGATTCTGTCTTGTCAATGTGTATTTCAGTGACACCTTAAAGGATATACACGCACAAGTTACGTATAGTCCTCATGTGTTAACAAAAGAAGTGACACACCTCCGATGGTAAATGTCTATACACAAGAACATCTAAAAACTAAAAACTGACCAAATTTTGACTTTAAAAATATCTGAATATCTGAGAATAAGCAAGAAGATTACTAATTTGGTACAATCACGACTAAAATGTAACAAGCCCTACATCTAAACTTGAGCTGTGTATAAAACCTCAAAAATTCCTGACATATTCTGCTTTAAAGACACAGTTATCTGTGTGTAGACTCTGTGAATGACTTGCTCTCTCGACAACTAGTTTGCATATGTCTCCCATGCAGACTATTACGCTGCATCCACAGTGATGATTTAAGCAAATGAGTTGGATACGAGTCATTTTTCCTTCATCTTCTCACACATTCGGCCACTAAACGGAGGCAAATGTGTTTATGATAACCTTTACTGTTGCTGTAGCTGCTAATGGCTGCCATTATAGAGCAGAAGTGGTAATTCATTAACCCTGCACCGCTAGCGGTGAGAAGCTGCAGCCAATAAAACAGCACAGAGAGCAGAAATAAAGACAATGGAGAATAGAGGAAGGGGGGAAAACAACAAAAAGAGAGTTTGGTTTGATGATGTTTTGCTTGGAGGCGACCCAAAGATCAAGGGAAAAAAACTGACTGTCATATATTTGGGATTTAACTTCAGTAAAATGATGAAGGAGGATTTAATTGGTTTACAATCTATTTTCATCTTGACAATGACCTTTGGTTCAGAGTTTGTTTAGACATATCTGGTTTATAAAACAGGATTCACTCTGAACCAAAGAGCACAGTTGGACTGAATAACTCAGAGTGACTGGTGATGCCTCTGACAGTGTGTATGCCGATCGTACTGAGTCACTGCAGTGAGAGATGAAAAGAGGCTGGAAATCATGGATCTTAAGTGTGTTTGGCCTTGGACTCACAGAAAAAGTGCAAAAAAGGACTTTTACATATGAAAGGAAAATCTGAATAGAAAATTTGTCTGGCCAAAAATTCTCAGACTGATGCGTATTTGGTCTCTTTTTTAGAATTATGAATAAAAGTATTTCAGGGCTTCACTTTTCCTAACATTAAGTGAACACTAAGCAGTATTCTGACTGGTTAGGAGCTTCGGAGGTTAGGCAGCAACAAACAGAGCAAATCGTGAGATGTGAAGACATGAACCAATGAGCTTATCAAAAGACGCAGTTATTACATGAACAGAATCATTTCTGTGATCAGAGTGCGATATAACTGCTCTGTCAACAAGGTTAACGTGTGCCCTCTCTGCAGAACCCACTGCCCTGGCAACATTAAGCTTACTGGAAACAAATGCAGTGATGCTTTGGATCTGGTCCAACCTGGTATCTGGCAACGTGGATCAAACTTAAAGCCAGCAAGACCTCCAAGCTAAACAGCCATATGCATCTTGGATACGACCCATAGGAGCGTACCAGCTGCAGATGTACCGGACCTTTGTTGTCGCGGTAACAATAATTCAATGCATAGGAGTGTGCAAAAACAAACACAACCCTCCCTTCAGTGCTCCTTCACAGCTGGCTGCACATTGCCAAGTGGAGTTGTTTCGATACCGATACCGATACCGGTACCAGAAACCACTACAACACACCAGTCTCAACTAATGCTTCCTTTTTCAGAGACACTAACCAGTTTTGTTTTTATGCTAGCTCCTTTCCCTCTTTACCACTCTCTCTCTTTTGTCTTTCCCTCGTTTATTTTCTAACTATGAAGTAAAGTTTTTATTCGTGTTTGGGACAAAAATAACTGCAACTAAACCAACACATGCATTTTGAGTAAAAGCCATGTGAACCTATGAAAGGAGAGCATCTTGTAATTGGAGAGCCTGTGGCTTACTTGCCTTTCTAGACTGCATGCTAATAGGGTGTGAGAAGGGTACTGTTGTCTGTCAGAAGTGCAATTCATTTCATCAAATGGATGTGTAATGTGCGCTGGCCCTTAGGGGAACTGAGCATAAACACAATGTCCTACTTTGAGTAAAATGCAATGCACACCCACGACGTATGTCACCGTTTAAAACACATGGAACCTTTGTTTTCTAGCTTAGCTCATACACCAGCAGGGTATAACACTGTCCTGTTTCTTCAATGTATGGATGAACGTGTGGGTCCCATAAAATGACTCCTGCTTCTGTCTGTATGTCACATCCAGTGTGCACTCTTAGTTAAAACTGATTCAGCTGTAACTATAATCAACTGACCTGACACTAAGATGAGAAACAGTCTCACTGCATCTCACACAGTTCCGAACTACTTACAAGACGTTTTAAAGGCCCCATGTTGTATAAAGTGAGATTTCCATGTCTTTTTTCATTATAAAGCAGGTTTTATATTAAAACTGTGAAAGTATCAAAGAGCTCAATCCACAGAGAAATACACACAGCCTGTATTCAGTTTTACCCAGCCCAGCATTGTCTTGTACAATAGCAGTTCTGATACTTCAACTCACTGCTTTTTCTCCCAGATTTAAAATCTATAAACCTCACTGCCTCAGTCTTTTTAGAATCAGTCTTATGTGCTCTAAGTACTGATCAGACATTCATATACCATCATTCTTTTTAGGAATGTGCAAATCTAAAGGTCCCACATTGTATAAAGGTAGATGTCTGTGTGTTTTTTGATTATAGATCAGGTTTAGGTTCTATATTAATACTGTGAAAGTATCAAAGCCTCAGTCCACAGAGAAATGCACACAGCCTGTATTCAGACACTGAGCCTTAAAACCAGCCGTCAGGACTTCTGGAACTTTGTGATGTCACAACAACGCATTCCCTAACCCCAAGCCTGGTCCACCTGTACCCACCATCCAACCTTGCAAGATATAGTTTTCTGAGTGTTTACGTAAAATCTGCTATATTTTATTCAATTACTCAGAAAATACTGGCTCACTGACATGTTGTTGCTAGAGCTCCAGAGAGAGGAGATGTAAAACTACACTGAGATGGTTTTTGGTTCTTAAAACCACAAAAATATCTTCTTATGGATATCAACACTTCAAATAAAACACAGCAACAGTGTAAAATATGGCACCTTTAAGGATCTGACATCTACTACAACAGCTCAGGGGACTTAGAGTGATGGAGAATTAGAAAAAATAGAATTCTTCATGAACCAGCACTGCTAGACAGCGCTCAATTCATTAGCTTTGATTTAAAAAAATCAAAAGCAGTCTGACCGATACACTGCAGAACCCTTTGCCCTGTGTAAACTTTTTTCCTGAATCTGGTTGTAATGAAGTCTTCTAATGTAACAAGTTATAAAAGGGAAATGGTCCCAGAAGAATTTCAGGTCATTCCTCATGGCCTCAGTTGTGGTCTTCAAAAAAGTCAGATGAGTGTCAGCGTGATGTTCCTTTCCCAGAAAAACACTCTTTTATCTAAAGGCCTCTTTCATCTTTTGTAAAATGTCTTAAGTCAAAGTTCTTTCATCCTCATCAAAAAAGGGCGTAAAAATTCGATGCTGCTGAGAGATGGGGCGTGTGTGTGTGTTTGTGTGTGTGTGCATGAAGTCGGCAGCATCTCATCTTGTTGAAAGGTAACAAAATCCAGCAGTGGCATCACACCAGTGAGCTCTGTGGAGAGATGAAGCTTCTGTTCAGACTTAATTCAGAAGGTAAAAACTCTTACACTTTAAATAATTCTGGAGAAGTCGAGGAGTGACAGGAAACTCAGTCCGCACACATGCAACTAGTTATTTAAATTCAGACAGATGATATCTGACACAAGTTACACAAGTTACACAAGTCCACACTGTATGAGGCTGCTGCATAGTTATTCTATATCTGACTTTTGAAGCTATGATGTGATGTTAAATAATGCTTGAAGAAGACAATGAGACAGTTCATTCTTGGACCTAGGAAACAGCAGTTAATGAAACAATCTCTATTCAGTGTAAAACTATGGGTGAGATGTGAGTTGAGGTGTAACAAGTGAAGGAAACTGAAGTGTCAGTTAATGAGTAAGGTGATGAAACGCTTGAAATTTCAGCTGAGAGGAAACTCTTGAAACTAGCCGAACTTTTCGTTGAGGAGAAAAAGATGAATGCACTTGAAATTTCAGGTGATTTATTCAGTAAGTGGTAAAAGAATTGTTGACATTTCTGGAAATTATGAAGCGGAGGAGCTGGAGACAGTTCAAGAAGGTGCAACGTACGCAGGTGAAATGTCAGCTGGAATATTGATATTCAGTGAGCACCGACTGTAGTGAAATCTGAAAGTAGTTTAACTGTCAGAAAGGAGAAGAATATTGTTCCAGCATCAGCTGACGTGTAGCTGGTGAAAGAAGTTGTCAGTGTAATGAAAGCACTTGAAACTTCAATTCAAATCTAAGCTCCGAAAAGCAGCTGAACCTTCAGCTGAGGAGGAGGAATGAATGCAGTTGAAATGACAGGTTATGTTTGAGTGGTGAAATTGTTTGATTATTTCCTTTCAATGATTTGCTTTGAAATCAGTGCTGAAGACAATTCTGTGTGCACTGTAAGTAGGTGAAATGTCAATGGGCACGAAAGCACTGTGTCAAAGTGTGAGTTCAGGCGTGCGACCTGAAGCTAGTTGAAGAGTTAATATCAGCTCAAGTGTTGGTAGATATTCAGTGGGTGAAAGGAGTTGAAGTGTCATTTAAAGTGTGAACAGTGACAGCACTTGAAATTTTAGTTTAATTGTAACTTAATGAGACAAGTGACTTCTCTCCTGTATGAATGTTTTCGGTCTGAGGGAACAACACTTACGAACGACCCCCACCCCCCCACCCCCGCTCTACCCCTCCCACACCTGTTTGTTCACCTGCCACCATATAATTTGTGTGTAAAAATATTTTTACATTTCTCATAATGACATAAAAGATCTCTGAAGCAGTGTTTTGCAGTGTTGCTTCATTGCAGAGCTGCTCTCTCTCTCTCTCTCTCTCTCTCTCTCTCTCTCTCTCTCTCTCTCTCTCTCTCTCTCTCTCTCTCTCTCTCTCTCTCTCTCTCTCTCTCTCTCTCTCTCTCTCAAACACACACACAAACAAACTGATAATAGACTCCTCAGCCGAGGTCAGACTGGCCTTTGGGAGCACCGGAAGAAATGTGTTTGTGTTCATATTTCAGATGCACCCCTGTAACTTTTACCAGCGGAAAATGAAATACAAAAATAAATAAATAAAATGATATGAGCAATTGATGGTAATGACCTAATCCATAACCATCAAATGACCGTGGTACTGTGGTTATTCTGTTAGTGTCCTCTGATTTCATTTCTCACCCATACTACTGCTACTCGCTCCTGCTTTAATATACTTTCGATGCCTTGTAAGCACCACTTCAAGTAAAGTGTACCTATTATTATCTGTTGAAGATGAAGTCAAAGTCAAATAACATTTCAATAATACATCAGCGTTCTTCCCTCTGGCCTCTCTACAAGACCTGGCTCTGCCGTTATATTGTCCTCAAGAGGCACACACACACTCACCAAGGTCACGGAGACCTGCCAACTCAGCTCACTATTGTGAGTGAACGTCCAGAGCTACTTGTTAGGCGTTCTCTCATTACCGTATGCAGAGCTGATGGCAGGCTACTCTCACAGAAGTGAAAGCATTCTCTGCGGGGACAAAATTATGTCACTCAGGAAAATTGCTGTGAAAAAAGAAACACATTGAGAATAAAAACACAACGCTGCTGCAACACGATGAGGATTTTGTGAAAAACAAAAAAAAAAACAAAAAAAAAAAAGGGGTGCGGGCGAAGGAAGCACAGGGTGACCTCCGAATAAAACAATCCCTCATTGCCCTCCCCTGCAGTCATCATGGCAACATTGATTAGGTTGCACTCTGAACATTGATTATATGTCACTCTCCTATTGAGATGTGCTCCCATAGACTGCAATCACTCACACCCAGCAACATTTAGTCTATCTATAATTCACTTGGTCCTTCATCCTCCTGATCACTCTCACCATCTTGCACATACATAGCACAGTCTGAGCTACATGTAAAAGCAACGTTTTGTGGTCAATTTCCTACATAAATTCAAAAATCTGAGTAGACAGCCTTTTGCAGGCATGCAGTATGCATCAGTGCAGGCAGCACTGGTCTCACTTCTCTCACATCTGTGATGGAGTTCAAAACTTATTCTGCAGGAATCTTAATTAGTCTAATTGCTGTGAGTGTGAGTGACATGAGCCAGTGCCTCTCACCAGTCCTTTAAATCAGATAAAGAATCCTGCACAATGATGTCAGACACCCCTAAAGTGGACCATACCATTTGTTAACCTTGACATTAGCTGAACACCTTGTCTGCCTGCCTCACACCCTCAGTGGCTCGCGTCCTCGAATCTCTGCTCCTGTGTGTTGCGCAGACACTGCAGGCAAAATGTCAGTTGCAGTAGGTAACTGTAGTTTGTTTAATGCACTTTACTTTCTCACCTTCAGAGTTTCTGAATTAGATTATGTCAAGTATCTAAGGAAGGATGCTAATGTTAGCTAGTTCCTAACTTTAGCCTTAAGTTACAGTTTAGCTAACTAATGTTAGCTAGTTCCTAACTTTTGCCTTAAGTTACAGTTTAGCTGACTAATGTTAGCTAGCTGATAGTGCGCCCTTTCATTTCCAGTGTGGACTTCTCACTTCATTACCAAGATAAAATGCCATATATCATCTATTGTGGGCAAACACAGGTGCTCAGTCGTGAGCAGTGAGACAATGGAGGATTGGAGTTTCATGTTAATAGTCTTTTGTGGCTGTGGTGGATTAGTTAGTATTTTAACCTTTTAGCTGGACCACAATAGCAGGGGCCAGACCTATGATGCAAATATTATTGACTGACTGACTGATTGTATTTACGATACACTGGCCAGCCAAATGCCACATGAGAGAAATATTGTACTTTCTACTCAACTATTATTTATTTGACAGTTTATCACTGATTATGATCATCAACTTTGTGATGTCAAAACAAAGCAGTCACTGCTGTCTGCCACGCCCCAAGCTCCGCCCACCTGGACCCACCATCCAACCTTGCAGAAGTTGGTGTCTTTGTGTGTTTACGTGAAATCTGCTATATTTTTATTCGATCATTCAGCCAATCAGAGGGCTCAGATCCACTTGTGTCAAGTATCTAAGGATGGACGATAATGTTAGCTAGTTTCTAACTTTAGCCTTAAGTTACAGTTTGATTGGTTCACCGACCTGTTGAGCTCCAGAGAGAAGCCTGAGAGAGGAGATGTAAAACTACATTGAGATGTTTTTTTGGAACTTAAACCACAAATATATCTTCTTATGGATATACACACTTTAAACAAAACACTGTATAAGTGTAAACTATGGGACCTTTAATTTACAGTATATTGAACTCACTATCAAAGCAATATCAAATTACATATGTTAAAACATTTCATCAAGATCTCATTTTGTATTTTTTGGGAACATCATCTTCAGGCTGAGGAGGGTTACATATCCCCACAGCACTGCTGAGACTCGGGAAAAGAACGAGGAGTCCACCCAGCGATGATTTACGCTGATGCATTAGCTCTTCTTAAAACAGCATTAATGTTTTTTTTCCTTCTTGAACGGCCTTGAAAATAAAATGGGAGACACCCCCCATTAAGGACCAAGGCTTGAAGGTGATAGCTGTTGAAAGCAGACCACAAAAGGGCACATTAACAATTCAACAGCCAGCGCAGCCACATCAGCTGGAAAACCAACTGAGGCATGCATGGAGACAATTAACCAGAGATTTACTGTGCGAAGGATGATCCTGCAAGGTATGGGGAATTTGCCACTTCCCCCCGCGGCCTCCGATGAGACATGCTCTCTGATTAATGGCAGCTCAGGGCCTTGCCAATGCAGTGACTGGTATCGGAATGGGAAGACAAGTAGCGTGAATAGCTCCCACAGGCTCCATAGTACTGCATCTGGCATGCAGGTGACCTACAGTGGGCTCAGTGCAGTGCAACTACCTTGAAACTCCAACTATCTTTGCACTGAGCTGTTAATCAATCTTATCAAGGGCAGATGTGTGTGTAGCAAGGACAGCTGAGGCATCTGAATGACTGAAGATACTCTTCAGTGGATGATGATATGAGCCACAGATACCTGTCAGGCGGCGCAGAGGGATCAGAGCTGCCTGAGAGGCACAAGAGGAGAGGGGATGATTTGGAACATAATCCTTGAGTGAAAAAAAACATGATTCCCACGCCTGCCGTGGCATTGTCTGCTGACTGAAACACATCATGGTCTGATTTGAGGGCGGCCGTGAAGTGCATGCTACGGTTGAGTGTGTAGGTGCAGCCAGGCTCTCACTGCGCTATTGATTCAGCAACACTGCAGTTTAGAGAAGCACTGGCTGGGTGTGAGGAATGAAAAATAAACAGAGGAAACCAAGCGGGATCTGTGGGAGCTCCACGGAAACAGAGCAACAGACCCAGGACCAGTTACAGAATACAGATTCATGGTCAGAGTCCTAAACCTTCCCACTGCTTAAGACTTTAAAGGAACATTTGCAACTGTCACTTTTAAGTTTCTTTACTATCTAATGGGAACTGATTCACAGTTAAAATCACGTCTCAGGCTCATTCACTCAGTTTAGCTCAGTTCATATAGGGCTGCACGATATGCCCAAAAAAAAAAAAAAAAAAAAAAAAAAAAAAAAAAAAATATATATATATATATATATATATATATATATATATTATAAAAGTCATATTGTGACAACAGTTATGGTGCTAAAAATGCACAAAAATTGTGACACATTTTACCTTTATCCCAAAAAAAAAAATGCAGCTCATATGATTTTTTTTACAGCTCCTGCGATTTGGATATTGCAATTAGCCATGTTGAGATTTTGATTACAGTTCGATTAATTGTGCAGCCTTTGTTGAAAACTAAACTGAAAACAACATCTGACAGGGTATCCACGCTGCCTGATCAGAAAACGCAAAGTCTAAAAGATTGCTGGAAGGGAAATTTCACTGTTTTTGCATGACACAGTCAATTTAATACTCATGTAGAAAACTACTTGGCCTATGAAAAGTTTCATACAGTCTTCTGTAGGCATGGGAGAGACATCACCTGAGAAATCCTGGTTTAGACTAGGAGGTAGGGATGTGAGCACACCAGCAGTTTGATAGAGGAGAAATGCACAGCTGTCGACCACCTAGCTCATGCTCATCTGTCGCTGCCCTGTGTATGTTTTGTATGGTAGCAGCCTGAAGACCACACACAGTCACATGATAAAATAAAGCAGTGGTCATACTGTTCTTAATTTGTTACTTTTTTTTCACTTAAAAATTAACATAAAGAACTGAGAAGAGCTTGGTTTGACAACTGTTTTTAATCTTTTTTTAATCTTTCTCATGTGAGACTCCAAACTTTATACAAGCGCCATACAAAACTGTTGGAGGACCCCCTTAACTTCATATCAGAGGTGCAGGAAGACAGTTCAAATTAGCTGCGATTGCCTCAATGAATTTGTTTGAACTGTTTATTTGCACTGAAAACAGAAATGTAACTTAGACTGACACATTACCAGCACCGACAGATCTTACTGAAGATCACACCAATAATAAAAAAAAATACAAAAATAAACAGACAGACAGACACAGCAGATAAATGTGGATGTTACATGGGATATGAGACTTTCTAATTTATCTAAACCAAATATCTGATAACATGATAAAAGCTTAAAAAAGTATGGCTGCGTATGTTTAACAGAAATGATATGAATTATCAAGACAGACACAGAAAAAAGATAAAAATGCCACTGGAGCCTGAAAAAGTAAAAAATGCATTTGTTTCTTAGGCATCAATAACTGACTCCTGTGCTGAAAAGAAAGAAAAACAGATGAGTCAACAACACCACAGCCCGTGCAGTGAGTCTGCCAGGCTTTCCTGAGGCCACACATTTCTGTGGCAGTATCGGCCTCAGGTATGCATGGTGGCTGTTGTCAGAGCAGCACAGCCTCACCTTATCTTCCCCCTCTCACAACTGGTTGGTTGAGTTAAGCTGTAACAACATAGGCAGATAAAGAGACGCCCCGGACTGTTTCTGTCTGCCTGCTGTCTCTTTTATCTCTGTGATGACAGGGGACTCACTCCGGCCATTAACCAGCCAACTCAGCCACAACTCAGTCACTCCTCCACAGACCTGAGGACCTGATGTTTAATTACTCACATTAAAGTTCAAGAGGAGAGGGGAGGATCTGAGCCTCTCTTCTGATTGGCTGAATGATCCAATAAAAATATAGCTGATTTCAGGTAAACACTCAGAGAACCCATGGTGGGTTCAGGTGGGTGGGGCTTGGGGTGTGGCTGAGAGAAGTGACTACTTTGTTGTGACATCACAAAGTTTGAGAAGTCCTGACGGCTCGTTTTGAGGCTCAGTTTCTGAATACAGGCTGTGTGCATTTCTCTGTGGACTGAGGCTTTGATACTTTCACAGTATTAATATAGAACCTAGACCTGCTTTATAATCAAAAACACATGGACATCTACCCTTATAGAATATGGGACCTTTAAATTAGGTTTACATGTTTTCAAGTCTTAAAGACTAGTCACAGCAGAAGCTGGCGCAGGGAAATTCATCCCTGTGTCTTTGAGAAACATTTGTAGTAGTGACTGTCACTCACAGCTTCTGCTTACTGTCTGGACTTGCTCTTGTCACAACAGCTCGGAGTTTCTCTGTGTTTTGACTCTTCTGTTCTGTTTCCTTAACACTGACATCTTTTTTCACCATTTTAAGGCTGCACCTCCTGATTTGTTTTCATTATTGTGAAAGCCTCCAATTAGTTTTCAATTATTTGTTTTGCCTGTGAAATGTCAAAAAGAAATAAAATGACTAAAACAATTGTTATTAGCAAAATAGTTGCTGATTGCTGGATTGTTCTCATGGAAACCAACTTGTCAATTAATTGACTAATTGTTTTGTTTCTGCTCAATAAAAGGTTACTGAGGAGGAAAAATAAAGTTACTGAGTTTGCTATAACAGTCATTCAGCAAACTCCTTTGTTCGTTAGCTTGGGGTTTGTATTTACACCACTGACTCCAGTCTCCCCACTGTCTGCAAACCAGTGCTTTTTACTGGAGCAGAGGAGGTTCAATAAGAGTGAATGGTGCAACCAGCTAATGAGCTCCAAAACAATCAAGACAAACTACAGAGTACAACCACACTGAGGACGATATAACGTCCAGACACATGCAGGTTGGGTTGATTGGTGACTCTAAATTGCCCGTAGGTGGGAATGTGAGTGTGAATGGTTGTTTGACTGGCACCCTGTCCAGGGTGTGCCCCGCCCTCGCCCAGTGTCAGCTGGGACTTGGCTCCAGCCCTCCAGCGACCCTAAAAGTATAAGCAGTTTTGGCTAATGAATGAATGAATGAACGAACGAATAAAAATAGAAATATTAAAGAAGAATGAGTTCCCTCCTGCCCTCCCTCTTCCATCTTAATGAAGCCGCACTAGCTGGTTTCGTACTCTCCCTCAGGCAGGTGTTCACCATGTGGAGCCAGGTCCAAACTGAGGACGCTGTGGTGTCCACACATTATTTCATCACCTTGCTCCTCTTTTTAGCTTTCGTTGGAGATCATAGGTGTTCTCACTTCTCTTGCTTTGAGGTTGGACTTTAGGACCCATTTTTCCACGAGTTCATAAACCTTTTGGTTTTTAATTATACCTCAGATCAAATACACTTCTAGTTTTGTTGACTACTGTATGCCCCCCCCCCCCAAAAGAACTGGAGAATATAACTAGGGAAAGCAGATTTCTCTGATCAGGAAATAAAACTTTCTGGCACAAATACACATAACATTTGTGTATTAATCAGCTACTGAAAATAGTCCCCAAAAAATACAGTTTCCTCTTGTTTGAGTAGTTTGCTAAAAAAAAACTCTGGTTGGAAATGACACTATTTTTTTTTTAAAAAGGAAAGCTGTTTTTAAAGATGGGAATTTTCAGTATGAACCTACAGAATGAATGCTGCAGACAGGATAGAGAGATCAGACAGTCCTGACAGACAAACTAACACATTGTGTTTTTGTCTTTTTTCAAGCAGTTTTGGACAATAACAAAATATGGCCACGATCTCTCCTTCTGTTCCTGAGTTATGGTGTTGAATAAGGACCAGAAGAGTGTTTTTCCAGTACATTAACAGTTCAAGGTTTGAATATAAAATTCATCATTAAAAATCATGTTTTGTGTCATAATTAGTGTAAGAATTATTAAATTATAGAGTTATGGCCAAAAACATGTTTTGTGAGATCACAGTAACCTTTAACCACCGAAATCGAATTAGTTCAAACAAAGGGAACATTAGGACCAAACTTAAAGAAATTCCCTGAAGGTGTCCCTGAGATATCACAAGAATGGGAAGGACGGATGTGCGTACGCACAGCCAGACGGACAGTGCAGAGGCATAAAAAGCAAATATGCTGAATAGATAATTAGCACGACACAGAGCTACAGGTAAAAAAACAGGTAACACTGCTCAAAATGGAAAAGATACAACTACAGCCACCCCCTTCAACCACTTTTTTACCCTTTAAATAAGAACAAGAATTAATATCAAAGAAAGATGAATCCAGAATTAGGTGAATGTATGTGGCTGGAGTCAGGGAGGAGCCATCACATCACATCATGTCTGCATGATCCCCTTCAGTACAAGGTTTATTAATGGGCCCATTGTTGCTGGATGTATGAGTCTGATCCTGATGCTCAGGAAGTGAAAGTGTGTATGTCTCCATATTTCTGTGTATCCAACATGAATGAAGTTTCCTGAAGTGCAGGAGAGGAAGTAGTACGTTTATGTGTGTTTGTGTTTCTCTTTAAATGATGTGCGTGTGTGTGGATAGAGAGAATAGAGATAGAGAGCGCCGCTGTAGGACGATACTGCAGTCCCTCCTCTACAGAGGAGAGCAGCATATCTAATGAGAGGCTAATCACTCAACCAACACAGAGACATGATGTACGTAGCTGATATACATCCTGATGACCTCATTCACACACACACACAGAGACATACACACACCACTGCAGAGACAGGCTTACTCAGCTGTAGCAATCTGCAGACAAGAGAAAGGATTAAATGAATGAGGACAGAGGAGCAGGAAAAAGAGCTGCAGAATCAGTTATTGCAGCACACATCATCAAAATAGGAGAGTCTGACACCATTAAAGCTGCCACTACCCCTCAATAGCCTCATGGATTCAATGAATAGTGTAATATTAAGACTGTCCTGAAGGACAAGAGGTCAAGGGGCACAGCATATATACTCAACAACAGTTCAGTTAGAAGACATCCATTGCATGTTGCAGCCTCTCTCTCCTCTGCCTGCATCGACACTGTT
This sequence comes from Trachinotus anak, assembly GCF_046630095.1. Classification (NCBI taxonomy): domain Eukaryota; kingdom Metazoa; phylum Chordata; class Actinopteri; order Carangiformes; family Carangidae; genus Trachinotus; species Trachinotus anak. The sequence continues at coordinate 3,626,039 of NW_027273867.1, forward strand.
ACCATCTAATGAAGGCACGACGCCAAAAAAATAAATGACTGTGAAAGCTTTTCTTTGAAGCTGGACTTGTATCTTCAGTGACTGTGATCAGATGGTGGTGTTGGTGGATGCAGGAGGAGCCGCGTATACCTCCACCACTGACTGACTGAGGAAAAAACTCGCATCACTATTAACTCAACCTGTAGCACTTTAACACACCAGACTTTTCCCTTTTAAATGCATTTTTTTTAAATTGACTTAATGTTTATTTGAATGGGAAGAAGAATAAACACAAGTTCACACGATGGTCCAGTAAAATTACCATAAAACTCTGTGACAACAAGCACCAGATCATTCCTGAGTACATGATGGTCCCCTCTTTGAAAACTGTTTCAACCTGAGTTTTAAATGATTCCAGTCATGATACAGTTGAAGTCCTGTGAGAGTCCCACCTGTTCAACCCACTCCTCTCCAGAGATCACTTTCCAGGCCTCTTCCAGGACATTGTCAGTGATGATCTAGCTCTTATGACTGACAGGAATCACATTATTCACCAACATGTTCCTATCTGTGGAAGGGTGATTTAAAACAAGTGCAGTCTACACTGGGCTGCACTTATCTATGAAATCATCTTTAACTGCTTAACCAATTATGTAATCATAAAAATTGATCAAAAGAACTATTTACTGCCACAGGGTCTTCAGTTTATCACACTTCAATCTCTTTACTAGTAACAGGAAGTGATGCCTTTACAGAGGTTAATCACATCCACTGTGAGCTACCGCTAAACAGTTCATGTCATATTGTAGTCTATTTTACCAGTTGATTGTATTGACACAGGTTTTCCAGGACAAGTAGGAACCCTGAAAGGACACATATCCAAATGAGAATTTATTTAAAAGCACATTCCAGCTCACAGTAGATGCGCTCCGTACTCCTGAGAGGTACCGTCAAAGGAGTGGTAGGCATTTAGTGATTATCACATAACAGTAGCAGAACTATTACAAAAATAAAACCGAGCACTACAACTGCTGTGATAGACTATAGATAAGATACAGTTCGATATAGTAACTATATTTAGCAAGTTTAGTAACTTTGAGATATAACTTGAGACATCAAACCGGCCAAGCACACAAGTGCAGACCTGCCTGCCTCATAACACAGATAAATTACTCACAATCAGCTGCGTTACTGTGACCATAGAAACTTAAAAAGAATGTATGGAAGTCCCAAAAATACAGAAACCACATTATACATAAAAATAAAAGGCAGGAGAGCGGCCATAATCTCCTATTTCCAAGTGTGAAGCAAGTGAGAGTTGATGACGTGTGAAAATTAAAAAAGGAAGCCTCCTAAATCTGTAAATTTAAGGGAAGAAGATTTCTCAAAACTCTTTTGAGATTCTGCCCATGTTGCAGACATCACTGCACAAAACTGACTTGACAGATCACAATTCCTGCAGCTTGTTCAAATCTCTTACAGGAGAACAAATTGGCCCTAAGCCACTTCAGTTCCATTAGACAGAGAACCACATAATCCCATAGTCACTGGAATGACTTCTGTGAGCAGATCCATAGTATGAATTTAATTGAACTATAACTAAAATGAAGATGGTTTTCAGACTTCAGTTAAAGCTGCACTCTATCTTGAAGATTTCTTAGAGGTTAATAGTAAAATCACATGCTCCCTTTTACAAAACCACATTGTGGCCAAAACGGGATTATACAAATTAATGCTATTCCCTGAGTCCTGTTCATTTAAAGGTCCCATATTTTACACATTTCCACTGTTTTATTTGAAGTGTTGATAAGAAGACATATTTGTGGTTTTAAGAAGCAAAAAGGTAGTGTAGTGTACCAGTGTAGTGTAGTTTTACATCTCCTCTCTCAGGCTTCTCTCTGGAGAAGGTCCATGAGCCAATCAGATCTGATTGGCTGACTGTTTTCTGAGTAACTGAATACAAATCTAGCAGATTTCAGGTAAACACTCAGAAAAACCAAATCCTGAAAGGTTGGATGGTGGGTCCAGGTGGGCAGCACTTGGGGTGTGACTGAGAGAAGTGACTGCTTTGTTGTGACATCACAAAGTCCTGACGGCTGGTTTTAAGGCTCAGTTTCTGAATACAGGCTGTGTGCATTTCTCTGTGGGCTGAAGCTTTGATACTTTCACAGTATTAATATAGAACCTAGACCTGCTTTATAATCAAAAAACACACGGACATCTACCTTTATAGAATATGGGACCTTTAACTCTCAACATTGCTGAAGTGAGATACTCGTCAGTTGCATTGCCCCAAATATTGAAATTGATTGTCTCAAGGTCAAACCATCACCATCCCTTTTATTACAGATCAACAGCAGATTATATCAGATGCAGTTACTCAGCATTGTGTAACATATTGAACCCTTTTGTTGTTGTCTGTTTCTCTGTGCATGTTGGCATGTGTCCACAGTTCAGATTATTTGTGATGAGGAAGAAACACCACTCTGTAACAGCTCTCCACAACCAGGAGTGAACTGTGTGCTGTTGTTGAACAAGAACAACAGAGTGGTGACTGTGGTGGTTGCACAGAATGTCACTGCACAACAGCTGCAAGCAAAGACAACAAGGTCAGTAACTCTCGTGTTTTGTTATACTGTGTTTTGTTATGTTGTATTCCCCACTGGAAGCTGAGCCTTATAAGCGCCAATCAGGAGGCGAACGTACCTATGTCCAGGTCCTCGTTTCCAGAAGTCTCCAACACAACCCCACAGTTTTCAACTAAAATGTGGTCAGCAGTGTTTCCAAAATCTCCGTTTTAGGGGCTCAAAAACTCCAGAGCAGTGTGAACTCCACGCGTAAATACAGCAAAGGTGATGCATCTTCAAACTGAAACATCAGCGTGGATGTAGCCATAGCTAACCGTTTGTTCCTGCCCTCCTCGTGTCTGTGTAGGCTAGCTTTTGTGTATATAAACCATCCTAGGTTAGGTGAGATCTACTTCACCAACATTTCATATCTTCTGTTGCTAATCATCTTACAGCTACAAGTTGGCAACATTAATTAGTGTACCATTAAAAACTGCTTTAATTTAGTTAGCTAGTTTGCTGGAAACAATGAAAGCACCTAATTAAGATTCATTAAGAGATTTGAAGAATATGTGGATGGAATAAACCCATTTGACTGTGGATAAGGACTTGATAAAATGATATTAAACCCAAACCCTGCTGAGATTATAACAGACAACTGATCAGTGTTGGCATCATGGACATGAACATAGTCAAAAATTCTATGATGACTAACAACTATTTCATTCACAACAAAATATAGAATCAGTTGCTAGCTTTCTGAAATTTGATCAATCATGAATCAAGCTGTACAACTGGATGGTGAACAATAACTTCATTTATAGGTGTAAATGGGAATTTGGAAGAAGCCATTGTTCTACATTTCTATTAGACCTTCAGAACAGAATAGAACAGGTTGTATCAAATGCCTTTTCCCCTTGGGTGCGCTGTATAGCCCAATATGTGATTATTAACATGTCATTTGAAAAAATGGACATTAATCTGCTGCTCGCGCTGGTTTAGTTTTTCTGCCAGATGCTGGCACTATAAAGTTGGAATCTCACTATTGTGTAAGACATCATTGTAGTGTCTAAATAGTTTAAGTTGTAGAGGCCCTACAGTTAATGAGAAATGACACTCATAAGTTATCACAGAGTTTTACTTGAGAAAAATGTAAAATAAATAAATATTGGTCAAGAGTCAAATATTTTTTCTTTGACAGGCTCTGACAGCAGCTATCAAGTGAAACACACTAAGTCAACTGTGTGGTTTCAAAGTCAACAGTAACTGCTAACCACAGGTCTGACTGCTTTCTAATATTACGCAGTGAAGGCTGATGAGCAAGTTAAGTGTCAGTAACACTGACAGCGTCTCCAGAGCTGTGAGCTGCAGCTCAAATGAGGAAAGGCCCCTCCACGGCCGCAAACAGAAATGTTCCCCTGCATGAAGTCTGACATGTGTATTATACACTCACACAGATCTGTGTCAACAAAGCAGAGTAACACAGCGTTCTGATGCCACCACTTCAGACTGCGCCGTTATCACGAAACAGCGAGCCTCACAGAGTAACTGCATTTGTGGTATTTCTCAGCAGCAAACCACAGACTCAGCTCTGCTCTCCACGGACCAGAAACACTGAGCTACACAGACATCACCAGCACCACAGCGTGTTGCATCCCACCTCACGTGGACTGGTTAGATTGAATCGTTTTAACCGTGTTTCATTTGTGTTTGCATTTACTGTTCTTGTGTGAACAAATGTAATTCTTGGCTGGACCAGCGACATCTGCAGCCAGGGTTTCTCCCGGTGCTCCGACCATGCAACAGCCTGTGGTGCAAACATTTAAAATCACTTTCACTGTCACTGCTCGTGCTCCTGTGACAACAGCCTATTTATTTTTCATGCTGTATATTAGTTCTCTATGAAATATTGAAGTTTATAAATAAGTATTTTGACATAGTCTTTTATTTATGGGACTGGCCAAAACTAGCTACCCCCACCTGTTTATTTTACATCATCATAATGTAAATATGACAAACAGAATCCATCTCCCACCCCATTTGCTTTCATACCTTAAATAATTAAATAATAAGATTTTTTGTATTTCTATGTTTTACTGCACACGTAATGTCAAAATGACTATTAAAAAATAAAACTGAAACACAACTGCTGTTAAAGACAACATCAATGCTTTTTCATGTCTGTCTTAAATCCATAGCTACAGACCAAATTCCCTCTTTTTATTACTGGTATTCCACCGCAGCTTAACTGTGAAAACACAAAGGGAATCTTTACCATAAAGACTAACTTCAGAAGATATCAACTCGATCTTAAAAAAAACAAAAACAAAAAACATCTAGCAACAAATCTAGTGACCTTTTTGAAGAAACCTTAGCTACTCTGCACACTTTGCATCAGCCCACTCTCTGTGTTGTCTCTGGTCAGTGAATGGCAGAGAGATGGAGCAGCAGCTTGTTACCCAGACTGAGGCTGTGCCCTGTGGGGGGGACATAACATATTCTGTCTCTCTAAGTGATCAATTTGCACTTAAATATGGCCGATATCATAACACAGCCATTTTCTTTAACTTATGTGTTTGGTGATGTTTTTTTCAGATGCCGTCGTGATTTTAAAACTGAGAGCAGCTCAGAAGTTAACATGTAGTCTTGGTGAGCCACGTTTCAGTCCCTATTTCATAACTGTCTCACTGTGTGACAAACAGAAAAACAGTGAATGAGAACAGCTTGATTGGGAATTCAGCTGTACTGAAACACTGTACATGAGAGCACAGAGAGAAGCAAACGGATAAAGAGCTGAAGCCCGCTGACACCGGGCTGAATGAAAATATGAGTATGATCATTAGCAGCTGTTCCACAACGGTTTCAAACCACATCCTCAGTTTCACACACTGACCACACGCGGCCCAGCAACACTAGATACAAGGTTTTATATCTAGTGTTGCTACTCTGAGCAGCGAGTTGCTGGCTGAACAGCAGGTGTGCCCACTGGGCGGCTGTTTCTCTGCAGGATGTTTCCTAATTACAAACCGGACCTCCTCCCATTTATCTGACAAGACAAAATTACAGCTACAGTAGCTTGCTGGGATGCTGCAGGGCTGCACTGCGGACACTTCACACACTGGCCTCAACCTCACTTCGACGTGACAGAGGAAAGAGAATGAACCACAGACAGGAAGCTGCACTTCTGTCAGATACCTGATAAAGCATCTTGAAAAATATTGACTTCCTCTATTTCTACAATAGAAGTGCAAAAAATGTATCGACACACCTCTGTCTTTGTTCTACTATCTATACAACCGTGAGTAGTTACTTTAATATATTGGACTAATCTTATTATATGCCTTGGAAACAAACTCAGACTCAGGGTTTACTAATACTAATAACAGTATTAATATAGAACCTAGACCTGCTTTATAATCAAAAACACGTGGACATCTACCTTTAGACTGGATGGGACTTTTAAATTGATGATTTAAGTGAACAACCCATCAACATTTTATCAACTGAACTCATGACTGTTAGTTTTCAAGAATTACTCCTCAAGTAATTGAAACTTGAATTCGACAAACAGATTAAGTCACATTGAGAATCTAAATTATTGGGACTCAGTATTTACTTTAAATGCTAATATTTTATATTCCAAAGGCCCAAAAACCTCTGATTGTCATTAATGCCAAAGAATATAAGTTGCAGTTTTTACAGTGTGACATTGTTCAGCACTTTGTTGGCCTTTGGATTTATCGTCTCTGTAGTAAAAGCTCCTTTTACTGTGCATGGGTTTATTGTGGCTGGAAAGGGGCTGAGAGGCAGCGTAGCTCCGTCGTCAATAACAACCTCCACTAGTTTCTCCACCGTCAATCACTGCGATACAACTCTGGGCAAAGTGCGAGGACTGTAATTCAGACTGTACATTTCTCTTACATCTTTGAATTTTGTCTCGTGGCAGCATTAGAGACATTTGATGATACTGATACAGGACTCCTGTTTATGACTTTGATGTATCACAGCTGCTCAGAGACTGATGGTTCACAAAGTTATGAGAGAGATGTGTGAGAAGAGTCGCTGCCAGGAACACTGTATGCTTCGCCAACACCAATTTTCCTGACACATTGACACCAAAACTTCTCCAGTTTTCATCTTGAAGAAAAAAAAGCAAGAAAAAAAAAGCAGCTATGCAGAAACCATGAGTCAGAGTTAAACCACTTCCCGCTGTCCAGCTGTCCAGAGGAGGACCTGGAAAACAAGAGACCTGCACAATGTTCACATGTGCTGCACCGAACAGATGTGAGTTCTGGACAAAAATGAATAATACATTTAATATTCTTCATATGAAGAGATTAAATGTAAATATACTGACACCACAAAATACCACCTAACAGGGACTTCAGTTTACAGTTATTGATTTTTCCTCATCCTCAACACAACAGAAAAATCATGATTCCCTAATTTGAAAAAAACCTGTTTCCTCATGGTCACTGCTCACTGGAGTGTGATTCCTTTTATAAGTGGCGGTTGTTTATTTGATGGCTGCAGGAATGTGAACTTAAACTTAGCGACTCTTCCCCTGCATCACATCACTGCCATTTGCAGCGTGAAGTAGCTCATTTGCACAACTCTCCCCGAATGCCAGTGTTTCATTTCATAATAGTCTATTTATTTCTCATGATGCTGAGCAGGCGTCTTCGTTTCAGTGACCAGCCTCCAGTACAAAACACTAATTTCAGCGCTGTCATTTTGATGCTGATTCAAATGGTTTTGGAGAAAAAAAAATCACTTAGTGAAAGAAAATTAATCACTGAATGTTTAATTTATATAATAATCAATTTATCACTTAAGTAATTTTTCAAGCAAAAACACAAAACATTTGATGCGTTTTCTTCTTTCTCTGGTCTTAAATTACAGCAAAATGAAAAGCTGTCAGTTCTGAACTGTCGGTTTGACAAAACAAGACAAGTCAACTTGGAAACAGCGAAGGGCATTTTCCTCTATTTCTTGTACAGAAATGTAATATATGACATATATAATATCTATAAGGGGATATATTATTATCAAATACACATATCTTCTGAACATCTGAAGATAAAACATCTTTGAAATACCCAGAGTACAGTTTGTACATGTACAAATATTAAAGATATCTATATGATTAATGTTTATATGGTATGTCGTACTAATTTTAAACATATCTATCTTCTCATTCTTGGAAAGTGGACTCAGACTTTTGGACCATACTGTATATATTATCAACATATATTGACAGTCTTTGGGATGGATAAATATTTATGTAACATGTCACAATATAAGCATACATCCATAAACATACATATTCATATGGGCTTGACATATATGTCAACATATGTTCCAATTCCTAATAAATTTTACATGTGTTTATATAACCTTTTATACACCAAAATGATTAATCGACTAATAAAGAAAATAACTGAATGACTAATTTGTAATGAAAATGTATACTAGCTGCAGCCATGTTTCAGTAGGTTCAATTGTATTTAAATGTTACGCTCATCTCTGAAACAGCAGTAAAACACTTCCAGACATTATTAAGATGCACTTACACAGAACACACTGGCAGATGTTACTGCTTTTGAAACACCAAATTAATTTCCATAACTTTGAGAGTATGACTGACTGAATTTATGTGAAGAAGACACGCCTACATCCTGGTTTTAAACTGGATTTATGTAAAGCAGAGCCTGCACCAAATGAATGATGCTGCTTGGCTGAGATCAATTTTTTAATAAAAGACCAATGTCAGCTGACTACACTGCTCTGGCCCCATGGTAATACTGATCAACATTTCTTTGTTTTTAGCTCAGGATAATAGCACGAAATGTAGTAAATATTAGTTGACACCCACGCAACAACAACACTCCTGCTCAATTCTAATCGCTTGTTAATTTAATGGGATTAACAAAGCACGCTCATTTGCAGCAGCCCAGATGACATACACATAATTCATATTTTGTTTTGTTTTTGCCAGGTTTTGAAAGCTGGAAATGAAAAGGAAATGAAAACGTATAATCGCCACAGCAAAGCTGAGCTCAGCGTCTGTCGTCTTCCTTTAAAGAACAGTAAACCAGCACTTTACAGCAGCTGTGTTTGAACCAATCGTGTCGAAAGCCTGATAGTCATGGGTGAATTTTTATTTTGATGATACTCTCTTCTGCTTTATTACTTTCATTCCTTAGATGATACTGATATTCAGAGGGGAAGTTATTCCTCTGGAGCACACAAAGTCTTACTAGGATTAAGAAGCAGAGAGAGCGAGCATGAATGATAGTCAAAGAGAGAGAGAGAGAGAGAGAGAGAGAGAGCGAGCATGGCCAGTTCCCCCTTGGAATCCACACATTGTTTCCCCTCAGCCGATGGGGGATTCTTATCAAAATGCTGCCAGGACTATCATGAAAGGATATGGTAATTATGGAAAACACACACACACAGACACACACACAGCCAGGAAGGCGACCGAGCACTGGGCTAATATAATGTGTCTGGTGTGGGGGCTATTTACATACCCTTCCAGAGCGCTTGTCACATTCAATTAATTACTCTCTGGCAGTGTGACAAAGATGATTAAAAAGAATGATGAAAAATATTTCCTCATATGGCTCCAAAAATTCCACCAAGTCCTTTTTTTTCTAAATGAAGCCAAAGGAAAACAAAGGGTGCTGTCTTAGTAAAAGTTAAAGGTGGTTCTTTTTTTTCATTCCCAAGAGGGATTACAGAACCATTCCTGCTATTGAGGAAGGGAATGTACAAAATGAGCCAGAGAGGATGTTTGCTGGAGCCGCTGTGATCATGAGCTGTGCTTTATTCTGGCGGGAGAAAAAAAAAAGAGCTGAAGCCTGTGGGGTAATGAGCTGCATCACAGCGTCCGCTCATAGCCCCTCACATCTGATGTCTTTCGGCAAACACAGCCTATTTAACACTGTCAGATCAATTAGTAGGTGAAGAAAGGGCCGGGGGAGATGTGGAGCCCTTTGTTCAAACAGACACGGTGTGCGAGGAGGTGCAGTCCCGTTTAAGGGAATTTATCTCGGCAGAAGTTTTTTTTTTAATGTTCACAATGAGCAATTGTGCATCAGTGTTCGTACAAAAGGACGGGCTGAATCGATATTGTTGTGGTGAAATGTGGAGACTAAATCAAACACCGGGGATGTGACAGCCTTGTGTGTGTGTGTGTGTGTGTGTGTGTGTGTGTGTGTGTGTGTGTGTGTGTGTGTGTGTGTGTGTTGGGTGGGGGGGGGGTCGGGAGCTGTTAAGAGTGAGGCAAATACCCCAAGGTGCATATGAATACAGAAATCTACATTTCAAGTAGCGCCGTGCCCCCGGCGGCTTGGACGTCTGACTCCCCCTGAAAAACGCTCGAGCAGCTTGAGCCTAATTTCTCACTTATGACTGAGGACTCCCGACTGCAGCCGAGCTCGAGCCATTCGTCACGAGTGTGGACATTCTTCAAAGAAGAACACAAAAATGTAATTTTCTATACAAGTGTCTGCCCATGAAATTTCTCCTCCCCACCCCCCCTCTGCTGTTTGGCCCTTTGTCAGGAAACATAATGGCTTGCTTCAGCCAGATTAGCCTTGTCTTTGAGACTGGAGGGCCGACAAACAGCCTGCAGGTGCCGGGGAGATCTCTCCGACTGACAGACAGTCCCCTCATAGAAACAGGTGTCTCACCTGCTGAAAGAAACGGTGGCTGCTTGCAGATGAATGGTTTTATTCTGAGTGACTCCATCACTTTATGTAGCTGTCTGCCTATACACACTTTTTAAAAGGTGAAATGTTTTTTTTAATGAGTTTATAATCAGTGCAAACAATGGATGCATCTGTTCTCTGGGGAGATTTATTCTTAGAACAAACTCGTCGTCTGGTCCATTTTACATTGTGCCGTTGGGTCAGGTGGAGCTATTGTTCATGTAGTGAAGTCACACCAGTATAGAGGTGGATGAACAGAAATCTGGTTGGCTGTTGATGGCTGACAGTTGTTAGGTAGGTTAGGTTCAACTAAACCTGACTCATTAACACCTCAAGGCCCAGACCAAGTCCACCTCAGTTTTGGGTTATGTGTCACCTAAATTTTTAGAGATACCAATAAGATTTTTTATTCCCCTGATATCCTTCGTCTCAGCTGATACCGAGTACCAGTATGATACCAAATCAAATACATCAATGCAAGGAACTGGGATAGTTTTCATATTAAGTAACATGAGGCCAGAGAAGATTTTGGCACTGAAAGACCACTAACCTAACAGACTGTCTTTAAAAAAATAGTTTGACATGACATTTTATTTCCTGATCCTGACCGATCCAGTTCTTCTACTCTACTCTGTTCATTCATTTTCACATGTCAACTACAGCTGATACTCATCACCTTGACAATAAAATAATGTGAAGGCAGTGCTGGGCCTTTACAGTGAAGGCAAAAGTGTGCAAGTGCCACTGAGGGTCAGCTAGCGTTAGCATAGCCTGACTTTGTACTGTTTCCTGAAAATGAGTTTTCTCTACTTTTCGTCGTGGAGTTCTTTTGAAGCTCTGCGCTGAGAAAGTAACATCAGAGCTTATCAAACTCAATGAAGTATTTTCACACAAGGTAATAGCTGAATCCTACATGTTGGCCTGATAACATAGATCTCCCAGAGATCTGCTGTACACCACAAAGACTCATACACATACACAATGCTTTGTTCTCACTTTGTTTTCTTTCTCATTTTCTCTGTAATATACTTTCAATTGCTATTGTTATTTATCATATTTGTCATTACTGTCTTATAAGAGTCTAAAAGGTAAAAAGGGAGGTGTTGGGTGGGGCAGTGGGAGGGTATAGGGTTGGACATAAATGGAGCATTTCATGTCATCGTATTTTCCTGTAAAGGGTTGTACGGACTCCTTAAATCCCAGTAAAATCTATTCACACAAAAAAAACTCAATAACAAGGATGAAAGTTACACCTTATTAATAATGATCTTCTGGAGTGAGAAATTCTAGAGAAGCCCTCCACATTAAACACAGACGCTTCATAAGCATTAAATATTGGAAGAGAAACTGGATGCAATGGATGCTTTTAATTAAAAACATAAAGAGGGATTATGTGATGTCAGTTTAGCAGGTTAGTTTAGGTTTGTGAGTCAAAATAAGCGGTTAGACGTGGAGCTAGAAAAGACTGTGTAATGAAGCTAAGTGACAGCTGCCTGAGCTGTCCTGTGGACACACACAGAGGACAATGAGTGCAGCATCTGCATGCATCACCATTCATCACAGCTGCTTAGTGCGGTTTGTGAGGTCTGTATGTAATGCCAGCAGACAGGCTGTGGATGCTACATATATTAGAAAGGCTGAATGTGATGGTGTAACTGAATTATTATAAAAACACAACTTCATAATCTAAAATTATATCATGTAAAGGTCCCATATTTTACACTTTGAGCCTCTCTTCTGATTGGCTGACTGTTTTCTGAATAAACATAGAGCAGATTTCAGGTAAACACTACGTCGGACTAGTACATGAATGTCTCCACAGGCTGATCACTGCACATGAGACTGATTCTAATAAGACTGAGGCAGTGAGGTTTATAGATTTTAAATCTGGGGGAAAGAAAAGTGAGTTGAAGTATCAGAACTGGTACTGGCAGAGAAAATGCTGGGCTGGGTCAAACTGTTTGGAGTAACTAAACCCAGCTGCTCTGCCTACAAGTCCGAGAGCATCCATGCATCACTGAGTTTCCCTGCTTTCTCAGCCCGACAGGAAATGTCTGCACTTCACGTCACTTACTGCTCACTCTGTGTGAAAGCTACACGGTCACACCTGCACCTTCCCCTCTGCCTCCAACACGGCACACCGAAAGTCATCAGTTTAAGAAGAATAACAACCGCTTACTCAACAGAAACCCCACACAATGAAAGCTCTTACTCAGGTCTTGATTGGCAGGAGCACCTCTGCCTCTCACCACTCCGACTCGGGAGCAAAATAAACCCAGCAAACCAGTCAAGCCACAGCAGAATGCCTTTTCTGCCCTCAGGGAGTGTGAGCTAACACAACACTGTTGCTACAGTGACCCTAATGGCAAACACTGCCAATCAGGTCGATTGCACAGATATTTATTTATCTTTTTTTTTTTTTCTTATTCATGTCTCAGACTGCTTACAAAGTCCATTCATCATGCTTCAGCCAGAGCAAACAGCGGCGCAAATATAGCACAATAATCTACCTATGTTATTCATATGACTCACTGAGCTGGCACAATCCATTCACACAGCCTCACACAGGCTCACACATCCTTGCGCGCTACACACAGAGCGCCTCAGGTGTCAGGGCAAACAGCCCTTTAAAAAAAAAAAAAAAAAAGAAACACACAATCAACAGGCTCCTACCTGCAGTTTGGTGGCGGGTCCAAGGTTATCTCTGCAAGCTCCTTCTGGATTCTGAAATGAGAGGAAGATCTGTGTTATAATCGCACTCTCAAACACACACACACAAACACACACAAACACAAACACAAACACACACACACACACACACAGACATTTGTATAAATCCTGACTGTAAAAATCAATCTGTGAGTGTACACAGTGAACACCTCATTGATTTTCTAATGAGCTCCGGAGCGCTGTGATTGAACACAGGAATAAGTCCTGTCACACAAGATCAACATGGGGACGCATGGCTGAATATTTGCCACTTTCAAACCCTGTGAGCATAAAAAAAAAAAAAAATCAGAAGGCCACGTCAGATAGAGAAATCATATCTGATATATCTGGGTAAATTCATTTTGCTGCCGATCACAGTCCTGCCTCAGCCCTCATGTTTTCATGAAGGTGTTTGGAGCTTTTCCACCCTGAGCACATAAAAAAAAGGTTGAAATGAACAGACTGTCGAGGTGTCAGATTTCTCTCTGGTTAAGTGCTCATGACAAAACCAACCAGTGGTCCTGCAGCCAGGTGTTATACTTTACTATCACCCAACCGGCTTCACATGCTGCTGGTATTCTCTCCTGTGCAGAGGGTATGACCACGTCCGCCTCATTTCATGTTTAAGCGAGTGAGAGAGTTGCTGCAGGTGAGGGGAAAATGCAGACACAGGCAGATTGTCATGGAGTGGTAGATGTAATAATTTACATTTTTCTGAGCACTTCAGGGACTTCTCATCCATGCTGGCTTGCTGAAGAGCAATTTGGCAACATCTACAGATGAAGATCATAAGGTATGATCAAAAGCCAGAAAAAATGTACCTCGAGATAAGATGGTTTTCACATCTGCTGCTTGAGCTTTGAAACTAAATAAATCAAATGATTACATTTCAAATATGTTTTGTATTTATCAATATAATGCCTGCTATGTACACACACACACATAGAGGGTATATAGAGGGTCTGTTTTCTGAATGATCCAATAAAGATATAGCAGATTTCAGGTAAACACTCAGAGAAAACAAATCCTGCAAGATGATGGGTCCATGTGGGCGGGGTTTGGGGGCGTGGCTGAGGGCGGTGACTGTTTTGTTGCGACATCACAAAGGCTCATTTAAAGGCTCAGTTTCTGAATACAGGCTGTGTGCATTTCTCTGTAGACTGAGGTTTTGATACTTACACAGTATTAATATAGAACCTAGATCTGCTTTATAATCAAGAAACACATGGACATCTCACGTTCTACATCATGGGACCTTTAAGTATTTAGAAATGGAGCAACTTGCTGGTAACCAGGAAAATAACCTTTGACAGGTGAAGAGCTCTGGCTGTCTGACATGACACATGTAACTCCAGTGGGAAACTGCAGCTACTATAAGTAATGAAACCGAAAGCACACAAAGATAGTTGTTGCAGGAAGTGAGAATTGACCTGTGAGTGGGTCCCAGACCCAATCCATCAACAGGCATTAAAACATCAGAGGCCCTCACTCACACAGGTAACATTAGCGTGTGTGGCAGTTTCATTGGAATTAACTGCTTCTGCTCAAAAACATTTCATTCTGTTTTAAAGGCTTCAACAATATAAACCGCTTTTAGCTATTAGGAGATTGTCAGCCACATTAGTTCTATAGATTGTATAAAAAGATGCACTGACCTCTCACAGCTCAATCTCCCATGTTTACACTTGTCACACATTTACTGAAATCACTGGGTATCTGGTACTCAGTTTGATTCTGGTTTGTAGCATTTCATTGTCCTCTATCCCCCAGCATTTCCTGTCTGTATCTCTACTGTCCATCAAAAAAGGGAAAGTGCCAATGCAAACACTCCAACTCACGTCATTGGCTCATTGGCTTTTAAAGGCTAGTTAAAGGTGGGAGGGTCAGAGCAGCTTGTAAGACATGCTGTCCAGCCACACTTAAAAGTGGAGAAAAAAGCTGGTCATTAGAGAGATGATATGATATCGTTTAAAAACAGCAATGACAGCAGACATTAGAAAGTGTCTCCTGGGAAACCTGCATTTTGTTAGGTTCTTCACATGTACAGTGCTACAGTTGTGAAACAAATGAAAAGAGAGAGATAAGTTCCTTGACTCCTTTCTCACCTCTGCAAAGCTGGCCCATCATAGCACAATGTGGTTGTAGGTGACAGATAGTTGGTTTTGGGAAGTGAGACAAAAGGTTGGACACAACTTCCCCTTACTGGGAACACATTTGTGCCAAATGTCTGCACTGCCAAAACAATCTGAAATTGGTCAACGGCGTAAATTTGTGGATCAAATTTCTATTGCTTTGCTAAGCTGTTCAACCATTCAACAGAGTGTAAAGGCTTCTTACTGGATCACTGGGTACATTGTGTTTGAAACATATGTTTGTACAAAAAAGAAAAACATACAAAATAAGTACAGACTTGTTGGAGGTTTGTCTGCATTCTGGGAAATGTAAAAAAACAAATGTAGCTGAAGTCATCTAAATGAATGTGGGTGCAACGAGTCTATTACCACACTGGATGGAGTGTACATCAAAAGATGATGATACTTAAAAGGGTAAGAGTTTCTGTGGGGCAATGACTGCTCATGACTCACATGGGGAAAAGGGGGAAAAAGGAAATATATTTGCAAAGGAGCCTGTAATACAATCTCCACAGTTATGGAGTCATTCTCAGCTTGACTGCTTGCTGTGTAATTTTATCTGCAGTATTTCCTGAGGTGGCACATTCTGACAGGCGAAGCTGGGGACCTGTTAGGAAGACTGCTGCAATGAGCGAGGCCGGGGGAGTCCAAAGGGAAAAGCACTCATATCACTGCGAGTTCCTCATGCTCTCACGCTGTACGGCCTCCTTAACCAAAAACTTGCTTTCTCTAATGTTCCTCGGCTCATTGCATTTGATAAACCCTCAAGACACTGAAAGCACTAAACTAGTACTTTCTGCAAGCCTTGACAAATAAGTCAATATCATCTGAGCAAAGCTTTTAGAATGGGAAGCCAGTGTTTCCCCTATGTTGACGGTTTTGAGACAGGGGCCAGGGGCATTTACTGTTGAGTTTTACCAAGCTACAGTAATAGGCTACGATCTGTTCCGTGTGGTTGGCTTGCCATGCATCACTCAGTCACCAGTCAGCCAATTAGAGAGAGAGAGGGCCCAAGACAGATGCAAAACGCTCTCTTCTTGCTAGAGCTCCGGAGAGAAGTATGAGAGAACTGTAAAACTGAATTGAGGTGGTTTTTGACACTTAACGGTTCTATATGCAAGTTTTCTCCACCTCTGAATGAGGTTTCTTGCCGGGAGCAGATGGTGGTGGTGATACGGTTGCTAACCAAGAGCTTCAGCCATCCTTGTGTTTATGAGAAAAGAGGTTAGAACACACCTGTGGGCAATGCTACTTCTCATCCTCTCATGCTGAACCGAGCAGACGAGATGCCATAGTGACTCTATTGCAAAGTAGTATTACAAGAAGGAATGTACTGGAGCAGAGGCTAGCTGGTTGCTTTCAACCGCTGGAGACAGCTCTTGGAAAGTAAAGGAATGAAGTTTTATGGAGAACTCGCAACATATCTTCTAGACTGGTCAGTAAACAGTTGCTAATGGCTAACCATCCATAGCAAAAAATTACACATAGCACCTTTAAAACAGATACATTTTCTTATGGACATCAAAACTTAATAAAACACAGGAAAAGTGTGAAATATGGGCCCTTTAACTTTAACTGCCGGATTAGCAGTCAAGGCTCCAAGTAGACACTACATCACCAAGGTTTGACTGGGCACTTACAGATTTCAGTTGTGTGCTTTTATTTTGGTGGCTTCTAGCATGCCTGTTCATCTACCACCTATTGACACTGAGGCTGTCAATAAATAGCACAGTGTAGAGAGCAACAATGTGTCCTTCAACAACTGGTATCAGCATCAACACACAAGCTGAACTGACGTGCAGCTTGGCCAGCCCATCGTCCAATCAGACAACAACTACATCACCCTGTGACATCCAGCGCCAACCTACCATGAACCGGTTCTGGGCCGAATCAGTGCTGCGTTACATCAGGGAGCAGGGCAGAAACACCAGGGGTGCGTTCAGAAATCAAATGTCTGGCACTGGTTTGCCGTATCTTAATGGCTGAATTGTGTTAAGTCCCAACAGTGCACGTCCTCTTCCAGCTGCCTTTAAGGTCTGAACTAGCGCGTGGGGGGTTGACTATTATTTGTGAAAGTGGTGATTGAATGTAAATCCGCCTTTGTTCACGGCAAGCAATCCAGGACAGACGTGATATAATATGATTTTCAATTATTTATGGTGCAAACTAATAGTGCCTCCTTCATTATAATGAGATTTCTGCTGTCACTAAAGGAGGCAAGGGGAAATATTTCCTATTGTCTCAGGTAACTTTTGCCCATTTCAGACAGTCAGTTAAGTGTTCCTACATGGCAGGTATTAGATCCACCTGTTACCTTCTAAACAGTGTGTGAACTTTTCTCCTTAGGCTTTTGTAAATGATGATTTGTTACATAATGACTATTTCATTTTCGATTAATCTCTTCATTGTCTTTTCAATCAACTGATTAACTGTTTAATCAATAAAATGTCTGGAAATTGGGATCTCCAAGATCCAAGGTGACATCCTTAAGTTTTTCTGACGAACAGTCCCAAACCCAAAAGTATTCACGTAGCAATGATATAAAAGAGAAAAGCATCAAGTCCTGTTTGGATGGCCAGATGAGATCTAGACAAGTCAAAGGGCAACACAGCAGCAGGTACTCAGCACCAAAGACAGAACAAAAGAACAATTAAGTGTCGGATGAACACTTCAGCAGCTGAGCAAAGCAGTCGGGGCAGCGGCAGGCAGCAGGGAACAAAGTAAAAGACAGTCAGTGCAGCAAATCTACCTCTTGGCGCTGGTGGAGAGTTTGGCAGCGGTCTTGCTGGAGATTTTGGCCTCCTTCTTTTTGGGCTGGGTCTGGTCCCGCTGCTCAGGGCCCGACTGCTCCGGAGGAGCCGTCTCCCTCTGCTCAGCGTCCGAGCTTCCCCCACTGGTGTTGGGGCTGTCGTCCGGCCTCGGCTGCACCTCACTGGACATGCTGACACTGAGAACACACAGGCAGCGTTACGCACATACAGTGTGTACACAAAAACATATGCCTCAAAGGTTTTCTGCATCTCGTCAGAGCGATGGGTCCAATCCATATTCTTCTGAAGGCTGCTCACATTTTCTGCCATTCTTACACAGATATGTTATCATTTAAAAAAAAAAAAACATAAGAAAGAAAGATGATGTCATCTCCCTTACATGATTTTAACTAACAGCTGCAACTCATTATTATTTTAACTGTCCATTATTGATCTGTTGATTAGTTTTTCCATTTTTCTCTTAGCCCTTTTCCACTGCATGGTACTGGCTGGACTCTACTCGCCTTGTTTGGTTTTCCATTGGGCAAAAGTTGTGGACAGTAACTGGTACTTTTTTTTTTCTATCACCTCCACAGGTTCCAAACAAGCTGAGGCGTTACCAGAAAAGATGACGTGAAGACACTGCAGGCTGCTGATTGGTCAGGGAGAATCATCACTACTGCATCATCATCGTGCAAGACGGGACAGTCTGAATACAGTATATATTTATATTTTTTTTACATTTTCTATATTTTGCACTACATTCCCCACATTTTATTATTATTGGAAATATTCCACATCTTTGCTGTAAATATTTTAATCTTATTCTAATTTTTAACTTTTAATTTTACCTTTAATTTTACTCTAAGTTTATTTATGTTACTGTTTTGCACCAGCACAAATTCCTTGTATGTGAATACATACTTGGCAATAAAACTGATTCTGATATATTCAAACAGCCGAGCGACTGCCACACTGCTCACTGTAGCATGTTACACAGAACCCGTGGTCAGCTGAGGAGGTGCGGATGTCACCATGGCTTTGCGTGTTGTTGCTATAGTAACAACGCTGCATTAAGGGAGTGGAAAAAGAAACACCAGGTACCACATGCGAGCAGAGTCCAGCACATACCGAGTCAAGTTGGTCCCACGTGGTGGAAAACCACTACATGAATGATGGTAAGTCATTCGAGCTGTATGGACGAAAAGGTAACAGCTATTTAGCATGAATGTCAACAACCACTTATGAAGACTGCATGATATGGCTGAAAAGTCTGGAAAAAGCTATCAAGTGAATGGTAAATGGACTGCACTTGTATGGTGCTTCGCTCGTCTTATCAACCACTCAACACGCTTTACACATTCACCCAGTCACACACACTCATGCAGCGCTTTTTTCTACATACGTAGCCTTTTTTTCCCTACCATACACACACTCTCAGTATCTTGCTCAAGGACACGTTGACATGCTCACTGGAGGAGCCAGGAATCTAACCACCGACCTTTCAATTTGTGGACGACCCGCCCTACCTTGAGTTTGGACTGTAATTCTTTTCATTTTTTTTTTTTATTTGCAAAGTCAATAAAGGGTGAAAACTACCCTCCAGAGATTTTCAATTTGCAATAATATAAAACAGAGAAATTAAGAAATCCTCATGCCGGAGAAGCTCAACCTGAGAATTTGTGGCATTTATTCTTAATAAATGACTTCAGCAGATAATAATCGAGGAGCACTCCAGCCTTCAGGACTCCCACCTCTCTCTCGCTCTTTCCCCTCATTTCCTGTCGTCCTTCTATTGTCCACTCTCAAATAATTAAAATAAAATATTATCCAAAAAAAGCACAAAGACAAGAGTCAAGACAAAAGACACAAAGTCTGTGATTCTCAGTCCACTCTTGTCTTTGTGTCATCTCAAAGAAAAGATGAGATTTGCAAACCAGAACAACGGTGTCAATTTTTCCATCGACAGAAAAATAATTGACAACGATGCTTAATATCAAATCTTCACTGGGTCCACCTCTTCAAATGTAAAAATGTTCTTCCTCTCCTCTGACAACAAAGTGTTGATTACACAAAACAAGACATTTGAAAACATCACCATGGACCATGAGTCCACTTGTGATGTGCATTTTTCACAATCTTCCAGATAAATTCATCATAAATCTAGAAAATAATCAGTGATGAGAGCAGGAATTGGCTGCTGCTCCACCGATGTTATTCCTCCTCTCAAAGGCTTCTCCTGAATACCACTCATCCCCAGAACCGCCCCAAGATGAGCATCCGCTGGGCATTAGCCTTGAATCTCAGCAATAAAAGACACCTACAAGGTCATGTTCACTAAACCCAATTCCCCCATCATTCTCTGTGTGTGTGTGTGTGTTTGAGTGTGAACCTCAAGGTGAAGGCCTCTATTTACAGTCCCAGGTCTGCGTGGAAAACGTATCACACAGATGAACACATGTGAGGGCACTTGCGCTGCGTGCCGTTAAATGAGCATCAAACTGGACAGAAGTATGGGCAGATTTTTCAATAAACACGACGGCGGCTTTGGCACGTTGGCTCGGCTTTTGGCATTTGACAAACAGCCACTGCACACAGCTATCTGATGCAATTAACTGCATTTGGTGGTGAGCTGATATGGGGGGATAATTGGGGGATTACATGGTTTAGGATAACACACAGGGGCATCATTTCAGAGGTTACAACATCTACGCGTCCTGGTGAATGGAATCCTCTCGGGGTAAGCTGTTATTATTATGTGGAAAACGATGTGTTTCCAGTTGTCAGGTGAGGATCAACACACTGAGAGTAGAAGCATATCACCTTGGGCTTTTGCCAGCAGAGACTGTTAGATTTTTTTTGTTTGTTTTTCTCCTTTAGATGTGAAAACTGTCAAAAGACCTCAACCATAACTATCAACCTCAGTGAAGCATCCCAAAGTGTGTGTTAGTGAGCAGGCCTCACAGAAAATCACAGCCGGAGAGAAGCCACACTCGCCCTGCATTCTGCGCACTTGGTGTCAGATTCCCTTCGAGCACTGAGCAGCAGGCTACATGCTGCCTTGCTCTTCGGCACACGGGTAGCGATATCTATTTAACTTTTCACCATTTCTGAATGAAAGTGTCTTGTAGTAAACAAACCAGCTGTTAAACAGTGAAATGACAACTTATACATTTGGTTCGCATTGTTGGCTGAGCTCACGTATTTGAGTGGGGGAGGCTGTGGGACTACCTGGCGAGGTCTTAAGGAAGTTCAGATTTTACTGGACTTCTGTGCAGTTCGGTGTAATGGATGTATGCCGAATTCAACAGTGGCTGCTGGTGATTTTGAAAAGGTCCTTTACGGTATTGCTGTAAGGTGTATATACACGTATAGACGGGAGTAGGTTTACAATTACTGATATTTTGGACCGAGTTCGGGGAGACGTTCTCTCTTAAAGGCTCATTCGGCTAATGTTGAGGAGCCCCTGAGCACTTATCGCCCCGGTCCCGAGGCTTATCTATGGGGAGTGAACAGCAAGACACCGTCGGTACGAGACATCTTCGGGGGTAGGACAAGATAACGCTGAGCAGCACACTTTACCAGATAGCAAAGCTAGCCTCCCCGCTATCCGAGCTCTCACTGACCCCTGCAAAATCTGCTCCAGCACAAAAGACCGAATGGATGCCCCCGTCTCTTCCCAACCTCCACCACCGCCCCCTCCCTGTAGGAGATAACGTAATAAAGCTCTATTCTGTCGGGAGGCTAAAATATTTGAAGAAGAATACGCGGGACCCACCTTTCTGAGCAGGCTGGGCGCACAGCGGGAGGAGAAACGTGTTTTAATGTCCACTGTTCGCTCCGTGATCCGTTACACTGGCTGTCCGCCGCTTTCCGCCCGCTGCGTTCACTGGCTGCTGGAGAATGTGCCAAACCGCGAGTGTCAGGTTAGAAGCACTAACAAGCGTCGTTTCCGGTTTTTGGCTGGCAAAATAAAAGCCTGAATGAGCGCTTTCGTCGGAACCATGAGAACTACAGGGAGAATCATGCGCATGATCTGCACAGCTATTTGCGCAGTTCAGAAACCATGCGTGTTATTATTGTAACGTACACGCAAGTCTGGTCATGGTAATGTATGACTGCAAAATTTTTAATTTCTTATTATGTTCCACTTTGTTACTGCTTAAACATGACCATACCTTGAATAACATACTGTTTGTTATATGGGGAACCAATTCACCAAATATCATACCATTTGCAAATTTAAAATCATGGTTGGATGGCTGTTGATGGCTGCTACTGTTGATGATAATCTGTTACTTAAACATCCATCCATTATCTATACAGCTTATCTGTACAGGGTCGCAGCCGGGCTGGAGCCAATCCCAGCTGACGCTGGGCGAGGACGGGGTACACCCTGGACAGGATACCAGTCTAGCACAGGGCTGACATGTAGAGACAAACAACTATTCATGATCAAATTCACACCTATGGGCAATTTAATCTCCCTACTAGAGCATGTAAAACAGAAAACTCTTTGTGCTTTCCAATGGGCTTCGCTACTGGTTGACCACTTTGAGGCTCAGAGTGAGCACCCTGAGACAGATCTTCTTCCCACTCTGTAGAGACATGTACTGCTTGAAGTTTAGAAAACTCTGCCTATGTTTGCTCTGTCCTCCGTGACTCCAGTGAACAGTGTGCTGACCTGACCAGCAAGTACAGCACGAATCACATTCTGTCTTAAAGCTCTGTAAACACCCCAGTGCATGAGCTGTTCGTCTTGCTCTTCTCTCAGCCACCCTGGAGAACACTTGTGCTCACAAAAACTGTGCCACCCTCCGGTGTTAGGATGTAATCATCTCAGAGGACACCTCGGCTGGCACCACCTGTTCACTTCAGCAGCCCAGCGGATGAATGTTATTCTCCCTCCTCCTCTGCTGCCAAAAACTCTGCAGGATGGCTTCACCACTGGCCTAGCTGCCCACACCACGGGGAATGTCCAGTTTGCAGTGCACTACACCCCTCCTGCATGTCAGTCAGCGGGGACAGAGGCACCTAACCCGTCTTTTCAGCCCGAGGTCATCACTTCCTCCTTCAGCTCGAGAGTCATTCGGGTTAAGTTGTTTTTTCCTCCACCTCACAACAGTGAGGAGGAGAGGCACATTCACACTTTTGTGGTCTGTGCTGTTATGTGGACCACCGAGCGGGGATGAGGAAGTCCAATCAGCTCTCTGTTTCCTATAGTGAGCGGGCTCAGGAGGCCTCTGCTCTCTGCTCAGCGTCTTGCATTTGTGATACTGTCCCCCGGAACTATATGGCCATTGATCGACCACCACCAGGGGGTCATGACCTCAACTGCTTTGTTTGGTATGTGTCAGTGGATGATTCTGCTAATGGCCTTTGGTGTTAACCAATAGTGAAGCCCATTAGAGGGCAGAGCATGTGCAAAATAGAAATCGTAGTTACTGGATGTAAGTACAGTTCTATGAGTATGTGTGTAGGACTCTAACTGCACGCTCAGCTGTCCTAAAGTAGATGAGCAATGTGTGCACTGGGGTTTTATACAGGTGATTGGTCGGTGAGTGCAAAGATCTGTCTCAAGGTGCAGCCTTGAAAGGATTAAACAATGGCGAAGGTCGTTAGAAGGTTACGCATGTACTCATAGAACTGGAGATATGTCCAGTAACTACTATTTTACTTTGCTCTCCTCCATATTCCATTAGTTTTTGCTCAGTCTTTGCTTCAGAAAACACCTAAAGCATAAGATTTTGACTAAACAGTGACATGCTTTACCTATTTGATACTCGCAAAATTCATAAATTCACATCAGAGTGGAAAGCTGTAACATGGATTATGCAAACAATTCAATTTTGCTGCAACCTCGCCACAAAACATTATACAGCCTAGGGCTGACCGTTTTTAAAAATCAAACGACTGATATTTATTTTATTTTTAGGCAGAGAATTCACACTTCCGGTCTTTTACTTTTTGCCGAAACTTGACCAATCAGACCGCCTCCGTGCGCGCTCCTACGCGAGTGCGCGCAAACTGCGTGCTGTCTGAAGCGTTATGGCAGGCTTTGATGATGTAGACTACAAAGGAAGTGGAAAAGAGAGAAACATCATGTAGGCTGTCAATCCAACCTGTTTGAAAGTGTGCATTAAGATTTCAGAAGCAATTTCCTATATTCTAATGATTTATAGCCCGGAGCCCTAACTGCGATGTGTTTTGGTGACCTACAACTGTAGGGAGGCAAAGGGCCAATTGCTGACCTTATTATTCAACTGATCTAAAACAGTGGGACTAGTTAATATATTTGAAATGAACAGTAAACACATCACATAGACCCGTAAATAATATAAATGCCTATATTTAAATAAAGGAATTAATCTCTAAACTGTGTCATTATTTCATTGTCTGTAGCACATTCTCTCGTAAATGAATTCACTGACATTTTAGACATACTGTTGCCTTCATTTGTTCACGATCTGTGTCGACCAAGTCACCCCTGCGGAACCCTTTCGTGTGTCCGTGTTTCTCTACGCCGAGTACGGTGACGGACGCGAGCGCCTCAACATGCGCCATTGAAATCAAACGTATCCCAGACGGCGGGGGCCAGTGTCTTTCGCTTTTCACAAACTCAGTAGCAGCCCTGTCTTGTCTAAAGTGACCGTCCGCTACATTTTTAAACAATGGAGACGATTTTAGAGCAACAGCGTCGCTACCACGAAGAGAAAGAGAGGCTGATGGACGCGAAAACCAAAGAAATGTTACACAAGAAGTCCACGGTACGCCGACCGCTTTATGGTAGCATTAGCACCGTTGCTAACCAAATAATACAAACACCGGACACAGCTGCAACGTAACTACTGTTTTCAAATGCATCTCGTTTCTCTTTCTCATAGCTGCGAGACCAGATTAACTCTGACCATCGAACAAGAGCCATGCTGGATGTAAGCAAGACGTTTGGTTTGTGTCACACAGCGGCTGGCTAACGCTAGTGTTTCTTAGGCTGAAGTGAACATGTCAGTCAGTCGTTCTTATCATTTATAATGCAACTCATAGAGATGGTTATAAATGTACCTTTAATTCTAAAACATTGGAGTATTTTTGCACTCACTTTACGGAGAGCGTTATAGGTAGTGTAGATAGGCTCTACTGGAATTATCCGGTATGCAAGTGATCCACCAAACAGGTTTTAATGAAGTAAAATTTCAACATAAATGATCAGTTTGCTGCTGTGCCCAGCAGCAACCAGGTTTTAAGACTGGAAAAATGAAGCATTTCAGACACCAAATCACTCCTTTGTGGTCTGCATTTAGCAGCACCCTGGCAGCTCAGACGTGCTCACAGGTTAAGCTTTGCAGTCTCACGAAACAGCAGTGTACAGTTAGATGTTGGAGGGTGAGCAGGCAGTGGTCAGAAGAGAGTTTGGTGAGACCTATTCTCCATGGAGCATAGGTGTTTCAGGAAGTTAGCTACATGTACATTGTCAGCATTTTTCATGATAAAGGACGGCCTGATAGTCTTTTCATCTTTTGACAGAGGTATATGGAAGTGAGCGCAAATCTCAGAGACTCCTATGAAGACAAAGATGGGTGAGTCTTTTGTGATTAACCTGCTCCAGTTGAGGGGGCTATACCTGCCTTAACTCTAGATGGGTTGAATTGGGCCCTTTCCAAATTGCAGATGTTACTGAAGGATCATGGTCCTTTGAGTTTTTAAACACAATATCTGTTGTCTTCACCTTTTCACAAATATTTGCTTTTAGAATTTGTTGTTGTCAGTTTCATCCTATTTACTTATTTATTTTTGTCGACTGGGACACAGGACCTGTCGTCAGAACATCTTGATTATCTTTGGTGCTTGTTGTTGATTATCACATTCAGAATTGTCACTTAACCAGGTGTATTGAACAAGAAATTGTTTTCCTTATTGGCAGGATGAGGAGGGATGAACTCGCTGCCATCTCAGGACCAAATGAGTTTGCAGAGTTCTACAATAGACTGAAACAGATAAAGGAGTTTCACAGAAAGCATCCAAATGAGGTAGTTCACCTCTGTCAGTTGTCAAATGACGCTGTTGAAACCTTTTGAAACTGAATATTAAGAACGTTGCTGTTTGGATTTCTTGCAGATTTCCATTCCCATGTCAGCAGAGTTTGAGGAGCTGATGAAGGCCAGAGACAACCCCAGCGAGGAGGCTCAGAGTAAGTCTGACTCCACTTCAACAGGAAAACAGTTGTATCAGTTTCATTTTAGGAGGTTCTGTCTCACAACAACCTCTTGACCCTAACCGGTGTGTCTGTGTCATGGCTCAGCAAATCTTACACTGGTACTTCCAGATAGCAGATAGTTACTGTGATATTACTGATTTACAATCATGTCATCAGATTTCAAATGATGTGTGACAAAACTGAAACTTCTTATCTTGTTTCTAGTGAACACTGAAATTCTCAGTTGTCTCAGGCCTCTTCTCTGAAAACTGCCAACATCAGTTATGACCCTGACCACTAAAAAATCAGGCCATAATTCAAATGTCAAAGTTTCATTTTCATGTTCAGGCTGCACACTCAGGACACATTTCACAATAACCAGATTTAAATGTTGTGTTACCTGCTTAAAAACAAAACTCTAAACTGTCAGTATTAGTACCAGCCTCAGAAATGTAATGTCAGTCAGGCTAATCACATGCTGGTGTGATATTATCCCTACTGTGAGGACGTGTCCAGCACAGACGGACTCTGCTGCTCTGAACGGCCCCTCCTGCTCATTCTCAGTGTCACGTCAGTGTCCTGTAGGAGCGGGGACTCCAGCTGCTGAGGAGGATTTCTCATATGAGTTTGCTGTATAGCAGGTTAGCCGACCACCACGAGGCTGCAGCCCAGTTAAACGTGAACTAGCTGAGATGGGTGCTCTGGGTGTGTGAGGGTGGCTCATACGGGTTGTGTAACAGATGAGGTGTGTGTGTGTGTGTGTGTGTCTTCCACAGACCTGGTGGAGTTCACTGATGAGGAAGGATACGGCCGTTACCTGGATCTCCACGACTGCTACCTGAAGTACATCAACCTGAAGGGAGCCGAGGTCATGATCCTGCGTGATTCAGTCTTCACCTCCTGACTAAACCGTAGTTTTTTTGTTAACCTGTAGCTGTGTTTGTCTCTTTCTGCAGAAACCTGAGTACATCACTTACCTGTCTTCATTCGACCAGCTGTTTGACATCCCCAAGGACAGGAAAAATGCTGAATACAAAAGGTAGGTCCATCACGCTTATTCCCAACAGAGGAGAATTCGATGTAGTGAATATATCCAGTTGTGTGCCATCACAGCTGTGAAGTGTGCTGGACCGGTTCAGCAGGAAATACACTGACCAAAAATATAAACACAACATTTTAGCTTTTACTCCCATTTTTCATGAGTTAGAATAAAAGATGTGAGATTTTGTCCACACACACAGAGGATTTATTTCTCTTTCATTTTCTTCTCAGATGTGTTTAAATCTGTGTTAGCGAGGATTTCTCCTTTTCCAAGATCAACCATCCTCCTGACAGATGTGTCGTATCCAGATGCTGATTACACAGCATGATTATTGCACAGGTGTTCCCTGGGTTGGTCCAAATTAAACAGCACTTTAAAATGTGCAGTTCTATCACACACACTTCCACAGATGCTGCACGTTTTGAGGAAGTGTTCACTCGGCTGCTGAATGTCCACCAGAGCTGATGACCATGAAATGAGTGAGTGGTCATCTCACTACAATAAAAGGTCTCCAGAGTCGTTTCCGGGAGCGTGGCCATACATCCACCCAGCCTCTCCCTCACCACTGAGCATGTTTGTGATGATCTGGACCTGTGTGTATGACAGTGTGATCTAGATCCTGTCAATATCCAGCAGCATCAGAGCCATTGATGAGGACAGGGTCAATAATCAACAACCTGTTCAACTCTGTGCAAAGGAGATGTGCATCACTGCATCAGGCTAATGGTGGTCAACCCAGATACTGACTTGTTTTCTGCTCCCCGACCCTCCCCCCAAAATAAGCCACATCTGTGGCCCAAGTCATGTGAAATCCACAGTTCAGTGCCTAATAAATGTCTTTCAAAAGCTGCAAACACTTGTTTGTGTCATCAGCATCTGGAGAAGAAAAATAACAGAACCCAAACTATACTCGTGGGGGGGGGGGGGGGGGGGGGGGATAACCTCGGCAACATAAGCATATATAAACACATTTTACAACACAATGACTCAGGACAATTTGCTCTGGGGGAGGGGGGGGGGGGGGGGGGAAGTACATTAACCGTCCTGTAGGACTGACATGTGATGTGTTGTGCGTCTGTGCAGGTATTTGGAGATGCTGCTGGAATACCTGCAGGACTACACAGACAGGGTCAAACCCCTGCTGGACCAGAACGAGCTCTACGGCAAAGTGCTGTCAGACTTTGAGAAAAAGTGGGAGAACGGGACGTTTCCAGGCTGGCCTGTAAGTTCTCCTCACAGCCTTCACATGTGATGATGGTTCAGTTTTTAGTTATTCATCTGACCCGTTGCTTCTCTCTCCACCTGGGTGTGTGGACTGTAGAAAGAGACGAGCAGCGCTTTGACTCATGCTGGAGCTCACCTGGACCTTTCTGCCTTTTCCTCCTGGGAGGTAAAAACTCAGTGTGAAGATTTATCCTTGAATATTAACGACTCATTCATGCTCATTCATGCCTCTGCTGGTGTTTCTCGCAGGAGTTGGCCTCATTGGGTCTGGACAGACTGAAGTCCGCTCTCATGGCGCTGGGACTGAAGTGTGGAGGGTGAGCTTGTTGTTTCTACGCAGAAGTAACATTAAAGCAGAGATGAGAGTCCTGCAGTTTCCAGGCTCAGTGTTTATGTTGATGTCATTGTCTGGACTGTAGCTGAAGCACGAGGGAACGTCAGTCTTGAGGAGTCGTAGCTGTTTTTCACTGACAAACAGCCTGAAGTGCACAAAGATGGCACTGCACGATCAGAGCCACACTGCATCACCGCACTATCTCTCTCTCTGCCTTACTCTACCTCTCTCTCTCTGTCCCCCCCCCCTTCTCCCTCCCTCCTCCTGTAACAATATTCCGTCTCTTACACAGAGATGATAAATCAGTGTAATTTCCTCATCTTGCTGCTGCTGCCTCTTAACGCTTAAAGCGCAGGTTTAGTTTCCACACGTCTGCACATGCCCATGACGGGAACATAACTGATATCAGCACAGTAGAAGCTGAGCCAAGCTCAGCACACTGTGGCTGCAGCTGATCACCAGTCAGAGGCCACAGGGTTATTCTCACTGCACAAAGCCTCACATGAAGCTGCTGTCCTCTCCACTCCACAAGCTCCAGGCTTGGTCAGTGTGACACAGTCACACCCACTATAATGACAAGAAGATAGGCACATCGGCTGGAAGGTAGGCCAGACAGTACCCCGCTGCACCACAGGTGGGCAGTAAGTGACATGACGAGGAGAGAGATCGCCTCCACCTCAGTATCCTTCTTGTCTATTTTTAGCTTTAACTAGCACTGCTTTCCTTGTTTGCCCTGACAGCACGCCCCTGCCTCAAACACAAAACACAGTAATGTATTTATCTACTATTAAAAAAAACAACAGAAAAATAGAATACCCCCACCCCCTCCATAATATGGTATTTCATGATATTTGGGCTGGACTGCATTGAGATATTGCTCCCAAGCCCTTGATGAATATGAATACCACAGCTATCAGTGGGAACAGGTCTAAGCCACACTGAGAACATGTCCTTCACTCAGTACAGAGTAACTTGTGTGTGTGTGTCTGTGTACAGGACCCTGGAGGAGCGAGCTCAGAGACTCTTCAGCACCAAAGGCAAATCCCTGGAATCACTGGACCCCTCCCTGTTTGCCAAGAATCCCAAAGCCAAAGGCCCTAAAAAGTAAGTGGGTTTTTTTAAAAAAAACACCTCAGTGCAGTGCTGACACTGACTCATGATAATGTTGGTTATGTAATTCATAACAATTTTCCATTCGTCACTCCTACAGAGACACAGAGCGGAACAAGGAAATTGCCTTCCTGGAGGCTCAAGTATATGAGTACGTGGAGATCCTCGGGGTGAGTGAACGGCTCTTCAGACCGACTTCCTTCATGTGGAGGGTTGGATACGTTCTGAGGTCAGTGTTAGGACAGACTGTGTCTGTGGTTACAGGAGCAGAGGCAGCTGACTCACGAGAACGTGCAGAGGAAGCAGGCGAGGACCGGAGAGGAGCGCGAGGAAGAGGAGGAAGAGCAGCTCAGCGAGAGCGAGAGCGAAGATGAGGACAACGAAATCATCTACAACCCCAAGAACCTGCCGCTGGGATGGGACGGCAAGGTGAGGCTCACGCTTGTGTACAACTGCGTCAGTTCTTCTGCACAAAACGACACAAAGGCAACATTCAAGTGACTTTACGATGCTCGAGATGACTGATGCTGCTGGGCTGTAGGAACTGAACCTGTGTCTTTAAGTTAGCAGAGCTGTTCAGTTTATTTTGGTCCTTATTAATATTTAGACATAGTAAATGCACATGGTGACCCTCTCACTGCAGGCCAGTGTGTAGTCAGAGAAAACAGGAACAAGAAGAACTTCTTCACCACTAAGATTAGACACTACACTAAAAAAAAATAGTTCCAGTGCATCAAAAAAAAAGAAAAGTAAAATAAAACAAACTTTCACTGCTATATTTATGCAATAATCTATAATAATAATCAATAATAATGATCACATCTCAGTTTTTTTATTTACTTATCACCATATTTTTTATATTTTTTTGAATTTACCAAGTGAGCTACACTTTCTTAATTCATTGTCACCACTCATCCACAGGTGACAGATATGCATCTTCTTTATATATTTGCCCTCACCCTTGTTTTTTTAAGGGATTGAGACAAAATATGAACAAACAAAGACAGAGAGAGATACAGGGGTTGCTATGCACAATTTGACAAGTGGTCACCAGGTCGACTCTTTCCTGCATGTCAGTGCCCCTCTCTCTGCCCCTTTCCTGTCACTCTCTTACTGTCCTGTCAAATAAGGGCACAAAATGGCCAAAAAATATCTTAGAAAAAAAAAAATTTGATCTTTGGATTTTATGAATCAGTAACAGATTATTCAAATGAAGACTGATTTGAATCGGAGAATATCTTTTTTTTCACTCCAGTGGATTGATCTACATTTTACGCCAGCTGGCTCTGAAAAACCTTGGTCTGACTTTGCTCTGCTTATATGTGCTGATCAGATGTGCGTGTTTGCTGATTTGCTGTTTTTTTTTCCCCTCCAGCCAATTCCATACTGGCTTTATAAACTCCACGGGCTGAACATCAACTACAACTGTGAGATCTGTGGAAACTACACCTACAGAGGACCCAAAGCCTTCCAGAGACACTTTGCCGTATGTTGTTTTTTTATCATGGACTCACTCTCTCACTCACTCAGGGCTGTCCACAAGGATATGAAGGATAAAGTGTAGTAGCCAGTGGGAAAAAGTGGCCCACTACACTTGAGCTTCCTGTTGATAAACTCTACACATGTGGGCAGTGAGCAGGTCTTATTTAGAGAAAGTGACTCAGTGACAGGAAACCAGAAAAGATGGATAAAATGTGTGATGTGGAAACATAAACATATATCATTGCAGGAGGTTCCATCACATCATATTTTATTATTAGTCTGTATAATTGTCCAATGGTAAAAAAAAAAAAAAAAATCCAGGACTGCTCTCGAACGTGCTCTCGATTGTGCTGGTGTTTTTGGTGAATGGAGAGCTGAATGTGTTGTTTGTAAATAATGAACGAGAGCGTTGTTTCTCTCACGTGAATTACTGACCCTCACACACCAAAAAGCTGTTTGCCAACCGCCAAAAAACATCAGAAGAAGAAGAGGAACTGTGTTTATGGCAGTAGCTGAGGATTAATGGCACTCTGCATGTGAACTGAAATCAGCAGATCCCTCAGGCTGAATCACGTTTCCATGACACCCACAGTAACACCTTCACTGCACCTCTTTTTTTGTACTTTCTGCATAACATGAAATGTATATACCCTGATGTGTTTTGAGTTGTTCTGCTTTATGACACATAGTTTAAGTGGTAAAACACGTTGGTTTTTTTCTTGGCTGTTAAAGGTGACTGGGGGCAGTGGATGAGCGTGAGGAGGTTCTACTGAAACAGAAGAGCTCAGAACAGCTCGTTAAAAAAAAAAAAAAAAAAAAAAGGAAGAAATGACATTTGTTCATTCATTAAGCCCATAAATGTGTGTGTGGCATACATGTGGAAAATTTAGCGCTGTCATTGGACGTTTTATTGCTTACAGCAAAATCGCCAAGTTGCTGCCTTGTTTTCTGAAGCAGCCTCTCTAATGAGGAGCCCCCCTGTCTGCTGTCAGTGCAGTTCCTCATGTGTTTAATCAGCTTTTGTCGAACACTGCAGACGACTCTGCTCAGCTGACACACACATTCATACAGAGCATGTGGGGGCAGGACTGATGCTGACCAATAGGCCCGTTTCTCTGTCATTAGATCAGTGAACAGATTTTGCACTTCGAGTGAAATCAAATGCTGAAGTGTGAAACTGATGTGTGTTTTGCGTTGTGTTCTCCAGGAGTGGAGGCACGCTCACGGTATGCGCTGTCTCGGAATCCCCAACACCGCTCACTTCGCCAACGTCACTCAGATCGAGGACGCCGTCTCTCGTAAGTCTGTCAGATGCCCCAACATCTGCATTTTGAAGAATGTTTAGGAGTTTGTTTTAACAAGGGATGTGTGTGTTGTGTTTGTTTTTACACTAGTGTGGGCAAAACTGAAGTCCCAGAAGGCCTCAGAGCGGTGGCAGCCAGACACAGAGGTGAGTCCACACTGATGGAATCACAGCTGAGTCAGTGATAATCCCAGTGATGATGATGATGACTTATTCCATGACTCGTGTGTTTTTTCAGGAAGAGTATGAGGACTCGAGTGGAAATGTGGTCAACAAGAAGACGTACGAGGATCTGAAGAGGCAGGGCTTGCTGTAGAGGAGTGGAGGAAATGAAAAGATGTAACTCCTAAGGAATGACATCCAAAATTTGCTATGTTTTTTATTTTAATTTACTGTTTTCTCTGTTTCTTTTTATTTGTAAGTAGTGATGTTATTTTACACGCTGTCCCATCCTCCATTCCTCCCTTTGATAACTTTGTAATGTGGCAACCATTGATTATCATAATAAACTCAGTACTTTTGACACTGTGCTGTTTCATCTTTATCGCTGTTCTCTCAGCTTGTGAATCAGGGTTTATTATCAGACTGTTGCTCAGCGGCTGCACAGTCGCAGGCCTCTGTGAGTGCTCCTGTTTACTGGTGCCACTGACTTGTAAGTGTATTTGAACTCTTGTTTATGATCATGATTTTATAGCTGCATTAAACGCTTGAGGAATACAATGGAATGTTGAGATATTTATATAACTATTTCACACACAATGTATTCAGACTCCTCCAATTCAATCTAAAAAAAGATCTCATCAATCTACTCTCAACATCCCAAAATAAAACAGAATTTTATACATTTCACCAAATTTATTTAAAAGGAAAAACTGAAATATTACATTGATCAAAGGATTCAAACACTTTGCTATGAGACTTGGATTCACTGTACAGTGATTGTGACATCAAATGTTGATGCACTGTATATATGTCCGATACACCCACCCACTGTGTGTATATATACATATTTAATATGGTTCAAGGTCATCTTTATTATACCCCATGGGGAAATTTAATATAATATATATATCATAATCACACAGACCAACACACACTCAAATTACACAGAAGAGGAAGAGTTACATAAGACTGTTGAAAAAGCCAGTGGCAGCAGACAAATGAGTTTTTGAGTCTATTGGTCATCTTCACATAATATATCTGTGACCAGGGAGCAGCTTGCATTTACTAAACTGAGTGGGCCTTTTTCCTGGCTCTGGCCATAATGCATATCTGTATTTAATGGATTCACAAGGAAGCCTGCTTTGGGTGTAGATCCTCTATTCTGTGATGAGTGATCGTTTGGTCCTCTACTGCGATATAATAGACTGAACATTTTAAGGTTTTCTCCTGACAAAGAAAAGGTGGATCACAAACAGTTTTTGACAGGCTCATTGACTAATTCAGATTAGAGAAACTAATTTTGCCAAAAATGACAAAATGTAAAGATATGGAATAGATGGAAGCCTTCTGTGCTGTTTGCAACCTAGTAACTGGTTGATATAGGCAGAGTTACAGTGTAATAACCTTGTTCACCAGGTCAGTAGTGACAGCAGCAGCTCTGCTTGCTCTGGCCATTGCTTCCCCTGAGAGATAAAGAGAAAATTATCTGTTCATATCAATAACACTACAGATACTACGCAGGCTTATGAGCAAATGCATACAGATATTTAGAGAGTTATGTCGTCTACACAGCTCATGAATATTTTATGTTACGTTTACAGTGAGAGGACGTCAGATAAACAGTAGTTTGAGGTGGACGGCAGGGGAGAACAGGGAGAGCTGTTCTTTTGAAACCCCTGTGATTGAAAGAGACTGAGATGTTCACACATGCTTTGTTAAAATTAGTGTTAAAGCTGCTTCTAACAAAAATATTGATTAATCTACAGATTATTCTTTGTTAATTGATCAGTTGTTTGGTTTGTAAATGTGAGGAAATGGTAAAAATAGTTCCAGAAAATCTTCACTTTCTCGTCACATAAAACTTCATCATGAGAGAATGATCAAATAACTGACTGTGGACGTAGACGTAGATTTTATTTAACCCTGGGAAATGTTCCAGCTCCAGCTTTGTCTCGCACCACATCACCAGTGTGGCAACATTATCTGATATAACTGGAAACTAAGTTCTCCTTTTGCCTTCATACATTTTATATTACTCAGTAGATTCAGTCACTATTGAACATCATCTTTCTGACACTCTCAACAGCTCAGATCAGTGGTGACAGGGAAACACAACTCATGTCTCATCTAAGGCACTGAAGACACCACCACAACACACCCAATCACACCATGATTCTGGGAGTATTAACTTCTTTTCTTGTCTATTGTCTTAAAGGTCTCATATTGTATAAAGGTCGATTTCCATGTGTTTTTGATTATAGATCAGGTCTAGGTTCTATATTAATACTGTGAAAGTATCAAAGCCTCAGTCCACAGAGAAATGCACACAGCCTGTATTCAGACACTGAGCCTTAAAACCAGCCGTCAGGACTTCCTGAACTTTGTGATGTCACAACAAAACAGTCACTGCTCTTGTGGGATTTGGTTGCTCTGGCTGTTTACCTGAACTATACTATACCAACTCTACTATGTTTTCATTTGATCACTCAAAAAGCAATCAGCCTAGCCCAGCTTAAGGATATCAACACTTCAAATTAAACACCAGAAAAGTGTAAAATACGGGACCTTTAATATAAAATGAGCAGTAAGGGGAGTAAGAAGACCTCCTTCTGGATGGTTAATGACTTTATAATCTAATTGCTTGGACAGGTGATGGTACTAACATGTTTATGTAAGAAAACTTGATGTTCAGTAATATACAGGTACGCACGAGATGATAACTGACATGTCTCCTGAACTATGAACTATGAAGTCTGAAATCATGATTCTAAAAATATCAGATATTTTGATCCTGAAATTTAAAACATAACATCTTGACTGAATTTTTGAGATATTGAACACTAGCACCAACCTGTGAGAATCTTGTATCACTCGACACCTCCCTCATATTTCATGGAATACCAAACACATCATCACTGTTCATCACTGTTCAGTGCAGACATGGTAACAAGCTCATTATCTGCTCCCGTAGCCTCCTGGGATCTTTAGTTAATATTCAATTTGTTTACAGGTGATACAAGTAATTACACGAAATCTATGAGGCTCCCTGATTTAGCCCATTTCAGTGGCTAGAATAATTGGTTTCATTTCTAATCTGGAAGCAGGGACGAATGAGCTTTTCACCCTCAGATGAGGAGCAGTTTTTCTGCTTGGTGAGAACTGGCGAATGCAGTCAACAATAATGACTGTAATTTCTTGTAAGCAGTCTGTGCGTGAATGAAATTAAATGGCATGATTTTGATGTCACACTGATGTGTTATGTCTCACTCCTGCAGAGCTGTGAGCATGATGCAAATCACTGAAGCTCACTTTAAATCCACTCAAAGGTCAATATCTCAATTTAAACAAGACGTTATTATCTGCAAAAAGCAACCCTGGTTTATAAGTTTTAACTAATGGCTTTAATCAGTCATTTATTGGTGCTTCATAAATCAATTACAATCAGTTAGTAGGAACAATATTGCAGCTGCCCAATCGTGAAAAATGCCTTTGGCTGGCGTTCATCCTCAACACACTTTATTTACATTTACAATCTGATGGAAATGTAAATGGACTATAGTCTAGCAGCAATTTACAATGTACAGTATATATATCAAGTCAAACAGTAAATTAATCTTACCTTTCTGTAGCACTTTGAAATATGTGTGGCTTTAGAAAATATATGTGCATATTTAATGATTTAATTTCAAAAGGGAAATAAGCATCAGGATGGACACATGGACAGGAAGTACGAGGAATTCAAAGTTCAAAGTTCAAAATTTAAAGGATATCCAGGTTCATTTGTCATAGTATACAGGTCACAAAGGTGATCAGGTGAAAGAAGCTGTTTTTTATTGTCACGCCACCTCCTGACTGCATCTATCAAATAAGGCTACAAGTCACACATTCACAACACAAGCAGTTTGAGGTTCAGTGTGACTTTGACATTTCAGATCTGTTGAGAGGTAAAAATAAATCTGCCAAGCACCACCTCTGAAGCGCACTGATTAACAACTTGTGTCTTTATTAGATTCAAACAAAATGTGAAGTGAAAAAGTGTTGATTTGTGCCTCAGAGGAGTGTTATGGATTTCTTGGCGTGAGCAGTGACTTCCTGCAGTCTCTTTTGGCTGTCTGTTTATGCTAAGCTAAAATAAGCGAAGCTAATTGTCTTCTGGCTCCAACTTGATATTTAACTCTTGGCCACTCAAAACCTCACAGACAATTTATATGAGAAGATAGGAGACAATTACATAACATGAAGAAATGTGGGTAAAACAGCAGTCAGACTGTACAAAGGTGTGGTGTGGCTCAGTGGTGCCGGCAGCCGTATTTCTGTTTTTTAAAATGATTTTGTATGTTAATTTAGCTTAATGAGGGAATCTGCATTTCATAAAAACATTTTTGGAGAGTTCAAAATGCTCATTCACTCTCTTTCATGTACTTATAACCCCTCTACCTGACATTACATTATTCACAGCACGGGATACGGGACAAATTGCATCTTGTTTTACATGGGACGGGAGGCGACCCTAGTGGGAAACCTGAAGGTAGCCTGCAAGCAGTTCTTGTGCGTGCTACTAATATAATCCTGCCGGCACCACTGGTGCGGCTGATGCAGGTATCAGGGCTCAGGTCTGATTGGTGCTCCTCATTCTCAACCTTTTGCATTTACCTCCTGTAAATGATTACGTTGGAGGATATTCTTTGATAATGTCTGTAATGTAATGTCTGCTCATATTTTTAGTTTGGAACATCAAGGTAAAAAAAAAGAGGGAGGTCTTAAAGAATGTACGAGAAGTCATCCGTTCAGTATAATCTATAACGCTAAAGGAAATGCATAGGTACATGTCCTCTGTTGCATCTCTGCTAAAGGACCTTTTTTTGACAGTGCTATAAATAGTTTTCTCATAATATTGCCCTGTTTTTCCAATTCAGAGTTTTGAATCAGACATGATATAAATAGACTGAAAACGAATAAAGTTACGTTCTGTGTAGCTTCTTATATTTGATTTCCTAACATACTATCAGAGTAAAAAAATACTGTAAGGCCCTGTTTGAAATGTTAACCTCCTGCTGAGTTCTTCATGTGGTTGAACATAAACCTGTAATATACACTCACTATCCATTTAATTAGCACAGTCTCATGTAATCCTCTGACGTATGTGAATGGGTGGGATTATGACCTTTCTTACAGTGTCGACATCAACCAGTTCATTTAAACCGCCATAAAAGTACATTTCATTACAAAGCTGTTGTATCGGATCAAATTGCATGTACATACAGTATATACCCAATGAAGTGACAGTGAGTGTATATTATACAGTGTAATGTAATTTAAAGAAGAGAGTTCAAACAGATTCATGCAGACTATGGGTTAAATCCATTTCACCACGTAAACATGCTGCAAGGATGTAGACGTAGACGTGTTATTTACTGCACATTTATTTTACTAAATAAGATCCTAATCCTAAATATTTGCATGTACTTTGCTTGTATAATTGCTTACAGCCGTTCTGTAGTTTTAGCCTCGTCTGTGATGCCGAGCTGTATCATTCAGCTGTTACACCGGTTACATGCACCATGGTAATCCTGATGATGTAAGTGCAGTGGGCTTGGGAAAAGGGGGTCGTCTGACCTTCAGTACAAATGAGGATGTGGTAAATTCTCAGTCAAATGACTTGTGTCATACCAGCCTCATCTGTCCATCTGTATTTCAGTTAACAAGACCAGGAGTCTTCGGCCAGGCTGGCAGCTCTGTGAGGCAGCGTTCAGGCACGCTGGTGCTCTGAGCTAAATACTCACATCAGCTAACACACTCACAGTGATAATACTAGTAGACTGACATTTAGCAGGTACACCCAAATGTCATTTATACAGAGATATTGAATTTCCATATATGAAATATACATATAACTAAAAGCATATGTAAAAATTATATATGAAACCTAAAGGAAATTAGAACAATTTTATATATTAACATCCATGTCTAGACTATAAAAATATGTATGTTTATGTACATATGCTTATATTGTAGACATATGTGACATAAATATACTGTATTTCCATCCCAGAACCTTTCGTTATATGTTGATATCATTTACAGGAGGGTCCAAAAGTCTGAGACCACGCTCCCAGAGAGTGAAGATAGACATGTTTAAATGAATAAGAAATAAATAAGAAAAACATATATAAGCAAATATATTTTTTATGTGTATGTTGTTTTGGTAATCTTGCATGCAAAAATGAAATATATAGTGTTAACACATATGGTCGCTACACGTTACACTATATAAAAACCTAATCATATAGATATTTTTAATATATGTACATAATTACTATGGGTATTTCATACATGTTATAAACTTACATCTTCATATATCCAGAAGATATTTATATGTATGATAACAATATAACCCCTTATCATTAACATATATGGCAACATCAGTAGGGACATACATGCCATATATTACATGTCTGTATAATGTTTACCACCATGTTCACCATTTTAGCTTTGCATGCTGTGCAAACATTAGCAGGCGAACATCCATCCAGTAGAAAGATGTGAATCTAACAGGGTCACACTCAAACACAATATTGTCCACACAGATCTTAACAAAAGAAAACAACATGTCTTATCATTTCTTCAGTGATCACTGGTCACACACATTAACGCTGCTGTTTTCAAGCTGCATATTCTTCATGTCTACATAAACATACTCACTTTCTCTATGACAATAACATCATCTGTTATGTAACACATGACAGGGCTACATTTACACATACATTTACATCTATTCTTGCTTTTGCATAAATAAGTAGTTTCACAGTTTGACTGTTGTTGAGACTGACTTGCTACTGAGCCAGTCTCAGAGGATGTTCCACCTTGATGAAACAAATCAAATCCGGAATACAGAATCAGTCTTCAAAAACCTGTTTACATGCAGACCTGTGTTCTCATACAGTTATCATTAAAAGTCTCCAGTCTTAGTTCTTTACAGCTAGTCAAAGCCTGCAGATGGTGCTGCGTTACCGTGATTTTCTGGTAGAAACTGGTGGGATAGATTCTACATGCTGAGTGGTAGAAACTCTGCAGTACAGGTGCAACTCTGCCTTGCACTGTGAGGTTGTGGAAAAAATATAGAGGGAGAGAAAAGAGACGACAGAGCCTGCCTGCTGCTGCTGACCTTCAGGTACTGTTCGTCAAACAGCTGCACTGCTGGAACCACAGCTGTCATTCACTGCTCGCTCTCTATCATCTCAGCCTCGTCACTGAATTAATAGTCAAGTTCTATGTTGGTGTGAGTCTGAGTTTATTAATGTTCATGCTCACAGTCAACAATTGAATATAAGCAGAAATTACATTAGTACAAACATTAAGATCTAAAACTACAAGTACATCTGAATACACACGTATCCATACATTCAATCACATTTACAGATACAACCATACACTTACACTAAAACTGCATAAAAAGCAACAATACAAAAACAAATACAAACACCAAAGACTCACCTTCCTGTGGGAGCGAGTCGTGCAGTGGCAGTTGAGTGTGTGTCATCTCTTTGACCAGCTGAACCGCTGGCTGTGGTGGGCGTGGCCTCTGGGGCTGATGCCGGGCCCCTTTTTTGCACCATCTCCAGCAATGCAAACTGGCTGAACACTATCATATTCCAAACATAGCTTTACCACAGCAATACAGACGGTGACATGGTCCTCGCAGGACAGGCTGTGTCTGGCTCGAACAGTCAGACAATGGAGCCGTTAAGAGGATTCCCTCACTACCTGTTTAATATGAGGGTCCTCACAGGTGAAAACTTACATAGTTGATGTTGGACCTACCAGGACTTTGTGTACCCCGAGAAACAGAGAGGCAGGTTGTGGTGGGTTTCTGGAGAGGCAGATTCTCAGTTCCACTGATTTTTCTTGCAGCACGTTGTTTGATACAGCCTGTTTATCCAGCTGCTGGGAGTGGAGTGGGAGACAGTTATTGTCAGCATACCCAACATCCAATGTGTAGTCAAAGACAGTCTCTTGAGTGGACACATCTATGAGAAAGAGATGTGGTCAAACCTGAAACTTCAGACACCACTGTTGGCATCAGTTCATTTCTGATAAAACTTTCCCGTGTTTTCCCTGAACTTGATTTTCATGAGATGGGCTCCCTATCATTGGGAGTGCTGTGTATGGACCACACCTCTGCAGACGTAACTGTTTCCTGTTCACACTGTAAATGTTGACAGTGTGAGTGAGGACAGGGGCCAGGCCTTCAGCGAGGTCCTTCAGCAGGGATGGTGGTATACCATCTGTCCAACAGGCCTTTTGTGGGTCATGGGAAGATGAGAAGGGTAAGGGGGGAGATGGGGTGTTACTGGTCCAAAGTATCAGTGTATCCATATGAATGTGTATTATTAATATTGTATATTATTTTGTGTGTATTTTTATCTGACTGTCATTGGTTCACTGCAGTGCCACGGTGGAAATATGCAGTCATGGAACTGACTGTGTATTTCCACTTATTATAATATGTGCTGTATCATATTAAAAAAACATATGAATGTTAAGGTAAAAAAACGTGGTTTTCATTGGAGGGGATCTTCACGATGATGTTTTAAAAAACATTGTGGTATTTACTGAGATTGATGGTATTTACCGAGTCCAGCACCCATTTTACAACCTTTAATGCTCTGAATGGTGGCCTGAATGGGCAGGAGGTCACAGTAGCTGCTGAGATATCTTCTGGATGAAAGTGTAACCACTGACACACTTAATCATTTAATCCTTGGACTCTCCTGTTGGTCGGGTAAAATCTGCAGTGTTGGTGAAGTTACTGTAAAAATAATGCAGGTTAGCAGTTTGGTGAAGTTGTGATGACATTAATGTACTTGTTGTGTGATCATATTGGTCATTATTTTGCTGCTGCATTACTTTGTAAAAGTAATACCACTCCTCGTCTGTCACTCATACCTTGGTGTCGACATGAGCAGCTTTTCCTCCACTTTGCAGCTCACCACAGTCTGGGCAGTTTTCCCTTTGTTACTGCTGCAGCTGGCTATGCTAGCAATTCTGTTAGGCTGTAGTTAGGGACCAGCTAAATGCTTAGCTTAATATGTTAGCATATGCCAACATTTCCTAGTACATCTGAGGCTGATGAAATGTTAGTTTAACTGGTACTTGGTCATAAACCGAAGTACTGAACAAATTCAAATTTTGACCTGATGATTGCATTAGATGAAAAAATGCTGGATTATTAAAGTCACTGTGAATCACCCTCTGGGGACCATGAATGTCTGCACTGATTCTCATGGCAATCCATCAAGGATTTGTTGATATATTTCAGTCTCGCCACTGCTATACAACTGCCCAGGGCAGCTTTATAGTGGCAACAGCAGAAGCAACACTTGATAATTGTAGATGAGGCACAAATCATCAAGTAACAATAAGGGTTTTCAAACACTGACACTAACAAAAGTGCAATGAAATACTTGGACTAAGACTTACAGGCCAACAGAGGCGCTGGGAAAAACTGAGGAACAGGAACGGGAACGAAACAAGAAAAAACCAACGAAGGGAACACAAGCTGAAGCACGAGGTGTCACAGGGGGAAACTGATCTGGGAGCACAGAGACGAAATCCAGAGGGGAGGCAGGGGCAGTTGGACAGGGGCAGACACATCGGGAAAATAAAGACGAGGAAGTAAAACAACCAACAGACACTCAACAGTTGTATGCAAATAAATAAGGAAATAAGTAAAAAAGTCCAAACAAAGTCAGTAGAAGAGATTACAGATCATGACTCATCAGTCATAGGTGTATTTCATTATCCTAAATTATTTTGCAAGTTAAAATGCTGAGAGAAACTCACTGTACTTAGCTTTTAAATCCTAAAGTGTAGATTAGCGATGATTAGCTGCTCTGAGGCCTGACATTTGTGAAGGGGCTGCCGGCCATGGGCACAGGCTTTATGGGAATAGAGCCAGCAAAGCGTGGTATTAGTGTCCTGGGGGATGTGCTTTGCTCCAGTGGTTTCTCTTTCACATGAGGGCGGCAGCCAGGCCACTCTGACACAGGAGCATGTCGGCCAAAGTCAAGTCTGCGCACAGAAAGCTGCTCCGTCGGTTTATGAATTTAGAAAGAACTGCTTGAAACATCCTGGTGTTAGTATGTTGGTAACAACCAACAGGGTGGGGTCAGATTACTTTGAAGTGATTTAATGTAAAATGTAATCTAATCCGAATAGTTTTTAAAATTAAAAAAGTATTTAAAAATCAGACACTGAAAATAGTGCACCTTAGGCCACCTATTCTTATTTCTCTTGAAACCATATTATTATATGTGACTGTAATCTGATGATGTAATCCTGATTACCTGTAATCTGTTATTACCCAACCCGGACCACCAAGCATGCATGGAAACGTTTATGTGACCTCTAGGACATCTTCTCATTTATTTTAGTTCAGTGAAATACTTGCAGGAGATGTTTTGAAAAACAACTCCAGCTATAGCTAGCTACCAGTCTGAACAGAAGCTGACATTCAGGTTACACTTTGATGTGTTTTTACTTCATATGATCACCCTCACATTGAAGCCCATTACCCTTTGTTCATCTTATAATTAAGATATTGCAG
This sequence comes from Trachinotus anak, assembly GCF_046630095.1. Taxonomy (NCBI): domain Eukaryota; kingdom Metazoa; phylum Chordata; class Actinopteri; order Carangiformes; family Carangidae; genus Trachinotus; species Trachinotus anak. The sequence continues at coordinate 3,669,348 of NW_027273867.1, forward strand.
TTTAGAACAGAGAAAAGGCCTCTAACCTGATGTTCTGTGCCTACCTGTACAGTTGTCCTGCATATACACAGTCACTATTATGGACATTTAAGATGCACTCAGATCTCCAAATAAAGGGGTTTAGTTCATCTGGATAAATGGCTGTTTATTTTACAGCCTGTCAGTTTGTTGCCCTGTTGGACGTTGTCTTATCAATGTTACCATATCCCAAGCTCTCAGTGTTGCTGAGCACAATGTTGCCATAATGAATAGAGATGATAAATAAGCCAATAAATTAGTTGTAATAAAGGAGAATTATCCTTTAAGTTAGAGGTCTGCACTGATTTCCCCTGCTGCTGACATCTTCAGGCCACTACCCAAGCTGTATTAAGTGAATTAACTACTTGAGAGTCTATGCAACTCTTGTTTTTTAATTGCAGTGGTTTATAATTGGGTTGTGCAATATAAAGTATAACAAAAGAAACAAATGCACTTTGATTCCAAACCTCAATGCACCAATAATTTAGCCCAGTGGGAGCATCTGGTAGGAGCTTCTGTCCTATATTTTAAATACTGCACAGCCTGTTTTAAGATCGGCTGCAGTGATTATTTCAGTCTCTGAGGGAATTGACGGAAGAACCAGATTTCAGCTGTTATCACCAGATACAGACCAGCTCGCAACTCAGTAGCTGTCATTTCAGCTCTGGGCAGATCTCTGATGATTTCTCTAAGCTACATTTTGCACCTCTGTCACTTCACATCAAACACTGATTCTCCAACAGTAAACAGACACACATTTTAATTTGTCTAGGAAATACAGGAAAAAAACATTCTTAGAACAAGAACAGTCTCTTATCATAAGAAAATAAGAAAAAAACCCTACAGGGCAGAGTTACTGTACATAGCCACACTTTCTCGACGTCTCAGACAGATACTGAACTGATTTGTTATCAGAAAACGACAATTACCCATCACTGTGACCTTGTAGATTCAACAAAGCAATAACATTATTAACCTGTACAAAAATGTTAGTGATTAAAAATGGTGATGGCGGAGTGAATGTTTGGGAAAAGCTCATCAGCAATGGTAGAGACATGGAGAAAAACAGGTCAGCGTACAAACATAAAGTCGTTGGCTTTCTACAGTGAGACCTGACTTAATATTATCCATGGTCAGGCTCAGCGCATCTAGCAGGGTAATAAAACCACGTTCACATCAGCCACTTATCCTTCTCCTTGTTGAAGTTCTCAGCCCACTGACGTGTAAGCTCCAAGTAGTGGTCAGGCTGGTTGGGTTGGTAGTCTAGGTACAAACGGGTCACTGTTTTCTTAGGTACAGCCTTCTCTATCTGCGTTCCTTCATGCCACTGATTAAAGGAAGTTATGGTGACAATTTCTGGTCTGACAGACAGTGCTGCCTGCAGGGATGTCTCGTAGTAGCGTCCGTTCACCCGGTTCCTGGTGTTATGGTTGTTCCATGGTCGAACAGCCGTGTCTACATACCCCGGGCCGACACTGGGGATGAATAGCAGATTATTCGCATCGCAGAACGTCTTGATGGCTTTCCAGTTCTGGTGGGATGAACCAAAGGAGAATCCGTTGGAGGCAAAGTAGGTGTACATGCCATCAAAGCCGCTAGCTAGGATGTCATGTTTGTGGCGCTCCTCAACAATGAGGGCGACGAAGATGCCATCGTAAGGCGTGCCTCTGATGCTGCGGGAACCTTTAGCTGTCAGGAGCTCTGCCCAGGACTCTGGTGGTGTCAGGTAGGAGTCATAGACATAAAACAGAGGCAGGACTCGCCCTGTGCTGGACCTGAATCTGTAGAAAGCGCCATGTTTTCCATACCTGAGAAAAATAAAATTTCAAAAGTGGTTATAATACACTTAAAAAAAACCAAAACAAACTACTATATCCAGATTTATTATATAGGTTACAGTGTGCATCACTGCCTGCCGCCACTGGAGGGCGCAGACAGTGGAAATATTTTAATCCTGCACATAGTGGCTTTAATTTGCTGTTGTCAAACTGGATAGTCACGGGAAATAAGATTGGGTGGCTTGCTTTGCTTTGCTTTACTTTTCTGCCAGCACTGCTAGTCGCCAAAGTCAAACATTTAAAATTGTTCAAATCCAGGGCACAGGGGCTTTAACATTATTAGGAGAGGGAACTGTAGTCAGGCAACTGAAGAGACAGAGAACTGATAACTAATTTGAGGGCACAAATATACATTTTTCATCCCCTGAGACTTACGGGCCTCACGTGTACCTTAGGACACATGATTTCCTAGGATATGTTTTCCTAGTAGAGTAGAAAGTAGGAAGTAGTAGTAGTAGTAGAAAGTAGTTTTCAATCATGTGCATGTAATCAGGAACATATAAACAATGTGCCACTGTGTGTCTGCATATTGTTTGGTGCTGTGCGGGTAGTGTACAGTGGGTTTGTTAGCCAAACAGAAGAGAGGCTCTGTGGCTAACAAATCTCACTTTATACAATATAGGATGTTTAAATGAACAAAAGCCTTGATGCCAGTTGACTCCAGAGCCAGGCTAGATGTCTGTGGAGGCCACCAATCTTATCAGTGGTCTGATTTATTTGGTTACAAATATGCTAAGGTTTCAAATTTAATTGTGCTAAAATGACACATAGCACCTTTAATACAGCTAGAATTTCACAGGTTTGTGTCAGACATTGAGAAAATATTCATGCTTTACTTAAAATGTTATGTCTTATATCTCCTCAATATTTGTTTCATTTTATACAGATGGTCAACACAGTGGGTTTCTGAAAGACTGGCAGCAGAATAAAGCACAGAAATCAGAACTCACTCCAGTCCAGTATCATTATAAACATGGCATCACTGAGACTCTTTGGTCTTGTTCCTAGTCACATTGTGATAATTCAGACCACTGCTGAATATCTTATTAGATGAAGTGGTATGTGATTGACCTCACAGTCTTTCTCTATGTCTCTCTCATAAAGCTAACACTAGAGGAGTAGTGACAGGAGTATAGTTATAGGAAAAACTACTATAATCACATTTCATGAGATGGACAAAGCATCAGGTTCCCTTTAACACATTCAGGCTGGTTGAAATCAGAGCAAACACTATCTACAGAAGAATCAGGGAGACATCTATATTTAACTACCTGTTCCTCATCTTCCCCTATCAGGCTTCATGTTTGACCAGCATCATTTTTCCCCACCTGAGGTGCGCCCCTACCCTACCTCTGATTGGCTTACACTGATCGTCTTATCTTAACCCAAAATCTAACCCCTAAACCTAATTGAGTACTAGCCAATCAGAGGCAGGGCAGGGATGGGTCTTCGCCCACCATGGGTGGGAAAAAGTGTTTGACCACATCACTACTGTAATGACTTGTAACCTCAGTGGCCACTGATGTGGAAGCAAAGCTTGACCCTTTGGCAAATGAAAGGAAATAAACCTGGCACGGAGGAAAGAGGAAACACAGAAGCTTACTTGTCAGTTATGTATTTGATGTTGTCATGCATGCTCTGGTCCGTCCGTCCTTTGTATGGCTGTATGTGGAAGGCCACCTGTGCAAAAATACATTTGAACATAAACATTAACTAAAGGACTATAAAAACACAACATGATTAAACAGACACCTGAAAAATAAGAGGTTATGCATTGAATTTTACACTGAACACTCACTGCTCGTTATTCCAGTGTCTTATTTGTGTTAATGGACAGTGGGTAAGAGGGCAACATTTCCTTAGTCGTCTGTGGATGTTAATCATTTAGTCGTGCTGTCTGAAATTATTATATTTTCTTAATGATTATCTTTCTTTTGGAGCTTTGTATGAGACCTGTTAATGTCTAGTTGTTCATTGCATTCAAGCCCACACAAGTTTAAGTCATCATGATTGCAGTGTCTTCACTGTCTCCCTGTTTCCACACTATGAAATATTTTTTTTAATTGTTAATCAAGTGTGGGCTTTTTACTTTTGGGGGCAGACTGTAGATATCTGTGAGATCATGAAAATACTTTTGAAGATGCAAACGCCTGCTGGGTAACAAATAATCTTTTGAATATTCCTGTAGCATTTGCACTGTGAAAAGTCTAGGTTCTATATTAATACTGTGAAAGTATCAAAGCCTCAGTCCACAGAGAAATGCACACAGCCTGTATTCAGAAACTGAGCCTTAAAACCAGCCGTCAGGACTTCTGGAACTTTGTGAATGTCACTGCTCTCAGCCAGGGCCAGACTGGGACAAAAAATTGGCCTGCCAGATTACCAGTACACCCCTGCCCTCAGCCACTCCTCAAGCTCGGCCAACCTGAACCCACCATCCAACCTTGTAGGATTTAGGTTCTTTGACTGTTTTCCTGAAATGTGCTGTCTTTATTTGATCAGTCAGAAAACAGTCAGCCAATCAGAAGAGAGCCTCAAAACCTCAGATCCTCTCCTCTGATTGACTGACTGACCTGTTGTTACTTGAGCTCCAGAGAGAAGCCTGAGAGAGGAGATGTAAAACTATATTAAGACGGTTATTGATTGTTAAAGCCACAAATATATCTTGTTATGGAGATCAACAGTTAAAATGAAAGACTGGAAAAGTGTAAAATATGGGACCTTTAAAAAGTAGCCTGTACTGTGGACTAAAGTCTTTTTGTACAGCAACAGAGTCTCTGGAAATAAGCTCTATAAAGTTAAATTTATTCTAAGAGGCGGCTTTTAAAATGTCTTAATTTACAACTATTTAAATCCAGCTGTTCCAGATGGACACTCTTACAATGCATAGACCGTCTCGTAATGTGGTGTCACTGAGTCTTGTTCCCCTTTCTTTTATTTTACATGGATAGAATTGACAACATCTCAACCACAAACAGTTGTGAGGGAGACGCATGACTGACAATGTTGTAACTATATAAAGTAACTGATGAGTGAAAGGTTGTCAATCATGTCCATAAAAGAAGAGCTGGCAGAAAAGCATTAAGCAATGCGCTGATACACATTCTTTTGTGAGGATAATTGTTGCTCAGCACCTGCACAGGATTTATGGGTGTACACGTGCCTCTTGATGATCGACAGATGAAAAGTTCACAGGCTTCTGCAGTAGAATTCTGTTTAAATTATTAATAGAGTATACCTGCAATGAACATGTTTGTCCTGCTGCTCAGTGGTGTGTGAGTACTGCAGGACCAACTCATTGACCTTTTATTAGAGAGTGTTGCTTCATTCAAAACATCTGCATTAATAAATGATGAAGGCCTCAGAACCTATGTCAACATGATAGTGTACACATGAAATACCGCACAGCATTACTTTAGATTTAACAGATTACCTTAGAGGTGTGGTGGGCTAGCTGTTAAGATGGATACCATATAACTGTATTGTTGGCCTTTGTTAGATGTCCTCTCTCTCTCTCTCTCTCTCTCTCTCTCTCTCTCTCTGTCTTTCTCTTTCTCTGTTGCTGCAGTTCCTGCCTGTATCTGCACTGTTACTAATAGAACATAGGCAAATTATTAAAACAAAAAATTAAAGTATGTTTTTTTTTTAAGCATGGAATAACCTTGAATTTATAAATATGTATTTTATCTTAGAGATTAAACACAGTATAAACTATGACGTTTGGGTGTTATAGTGCTTCAGAATATCTGGGTGTCAACCTCTGAAAATATATGAGTACAATACGTTTTTTGGTGTTTTTGGTTTTTGGGGTTGGACACCACATGGGTCACAAGAGCACAGGGTATATTAACAGGAAATTTGGGTTTCAGGTGTAAATAAAACAAGTGATTTTTTGTTATCCTCACAAAATCTGCTGGAGCTGTTAACAGCAGCAGCTAACATTACTCTGCAGCACTGCTAGTGGTGAGAAACTCCACAAGGTCCCTTTAAGTTGGCGAAGAATAGTTTTATTTAGCAAGTGACATATTTCTAAATTGGGAATTTGACTAAGACAGACTGTGTGTGCTCAGATTCCTGCATGGCCACTCAACAGTCAAATGCAGGTAAACGGTGTCCTTTTCCTCTGGTATAAAGATAGAAAGAGACACACGAGCAGACAGAGCCTAAGTTTAGCCGGCAGGATACTGAGTATTCCTGCAGAGTGGAGGTGAGAGGAAGGAGGAGCAGAGAACAAGTGAAGCAGATGCTCACCATCCCCACAGCCATGTCCCATATTGTTATCTCATCTGTCAACACATTCAGATAACAAAGAATGACTTTTATACCACTGACTGTCTCAGAAATCCCTTTTTTAGCTGCCTCTCAGTAGTGATTAAAAATTAAAAGAATATCTGCTAAGCCTTGTTTTAGATTTGTGTGATCCAGAGGGAATTAACAGTTGAATTTTTAGAGGAATCTAATTAAAGGTCCCGTATTTCACACCCTTCCAGTGTTGATATCCATAAAGAAGATATATTTGTGGTTTTAGGAACCAAAAACCATCTCAATGTAGTTTTACATCTCCTCGCTCAGCCAATCAGAAGAGAAGCTCTAAGCCTCTCTTCTGATGACTGTGGTGACTGCTTTGTTGTGACATCACAAAGTTCCAGAAGTCCTGATGGCTGGTTTCAAGGCTCAGTTTCTGAATAAAGGCTGTGTGCATTTCTCTGTGGACTGAGGCTTTGATATTTCCAGATTACTGTTTTAAAATAGAACCTAGACCTGCTTTAGACATAGACTTCTCACTTCATACAATGGGACCTTTAAAACATGAAATCACTAAAACTGGAGGTATAAAAATAATTTCATGGAGAACGGTGTGCTATGTTCTATAGCAGGAGCTGAGAGGTAAGCGATGGATGCCCCCTGTCATCCAGGAAGATCTATGGTATGCTTGTTTGTTTCAGACACAAAGGGGAAAAAGGTTTATTGCAGCGCAGTGGCAAACAGAAGAGCACTGACAGAGCTGTCGAGCCACAAACACTGAATGCTCAACGCCCACTCCATCTTTCAAAAGAGGCTGCAAGGTCTTCATAAACAGTTTCCATGGCAACGTGGCAGCGTTTGGCGCCTGGGCTCAGGCTCGTCAGCCGCTTCGACTGGGTGGAAATCATGAAAGGCCGGCGAGGTAAGACACTGTTCAATCTGTCTCTGTTTAGCTGAATAAGCCGGGGATGGATGTGGATGAAAAGTGCTTTGTTGCTCAGATTCCCCCCAAGTTGTGTGATGCATTTACAGGTGAATAGATTCTGCCACAACAAACAAGCCTCTTGAATGGTTTTCACTGATGTTCGGCTTCTCTTCAGATAATGAAAAACACTAACTTGAAGGAATGTTATAGCATCGTGTTGGTGTGTGCTACATTCATTCACCCAATCACGTAAACTGAGTTGATAAATTCAAAAGTGCAGATGCAAAATACCTTCATGAAAGAAGGCAACTTCCTGCTTGAAATCATTAGAATTCCTGCAAGGTAACATCTATATTTAACTTACATCTAGTCTGTGATTCTTTATACCAAAGGAACAACACAGACAAGGACTGATGTCGGCAAAATCAGGTTGTCTCTGGACAATTTCATCATGTGCATGCAAGAGCAAGAATGCAGAGATGCTACACAAAGAGAACAAATTCTTACTCTCTTTTATGGTGGGAAAGTTTTCTCAAGTGTTACAATGGCACATTCACTATAATGTGGCAGTTTCTCATAACAACTAGATCCTGTATAGCAGTGGTTCCCAACCTGTGGGTTGCAGCCAACCAGTGGGCCGTGAAGATTTTGCAAGTGGGCCGACAAATCATTTGCAGAACAGTACAAATGTGGTGAAAAATGTGTTATATAAAAAATATGTATAGATAAATGTTTTTAAATGAAATAACGTTTAAAACCAAACAAACAAAGAAATGTCTAAAAAAATGTTGTTTTTTTCATATTATTTTTTTGTATCATTGTGATAAGCCAAAGATAGGAACTTTTATTTTGTCATCAGCCGGACCACCCGGCCACATCGTATACTTGTCTGCTCTGATTCAAAGATTACATCCTTTGCAAAAACTGGAGTATCAAAATGTATAACTGGTTAGCAATTGGAAGAATTAAAAGGAAAGAGAGTCATGAGACAGTGGACAGGTGATGCCCACCCCTGTCAAACAAAAAAGAAAAACTGAGCTTCCTCTGCTCTCAGTTCAGCCCTGAGTGTTTGCTCATTACCATTAAACTTCCTGTGTGGTCAGATCTCAACATCTTTGAGATTTTCAAATGGGTCGTGAGTCGGAAAAGGTTGAGAAAGGTTAACATACGTTGCCCTTCAGCCTCCAACACACTTTTAAACATCAGCCATGGTGGGGGTGTGAGTAGGAGGCTAATATGTTTTCGTAATGCTTGTAATTTGTTTTCTCTGTTGTATTCACCACAGGTAGTCAAGGCTGGACTCTGGAGTTTTCAACTAAAATTAGGTTTTAGCGTTTCTGTGTTAAGTGTCTGTGTTAGGTGCTTGAAAACTCCAGAGCAGTGTGGACACCAGGCGTAAACATAGCCAAAGTGACATGTTTTTAAAAAAAAGCGTATTAGTGTGGATGTATCCTAAGTAGCACTCTCAGTTAGCTAACACTATGCAGAGTGTTGCATGTGAGATGTGTGTGGAGTCAGAAGCTAGTTTCAAATGTGCTGGAGTCAGCTTTGCAGCGGTGGTTGAGAAGAAGGTGAAGAAGATGTTAAACTTTCTTTAAAAAATGGCATTCAGTTTTTACTGGATTGCTGACAACATTTACACCACTGATAGAATTCTTCACAACGTATATGAATGAATTAACAGCTCAAAACATTGTTTGAGCTTAGTTACTCTTTAAAGCTGCATTAATCAGATCTTGTGGCCACACATTTGATGCAAACAGTTGCCGGTTTGCACATCCAGTAGACACAGAACAACAACAGCATTCTTTTAGAGCTGTGTTTCCTGCCACCTGATGAATCTAAGTCCAATATTCACTCTGACTTCAGCTCTGTTTTGGTCTCCACCAGCACCTGAGAGAAATATCTGGCTCTTCAGCAGCTACATGTTTCACTGTGGTCATCAGCTTGTAGCTAACTTTGTCTGTCTGCAGTTTGGTGCAGAGCTTTGGTTGCTGAAAACAGCTGCCTGTTGTTGCTGGAAACAGGGTTGATGAGGGCGGTGAGACAGAGGCAAACAGTTAAGTTGCAGACATGCACAAAACAAGTAATGAACAGAAGTTGGAAATCTCTGTAGAGCTGAGGGGAACTGCAGAGTCAAGTGATCTTCCCACAGCTTTCACATCACACTTAGTCAGTTCCCACATTGTTCACACAAAACTTTTAATTAGTGCAGCTTTAATGCGTTATTGAAAAGACAATTGCACATCCTTGGCAAAAGCAATAAAGGGAAAAAAAACCAACTTGTTTTTACATGTTGAAATCTCATCTGTGTTATGAAAAGAGTAACGTCACCATTAAAAACTGAAAGATTCCTTGTTATAGTTAAAGAGGTTTGTTGGCATAATGAGGGATTTTGTCATTAGAGCGTAATCTGCTCGATTTAAGTTTTAATTTCCCACTTGTTTGCAGCCAGCATCCTGACATCAGCATTTCACTGAGCGAACAGGGTCAATCTATGCTTAATTTGTGAGGGTGGAGGACTGGAGGGGATTATAGATCAGCCCGTGTCCTCCTGTCTGTCAAATGTGATGTGCTAACAGATTTCTGTGACACCAGCGGTCTGTCTGCCTGGGATTAAATTTAGAAGCATGATCGTTACACTTCATCTCACTTTTGAATATTGTGTCAAAATTACTATATCACATGGTTTGATGTCCGAAGGTTCACGTGTATGCCACTTGCAGAGGAGGCACACACACACACGACTGCTCACACACACAGACTTCAGCCTCTATTTTGTCAGTGCACTGAAACACTGGAGCACTAGCCCTCAGGTCAGCTGTGAGATACACACTGTTGTGTAATTCTGACTGAGACGCACACAGAGAGACCCAGTTCTCGGTTTAAGACTTCCATATAAGGAACATTAAAGTAGACTGAGGGAAAGCGCTTCTGTCTCTTTAATGCTGAATCTACAGTCTGCGCTCAGCACTTCATGTCTTTAAAAACAGCTACTGGCTCAGCCCCGAATGTGTCTGATAGCAGAACATTTTCATCTCCCTGCAACATCCATATTACTTTAAATGTCAGGTTTCGAGGTCAGAGCATCAAAAGCAGAACATTTCTTCATCATCAGTAGTCGCACTGGACCAGAAGGCAATGCAGCTGTAAGACATTCTGTGTTTTTGAATAAAGGGCACAACACAGTTTTTCTCAACTGGAATAAATGTACTCTTAAAGGCCTGGTCACACCAGAATTTAAAAGCAGAGTTTCTGTCAAAGTGCAGCAGCTTCAGAAAGTATTCACAACCTCTAAAACTGTGGACAGGTGCAACTGTGGCAAACTTGATTTGACTCAACATATTTTATAAAGAATAAAAATATGAATTTTATATAATTCAAAGCAACTCTCTGTAGACCTTCATGGTAAAACTGTGGTGAGGTGTAGATCAGGGTAAAGGTGTGAAACCATCTCTGAATTCCTCCTGAATTCCCCAGGAGGACTGTGGCCTCATTAATGTTGAAATGGAAGAAGTTTGGAACCACCACAGAAGGTTGGTTTATATCTGTTTGCCTTATGAGTGGAGATGATGACAATTCAGAAAAAGATCTTGAAATATTGCCCTAAAGTTTTTGCACTTGACTGAAGTGGAGATGGCATTTTGATAAGAGCAAAATGCGATGAAGCACAACAGAAGCAGATTTAGTTCATATGAATAGTGAGTTAAACGTCTCAGATCAAGGTGGAGTGATAAGGAGACTGTTGCACTCCTTAAATTAATACACGGATGCCACATCATGCTGTTTACAATTGTTTCTGATTGCACCATCTTCTACAATAGTTTTAATGGAACACAACTAATTAGCTCCACCTGCTGTCCTCTAGATGAAGCAGTGCCTTAAATTAGCATGACAGCAGTGGATAGAAACATGCATTCATTTGCATTTTCTTTTGTGCCACATTTGGATAGAAACCCACCCAGAGAAAGCTATCATAGCCTGCTGGCTGTTTTTCACCATCTACTTTTATATCACCCTGCTTGAGTATAAACTGCTCCATGAAAGCACCTTGTGAACTTATCCTGTGTCTCGCGGTTAGCAACAAACGCTTATCTAGCTTGCCAACTGACAGTCAGCTGATAGCTAACTTACTGCTAACAATTGACAATTAATATGTAAGCCAGCTAGCTTAGAGTGTGACTGTCCAGTGCTAGCATGTTCCCTGTTGGCTAATGTCATAGTGGTTAGCTTGCCAGCTAGCCAACTAGCTCTGTGAGTAGATGAAGTGAGGTTGAAAGCACCTTTCATACAGAGCTAGTTCAAAGTGCTTCACATAAAATGCATTAGAACATTAAAAACACAATAAATAGCAGTTATTAGCAGCACCTGATTTCACTACTATAAGCAAATTAATTTCACTGTGCCACTATCTGATGTCACCAGGCCTCTATGTTATCGCTATTGCTCTCATTACAATTGTCTAAGAGTGGACTATTTATTTATATTGGCTAAAATCTTTAGTAATATGTTTTATAATGCAGGAGGTCAGTGAGTAAAATGGGTTTATTAAACATTTTTGGTCATATGTGAATTTTATAACAGATTTACCTTTCTAATATCATGTTCCCATGCTCAAAACGGATTTATCACTCCTATCCATCACTTTAAAAAAAGCCTGCCAATGTGTGGGCGCAAAAGCATGACAGTTACACTTTACATTTTCTTAAGGCAACATGGATAACTTCAGCTTTCTGTTGGCAGTGCTCAGAGGGAACATGTGACCTGTAAGTGACATGTTGGTCAAATGTGTCAGAATATCATTTTTGTAGCACATATTTGTATTAGATCACTACCAACATGGACTGACTAATACATGAACATTTCCATGTTTGCCTGCGGCACCACACAGTTAATTGTCACTGGCAACTCATTCACTCAATCAGTAAATCATCAGAAAGAAAAAAACATACCGGTTGTCTCACCAGTTACCTTGATGCTGTGCCTGTGGGCGGCGTCCATGACAGCAGGAACCAGGTCCTCTGTGGGCTCCCCGTGGTCGTCTGCCACCCCGGGAGGATACCAGGACAACACCAGCACCCCTACAACACCACAGCATGGAGAAGAGGGAGTAAGCATGGCCTGAGTGCAGTCAGACATGGAATTTGAATGTGATAATGGAAGTCAAAGCCCTGCTTTGTTTGATGATTGAGGCAACTTGTCTTATTCTGAATAACACAATGAAGGAGAAAACATGGATCCAACATAAATAAATCCAGTGTGTGGGTGTAGCTCTGTGTTCAAGGCACTCCTGTAAATTGAACGGTCCTCTTTTATGTTGTATTTACTCCTACACACTTTACAATAATGTTTGCCAATGAGTGAAACTACAATTTGTGTTCACATTAGATGGTCAGAATAAGGTAAGTGGGCTGTGTCTGTGTCATTACTCTTTGGTTTAATTTCTCAGGCAGACAGACATCTTTGTGATTCAATTACATTCCCCTGTTCCTTTACATAATATTTTAAATAAGAAAATATTACAGGGAAGAGCTGAACCATTCCAGTTCTGCCCTCTTTATTTATTTTTCAGTATCCCCACAGTGTCTTTTCCCAACCCTGGTCGGATTGAAAACATTGTCATAGAGTTACTTTTTATTACACTGTAAGACCAAGGTTGTTAACACCATTTGCCCCAACAACAGTTTTGTTTCCCATGGATACCCAGTATTTACTAAAATAGTTGGAGTATGAGTAATTTCTCATTTACCCTAAAATGTCCAACTGTTACTCCCTTGTTCCTTGTAGTCCTGTGTTTATCAGCTCTATCTACATTTAAATAGTAGGACCTGCTTCATACAATACAATTACACTACAAATTGCAGGCTGTATTATAAACTGTTGCCAATACGTTTAATTATGGTTTATATTTGTGATATTAATGATGGTTATTAAGTAACATGCCATTTTTCCTTGTATCATTTCCTGCACAAATGTTGGCATTAAGAATACCAAAGGTTTTGCATACTTTTACTATGTAATCACTAAAAATGAACCACCACAAATGATGAGATAAGTGATATAAAAATGAAAAATGTGTTGTAAGAATTGTTACCTGCTGCAGCCGCCTCTATCTGGGCCATGTGTGACTCCAGCACCTTTGGGTCCCTGGAGCTGTAGGGTCCCAGCTCAGGGTAAAAACTTGAAGCAATGTCTTCTGGAGGAGTGTGCCTTCCTTGAGCATGACTGGCTGCAATCTTAGGGTCCCAGTGTGGCACCAACACATGATCCCAGTGAATGTACTTGTTGTCCATGCTGGGAGAGCCGTACCACAGGTAGTAGAAGATGTGAACATCGTAGAAAATGCTGTAATCTCGGTCGGATTTGGTAAAAACCACTTTAGTGTCGCTGCTGCCCATGTGGAACTGGCCCGGCGACACCACTACATCTTTCACGTCCGGTCGCCGTCTGTCGGACCTCTCCCCGATGAAGTCCATCCCGGGGGCCATGTCCGAGAAGCCATCGCTGGGTTTCAGCGTCCTGAGCCCCATCATGGTCCCGAAAATGAAGAGCGTGAAGAGGAAAAGCGCGATGAGAGCTTTCCTGCGGAGCCGAGTCATGGTCGCTGTCCGCGGTGCTGCAGGGAGCAGCCGGTACCGAAGCCGAGGGAGCGGGGAGGCTTCGTCTCAAAGCCAGCTACAGCCCATGGGTGCAGCTATCGACTCTCAGCATGAACTGGCGCCGAGCAGGTAAAAGAAAAAAGCGTTCAGTCGCTGCTGGTGCGTAATGGAGTCTGTGAACCGCACGATAACTAAAACCACCTCATTTCACTTCCATAATCACGACCTGAGGGCATCCTCTGCAGCGCCGCAGTGAAGTCGCCTCCTCTCCGCCTCTGTAGAGCCGCGATGGTCACGTCGGCTTTTCATTTCTTCTCCTTTCGGGAGAGAAGTGAAACATCGATTTCACTCAACAGTTCCTTCATGTGTCCAGTGAAAACAGGAGCCAGTCTGGTCAGAGCCGAGCTGTGACAAACCAGCTCCGGTCTCACCTCCGTGTTCCATCCAATCGCAGGCTGGCACTGCGCATCAGCGCCGCGGCTCTTCCCGTCATCCCACCTTCACTACCGAGGACCGCATCTGTTCCTTTGACCGTGCCTGTTCCTGTGCTGTCGCTGGGACCTGCCCTGCCCGGAGAGACACCGTTTTTATTGAATGTTCACACTGGACGCAACAATGAGACATTTGTTTCGGTGGCGAGAGGAGGGAGGTGGGATTAACCCCGGCCGGAAAGAGAAGTATGGGGGGTGATTAAAGCCACAAAGAAGCAGGAGGTGGAGCTTATGCCTGTTTGTGGGAATTCAACTAGTATTATGATTACAGAGAAATATTTGTCCACAGAAAACGTGGACTGTAACAACTGACAACTGAAATGATTGAATCATATGTGTTTTAATAACATATGCTCTTTATTGACAGCAGTGCTGCTCGGAACATTCAGTGCCAGTGCAAGAAGTGGGGTGATGTACAGTACATGCAGGGCAGTGGCTCTCAACCTGTGGGCCAGGGCCACTGGTGAGCGAGGTTATTGTAAGTGGACTGACAAATCATTTGCAACACAATACAGTTTTGGTGAAAAGATATACCCTCACCGGTCACTTTATTAGGTACACCTCACTGGTACCAGGTTGGACCTCCTTTTGCCTTCAGAACTGCTTTAATTCTTCGAGGCACAGATTCAACAAGGAGCTGGAATCATTCCTCACAGATTTTGGGTTATTTGAGTGGTTATTTGAGTTACTGTTGCCTTCCCATCTGAGTTGCTGCCATGTGAATGGATGATTAGATATTAACGTTAATGAGCAGTTGAATAATAATAATAATTATATATATATATACATACATACATACATAACAGTACAGTATATTTAAATGTTTAAATGTTGAAAAAGTGTGTTGTGGTTTGATTGTTTTTTTTTCCAGTGACAAAGCCAATGATAGTTACTTTTATGTTGTCGCTGTCCAGAATGTTTGATCATTACCATCAAAATAAAAAGTGGTCTGTGGCATTATTTGGCCTCCATATTGTTATGGTGGGTCAGATGTGGGCCTTCAACATTTTTGAGAGTTTCAAGTGGGTCATATGTTGGAAAAGGTTGGGAACCACTGATGTAGGCCAATGCAGCAAACTCTCATGGTTCACATTGTGTCTCATTCTAGTGTAGACATGATCATTTCTGCAGGAATAATTCATTGTTTGGGGATACACACTTGTTGGCCTTCATTTCCAGAGTGAGATCAAAACAATATAGTGTGGATGTGGTTAACCTTAGCATAGCACTGTTAGGCATAAACAGCCAGCATGCTTCCGTCTACGATTTGTGATTTTAGGGGGAGTTTTATGCTGGAACATAATGAGCAACAGGTTACTTTGTTATTTTTTTCACTTGTTTCCTGTCTATATGCTAATCTAAGCAACTATGTCTCAAATCCAGCCCCAAACTCAACACAGACATAAGATTGATATTGATCTTCCCATCTCATTCTTATACAGAAAGAAAATAAGCATATTTCTTAAAATATGAAGTCATTTTCTTTACTAAACTAAACCAGGGACATATACAATGTTAATATCTTGTGTGACACGTTGAAGAGCATCATACTTCTTTAAAGGGTTTGTAACCAAATCTGTGACTATTGTTCATGCAGCTTTTTTTGAAGATCCCTTTTTCTCCTTTACCTTGGCACTAATGACCTCTCATACCTGCTTCTTTTTTTCTTTTTTTTGAAAATGTAACGCTGATATACAGGAGAGGATTATGGCCACATGACAAAAACATTGAGAATTCTGACTCTTTTTCTTTGTTTATTTGTTTTCCAGATAAATTGTTCACATGGCCCTACTCCTCTTCCAGATGCTATGGTGTATAAAAAACTACAAAAATGTCTGCTATACTGAAGGACCTCTAAGCCATTGTGTTCCTCTAGGTTATGTTTCATTAACTCTGATAAGTGTCATTAATTATGGAGGAGAGGCTTGCAACAACATGTCACAGATTATGGACCTTACTGTCATACAATAAGGAATTAGAGTTTGATATCTGTGTTACTGCAGCAAACTTTCCTTTATTCTGACATTGAGGAACGTTTTTCGACAATCATGCCTTTCTTTGATGCCTTTATTTTCTCTGTGCTATAAATCTATTATTGTAGGAAGTAATTGATTAGAGGATGATACAGATTCCAGTAATCATTCAATTTAACCTTATCTTTATTTAACCATGTAGATAAATGAGGAACAATCAGGGTCTCATGTGACTACAAAATGGGACATAATAATAAGGAGAGGCTCCTGAGCCAAAGCCCAAAAGCTTGGATTAACATAACATTAACATTAACACAATAAAAAAAAAAAGAAAATAGCATTAACGTTATCTGAAAGTGCTGCTATGTAGTCATCAAACTAGATTATTCCGTTTACTACTGTATGTGTAATTGTATATGATGCATACATCTATATTTGGAGTATGTACAAAGCAGTCTATTGTTACTGCAGTCCTGGATGGTCTCAGAGAAAGTGTGATTGAGGTGACACCTAGTGGGAGTGAGAAAATAAAGCATTTATTATCTGCATGCCTGTGGATGCAGCTGTTATATTGAATGCAATGCTGGTCATTACCCTCCAAAAGTTACTGAGAGCTTATTATTATCCCTGTATAGACGGCATATCCGTATGTCACCTGAAGATGGCATCTGTGTATCTGGAATACAGTAAATTACACAGGAAACTGAAGGTACAGTTGACACTGTAGTCCCATTTTATTTTGGATGTTTTTGTGTAAATATCGCTCGGCAAATTGATCATTTTAAATTTCAATTTCATGAAAAACCAAGGGTAATATTTTGTGAGCAACTTTTTTTTTTTTTTCAAACTTTGTTTATTGGGTTTTGCATTTCCATACAATTGTATCAGGACATTTATAAAGAATTAAATATTATTTTTTCTTCGTAGAAAAAAGACAGGAAAAGGAAGTGATCATTGAGGTAGTGCTGCATACCCGAGCAACTTACAAAAAACCAGAACAGCCACAATGAAAAAAAAAATAAAAATAAATAAATGATAACTAAATGGACTAGGACAAAGACAAAATTGAGAAAGGAAAAAAAACAACAAACAACAACAACAACAAAACAAACAAACAAAAAAAACAAACAAAACAAAACCAAACAACAGACACATCAGTCAGCTAATAATAAACTGAGAGAGAGACAACAGACATCAAAAGTCAGAGCAGCCGCATATGACCCACATCATAACCAAAACAATATTTCTACCTCTCTAAGCTGCCTTACATCAGTCAGGGGTGAGTGGGAGATTTGTCTTCTTAATGAATCGAAACCCCAGACAGTGCACTCAAAGGATTTGGTTCTATTTTTCCCCCAATTACCTCTGACAGGGTGTTAAAAATCTCTATCCAATACTTATATAGGGATCAGCAGTGCCAGAGCGTGTGCATTAGGTTTGCCGGAGACTGCCGACACCTGTCGCAAGTTGGAGATACGGCATCATAAATCTTAGCCAATCGAGCCTCGGTATAATAGGTACGGTGTACAACTTTACACTGAATAAGACTGTGTCTTGCACAAATAGAAGATTTTTGTTCATGTTTCAAAATCTCTGTCCACACTTCCTCTGACGTTGCCGCTCCTAGGTCCTCCTCCGAAAGTGACTTTATAGAGTTTAGTAAAAGATTAATTTGGTTATAAATTTATGAGATTGAGCCTTTAAGAGGTGGGATTGGTGTCAGGAACCCATCCAAAGCTGAGTCAGAGGGTAAATTGGGAAACCTGGGAAATGTGTCACGAACAAAACTACGGACTTGTAAATATCTAGAGAAGTGATGCTTAGGGAGTGAAAATTTATCTGAAAGTTGTTGAAAAGAAGCAAAGATATTATCAATGTACAGGTCCTTAAAATTATTAATACCAAAATGTTTCCACCTTGAGAAAGCACTGTCTACGCGGAAAGGAGGAAAAACATGGCTAGCCGCCGGTGGTGCGTAAATAGAGAATGACTGTAGGCCAAAATAGCACTTAAACTGAACCCAGATCTTGAGTGAGGTCTTGACAATCACATTCTTGGTGTAAGGAAAAGTGGAGGAGTGGATAGGGGAGTGCACTAAAGCTTTCAGGGACACTGGATTTGCAGAGTTTGCCTCCATAACCAGCCATGCCGGGGGAGGTTCAAAGGCCTCGCATTGAAGCCAATACTTAAGAATTTCGTGAATAACTTTTAAGTAGTTTTTACTATTCACATAGCAGCACAAGCAGGCTGTATGTCACAGGGGTCTCCTACCTTTTTTACTCTGAGAGCTGCTTTGACAAAATAAAAGGGTCTACCAGATCCTTGTCCTGACTCAGACTGATCTGCAAAAACAAATGAGATGAATAAGATGATTTAACAAGTCATCAAAAACCAATATCTAAAAACTCACATTTTGGACCAAAAACATCTGAAACTCACATCAGTATCAATTTTTGTGTTAAAAATCTGAGTCATGATTTAGTCAAAGTTGAACACACAGATATGATCACACCGCTGCAAATAAACCTCCATAAACCTGCTGAGAAATCAGAGAAAAAAGAAGCTCCTGAGTAAGTAATCCAGTCCAGCCAATGGTACATAACAGACAGGAACTTCTAATAGCTCATTTGGTACACTTAGTTTTGCAAAATGTAAAAAACAAAAAAACAACAACAAAAAAAAAAGGTGGGGGCTCAAGTTGAAGCTTACTGCTGAAGTCGCTTCATCCATGGCAACATGTTTCCTGTTCGTCGGAGGAGGAGTTGACGTTATATCTGTCCTGTCACCCAGAAGAGCTGCTATCACTGCATGTTGCCTACGACGTGTCTGATCCTTGACAGAGTAGCTCATCTGAATGACAACTGACAGATAATTATTTGACCTTGGAGAGGGGTGGCTCTGTCTGAGTATTATTGTAGTTGCATTTGCAGTAGATTTACTGAGTGAAGACGTGTTAGATAAAGTTTGTACTATGCATCCATGTACAGTATGTACAGACTATATTCTCGGAACCTTTGGGTGAGCTACTGGTAGCTCGCCAGCCGCCTGTTTGACACCACTGATATCAACCAAGTCACAGTTTTAGGGTGTGAAGGTGGTTACAGTCCAGCTTCTTCTTTTGATATCTTGACAAATTAAAGGATGAGTCATCATTCAACAGCTCAATGCTCGATATATCAAGTCCCATAACATATGATAATATTTATTTATACTGTATGTATATTTTATATATTTTATTTATTTATACTGTAATAGTACTAATACTAGCTGCGTGATTAAGGAAATATTGCTCCATAGTTTTCCAATTTATAGTCAGTCTGTGCTTTGATAAATCTACGTTTCATACGGGTGCTTTAAAGTGCCAATGTGCAGGTTCTGTTGCATGTTTTTGAGATGAGATGAGCTCACTGATCCCACTGAACTCTTCAAACTTTCAGCCTTTGGGGTGTGATGACAGTGTGTGGCTGAGAGTGAGGTTATTCCATAAGATTACACAGTTAATCTGCCACCGAACAATAATTAACTTCATGCTAAAGCTTGTATGGGAAGATGTTTGCTGCGTAAGAGGAGCTGTTCCTGGTGCTGAAACAGTTTTCTGCTGCATACACTGCTCCACCTTTTGTGGGACAGAGGCCATCAATGACCTTATACTGTACATGAATAGAACATTGTTTGTCGTTTGCCAAATCTTCACAACAATTTCCATACACCTCTAATCAATTGTATATGTGCCAATTAGACAGAAAAACCCTTTCAATCACATTATGAATGGCCCTTTAATCATGCCGTATACTGTACATTTCAAACTTCTTTTTTTCTTTTTCTTATTATTTGGTGAAGCAAGACAAACACAAAGAAAGTAACATAACACAACGTAACGTAAAGTAACGTAAAGTAACGTAAAGTAACACAACATGAAACAATATGAAATATAATTTTTTTCCCATCCCAATTGGGTTAAGGTATTAATGTTTTCTTTTTTTTGTTTTGTTTTGTTTTGTTTTTATTTGATTCTATCATTCAAGTTTCCAATAAGCACTTTTTCTTTCTTTCTTTTTTTTTTTTTTACATTGGCACCTTGACCCGGTGGTAGACAGTAATTCATGTTCCTGCAGATTGGACTTTTGTTCATACACACTGTAGCTTTAAAAATCTATGATGTCCATCAAATTGACATCCAGTTAAAATGAATATGGTTTCTGCTTCACTTAATAATAAAATCAGCCAAAGTGTCGCCAGCAAAAAAAATCTTGTGATATTTCTTTAAAGGCTTCAGCCTGTCATTGTTTGCCCTGAGGTGGCCCACAGCAGGCACTCCTACCTTGAAGCTTGTTGTGGG
Organism: Trachinotus anak; assembly: GCF_046630095.1. Classification (NCBI taxonomy): domain Eukaryota; kingdom Metazoa; phylum Chordata; class Actinopteri; order Carangiformes; family Carangidae; genus Trachinotus; species Trachinotus anak. The sequence goes on from NW_027273867.1 coordinate 3,689,776, forward strand.
AGGGATATCTGTCACAACATGGCAGCATGTTATGGATTTGTTATTGATCAGGTTTATTGATTGATGTCCCTCTGGAGGAGAGGTGAAAGGTGAGCTGACAGGCTTCCCATGTGACCACTGCTTATTTCCCCCCTAAGTAACACACAAGGGCCCAGGCATTCCCAGAGTGTGTTTTAAATCATACATCATTACACACACACACACAACATAAATACTGTAAGGTGTTAATGGACATTTAATATGAAGAATTCTGGTTTTAAGAACTCTCTCTTTATGAGAGACATCTTTTCAGTCACTGTGAAATTACAGCCTGTGTGTGTGTGTGTGTGTGTGTGCATATGCGTGTGTGTGTGTGTGTGTGTGTGTGTGTGTGTTTATTCAGTGATGCCTGATGAACAAACGCGTGTCAGGGCTTTGTTCCCACAAGCTTCTCTGAGTGACTAGGGTCACCTCAGGGTGGCCTCTCTATTTCCATGGTGACTTTAAGAAGGACTGCTGATGCATGAATGGAGGAAGTCATTTGGTTTTAATCAGGCAACACCTCACACACACACACACACACACACACACACACACACACAAACTGTGTAGAGATATCAAACTACAGTTGTTCACAGGATGTCAGAAAAACTGTCGGCCTCGGCTGTAGGTGCCTGTAGTTATGTGTCTGTTTTATTACAGGAAGTTCCATGACTCAGCTTTGATGATGGTGTTTGTTTCTCTATACAACAGCTTGAAAGCGTCTAATAACCAATTAATGAGCAGACTGAATGAAGTGGCTTTTTACAAATTATAGCAGGTGAATGGAATTTTATGGATAACATTCATAACTGGTATTTTCTTTAAGATGACAGCTTGGAGACCTTAATAATTTATTACATTTACAGTAATAAGTTCAAAGATATCAGACAGAAATTTACAATAGCAGAAGCAATCACTATAAAATCCCTTAATTACCCTCAATTAATCCATAATACCTTTGAGATCATACCAAACACCTTAATTTAAATCAAGGTGTATAGCATGGTAGCCATAGATCCCTTCATTTGTCCATTAATTTAAAAAGGCAAAAATTTAATCCTCATAAAAAAACATCTTAATTTCAAAAAGTCCCAATTTATAAATTAAGCAGATTTCGAGGGGTACATGAGTATTATGCGCATTCATTTGAAATAAAGTCTTTTCATGATGCTTCCATGCCAATGCCAATCCCCGTGTTGTTGGGGTTGACAAAAAATACACTGCTAACACTAAAAAAACACATTAAACATGATGACATTTTAAGGGATTATTCAGGAGTAAATTGATAAATACATATAACCTATGAATGTGTTTTAATTGGGGAATCATTTACTAAATAACATGAAAGATGAAGGAAACTATTACCAGTTTCATATTTACGACTTGATGTACATATGAAAGGACCTTAATATTTATTTTGACGTGTAAATTCAGGGGTCCACTGAAGATTTGAGGTTGATTAATGGTTAAGGGGTTTTTAGAATGAAATTAAAGCCATTTTAAGGTATAAACTAAGGGATGTCTTTTATTACTATTGTTTTATTTATTTTTACTCCTTAAAGTGTCCTTAAAACATGCAGATCATCAATTAAAAACATACATTAATAGTATGATCCATAAATTCATAATTAATAATCAACTTAAAATTCCATCAAAATACCTTATTATTATTATTATTACCTTATATTGATTATTGATGAGCAAATAATGTAATTTTAAAGTATAAAATTAAGGGTTTGAGTTGTGATGTTATGTTCAAAGATGTTTCCACCACTGGACAGCACTAATATGAGGCTACTACTAATAATATTTGCAATTTCTATATAACTTTTAAAACCAAAATTTGACCTATCAGGTCAAATTCTTGTTGCTTTGAATACCTCAGTATTGACAATGACAGTATTTATTCTTACTTTATAGATCTGAATGGTAAAATTATCTGATGGTTGATGCTATTTTACCTGTCAAAACCAACAAGTCCTCCAAATTAAGTACCCAGTTAAAATTATGAGAATGTAGATTTCACAGAAACCATTAAAGCAAATGAATGAATTGAAACCATTATCAAATTTCAAAATAAATTGACCCATGGTTAGTTCGGAGTCACTAAGAGCTGATCTCACAGATGCAAACAGATTAGATTCAGGGAAATAATGAAATGGAAATCCTTTAATTTCAGCTGTGAGTGACTGTTTGTGTGTGTGTGTGTGTGTGTGTGTGTGTGTGGTGGAGGTAGGTAGTGGGCGGGGTGATATCCCTCTGGGCCCTAGGGTGCAAAGTCCTGATTGGTCAGTTTGTCAATTGGACGTGTGATTTATCTGTGATTGGAAATCACGTGGACTTGACTGCGCGCGTGTGCGATGACATTTAGTGCACGTGTGTGTGTGTGTGTGTGTGTGTGTGTGTGGTTGGGATTACTAGAGGCAGGAGGGTCAGGGGGCTCCTGCATATTGTGCAAGAGGAGGAGAAGGAGAAGAAGAAGAAGAGCAGAGAGCAGGAAAATACATTTTCTGCTGGAGGATCTTTCTCACGCACACACGCACACGCACACACACTCGCTCAGCACCACAGAGAGGACGTGCACGGATGTCCAGCATGCAGTTGACTCACTCTTTCATCTGATCTTTTGTGGGCCGGAGCCGTGTCTGCACCGGGCTGTGGAAACCCCTCACCATGGCAGAAGGTACGAGGAGATGCTCTCAGAGGAAGCGGCTGATTCAATAGAGAGAGAGAGAAAAGGAGGGTTGGCTTTTCTTCCTCTTGCATTGTCTCCTTCTTCCCTTTCTGAGGGGCTGGTGGGTGGTTGTCCATTCAGAAAAGAATCTGTGCACAGGGTCAGGGGGAAGGAATGTTTTTGTTGGTGTGACTGTGGTATGGAGGTGTAGAGGAGGACAGCAGCAGCAGAGAGCGGCGGGATGGGCTCTGCTTCCAATCACACTGTCACAGGTAGAAACAACCGGTTTACTGTGAAATCAAACCTCAAATGTTTTTGGAAAATAGACTCTCTGGGATGATCATCGTGGAGTTTTGGAATGAAAACAGATGAAATAATTATTTTTGCATCGCTTCCATAGAGGTTTTAATATTGACTGAGGGAAGACAGATTTTATTTTGAAGGCCTGCTGAAGAAGTGTTGCGTTTCAAGCCGCACACTTAAAAACACATTTTCAATTTCTAAATTTGATCTGTCATTAATTATATATCAACGAATCTATTAATCTAATCTTTTTAAAACTTTATTGTCATGAATCTACTTCCTTCAGTGCTGGGTTTGAATCCGGGGCAACTGGACTGGGTTGTATGCAGCCTACTGGAAGAAGCCTCTTGGACTAAAGGTAAAACTTCTTCAACAACCAAGTCCAGCTGCCCTCGATTCAGCTTTTCTTGGATCCTCTCATACAGGATGGTGGCTTACAGCAGTAGAAAAGTAAGAAAAGAAACAAGAAAAGTAAAATAATGGCGGAGATATCGAATGAAAATAATAAGTATTTTTTAGTAAGAAGTGAGAAAGCAAAAAATACTTGTTCCAGCTTCTGTGAATATTTGCTGTTGTCTTAGTTTTCTGTGATGTAGGACTGAACTTTTTTTTGGCTTGTGGACCTTTATTCCGACAAAACAAAATATTTAAGTTAAAGTAATTTGATTAAGTGATCATTTGTAGATTAATACATCTAGCGAATGAATCTGTATCTGATCATATTTTGTGAGACTTTAACAGTATTCCGCCACAGGGCTGCTGTGCTGTTGTGCTTTTACGCAGCAAGTCGGACGCATCCTGCGGGAGGGCCCCGGGCCCTTCACAGCGTCCTGGGTCTCACTTTGCCGCCGCTGTTTCGACAGAATATCGTGTCTCCTGTGCAGGGGGGTGCGCGCAGAGCGGGGAGGAGGACGCGGGTCTCTCTCGGGGCAGCGGAGTCTGCAAGTGGTTCAACGTGCGGATGGGCTTCGGCTTCCTGTCCATGAGCCGCGGGGACGGAGCGACTCCGCAGCGGCCGCTCGACGTGTTCGTGCACCAGGTGAGGCTCCGCTGCTGCTCGTTGTTTCCCCGCTGCAGGCTCCTGCAGGCGTCACACTCCTCTCTGGTGTGCGGCGTTTAGTTTGTGTTTGGGGGGAAACCCGCAGGAAATAACGCTACTGTCCTGCTGCACCGTCCAGGAAACTGCGTGGGGCTACAAGTGTTGAACTGTGATGGATGGACTCTCAAACATCCTGAAAGTTGAAAGGCCTTAAATGTCACACTTCAAATCCAGTGTTGTTTAGTTCAGATGTTAAACAGAAAGTCTGTCACTGTAACAGCAGGTTATTGGAAATGATTATTGATAATGATTAAGTGTTACAGTTGGTCAGCTTAATGATGAATCCAGATGTTTGCTGATGTGACTACAGCTGCATTACACATTTAAAATGCTCTCAGGATTTCATTGGAGGAGTTAAGTTGCACAATCCATCCATATTACATCATTTTCCCCTGATGGCTTCTTTAAATAATCGCTACACAAATTAACATATTGGCCACACAAACACAACTTCATTATATCTTCATTTCACTGAGCTGCAGGCTTCTGGTATTTGTTTTGCGCAGTAATGTTTGGCTCCACAGGATCCATGTCTGTATGTTCATCAGGCAGGAACATGGCTTTACACAGCTGCTTTAACCCATACAGCTACAAAACTGACAAAATGTTACACACACCGTCTTCCTGTAAACCAGGAGTTTCACGCATATCACTCTGATGCTGTGGTTACACAGTCCTGTGTGTTTCAGGAGAATTTGTTGTGTTTCAACACAATCATATGTGAGTTCATGAGATGGGTAGAAAGCTTGGCTGTTAAACCGATGCAGCAGACACATAAAAAAAAAAAAAAATTTGAAATGTTTTTGAAAAAAAAAACAGAACAACTTCTAGAGCTTTGTGTGTATCTCATGTTAGTCCATTCACTGGTGGAGTAAAAAAGTGTGAAACTTCAGGTGAGAGTGACATTTTACTTGTGTTCTTATTTTTTGTGTGATGTGTTGTTGTTTTTTTGCACGCTGAACAAATACAGGTAGATATTATGTCTGTTTGCAGTGTAAAAGAAAAACATGAATTCTTCAAGCATGAAAAGAAAAATTTGCTTCAAAATTCAAATGGTCACAAATACAACATGTGAAAAAACCCTGTTTGTCCATAAGCCTTATGTGATCTGTTTCTGAAAGGCTATTTAGTTATTTACTGACTTTTGCTTTGCAATTGGTCTTTTACCATCACAGCTTTCCAGTTTTAGCTTAGATCAGACTTAGATTTTATCATTCGGCTGCTTTATGTTGAGCTTCTCTGAGTCTTAGACATGAGTGGGTGAAAAATCTCTCTGTGTAAAGAAAGGTGTAAACCTTCTATGGCAGATGTATGTAAGACAGTTGATATAAAAAATTGGTGTAAAATTAGCTGTAGATTAACACATCTTTAACTCAACCATGTCAGAGCCAGTACTGCCGCCCCCCCAGCTCACTTCACCTCAGACTGGTATTTGCTGTGGAACTTAAAAGGTGTAGAGGTGGGGGTTAGGGCTCAAACATTTCTTTTTAAAAGGGGTTAGAGGCTAAAGCAGAGATAACAAGGCTCATTCCTCTCCCCATCCAGTCCTGCTTCCTGTTATAAAGTCATTAAAGCATCAGGGAGCCCACCCAGCGCTGAGTTTCGGTCCCACCTCCCATGTGGAGCCTTACGGCAAAGACCTCTTCTCAGGTTTCCGTGTTGCTGTAAATCATCTGATGAAAGAGAGAGGATAAGGGCTGTTTACATGGCTGTTCTAGGCTTTAGTGAGGTGTGAGTTCAGTATGCAGAGTTTGAGGAAATGAGAGACTGCAGAGTGTTGTTAATGACCAAGTAAATATGGTAAGAAATTGATCTGGGGATTAATTTGGACAAATAACAGGACATCAGGCAGACTGGTAGTTTGTGGTCAGTTTTCAGTGTCTTCTGCATGGTCAGTCAGTCAGGCTCCAGAAGATCTTCCCTCAAAGCTGCTAAACACAACTTTTACTGAAGACCAAGGAAAATTCCAAAGCCAAGGGAGGAGGTGGGGTTAACCCCACTGCTGTGGATGACACCATGAATGAATGTACTGACAATATCACAGTTACAGTGATGGGTGTCAACAGATGGTAACAGGATGGTAACAGGATGGTTGATAGGCAAATGGTTCATTTAGATGCAATAAGACACGTTACCTGTAGCACATTACTGCCTGTGAGCAGGTCTTAGCCCTAAAACAGGAGTGGCACTCCCTTATTTTTATTTCTCCAAAATACAACCATATATAAACAGTATGAAAATGGACATATATTCCATGACCATTCTGATTATGCAGCAGGTCTAGGTTCTATATTAATACTGTGAAAGTATCAAAGCCTCAGTCCACAGAGAAATGCACACAGCCTGTATTCAGAAACTGAGCCTTAAAACCAGCCGTCAGGACTTCTGGAACTTTGTGATGTCATAACAAAGCAGTCACCGCCCTCAGCCATGCACCACACCCCGCCCACCTGGACCCACCATCCAATCTTGCAGGATTTGGTTTATCTGAGTGTTTACCTGAAATCTGCCATATTAAACTCAGAAACATGCATAGCAATACCTTTAAAGTTAACTCAGAACACAGTCAGCCAATCAGAAGAGAGACTCTGAGCCTCTCTTCTGATTGGCTGACTGTTTTCATACTCACTGACATGTTGTTGCTAGAGCTCCAGAAAGAAGCCTGAGAGAGGAGATGTAAAACGGCACTGAGATGGTTTTTGGTTCTTAAAACCACAAATATGTCTTGTTATGGATATCAACACTTCAAAAAAACAAAAAAAAAACGGTGTAAATTAGTGTAAATTATGGGACCTTTGAGATGCTTAAAAATGCTGGTCTAACAACTGAATTTCTTATGTGCTGCACGGTTTACAAGCAGGTATTCAGAGGAAAAAATACTCAATTAAAGTGAAAATGTCTGATAATTATTTTCATGTATATAGTGGAGGCAGACTTTCACTGTTGACATGATGGTCAGCAACTCTACGGTGTTTCCTAAAGCTCGGTCAGCAGCAGCTTTAGTGTGTATAAAACAGTTTAAGGCTTGCAGGTGATTGGCTTGTGGCTTTTATTAGTATAGCGCCACATTATAATGTGCATTATCTCAAGACACTTTACAGAGTAAGTCAAGACCTTACTTTATGATGGTAGTAGGCCTGTGTGTAGTCAAAAGATAATTTCTTCAGTTCATTGTGTTATGTTTTTAATTTGACAGGTGACACCAGTATCAGTACAGAAACACCAGATGAAGGTGTCAAAATCAGAAATAATCTAAAAGCAAGCATGAAACTGCCTCATTTTTATACATTTCCCAAAAAATACATTTTTTGGGAAATGTAATTGCTCTGATTACGTTTCCTAGAAAATGTATTTGTTGTTGCAGTTTTGCTGTATAGAAACATGATTTCTAGGAGACAGGGTTACCAGGGATACACTCCTTTTCCTCTCTGTCATTTCCCAGCATCCTCCAAAGCAGTGGTCAAGCCTGAGACTTGACCAGATAGACTCACTGATTGATAGCTTCTGTGGCTGCGTCTTGGTAGTGGTGGTGCTGAGGTAGCGAGGGTGTGGGGGTGCGGGGCACAAGAGGAGCAGGGGTGTACAGGAGCATTAATGTTTTAACATGGCTGTCAACAGGATTGGATTTTTATGAGGGAGCTGAGGATTCCCTGACATGTTTCTTTCATCTTTTGCGCTTAAATAACTGAATTTCTGTTGTCAGAAACTCTTATCCAGAGCAGTGGACTTGCTAACAAACAGAAGCTGTGCCCACTCTGTTAAATGTAAGTGATGGACTGTCTTTTACTACAGAAAACCCAAGCCTGGTCATATACAGTTTTCAGCCTTCCTGGGTCCATAGATCATGGGCATTGAAGTCACTCTCTCTCTCTGGCTTCTTACTGGCTCTGCACACTTACATTGGCTAAAAATAATTCACTGATGAGGACTTTGTATCTTGTGTAAACCACGTCTCAGGCATTTGTTGGGATGGTGTAATTCAGGACAATGGCCAATTAAATGTCCTCTGTCACTAGGGTTAATGTTTGCTCTTCAAACGGGACAAACATAGCAGCTGCTATCAAAATTATATCCTCAAATACCCCACAAATTTGAGGTAAAATAAATGAATCAGTGAGTTGTCAGGTGAATGCAAACCACAAGCGAGGTGCTGTGTATCTATTTTCCACATTGTTTTCCATTCTTTAAGGTTTGACTGGCGTGTATTTAGTTGTGCCTCCTTGTTGCTCTTCTTCTGCAGTGCTTTTTCATTGTTTCAGCTGAATGGAGAATTAGTGCCACCAGCTGTTTATCTCAAAGCCTTCAAATATTCACCTAACAGCAGTGGATGGAAACACACATGAATTCACATTTTCCTTTTTGAATGCTCTAGAAACTTTGTTAAAATTGCACTAAATATGGATGGAAACCTGAACAGTGAAACGAGAAGGACAAAACATGACCAGACACTAAGCTGATTTTGTCGTATCACAGACGTTGCGGCTAAACTGTCTTTTTCTAGGTTAGATGTTGAACTTGACTTGAAAAAGATACAATGTGGTCAAATGTTATGTTATGTGTTCTTTTTTTTTAATTTGATCTCTGACATCTCGTATAACTTGGTGTTTAGTGCTGAAGTTCAAAGTTTATTAGTGACCTGAGTACATTTAGTAGCAATTCTGGAGCTCTGGAGCATATCATGACCTTCATCAGCAGCCCTTTGAGAGCTCAGGAAAAAATGACATTTGAGCATCTCCACTTTCATAACAACAACTGGGTGAACTCAATCTAAATTAGAAGAGTGCACCATACAGTCTGTCTCTGACATCATGAACCAGTCTGTGTTAACTGCTAACACACAGTAACTGTCACTCTTTTCAATGAACAGAGTAAACTGCACATGGAGGGCTTCCGCAGCCTCAGAGAGGGCGAGGCCGTGGAGTTCTCCTTTAAGAAATCCTCTAAAGGACTGGAGTCTGTCAGGGTAACTGGGCCCAATGGAGCACCATGTCTGGGTAGTGAGAGGAGACCAAAGAGTGCCCAGAAACGACGCTCCAAGGGGGACAGGTAAGTCCACTGTGAGGACATCCACATGCTAGTTTAGGACTTCAAGGAGTGGTTCAACATTTTGGGGAAGACACCACCCTCATGTCTGTCCGTTAAGTACAAAGCTGGAATCCGGTCATGGTTAGCTTAGCATGGAGATTGAAACAACAAATCTAAAGTTAACTGATTAATACAACCAGTCCTCCACCCTGAGCAACCACACAGGTCGATTTCTCAACCCTCTGAAACGAGTCCTAGGAGTGTCTCCTGGAAAAGTGTCCCCACTACTTGGTTAGATTTAGTAAAGGATGGTGATTTGGGTTAAAATAAGTACTTCCTCAACATCAGAAGATCTTTGTTGTCATGGTTACAATAAGCTGGGCATGCAACGTTAAAATGGAGGAGAAGTTAATTGTAGTGATGTTGCATCACTCTGTTCTCTGTGAGAGTTACATACCAGCTGCTTGGTATCTGGTTACGGAGATTATTTCCCGTGCACTTCCCTTTGGCGTTGCATAGACAGCTAGCATGACATGTTATTGCACAAAATAGCACGTCGCTAACCAGCTACGTTGTGTGACTGCTGGTGATCATCAGACCAGGACCCTGTCAATGCAGTACATACAAGTGAGTGCCCTGTTAGGAGCAGCTGCTGGAATTTTTTCTCAGTGTATATATACATAGCACTTCTATTGTGCAGGTTGCCAGAACAGTTAGTGAGGCTGTGTCCTAAATTCAAAAATACATCTGCCGCCACATCTGATGTGTATTAATCACTTGTGGTTAAACAAAAAAAAAAAGAGTAATGGAAACACTTGAAAACTCAAATGTCGCAAAAAAGAAAAAAAAAAGAAAAAAAGGATACGCTTACATCAGGTCGTTTTTCAGACTATCCAACAAAGCAATATGTTGCAAAAGTAAAATGTAAACACTTTTTCTCTGTTTAAGTCACATGCGACAGACAAACAGAAGATATTTTGTTGACTAAGTGTTGGCTTCTTCGTGGAGCAGCAGGCTGAGCTGGATCAATAGGTTGTTTGATGTCTTCAGGCTTCTCCAACCCCCAGTGCTCCATTTTCTGGCTTTTGTGCAGTGTAGCTTCATCTGTTTCTCACTTTATTACAAAACAAAAATCAAAAGCAATCTGTAAATGCAGTCAGCTAGAAGAAACTTAAGTTTATTTGTCATGATTCTATTTGTCTTTTAAGTTTTTCAAGATCCAGTGAGGCTATTAATTTGATAGCATCGTTTAGATTTGACCATCATCATCATCATCATCATCATCATCATCATGGATGGCAGTGATAAAATTAATCCCACCTTCCTGGTCTGGATTTGATCACATTCAGATGTTCAGACTTTCTTCTTCTCACCGGTTCCCAAACACAAATGTTGCAGTCAAGAGAATAAAAGAGTTTGATTTGTAGGTTGAAGGCCTTTAAGATCTGACAAACTTATGATTGTGACAGCATTTTATTAAATTCAGCTTCATAAATCATGGGGGGCAATGATAAAAATAATCCCACAGCTTCCTGTGCTGAAATAGCCACTGTAGGTTTGATTGCATTCACATGTTCCCTCTTTTTCTCTCAAACATAAATGTTGTATTCAGAAGACGAAAGGATCCTATCCGTTTAATTGATAACAGATGTAGGTGCCTGAGAGAGGTCAGAGGTCGCCACTGCCATAGCAACAATGGGATGTGATGTGCAAATGAGGTGGAGGGAAGGGTGGGAGGAAGGGCAGCGAGTGAGTGAGCAGGGGTCATGGTTCAAAGGTCACAGGAGTACTGAACAAAGGAGCTCCTTCTGCCACCCTCGTGGCCAAGCTGATCAATACTGAGCGCTGATGGGGGGCTGGGAGGACGAGAGGAAGGAAGTGGTGGTTAGCTGTGAGATGATCCAGGACTCGGTCTGGGTTTCATCTCTCTGTATCTCACAGCAGGCATCCTGCTGCTTTAAAGAGTAAAGAGGACGATATTCTAGATTATTTTTTTTTAATAAAAAGAAAAAAGTATGTCCTGACGTATCACATTATATTATTGTGCCATAGAGCTCCACTGTTTTCCAGCAACTGTAAAAAAAACACATCGTAGAGCCACACTGTTGTCGGCTGACATGTTCCTTCATCAGCATGAACACACACACTAGTTTATTTTGACTCCCACATGACTCGCCTGTAAAAACTGAGCCCATAGATCGTTTGTGCAGCAGGTCGTTACGACCCATAGTTACATTTTGTTGCTAGGCGACATCTAGTGGTCATAGTAATGATGACAGGAGCAAAGGAAAAGTGCGATGACGTAGTTTTTAGAGCGACAAAGTCCACGTCAGGAGGAGGTGGATGGAATATGAGACAGGAGAGTGGTGTTCGATTCCCATGTCAGAGTAGCAGTTGATGTTGTTTCTATTATCCATGACTGTTTGACAAAGGGAACCATGTTGTTATTATTGTAACCATACCATACCAACCTAACCAAACCGTGACTATCATTTTGGTAACGGTGGCGAAGGTAGGTACAGCGCTCCCTCTACATTCTGTGTGTTTATAATTGTAACCATGACAACTAAGGCCTGGTGCACCTGCTATTTAATGAAGCACTTCTATGTGTCCTATCAGAGGGCTGAGAGACTGGTTGTCCCATATTCACTGTCCTGCTGTGTAGCAGGGGCTTTTGCACATGCAATATTTCCAAAAACTACAGTGCCCAGCTTTTTCAGGAAATTGCAGAGTCTTGTTTAGAAATCAAACCACATATTTGTGAGGTGTTTTTTAAGATGATGTCTTCAGTAGGACTAACATCCTTTCTTCGGATTTGTTGTTTTCCCAAACAGTTTTTTCAGTCTAGCTACATACACACTGCTACGTTTTCGTTTTAAAGCAGCATTTTAAAATGAAGACAACCTCCATCCAGACGAGTGTTTTAGCTCCGTGTCAGAAATGATCTGCGTCCATACTAACACACCTGAAAACACATATATGTGACCACTCACACACACTGGGCATGTGCAAGCTGGTGTAAACCAGGAGCCAGTTGTCTCTCAGGTGTGCTCAGCTGATTCGTTGCAGAAAGTGCTACAAACAAATTTACATCACTTCTGTCCACACACAGACCAAAGTTTGCTTAAGTGTGTCAGATTAAATTATATTATTTATTATTTATTATTATTATTATTATTCCCATTTATTTCTGCACAGTATTCAAGAAATATGAAGAAAAATATGAATCCTGCTTGAGATAAGATTCATCACAGTAAGCATCAGAACTTGACTGATATGTTTATCTTTTATGTACTGAGCACATGTTACAGTAATGGCATCACTTATTTTTTTTTTAATAACTCAACCAAATCTTTATCATTTCTGTTCCAGTCTCTTGATATTTGTCTGACAGCATGTATGCCAGAACAAATATACTGCATATATCAGCCATGCACAGGTACGGATCAGGCTCTAGACTCTGTTGTAAGTCAGTGTAACAGTGACGTAATGATGGCCAAATCTATTTTTAAAAATGAATTTATTTGCATGATGCATGTCATACTATCAAAGTGTAGTTGTAATACTTCAGAAGTCTTAGGAAAGTGTCTATAGAATTGGACAGGCGATGCTGGCCTTACTGCTCCCTTCTCCATTTGTTTACTAGTTCAACCACAGATGGAGAGCAGAGGGAAAAGCCTGGACCAATAGAAAACCAGATTGTCTGTGTACAAAAAAAATCAATAGTTTTTGTCGTACTGTTTAAGTGGCCAGTGCCCCTTTGTGTCACACTGCGCAGCGCTTGCGCCTCACTTGCCTTATTTATCCTGCCCTAATGAATTCACCAACAGGATTTCACTTAGCTGTTGATCATTAGCTTTCTCAGCATAGATTTACTGATGAAATACCCATTTACCAGCGATCAACGAGCAGCAGCAGAGATGTGGTGTTTTTTTCATCATAGGAGCCTGAGCAACAGCTCGATCTCTGTGAGATTTACAACTCATGCTTTGAGCCGTTTGTTGTAAAATTAGGGCCGGATGATAATTCAATGTTATCATCTAACGACTTTCAGTGGAAGTTATGTTGTGACAAGCTGATCATATTTGTGTTATTGTCTATCTGTTTAAATGTGTGAGATGCTCTGTTTAAATGAAAGACGCCAGGTGAATAGCAATTAAAGACAAAATGTATTAAATACATTCACAAGCTCTCAGTTGGACCTTTTTCATACAAAGCAAACACAAGGTGAGAAAACAGGGCTGTTAATTCAGGTAATTAGCCCCAATGTTAAATGTGTGTATCGTTAACACAAGCTATACCTCACAACAAATTAGAGCTTAACACCACAACTCAAACTCCTTATTTATTAAATAACTGAAGTGATTTAGAGCAAAAACACCTCTCTCCCCCTGTAATCTGAGGGAAGGAACCGCAGTGAAATTCGTCAGATCACACTAATTCTCTGGATGGCCTTTCCCACAGACTCCACTTTGTTTCAGCACATAAACAACAATCTTTATCTTACAAATGATGACGACTCTGATTTGAAATCTTGATGAATATATTTGTATGGTGCTATGGCACTGTTCACGGTTGCCACATGGATAGTTTTTATCTTGTGAAAGTCTGGCTAACTGGCTATTCTGTAGCCTAGATTTAAAGAGAAAGAGTAAGTAAGCCTCTTAAATACAGTGAGAGAAATATCGCCTGGCCAGTGACTGTTTCCTCATGGGAACTTAGACGTCTTAGTCTATAGAAGTGGGTTTTTGGTGAGGGTCACACAGGAAAATAAAAGATACAAGAATTTATACTAAGCAGTAATACAGAGTGAATTTATTGTATGAAACCTGTATACTTAAAGGTCCCCTCCTGTTTTAAGACATACAATACTAAAATTTGTCTGACGTGCTTTTTCCATAAAAAATTCAATAATCTGATGAAAAACAAACAAACAAACAAACAGACTCTTCACAAACACCATTAATCCCTTGAGGGTTAGAGATCAGTTTGGCTAAATCTCAGCTGCCAGCCACTGTGACTGTTAATGTGGGGGCACAGTGACAGACATGTTCAGTGACTCAACTCAAAGCTCAGAGTGTGCTGCTCTCTGGTGGTGGAAATACCTCACTGCAGAGGGCCTTTATTCAGATTTTAGAAGGAGAAAAAAATAAACTGCTTGGTGATAAATAAAACATACAATTTACAATTGATCAAGTAACTGAAGATATCAACATTCAGACATGGAGGAATGTAACAGGAATTGTTACCTTGTCTAGTAAGAAACATTAACCAAAGTAGCCCAAAATGTTGCAAACTATACAGTTTTAACATGTGGCCTTCCTGTATGCTATCATATCCAAATAGCTTTAGCCACTTAGAAACCCAGTTAGATGAACTACTAGTTAGCAAGATTATAGCTTTAGTTTTTTTTCAAACATATTTTTTAATCAAACGAAACAAAGTAAAGACAATGTACATAATGCACAAAGCTTAAACATGTTAGCATTTCCTCTAAAGCTTTAGCCTGCCATTGGCACAGCCAGCAAAACCCAAGCTACAGTTTGAAACACAGCCATGCTATACTGGGGCTTTTCCACTTTTTCTCACAGTATGAATGAAAGTCTGGGGAAACACTGACTATGCCGATGCAAAAAATATCAAAGCTCATGATATTGGTAACTGTAACAAAACAAAGAGGCGACAGCATTTACCTAAAAAATATCAGTATTGGCTTTAAAAACCCACAGGGTGATCAGTCCAACCCCCGTGTCCAGGAGTTGGTTCAAATTCCTTCACAAGTCTTGGAAAGATGATAACCTCTTGAAGAAATAAGAAATATAGGAAATGGTGTTGTCTCTTTTTTATTTTATTTTTATATTTCAGCAATATTGATAACATGCAAACATTAAACTTGAAGTTGAACTTAAGTTGCAGAACTTTCTACTCTCGTATTTTTTGTCAGTGTCAGTACAGTTTTGTATAGTTAATATTCTTTTCATGTTCCTGTATTAAATCCATTATGCTTAATGCTACTGCCACAATGAGATAATTCCCTCCTCTCTTGTCATTTAAGATGCTACAACTGTGGTGGACCCGGCCACCATGCCAAAGAATGCCAGCTGCCCCCTCAGCCCAAAAGGTGCCATTTTTGCCAGAGTGTGTCCCACATGGTGGCAAACTGTCCGGCCAAAGCACAGCAGCAGCAGCAGCAGCAGCAGCAGCAGCAGCACTCCTCTCCAGGCTCTCAGGGAATAGCTACCTCACTGAGGGATGAGGAGGAGCACAGCCAGGCCACCTTCTGAAAACTCAGAGTGAATCATTCAGGGAATATGTGAGATTTTTCACTCGAGCACTGCTTATAGAAAGAGCTGCAGTACCTCAGGTTTTATTTATTGAGTGGCAACAAGACACATCACTGTAATACTGATGTGATGTGACTGATTCTTATTTCTTTTTATGTTTTTTCTTTTTCTTTTTCTTTTTTGACTTTGATATGTGTCTTAGCTTTTTAAGTGAAACAATCAGACTTACTGTTGATTCAGCCGTGTAGTAGCCACAGACATCAAGTCCTCGCTTGGACTGATCTGGCATGATGTGTGCCTCCGTTAACTGAGCCTCTTTGCAAAAATGCTAATACAAAAGTCTTGCTGGTTTACAACCATTCGAAACATTGCACACATACAGATGGGTTTGACTGATGCATGGGTGTGCAGATATTTGAACACACTGACATAAAGCCTGCAGCTTGATTGTGATATGAGCATATGACGTTTTGATTTGTGGTTACAAGAAAAGCACAGGTACAGTTGATAAAACTGATGATGGCTGCATTCCATTTAGGTGTTAGGCTCTGGTATTATATGAAGGTAAACCATGCTGACTGGTTTACCTACACAGGCCTATACAAGAATTAATCACACTCAGATCTTAAAGTGTGTGTTTTTTTTTTAAGGGATGCATGTGATATGCATTGATTTCAAATGGTTAAACTCACTGGGCCAAAAAAACAATGTAAAATTATCTTTTTTCTGCATTTCACTGCCTTTGAAAAATCATAAGTGTCCCGGACACCCAGTGGCCATTTTATTAATTACACCCTCTCAGTCTAATGCAATGCAATACAACTGCCCTGCCATAACATTTAGTCTTTAAAGAACTGTTTTTTTTTCTTGTATTGTCAGGAATGTGTTAGTTCAATCATATAGTAACACAGTTATAAAGACATAAACGTAGTGAAAGGTGGTGTTGTCCTGGACTACATTTTACTGAGAGGTGTTTCAAAGTTTTTGCCCTCCCTATTTACATACATGAGAATATTAGAAACACCTCTGATTATAAAGTAGTTCAGTACAAAACCACCACTAACTATGGCCTCAATGCTAAAACATATAACAGAATTAACACCTGTGTGGCAGTGTCAGCACAAACTGAACATGATAGACCTTAAGGCAGAACACAGTTGTATTGGACTGCAGTAGTAGATTGCTCTCAATAAAGCTGATACTGAACATTTATCACAACAAATGAACTCGAGACTCTGCAAAAATCTCCATTTACAAATCCTGAGTACCACACTAGGTCTGTCATGTGGACTGTAGGTCTCATTGGCCAGCAAGCGAGATAATAACCTAGGCTTTGGGATTTGAAATGGAACTGACTTAAATAGGTTAACCTAGGTACAATCCAACATGTGAATGTAAAGAGAAAAAAAACTGCCAAAAACTTTTCTGAAAGTGGGAAAATATTTATATCAGGTTTTATAGTGAAAATGAATGTCACGACATAAGTGCCATAACCTCCTCTTTCCAGTGGGGTTGATCAGAGCTGCTTTCAAATGCTGTATTCCATTAGAAACAACATTATCTCACCACACACATACCAGTAAAAAATAATTCTACTTTTTCAATTAGTGGTGAAAAATGTCTTATAACTAAGTTGCCATTTCATAATTGAAACTTATATGCAAGACCAGTATTGATTGTATGGCAGGCTTTGTCTGCAAAACAGTATGAATCCAAAGGGAATGTTTTTACACGTATATATCAGGGATTTTTTCACGTAACAACACTTTCTCGGTTAATGTACTTGAAGGCTGCAGGTAAAACAGGAGGAAGGATTTAAGACATAGATCTTTTTTCTTTTTTTGGTTATCTGCTTTCAGTAGTTTTGCTAAAGGTGCTAAATGTATATAGATATTATCTTTTTTATATTAACTACTTATTCAGTATTGTTCCCCTCCTAGTTGCTAGTTCTGTTTGGTTTAGGCTGAAGAGCAGAGTGAAAATCTCAGAGCTTTATTGGTTTTGTTTCAACCTGTGCTGTGCTTCAGAAATATCTTTGTACCTCTCAATACCGATACACCTAAACTGTGCAAAGCCTTGGCTTCCTTTGCACACATGTTGTGCAGTGTGTCACGTTTCTGACAAATTCTGACAATTCTATTACTGTGTAATTGCTTATTGACAGTGTAATTAATCTACATAATCTCTATTGTCAGTGCACAAAAAACCCACAACATTCCAGTGTAAGGTATAGCCTTTTTTTTTAATCTGTGTATGTAAAATTACTTTCACAGTGATATCAACCTTCATGAGTTTATTTAGCGTCATCTCTGTGAATTCAGATAGAACCTTTCTGACATAGTTTCTTTGAGGATGTGTCTAAATGCTGAAGTTATTTACTGTCTTGGGCTGCTAGAAGACCCAGGACACTGATTGCCAAATGAGCCATGCACTCTTATCTTATGCTACAGTATTATCTGCCAGACCAAATACAGCAGCAAGTGCTGTGGCAACCTTGTATGACTTAAAGGAAGCATCCACTCTGAACACTGTGTATCTTGTAGCATGATATGCATTGCATTTCTGGGTAGTTTGTACTTTGCTATTGTATTTCATGTGGATAAGTGATAAAACATAGACAATGTGGTATGCTATTATAATATTATAATAATATATATATATATTTTTTTGACAGTAAAACAGTTATACAGGAAAGTAGCAATGTTACTGTTTTTTCTGGTAGTTTAAGTTTTTTTAAAAGGTCTAAGTTGCTATAATGTAGAAAAACATGTAGCGACAGAGCCTGCACCATGACATCTAACTAGCTTTAGCCACAGATTAGCTAGTGAGCTAAGTAAATAGGCTACAGCATTGTTTAATTTTTGGATTTTGGTGTCCATCCCTTAGTGACTCATTACATACACTCATTTATTTATTTGCAGGGCTGAAGAAGTAGTTTCAATTTTGGGAAAGACACTTATTAGCTTTTTTTTCCCCTTCAAAAGTGGCCTAAAAATTTACATAAATCTCATGTCTGTGCATTACAGAGTAGGAGCCAAGAATGTATATCCTAACGCTAGCATGAAGAGTTGTGGTAGTCTGGCTCTGCCCAAAGTGGGAAAAACAGACCTCTCAGCACAACTCAACTTAGTCATTAAAAGGTTTTTCTTTAAAAGTGACAAATTTTATTCTAATGTGGAGTTATGTGCTGTAGCTATTTCTCACAGTGACTGTACAGCTTCTGGCAGCTGCTGAGTAGATGCTATTGTTTCTCAAGAAATTAGAGAGCAGATTTTTTACATTTCTTTTTGTGTTATGGATTAAACAAGCAGGATAAAATATGATAATGAGTTAGCTTTATAGATGCTTGGAGGATTCTTACCAAATACCATGTTGATCATATCCTTAAAAATGTGCGAACAGCCAAGACTACTTTGAAAGTTCTTTGGGAAAGACAAGTCGTCCAAATGATGATGTCTTATTCATTTGCACTGACATATTTACTTTTTGCAGTCCTGCCGTGACTGATACCAAAATGGATCAGTCCGAGGTGACACCGCAGCCATCCACTGACTTTTCCTTAAGTCAAAGCAAGCATGGCACTATATTTTAAATGTAACCTTGATATTGTTTTTATTGTACATATTCAGTGTCTTTTTCACAGTATTAATATAATGTTCATGATGAGTCTGCATGGTAATAGGCAGAATAATAGATTAGGCTTTTCATGTAAAAAGGGACCGGTGACTGAGGCGACTGATGCAGAGCACAGAGGATGTTTCAAAGCATCAGTACGCATCAGTTTCTATTATGTACTTGAGATCACCATAATGCTCACTGTGCTGCAGTACAATGGCCTTTAATCTGCCATTTATAATACTCTAAGCAAAGTCCCTGTGATTTGTCTTGTTTCTTGTTGGTTGTATTACTTCTTATGTGTGACCAAGACAGAAATTGTCTTGTCAAAAATCTATACCTGTCTACCTCAGTTGTGATTTTGGTTTTAATATGGACAGCTTGATAACAGCATGTCCAAAAAACAGTTTTACAAGTATTGTACATTTCTTGTTTATTTAGTTGTGTTCAGATATTTATTACTTTGTTCATACATTTCATTTTCAGTGTGATATGTGCCGCCTAAAATACTTTTGATACTTTTTTGCTTTTGTTGTTGCTGACAATTTAATAAGAGATATCATTCTGAAGACTAAAGTGATGCTTAGACTTCTTCCTAGGAGAAAGAGAAATACAAAAGAACTGATGAATACACAGCTAGGATGTTCTCTGACATCTTTCCAACAAACACCCATATCTTTACTTACCAGAGCAGTCACACCCACCAGTTTTGGCTTTCTGGTGGTGTTACTACAAAGAATGTTTGGATTAAACATGTTGACTGTCGCTATAAGTTGAATTAACTTGAATCTTTATTCAGGGTTATGTGCTCAGATGCTGCAGCCTTGTGTAACTCAATAAGTACATTTGTGATTGCACATGGTTCGTTGTCTCACTTTGCTGACTGCCTTTTCAGCTTGCAACTGAAATAATCTGTGCTGCAAAACAATGGTGAATTAAAGATCAAAAGTAGAGAAGATTTGTCTTTGTTTCTTGTATCTACATTTTATGCTGAATATTCTCTAGGAAGCAAAGTTCATGTTTTGACTCTTACCACTCGCAATAAGGGAGTTTCCTACATATCTCAACTTCAAGAAATATCTCAAACATTGGCTTAAAGGTCCCTTATTGATTTGATCAACAGGTGAGCCAATCAGAAGAGAGGTTCTCAGCCTGTTTCTGAATACAGGCTGAACAGTTTCTGAACACAGGCTGTGTGCATTTCTCTGTGGACTGAGGCTTTGATACTTTCACAGTATTAATATAGAACCTAGACCTGATCTATAATAAAAAAGATATGGACATCTCACTGGATATAATATGGGACCTTGAAGTCAAACCTGATCTGTGATCACTTTTCAGTTAGTATGCTGTATGTCTTCTTATCTGTGTATTTTATAATTATATTTGTGTATTGTTACTTGTAATGCTTTTTGTTTTATGTCCCTGCCTAGGGACTACGGATGTAAATTAGCAGGCATGTTTACATTATATGTTTTATACTTATCTTCATTACCATTGTCCCTATCAAATAAATGAGTAAAAGAAGAACTTCCTATTTTAGCCAGCTATGGAAAAGTAATACAAAATTAAATGGTTCTCTCCAGGAAAATTCTGAGATTATGTGGAAATAAATTGGAATTTGAGGACCTGTAAAAAAGTGTCACTATGATTTTTGTTCATAACTTAGTTTAAGGTGAAGAAACTGAACTAATTCCTCACACAATGTAACTTCTAATTACTTCAGGGGATGTTAAGGATGTTGCCTGGTGCCTTCTGACTATGTGCCATTGACATGTTACTGATTCAGTGGATCCATTTACACAACTTCATAATTAATTCTCATGAATAGAGTTGGTTAGGCTCCAATATCACATGTGCTGTATGTTCATTCACACTCAAACTCTCTTGGAACCCGAAATGTGGGAACACAGAAGTATCATCACACATAAAATGGTGCCAAATTGGGATGGCTACACAAAATCAGCTGATTATTTGATTCTTTGGTGCAAATTTACCAAGTTTGTTTCTCACAGCCAAAATTAATTACATTCAGTGTGACTGCCTTGGTTTGTCAGTAATTTAGAGAATATTTAAGGATAAGGGAACACAGAAGTTTATGACTGCTGGCGAGGCTTGGTGGATGGCTGGTGTGGGAGTTGAGGTGTAGAAGAGGAGAGGGATCACAAGTACATGATGGTTTTTTTTCTGCTCTCAAAGTTTCTTAATTGGATGGTCTAATCTTCATCTCTGCAAACTCAGTTGAGTGTTCGTGGCCCTTCCAGTGGAACCAGTTGATCCCCTGTGGCAGGCTGTGGCTTCATGAGCCAGGTTTCCATCCAAACATTGCACATGCATAAACAATTAGTGTATTATATGTATTAATTCAAGCAACATTAAAAAGGATATTTTGCTAAATTTTTAACTATTCTTTTAAAGATTCCATATTTACCACTTTCCTGGTGTTTTATTTGAAGTGTTGATATCCATAAGAAGATATATTTGTGGTTTTTAGTACCAAAAACCATCTCCTTGTAGTTTTACATCTTCCCTGTCGGGTTTCTCCCTGGGCTGTAGCAACTACAGGTTGGTGAGCCAATCAGGTTTGATTGGCTGACTGTTTTCTGAGTGATCAAATCAAAATATAGCAGATTTTATGTAAACACTTGGAGAAATCAAATCCTGCAAGGTTGGACACTGGGAGCTGATAGGTCGTGCTGGGGGCATAGCTGAGGGTACTGACAGTTTTGTTGCAACATCAAAAGGTTACAGAAGTCCTGATGGCTTGATTTTCAGACACATTTGTCCATGGATTTCACACTTTCATACTTTCAAACTAGCACCTAGACCTGATTTATAATCAAAAAAGACAAGGACATCTCACTTTCTACAATATGGGACCTTTAAAGTAAGTAATTCTTCAAAGACAGATCTTGAATGTCTGAGTTTCCTCAAATGCACCAACAAGGATGTTTCTGATTGATCGTCTTTCCCCTCTGGCATAAACAGAACGCAACTACCATCTCCTGATCACTCCACACAGACCTGATGTTTTGCTTTTAGATGTTTCAATTTACACTTACAGAGACCCCCCACCCCACCCCACCCCACCCCACCATCACCACCAACCACTGAGTGTCACACAGGTGCGTAGCTGCTTTTCCAGATGCCAGTGGAGGTCTGAAGGTGCTCCTAAAGGCAACAAGCAGACACACTTTGTGCAAGACTGGGCTGTACAGTCTCAATATTAAACTACATTCACTGAATTCAGTTGAAAATGGGTTGTGTGCATTTTGTCTTGATTGCACACTTTGATACTTTCAAACTATATCGCACCTAGACCTACTTTATAATCAAGACCAACAAGGATGTTTTTATTTGACTGTCTTTCCCCATACATATAAACTGAAAGCAACTACCATCTCCTCTGTGCTCCACACAGCCACACAGAAGAGAGGCTCTGAGCCTTCTGCTGCCCCGGGAAAGGACCTCCACCAACAACCACGGTAACTCAAAAGCAAAGAGATAAATGATTAGTATAAACATAAAATTGCCCGTGTTACTCTAGGGTGTTCTCCATTTAGTTGTTACCTGCCTGTGCTGTTGCATCCTGCACAGGTTCAGCCTGTCTTCTTGCAAGCTGAGGCAGACACTGCAGCAGTTGTCAAAGGTGTTGTCTCCTCTGGGAGCTGTGAGGTTGCCAGCGGCTCAGTGTCCAATAAAGTGAGTGTCTCCTTGCCACTGTGCCTGCCAGCCTCAGTGTTCAACCACCAGCTCATCAGTGCCAGGAAACAGATCACTTTGCTCCGTGTGTCAAGATACATTCAATTCAATTCAATTCAATTTTATTTGTATAGCGCCAATTCATAATATACATTATCTCAAGGCCCTTTACAGGGTGAGAAACCCAACAGTTCCCACAAAGGGCAAACACTTAGCGATTGGGTGGGTGGGGGAGGGGGACTCCCTTTTAACAGGGAGAAACCTCCAACAGAACCGGGCTCGGGGTGGGGGGCCATCTGCCTCGACATGGTACCATGTGACTGAACTGGTTTTGGAGTAGTCTCTGTTGTCCTCCATTCTGTGACTGTAGAGCAGATCAGGAACTTCCTTTTGTGAATTTCAAGACTTTAGCAGGTGAAAAGTTTTTCAATCTCTGCAACATATAAACTATAAACATCATCTGGTCGTGCTGTAGCCATCCCACAACTGTCGCTGCATAAAGTCCCAAAAGGAGAATGGGAAAATATTAAAGGTTTTTAGCTCACCTTAACAGTTCGTGTAACTTTGTCTCGGGGTCAGTGTACATTTTAAGACCAGTGATGTGGGGCGCCTCGTGGCTCCCCTGGTAGAGCGCGTACCATTAGGGCTTCGTCCTAACCACAGCGGCACGGGGATTCGAGTCCGACCCGCGGCCCTTTGCTGCATGTCATCCCCTCTCTCTCTCCCTGACACTGTCACTCTTTCACTGTACCTATCAATAAAGGCATTAAAAGGCCAAAAAAAAAAAAAAGACCAGTGTTGTCAAGTTATTACTGCCAGCCATTACCAGCCACGGATGCATTCAAGGTTATCATACCATAAGGTTAGTGAGCGTTACATTAGAGGCAACTGTTTGCCACTATCTTGTCTGAATGTGAACATTCAAGTGGCCTATGCTAAGTTTGTTACTGTAATTTGGTAGTTAATAGACAACAATATTTTTGACATACCTTACTTTAAATGCATTCACTAGTTGTAACATTCTGTTTAAGTACCCTGTACGTAATGTTAAAAATATTGGCAAGCTGGACTGTTTGCGAGTGGAAGTATGTAAATGTTGGGCATGGCAATGGTTGCCACGGGGATGGGGATGTGTAGCTTCACCACCAGTATCTCCAGTAGCAGACAGTTGGGCTGCAATGGTAGGAAGTGTTGAGATAGCATCTACTTGCTTGAAGTCCCTTGGCTGCAAATGCCTTTAACATTTTGCAGGCATAACAAACCATCTTGTTACATCTGCAGGATGGAATGACATGATTTAGTAAAGGCTCTGCAGAGCAGATGTTTGTGAAGGGGCCAGAGCTGACACTTCCTGTAATATCTTTCCTATCAAGAGTGACAGACATTCAGAACTGATAAACTGGACTTGTTCTTTAATGTCCAGGACCTTGGCAAAACTCTGTGAGTGTATCGCCCAGACTAGCTGAACACACTCCTCAGACAAGAATACATTTTACCTTAACAGGGCCATCAACTGGACTTTTGTAATGACTGACATTATGTCCACAAGCAGTCTGCCAAAATAACCCTAGTGGTAACATCAGGGGTACCTGATTTTAATAATGCCCACTGTTCCGCTGTCTTCTTGTAAAAAAGGATTTAATCAATGGCTGTTTGAGATGACTCTCTTCTATCCATGGTGACTTTTTGCTTTATAAATTCCTTAGTTAAGGTTTCACATGTGGGTCTGTCAATTGAACACTAGTAGAAATGAACACTGAATATGTTTGTGGGATGAAGTGATAACTGTAAATGTAACACGTCAATAACTAGTGTGCCACAGGGATGACGTATTTTTCTAGGCCAACCTGAAGGTTTTCTTTCATTTTTACATTGGCTTTTGCACAAAATGATTTTTGAAGACTAAAGACAACCACCAGAAGAAAAAAGTTAATGTTAGGCTATAAACAAACTACACAAAAGTTGCATGACTTCAGGGTCACCACTACTAAACTTCCGACTTATAGTTTGATTTAGCTCTGACCTCTTCTACAAAAGCCTTTCCTCTGACAAAGTTAGTAATAGTTTGCAAGAGTGTGAGTATAAACACAATGGGGCTGTAAAGGTGGACTGGTGAGTAGATTGGTTATTGTGTTCAGTGTAATGATGTTTAACATCCCAGACAACCTCTGAGTCTCATTTAGCCACTTGTTAACAACCAGCCTTTTTTGAGACACATAAAAGCTTAACAGTGCGACAGATAACTACATATTTCAGGGGAGATCTTTCAAATGTGGATACAAGTACTAAACTTGGCACAGATCCTCCTTGGGTATTATTCTTTCGATGAAACACGTTAGCCACTCAAAGATTCGAGATGGCCACGAGTTTCAAGATGGCTGTCATTTCTGGTAAGGACATGTCATTTTTTTTGCAATAAATTCATCCACATTTTTTCCAAAATAAATGCTCTAGATGTCAAATCATACATTTTAACAATGTAGAAGGCAAAAATTTATACACTGTAAAAAATTAAACCTGCAGGTGAAAATCATACTATCAGACTTTGTGTTGATTCTTTAAAATTTTTGTTTCTATGCACCATTTAATAAGCGCCATATACTGCGTGGTGTTATTAATATCTGCTGCCATCAGGCATTTATTAAACATCACTTTCTAGCAGAAACCTTTTAGGGAGTCAGGTGAGATATTGGAAGGAGATTGTGGTGGAAGAATGGGTCATTTACAAAACCTTCCCACTGTAGACTGGGGTTTGACTCCCATGTAAAATCACTTATTTTTGGACTGGGTTGATTTATTTATTTCAGTTTTCAGTTGCAGGTTTAGCCAACATACTTGTTTTGGTTTAGGCACTAAAACTACTTAGGTTAGGTTAAAATGTTAACCACGCCTTTTCTGCTTTCTTTCCCATGTGACTCAATGAAGTGGTCCAGGTGTAAATGGTCACATTGGCTATACACCCTGGGTGCTGCAGCATTGGTGGCTACAGACACCTGAATAGAAAATAAATAGAATTGTTGGCAACAGACACCTGAGTGCCATGCTATATACACGCGGGTGTTAAGAGCCACATTGGCTATTCGGCCTGGCTGCAAATAGCATCTGCCATATCAAAATAAGACAACAGCTAAATGTTGCAAAGAACAGATTTATATACATTTATAGTAATCATATAAAGCAGTAATACCAATTACAACCTGGTTAACACACTTCTATTTAATTATCTCAACAACAAAATCTAATTTTCAGTTTCTGAAATAATTGCAGGGCCATTGCAGTATATTGCAAAGGTTTGTGCAGCTGTTTATTATTGTGTCCTTTAAGTGACAGTTTCGGTTTGAGAGACCCTGGATACTGAAAAAAATGCGAGGAACCACATAAAGTTAGCCAAATTTAGCCTACGGCATGGCCGGAAGTTTTGTAATTTTCCTTCAAAATACAGTTCATGACTTTATCACCTTGGAGGAGAAGTTGTTAGCGAAATTGTTATAACTATTAAGTATAGATATGTAACTATAAAAATAGGCACGAAATGTGAAATGATGTTGAGGGCTTATGGTAATTGCCATTCATCAACAAAAGGCTTGCACATATTATATAATAAATTAGTCCACCTGGTATAACCAGACTTTTACAGTTGTATAGTCACTGAAGCTGTCATATTTCATATACATGTTTAGACTGCACTTTCGGAAAATGACTCAATAATTATTTGTTAAAAACAAAACAAAAACAAAAAACAAACAAAAAATGTTCCTTTATTATTGAAAAGTTGTTATGTGGTTTTGCATAGGCCTGACTTTATGTGAGCGATGAGTTAAATATTATTATAAATTTGGTTAATTCTGGAAAATATCATAATGGAAACATGTCTTTCTGTATTCTGTAAGAGTAAGCGGTGTTTTATTGTGCTTTGCAAAAAAAAAAAAAAAAGAGCTTATTTTGAAATGTGTAGCCGGAAGTCGTCTCATTCTGGCCGCCGCTGCGCTGCGCTGCACAGCAGCTGCACCGCTCTCACGTCCAGTGTTTGACAAAACCTCCCCGGTTTGACTGTGCGAGCAGAGCGTGTGCGGCGGTAATGGCTGCCAGGGAGAGTGAGGAAGACAACAAATGAACCCCCGAGCTACGGTTTAAAGGTGAGATGGGAAGGATGTCAACTTTCAGCGTTAGAAATGCGGCGTCGCACGTTTACACTGTTATCTGGCTGCTGTGGTTACTTGTCCACTTGGCTCGCAGGTGTGTGTGTTTAGAGGTTGAATTTCTTGATGGCACACACACACACGCACACGCACGCACACACACACACGCACACACAGAGGACAATAAACTGTCAATACCTGGTGCTTATCATGCATGCCTCCTGCGTGCTCCAGCGTTAGTCCATTTAAGGAGCTTTGAACTTGGTCCAGGTTTGAATTATATAAGCTTGATGCAGACGAACATGTCGATTGTGCTGGCGAGAGCTGGACTCTTTGTTAGCTGCTGTTAACGTGATTAGCTAACGTTAGCTAACCAACAACATCGTGAGCTGACGGGGGCCAGGCCACTTAGCTGTTAGCCTGTTAGCCAATCAGCCAAGTGGATGTCTAATTATCCTGTTAGCATGCTGGCTATCATTCTCTCTGTCAGGGAGCAAGCAACTCACTTCCGACTTCTGGGGGATGTTCATTTCTCCTCAGCTGACAGTGTCTGGTATCTTTACATGAAAAGTAAGTTTTAATATAAGACCATTGATGTCCTTGTAGAGATACAGGTATCTAACGCTGTCAGTGGCACTCGCACGGTCATTTCGACTCATTTAGACCCGCAGTTAGAAACTCATGTTTTATTTCAAACTTTGGTCTTGTTGTTGATGCTGTCACTATTTATTGCAGATGTACCTGCGCAATAACAAATACCAGTCACCTGTGTTTGAACAAGGAAGACGAGCTGAGACAAAAGTCCTTTTTAATGAATTAACTGATGATGAGTCAACAATTTTGGCAATAGATAAATGTGATAAGTTATGAGTCATTTATCAAGCAGACGTGTCATTTATTCTCCCAGCTGTTCACATGTGGAAATGTTGCTTTGTATTGTTGCATATCATCAAAGATTCAGTATCTTTGGGTTTTGGACTACTGGCTGCACAAATTGAGTAATTTTTAAGATGCCACGAAAGGATAAGTGATGACTTGATTGCACATAAAAATAACCCACAGATTAATTATATGTAAAAATAATCATTAGTCGAACACTTGATCTTAATTTATTTAAAACTGTCCTGTTTGATTGCTTAATAAATTGTTTGAAAAGATATTAGAATATCAGATTTTCAAAATAATCAACAGTTGAGGCATAAGTGCTGATTCTTAGGTCTGGCAGGTGGAACAGGATTATGTAACGACATGATAAGGATGAGTGACGCTGATTGTATGATTTGACCTCTTCTGGTCGGGTATGACTTTTCATACTTACGGTTTTCATTGTAAACTTTTGTCAAGTGCATAGCAGGTTCTGGGAAGCATCTCGTTGGTTTGACATGTAGATACTGTACGCGGGGACACATGAACACCTTGAGAAGGTAACAAAACAACCATGTAACAGAAGCCAGTTAGTGAAACAGTTTGTGGTTATTTTTGTGGCTCCAGTATGGTGTCATTGAGGTGTGTATTTTTACAGTACTGCAGAGGTGCTGCGATAGTGTTCGTGTGGTGGTGTGTGGGTTCTGTCATTTTATTGTTACAGTGGATGGGAGATTCCCATAGCTGCTGTTCTCACGTTCTCTGCCATCATATTGGAGTGATACCAAGAGAAACAAGAAGGATGCTGTTGTGTTTATTTGGGCAAAATCGTGTTTATTTTTCAGGGAACTAGAACACATGTCAGTTACCAGAATACCACCCACCCTCTTGCACCAGTATGCCAATCAAGTGGAAAACATGGTGGAGCTGTTTGATCAGTTTAGTCAAATAACACTTATATTTAAACTGTAGGGAGATTATATGGGTTTCCTGAGGGGTTTGATAACGTATGAGACAAATAGAAGAATTTTAAGGGAAAGTATTTTGCTCAGAAGAAAAAAAAACTGGGGTGGGGGATAAGGGTTGAAATTTTATTAGTGCACAATAACAAGATAATGTTGGATAATCTCCACTATATCATTATTGGGAATTATAGACCCTGGGGAAATGTGCTTTAATGACATTTTCCACCTAACGTAGGAGGCTGCTCGCTAAGATGTCATGCCCAAATAACAGGAATAAGACTTCTGAGATGTTTAAGAGTTTGATCTTCAAATATTTGGAGGACTTGTGTATCTTAAGGGATTGGTTTGAAGTTTGATCAAGTTTGGCACTGTGGTAGTTACTGTTGTCAAACCTACATGCAACTACTAGTGCGTATCCACTGCAGCTCAGCAAGAAAACAGTGTCCATGAAAACACAAAGAGAGAATTTTGTACCAAGTCAACTGTAACTGAATGACACCCACTTCATAACGCTAACACAGACTGCTGAGATCTCATATTAGATTTGTCTGAACCTGATAATGTTTTTTTTGTTGGATGTCTGGGTCTTGGATCCACCAATCAGCTTGCTTGCACTTATGAAATCTGGGAAGTGTGTGCACTGGCTCCCTGTGTGACATACAGATACTCATTATCTGTACCGTTGTCTGCATCGGTTTGCAAAGATCTATCTGTGTACTTCTGCAGAAACATGATTGCAGTGTGAGCACTGCTCATCACTTACATTAGAACTGCATTATGAAAGGATCACTTCTATTAAAGGTCCCATATTTACTTGATGATATCCATAGCAAGAAATATTTGTGGTTTAAGAATCCAGAAACATCCCACTGTGGTTCTGCATCTCCTCTCTCAGGCTTCTCTCTGGAGCTCTAGCAACAACAGGTCGGTGAGCCAATCAGAGCAGAGGCTCTGAGCCGCTCTTCTGATTGGCTGACTGTTTTCTGAATGTGATCGAATAAAAATATAGCAGGTAAACACTCAGAGAAACAAATCCTGCAAGGTTGAATGGTGGGTCCAGGTGGGCGGGGCTTGGGACATGGCTGAGAGCAGTGACTGCTTTGTTGTGACATCACAAAGTAACAGAAGTCCTGACGGCTGGTTTTAAGGCTCAGTTTCTGAATACAGGCTGTGTGCATTTCTCTGTGGACTGAGGCTTTGATACTTTCACAGTATTGATATAGAACCTAGGCCTGCTTTATAATCACAAACACATGGAAATCTCACTTTATACCATATGGTACCTTTTAAGATATACCTGGAAAAAGTCTGAACATCTCTTTAAATGTATTAGGACTTGAAGCCAGGATTTGAATTTATTTAAATTACCAGTTGTAGTTAAACATATTGTGGCAACCAGCTGTTACAGGTGAGGCTCACAAAGTTAAAACAGCTGACCCTGAAGTGAAGCAAAACCTGGTGGATGATGATCTGAGCCTGACAAAGTACACCTCCCCATGGGGGGTGTAGGAGAGTTGAAGGGGGGTATGGAGGCAAAAATACTATGTGAGGTGAAAGAGACAGGTGCAAGCCAGTATACTGGTAGTTAGTTATTGTAGTTCAGCTGCTGAATTGGGCCATTTACCATCATGGTCTGGAGGAGCAGCAGCAGCAGTGACACACAGCTCATGGAGGCAGTTTAGGTACTTTAAAACCTGTTTGCCACAATTTGTGTCAGAATTTGTTCTCAGAGTCATAACTCAGACAAATCTGAATGCACAGACATGATATATTTATGCTTAGATTCAATGGGATTTATACTTTACTGCCACAGATATCCATCACAGATAAATGTCAATAAATCCACTTTGGCAAGATCTTGAGTTACAGGAAGCTTCTTTTTTTTTTCTATGATTTGTGAGAACCATCATAAAGTTTTCATCAGTATCCCAGCAATCCTGTGTAGTGGTCATGGGTACGTTGCAATCATGTATTGCTAATAGCTAATTCTGCACACGTTTAATGGTGCTAGTTAGGCTCTAAGACAGGGCTCAGGATGTAGCTTACAGCTAACTCACTGAAGCCATAGCAAAGTGAAGGTTCCCATGCGTCCTGGAGAACCTGGAACTCAGTTGACCAGTTTCCAGTCATAGAAAACACATGGAAAATGAGAGACAAAGTAAAATGTCCTGGAAAATTTTGTGTTGTCCCAGAAAGTAATGTCAGTGTTGATGTTTAAATGGTAGGATAGTTTATGGACAACAGAC
The DNA here is from genome assembly GCF_046630095.1 of Trachinotus anak. Classification (NCBI taxonomy): domain Eukaryota; kingdom Metazoa; phylum Chordata; class Actinopteri; order Carangiformes; family Carangidae; genus Trachinotus; species Trachinotus anak. Next base: position 3,720,713 of record NW_027273867.1, read on the forward strand.
GGCTGTTGGTTTTGTTTGGCAATGCTGTGAACACACCCAGAGGTCACATCACATGTGTGCAGGTTGGATGATTGAAGTACGCAAGTCACTGTTGGCTGCTAAATGTGGTCGTTCTTATTAGGTTAATAGATGAACGTATTCTTCCCAACTTGTTTTAAACTGTTGAATAATGGGTCAGCATGTTTGGCAGAGCAGAGGTTTCAAATATGTGCTGTTTCATTGCTGAGAGTTGGATAGTAATAAATGGGAAGCTGGGGTCAATACAATGAATGGGAATCAAACTGTTTGTTAGTCACCCACTAAATACTAGCTAACTGCACTTTTTACTTTTTACGCATTTTCAAACCTAATGCTGCGTTGTTCATGCAAAACAGACCATAATATGACATGAAATGTCAACCCTAAAGGCATCTCTCAGGGGGTGTGATTAAAGGCCTCACTTCCTGTTACGAGTAAAGAGGCTAAAGTTTGAAGAACCGATAAAACCAAGTGGCAGTAAATAATCTTAGCTAATTCAACTTTGAATCTACATTTAGCTGTAAAGTTCAGTCCAGATTGGTCAGTTGGGTAAATTGTAGGCTACTATTTAGTTATTGATGTTCAGACAGCAATGGATAATAATAATAATAATAATTATTATTATTATGATAATAATGATGATAATAATAAATACAAGCAAGTGCTATATGAAAGTTCTTTTGATCAATTTGTCATGATTACATAAGCAGGTAAAGATGATTTCATAGATAAGTGCAGCCCAGTGTAGACTGCACTTGTTTTAAATCAGCCTTTCACAGATAGGAACATGTTGGTGAATGATGTGATTCCTGTCAGTCATAAGAGCTAGATCATCACCGACAATGTCCTGGAAAAGGCCTGGAAAATGATCTCTAGAAAAGACTGGGAACCTTGAAAGTTATGTCTCCTTATTTGATCTGCCCCAAAATGTAGTTTTCTTGTGTTTAAAGAGTATCACAGTCTCACAGAGCTGCTGATGTGGCTTTGGACTTGCTGAGTCTTTTAACATTGTCCAGTTTCATAATGTGAGATTTGATTCAAAGTCGGCTAAAAAGAAGCAGAAATAATACAAAGAACTAATGCCCATGTTGTTTCTCCATAGTGAGGACTAGGATGGTAAGCAGCCAGCCGAAATACGAGCTGATCCAGGAGGTGGGGCGCGGCAGTTACGGCGTGGTCTATGAGGCAGTAGTGAAGCGCACAGGGGCCCGGGTGGCGGTGAAGAAGATCCGCTGCCATTCTCCAGAGAATGTGGAGCTGGCCCTGCGGGAGTTCTGGGCCCTCAGCAGCATCCAAAGCCAGCACCCAAACGTCATCCACCTGGAGGAGTGTATCCTGCAGCGGGACCAGCTGGCCCAGAGGATGAGCCACGGTTCCAGCTCCCCGCTCTACCTGGAGGTGAGGACAAAGAATTCACTGGACCAGGGCTGGTGGCAGTACACTGTAGTTTAACAGTAATTCTGCACTGACACTACATTTTTGTCAAATGGTAAGGACGGTTGTTACAGCCTTGAATATTCTGTTTACATGGCCCAGTGTTCAGGATGTAAGTGGATTATATGATTTATGAGTCAGACAAGTACTTGTTTGATTTGCTAACTTCATGGTACATAACAGATGACATTTTGCAGAACTAGTGTGTTTGACTGATCATGACTTTTACTGTGAAGTGGGTGCAGGTGTCGCTGTGGCTTAGCTGGCAAATATGTGTTGTTTCATTGCTGAGAAACAACACATATTTGCCAGCTAAGTCACAGCGTAAGTTAGTAGCCTAAGTTAGATGTGCTTTAACTCAGGGTAAAAGCTAGTGTTTGTTTACTTTTGGACAATTTCCACCATGAGTTTGTGTTGGCAGACCAGGGTTATTACGGATGCACCAATCCGATAGTGATATCACATGTCGGCCTGATAGTGACTCAAAAAGCTGTATGGTTATTGGTGACATAAGGGCTCATCTTTAGAATTTTTTTTGTGTGCGTGCAGCGATGACATGTTTTGTGGGCGGAGCCAAACTGGTAGCAGAAAGTGGCAGCAGGGTCTGGTGTCAGTTCACGGCATCGGAATATGGATTCAACCTCCAGAAGCCTTCTCGAATTTTTTCTGATGGTTTGCCAGCAGAAGACAGGTTAAATAAGCTGATGAGTGAACAATGAGGGAACAAAGTCATTCATAACGTAAAGTTAATATCATATCACACATATAATGTTACTGTCTCCCCCATTCATTCCATAAATACTGAGTGATGTTATGGCTAAACTATCTATGAGAAATTTGATTTGTTTACATGCTACTTCTGCTTACATGCTAATGTTGCTAACATTGGTCAATGGTGTTTACCCTTCTGAAATAGCCAACTAAGAATCCCAGCTTTATAGTCTCTGCTATTACTAATTTATAGCAGTGTTTCCCCCACCATTGACCCGTCCTCATAAGTAACCAAAAAAACTTGGACTTGCTTCATTTCAGTTCACTATGAGAGTCTCTGCTGCATTTTGCTGTCATTTACAGTTGTGTTTCTCTCCTGCTTTCTCTGTCACTTTGTGGGTGTCTCAGCCCCTTCCCACACACACACGGAGCGGAGCAGAGCAGAGACAGCTTGACAACTTGTCACGTTAAGTGCAATAAAAGCTTTCCAACAAGTGTTATAAATCCCTCCAAAGCTAAAGATGGACAGACTGCGACCTCAGACGTCCTGAAAGTCAAGACAAAACATCAGTTTTCTAAACAGTTGCAGTCTGATGACAGTGGTGAGGCTGCTAGGAGCTTTGCCACTGAGGATAGAGAAGCTATTCCTGAGAGCACTAGCAGGCCAATCAAGTGGACAGCATTAACATTTAGCACTGAAGGGTTGGTTGTTGGCACTTCAGAAAGCCCAATAAAGACGGCTTTCTCTGTACCATGGCTCCTGCAACCCCAAGCCTCTTTTAGAGGAGGAGAGTGTCAGCATTCAGGAATATAAACACAATTTTGTTGGGAGATTCTGAGCTTCATAAGAATATTGAATATTGACATGGAAAAAGTTCATGTCAATGGATTCTGTAGCTCTTATTATTATTTGTCTTAGTTCCATTTGGGGCATAATCATGCTCTAAGTTTTGGAACTACAAATCCCATAATTTGGGGGCTTCATAGAGATGTAAACAGGAAGTATAATGTTGCCATGGACTCACTGACTGAGTTAGTTAGCTACAACTTGAGCCCCATCTTTTAGCATATATTTGCTAACATTTGGTCAACTGGCACCATTAAAAGTTTGCAAGATTAGCAGTTAGCAGCTATCACTGGATTACTCTGACACTGGAGAAAACATGATGATTCTTAGGCAAGTTCTGCAGCTCATTTCATCAGATTTTCTCTAATTACACATAGGTTACCTCTTGAACTAATAAACTCATTCGTGGGCACACTACCATACTTCAGAGGTCCGTGTCCTCCAGGTTTTCAGACCTTTTTATAAGAGTAGACAACAAGTAACACTCACACAGATACAGAGCAGGTGTGGCTCCATACTTGTCCGGGAAGAACTGGAGAATCACAATGAGCAGAAATGCTAGGTTTTGATATCAGATACAGATACCAGATTCAAAATGAAACAGAAACAAAACGTTGCTTGTGAAGCTGTCCAGGCTAAAGCTATAAGCTTTAGGAAAACACTGAGGAGACTGGACAGTAATAAATGAAGTAAAAACATCACTGTGGTAATGTCAGGCCATTACCATGTGCTGCATCACACACACACACACACACACACACACACACACACAATAACTGTTCTTGTGGTTCAGCAGGACTCGACAGCTATGGTTCATTAACAAGAAATGCCAAATTCAGAGGAGGTGGACCTTAAACCTCAGTCTTGAGCTGGGCTGGTGGTCCAAACGTAAGCCTGTGACAGCATTCTTCATCTGATGATCCATAAGCCAGTACTTGTTATCATCTATAGAATGATTCTTTGCTGGCAAGACGTTGGGCCAGACATTCCTGTTCTCAAGTCACAGAGACGAGACAACAGCTTGGAGAGGAATCCAGTGACATTTTAGGACGCGTTTGAAAAGCACTTGTTGGTTGACCACACGCTGCTGTGTCTTAAAATAGACTAACACTGTAATTTCTGTAATGAATTGGAAGCCTGCTTTGATTTACAGAGTGTATCATGATATCCTGTGATTTGTCCTTGGTTATAAGAGGGATGAAATATTGTTGTCATACTGCTGCTGGGACAGATGACTTGGCAGATTCTTCTGTCACAATGTAGACATAATAAGTAGAGTTGGTGATTTATTGTTTTCCAGTAAAGTGACTCTTCAGCAGCAAACTTACTTCAACTCATTTTATAGTTATTAATGTCAGAGACTGCAAATCTGGAGATGTTAAAGGCCTCATGTTTTAAACCTTACCAATTTTTTTAGTTTAAGAGTTCATCCATAAGAACAGGAGATCTGTTGGGCCGTTTGTGGTTTGTGGAGCCAAAAATCATCTCTATGCAGTTTTACATCTCCTCTTCTTTTGGAGCTCTAGCAACAACAGGTCAGTGCCTCTCTTCTGATTGGCTGACTGTTTTCTCAGTGATCAAATAAAAATATAGCAGATATCAGGTAAACACTCAGAGAAACCACATTCTGCGAGGCTGGGCGCCGGGTCCAGGTGGTCCAGGCGTGGGGTTAGGATTATGGCTGAGAGTGGTGACTGCTTTGTTGTGACATCACAAAGTTCCAGAAGTCCTGACGGCTGGTTTTAAGGCTCAGTTTCTGAATACAGGCTGTGTGCATTTCTCTGTGGACTGAGGCTTTGATACTTTCACAGTATTAATATAGAACCTAGACCTGATCTATAATCAAAAACACATGGAAATCTACCTTTATACAATATGGGACCTTTAAATATTGGTAAGGAATTGAGCCCTGGCCTATATCCATGTCTGCTTCTGATGCGCATTAGCAGAAAAGCTGGAAGTTTCTCGTAGGATCACTGTGGTCTGTGGCCTCCATGTCCCAACAGTTACATGAGCGTGCTGTCGGAGTTGGGGGGGGGGGGGATCATGGTTTTCTGCAACCTCACAGTCTGCCGGTGCTTGATTCTCTCAGTCTCTGAGTGACATGCGGGGCTATTGTCAAACCATTCATTCAGTTTTCTGCAGTGCTAGCATTGGACACTTTCCCGGAATCCCTTTATTCCAGCTCTTTTTTTTATTGCTCTGTAATGTTCCAGTACATGCCTACAGAAGAACAAATGATAATGGGGTAGAATTATCTGACTGCACCGACTGTGGGATAATTTGCATCTATTCTTTCTGGGCAGTGGATTCCTTGGCAAATGTCTCATCAAACAATCTGCAGCCATTTGTTTACAGCAGGGATTCCACCAGGAATCGCCTTCTTCACATATTCACAGCATTTGTTTTGCCTCTAAAAGCGTTGGGTGTGTGGTTCAACCAGCCTCAACCGACACTTAATCAAATTTTTACTCCTCAACTAACAGAACTGCTTCAACTGGTTTTTAACTTCTGTCACATACCAGCTCATCTCAGTTTTCTCTGGCACTTTATCTTCTACTGAATTTCACATTGCATTCTTCTCTTACTCGTGACTAATTGACGATTAAGTTGCTTTCAGTGGTTACACGTTAATTCATTTCAACTGCTTTCACCTCTTACTCTTGCAATGGCATCTCAGCTGCATTCATCTCTTAAGAGGCCTTTATACTCTGGCAGTGCTGCCTATTGGATGGTTAAACAACTTGGAGAGATTGGATTGAATTGTCTGATCAACTTTCCAGAGCTGACAGTCCAACATTCACACCCACTTCACATTGTGATTGGCAGCAGTGCAGAGGTGAGAAACTCTCTCTCTCGCTTTTTTTTTTCCTCCATTTGTTATACAATCACTACTTGTGACATGTGAACAAATGAGTGCAACACTATCATCGTCTGTGTGGCTTTTCACTCTGCCCTCCAGTGTGGCTGCTGAGAGCAACTAACACATCTGGACAGCACCTTGTACGAACCACTACATTCAGCCCTTACACTTTCAGTGGTTGCATGTACTTTGCATGACATACATTTGATCATCTGCCCAAGTTTGCAAAGATCTGCACAGACCCCTGTGCTTATGTCTGCGTGTGTCTCTGCACAGACTGTCAGCACTGCAGGTGTCCTGCACACGCATGAGAGAAGTGAGCTGGATGCACGTGTAGCACATTGTTTTTCCTGTATGTATTTGAGTCCCAATTCTTGGTCCTATTCTTGTCTTGGTCCTATTTTGACTGCCACTTCAACTTCTTCCCTAGAGCACATTTAAACTCCATTTTCTACATGTTATCTATAAAATTCAACCTTTTCTAGTTTATTATTATGTTGTATATTCTTTTACAAGCCTGCAGGGTGTCTGTGTTTCATACAAAACACCATCTATCAAACTCCACAAAGGCATCCTGTTTAAGCTTAATTAAATGTGAGATGGATGAACCTCACAGGTTTGTGGTCCGCTGAGGGGAGATTAAATGAACTCACTTCCTGCGGCAGGGATAAAAGACGAGAGGTCTCTTGTGCAGCTTTGACTTAAAAAAAAATGACCCACACAGAAAGTTGCTAGACAACATGGTATGAATACAAAGCTCAGCTTGGTAAGTGATGAGTGACATTTTCTTTTCCTCACACTGAGTGGCTAAAGTGATGTGATCATTTTGGTTGGGCTCGTTTTGGGTTTTGAGATGATGCTTTGCTCAGTTTTATTTCCTGTAAATGCAGCTGTCAGACAGCTCAGCTTGTTTAGTGGCTCACTTTTGGCATTGTAGATTGTTTTTTTTCTAGTTTGTTCAGATGGATCACTTCAGCTTTTAACTTTACATCAGCGTGTTTTCTCTTTTTCCTTTTGCCACAAGGGAGTGCCTTCTCTCTCTTGGTCCAGCTACTATGACTGTAGCTTGCTGTGCTAACATTAGCTCGTCAACCTTGGAAACTTGCTGCCTCAAGATCATGCATGGTTACAGTTTACTGCTTGCCCTGTAGCAAAAGTTTCATTTCAGCTTTTTTGGGTGGAGGCACCCCTTGCATCATCCTACCAATGGAGGAGAATGAGACCACTTTATTGCGTGGGTGGTGCCAGGGGCTTGAGAGAGCCTGCCGAAACTGTATCATGATTCAGAATCGGATCATGAATTGACGCATAAACTGTACAACATGCTGTTGGATCCAAAGTGATTCCTGATCAATGGTTCTAAAATTTTGCAACCAACCTGCTTTTAAAGATCCCATATTGTATAAAGTGAGATTTTCACATCCATTTTTGGTTATAAATCAGGTCTAGGTTCTATATTAATACTGTGAAAGTATCAAAGCCTCAGTCCACAGAGAAATGCACACAGTCTGTATTCAGAAACAGAGCCTGAAAACCAGCCGTCAGGACTTCTGGAGCTTTGTGATGTCACAACAAAGCAGTCACCACTCTCAGCCATAATCCTAACCCCATGCAACAGTCATGCCCCAAGCCCCGCCCACCTGGACCCACCATCCAACCTCGCAGGATTTGTTTCTCTGAGTGTTTACCTGAAATCTGCTATATTTTTATTTGATTACACAGAAAACAGAAGAGAGGCTCAGATCCTCTGTTCTGATTGGCTCACTGACCTGTTGTTACTAGAGTACTAGAGAGGCCTGAGAGAGGAGATGTAAAACCACACTGAGATGATTTTTCATTCTTAAGATCACAAATACATCTTTGTATGGATATCAACACTTAAAACACTGGAAAAGTGTAAAATATTGGACCTTTCAGTGAATTTTAAGTTGGTTCTTTTGCATTGACTCTTCAGTTTTGAGTAAAATCCCAAATGGGGTCAAGGTTAGGGTTTAGGGTTAGGGTTAGTTGAACTGTATTTCAGCTCTAACAACAGGATTTCAAGAAAGTTTGACAAATTTCATGGTAATACTGTATTGACATGACATTTTGGCCACAATAACCGGCACATTCCAACAGGTGTGGCCTGCAGAAGCTGACTGAGCCTCAGCCATCACCCGTGGTCCCATGTTAACTAATGTTTCCTCTTCTGTGTTTCTACTGCAGCTGGTGGAGACATCTCTTAAAGGCGAGATCACATTTGACCCGTGCTGTGCCTATTACCTGTGGTTCGTCATGGACTTCTGTGACGGCGGTGACATGAACGCCTACCTGCTATCCCGCAAACCCAGCCGCAAGACCAACACCAGCTTCATGCTGCAGCTGGGCAGCGCCCTGGCCTTCCTGCACCGCAACCAGATCATACACCGCGACCTCAAACCGGACAACATCCTCATCTCCCAGGCTTGCACGCCGGCCGGATCGTCCGAGCCCACCCTCAAAGTGGCCGACTTCGGCCTGAGCAAGGTCTGCTCCACCTCAGGGCTGAACCCAGAGGAGCCGGCCAGCGTCAACAAGTGCTTCCTGTCCACAGCATGTGGAACAGACTTCTACATGGCCCCAGAGGTCTGGGAGGGCCACTACACAGCCAAGGCGGATATCTTTGCCCTGGGGGTGATTATCTGGGCCATGGTGGAGCGCATCACCTTTGTGGACGTGGAGACTCAGAAAGAGCTGCTGGGGAGCTATGTGCAGCAGGGCTCAGAGATTGTACCCTTAGGGGAAGCCCTGTTAGAGAACCCAAAGATGGAGCTGCTGATCCCCGCCAGGAAAAAGAGCATGAACAGCCACATGAAGCAGCTGATCAGGGAGATGCTGTCGGCCAACCCTCAGGAGCGGCCCGACGCCTTTGAACTGGAGCTCAGACTGGTCCGTATCGCCTGCAGAGAGCTGGACTGGGACACGTGATGGACGAGCAAAGGCACCGCAGACTCAGCCGATCAAGCACATGTACACATCTCATCAGCCACTGTTAACCTAAATGGTCGTTTAAGGGGGGGGGTGGGATTATTGTTTTTGTTTTTTTTAACTAGGGAACAATAACTAGAATAGTGATTGTTTGTATCCTGGCTTAATCGTCATCCACTTTTTAAGCACATGCAGTCCTCTACAAGCTTTGTCTTTATAATCAAGAGGAGAGGTGTGACACCCACCGCCGCCGCCGCTGCTCAGAACTGCAGCTTAGTCTCAGGCTAATCACATCACAGCTTCCACTTCCTTCTCACAGAATCACTCGGGTAGGATGGAAGAGCAGAATGAGCCAGAAAGTCCTGGGTTCAGTCAGGAGAGACAGTCAAACAGTTTGTCTACAAATACCATCTTGGACTCGGTGCTAATCGCTACCAAATGCAATATGAGACATTATCCTGTGATTTTTTTTTTTTCCAGTGTGCATTTATCCAAAGCTCCGTCAGCTCAATGTGTCGAACGTTTTGAAGCTGTTTGTGGCTTTGACAGAACCTGACCTACAAAAACTGATTTCTGCCTGGTCATTCCCACCAGCATTAATACGGACATCCAGATTTGATTCTGTTTTGGCATCAAATGCAGACACTTGCCCTGAATGCTCAGGTAATTAAAACATACAGCACGATGGTATTTGCAGACAAACATCTACTAACAAGGTCGGTTTTCCTCAGTAGTCTTAGAGGGTAAAAATACCAAACTTTGGTGCTTCAAGATAACTTTTTTTTTTTTGTCGTTGGTTGGGTGGGCGGGGGGACATTTTATCACGAGTGTCCAGCCTGCAGGTGCCTGGTGGTTGGTGTTTTCCTCTTTCTCCCCGTTGCAAACTTCAAGATAAAATGGTTCAGTAGCAGACACACACCCCTAACCCCTTTACAAGAATGTATAACGATCAAGGCAGGTCACCTTTATTTATATTGAGCCTTAAACACAAAAACATTTCATGTTAATGGATTCACACTCAGTGAGGAAGAGAGCCTGGAGGATGACTCTGGTTTGTCACAGCTTGGGTGACCATCCCTCCGCTAGTTAAGTTCTGCATGTATGCAGTTTGCTGTGACAATGGTGGCAGATATTTCACATGAAAGTTATGGTAAGTTTAGAAACATTTGGTCCTTTGTCCAGACAAAAGACAGACAACAAGAAATAACAGCTGAACCAAGGAGATTTCACGAGCTGTAGAAAGTTAATGTAACATTGACTCTTTCAACTGATAGAAAACTTGTGGCTGATTTGTATCTGAACCCTGTAAAAGGCTCTTAAATACATATTTAATTTAATGGCTACTTGCACGATAAAAGTCTAACTCAGTGTACTGATGTAAAAAAATAATAATAATGGTAGGTCTCATGTAAAAAGTCACCGTCCTCATCAGCTTACGGTTCACGCAGACGACACGTGGACCCGTGCGAAAGCAGGAGCAATGAACTGAGACATGCACATTAGGTTGATTGGTGACTCTAAAATGCCCATAGGTGGGATAAGTGTACGGATAAGTGGTGTAGATAATGAATGAATGAATGTAAGTATTTGTAAATTGCAGGTAAACGTCTGCAAATAGCAACACATGGCTTTTAATGTGATCTTAAACTCTGATACAGTGAATGGGTCAGTTCTGAAAGGGGCTTTTTCTAATGTACCTGTAGCCCCCACATACCAGTGTACTTAGCCAATGGGGATGGGCGGTGCAAACTAGCTTACTGGTAGGCTATAAATCCAGCGGTATGTGGCATCGATCTGTTCTACAAACTTGTACTTAAAAGAAACATCAGTTTAAAGAACTAGAGGCCTTAGAATCAACGTGACCACCTAAACATCCATCACAGTTTACAGGCTAAATTCCTGCTTTAGCCGTCATCTTTCATTGTGCTCATTATCTTTCCTCTGTGCAGTGACGTATTGTTACCTATATTTTGGGTAAACTCACTTTCAGTTTCACCTCCAAGTGGTTTAGATCAGTGGTTCTCAAAGTAGGGTCCGGGGGGCCTGCAGGAGTCCGAATTTATTTTCACTGTCACCGCGAAGTGGCACAGTGACAGGATGTATGACAGGTTTCGTCATAGGTTTTAAACACTTTCTGTAAGAAACATCTAAATGCAAAAATCCTATCAGATGAAGGACCCTGGGTCAGTGGTCTAATAAGTGTCACTTTAGGGGTCCTTCACGTGAAAAACTTTGAGAACCACTGGTTTAGATGATCTGGTTTAACTATTGGCAGGTTCACATACTGACATGTTGTCTTGCCCCACTGGATTTTATAGCAGTAAAGTTGCCTGATGGTGAATACAGTGTTAGTGAGATAATGTCCACCACCATGGAAATAACACCCAAGTTGTAATAAACCAGATTTATCCAATAATAAGAAGAAAATCCAAAAAGTGAGCACACTACAGTGGCGTAGTCTGGCCTCTGCAGACTGGTCCGGCCCAGTGACTCCCCCACAAACGACAGATGACAGAACTGCCTATGTTACCTAAACATATTTAATTATCTGAAGCGTGAGCTGCTTGAATTACATGAATATTCACATCTGAGACCTGAATGAGCAAAAAAAGGGGGTGGGGTTGGAGAAAGCACTTTTTATTTTTGTGGTTTATATTTATTCCTAATAACTACCTGCTGCATGATATGTAGAAGCTCCGTGAAGCTGGATTGAGCGTGATAACTGCGTCGGTATTTTGTTTATCAGGCAAACACAATGTCAGCCAACAGTCTACTTATGCATGACGTACCTCTCACCTTCAGGGAAGAAGCGAGAGAAGACGCCAGCTCACACAATCCTCCATGAGCCAGAGGATCTCTGCTTTTTTTTTTCTCTCTCTCCTTTGACACATAATACTGTTGTGTCTAACCTGATCTCCTTTCACTGTGTCACTGCTCCTCGTTTCCTTGGGCTCTGGATCTTACAGTAATCCCTTTCTTTATGCTTCCGACAGGCTAATTCTAAGCCTATTAAGTTGTTGCAGCATTTGGCAGAGGATCATGCCCAGGACCCCTTTTGCCTTTTAGGTCATACATAATTTGTGCACTTTTTGCAATTTTTTTTTTACAAAAACCTGTAAAAGCAAACAGTCTTGGCTTCTTTGTTGCGCTCAAACTGGTGGAAAAATCAGATTTCCCTTGACTTGTTGCCAACATTTATCTGATAAATGGCCTTAAATTCTCCCTGTAGCTGTAATAGTTTTATTTCCTGTCATATTGCGATTGAGAATTGCCTTATTTCAGAAATTCACCGCTTTCTTTTTGACACTAGAGTGGCCTCGTTGATATTTCTCTGAAGCGCAAAACTGGCAGAAGTGGTGCTTGAGATGCACCATGTCTCACTGACTCAGCGAGTTGCTTTGGTATCAATAGCAATACCACAAATCAGTATTAAATCGCCTGTATGTACAACAGGACGTGTATGCTGCTTGGGACAATGTTGCGTAGCTTCAAGAATGTGGTATTTGTGGCTTTCCTGTGCACGAGCAGCACAAAGTTTGGACACAAAGTAGGTCACCCGTATCCTCAAGAGCTCAAAGCAGAAGAGAGAATGATGGGTAGAGTCATTTCCGGCTAAATATCTTCCTTTTACCCTTTTAGACAAGGGAGGGGGGGGGGGGGGGGGGGGGGGGGGGGGGGCAGGAAGACAGGAAGACAGGAAGACAGGAAGACACTTGGTTTCCTGTGAGGTTTGCCAAACAAATGCTAGGTCTGTGGTATTAAGAGATTTCCCCTTTTTATTTGTTGTATTCAATTCCTTTGCACATGTGTAAATAGTGTATAGGATAAACTGGGGATGAGCAAGGTTGATGTACATTTGACTGGATGTGCTCTGTTTTCAAGAGCCCGACTCGTCTGTAAATTGCTGTGATGGATTTAAATTTTTTTCTTCAGCTCTCGATTCAGCTTCAGTTTACTTCAGTCATTGAAGAGATGTGATATATTTACAGGTTAATACTGTTGGTGTGCTAGTGTTAATTGTACGTTTTACGTTGGCCTATTGTTTGTGATTTTGTGTAAGCAAAGCTGGTATACAACTTGGGTCGTTTTTTTTTTCTTTCCTGATACTGGTCTATTTGGAAATAGAACAGTCTCCTTTGGAATTCTGGGACATAAATCAGATCCACAACTTTCCCATAATTCTGATCCAGGACCATCGTACATTGTGCTGCGGTGCAGTTTTGCAATCTCCTGGGACTTGGACATTTCAGTGATTGACTGGCTCATTGACAAACAAACAAAACAAACTGTGCATTGACAATTTAACACTATTAATTCAATTCTAGTTTATATTGAACACGAGGCATCCATGTTTGTATTCGTAGTCATGATAATGAAAGAGTATGTTAGGCGTTCACACAGGAAATGTGACAAAAACAAGTAAACTCAAAACAAGTCAGCATACATACATAACATTTGATTTTTGAGTGTGCTGACGAAGGCTAAGGTCCCACAATGCATTGCTCAAAGGAAATGGAGGACCTGTTCACAGCTTAAAAGGATTAGAATAAAGATAAAGCTTTTCAACGGAGCAGTTTGACTGCACATTTTCTTCAGTAGTATTACTGTAAAACAGTGTCTGGCCACTAGTGTCGGCAGTAAACACTCTGCTGCACAGTTTAACAACAAAGAAACGAGATGTGTGCGTCTTTTTGTATCGACTGGAAAGGAAACCATTTGTTACACTTTCCCCACCTCACTGGTTGCCTACCATCCAGCTAGAAATCTGTCAACATTTTTCCTGTAACAACTTCATGAGCCGCTCGTTGACTGAAATGACTCGTTGACAGTAAGGCAGCGCTGTGATGCAGCGTACGAGTCCTGGATCGGGGCTACGCTGAAATGTCCTGCGTCAGATGAAGAACACATTGATCAGATCTGCACTCTCAGCCAGGCAATCTTCTGCTCTCACACTTTTGTATGAACAATTTTTGCTCTTATGTCATTGTAAGATATTTTGAAGAGATTAAATGAAGTTTATCCAAAGTGTGTGTGAACACCTGTCAATCACTGTCGAATTGATGGATTTTTAATAAAATGAATTGAAATAAGAACTCGAGTTGCTTTAAAGAAGTGAAGCATGTGGATGGATACACAACTGATCATGTACTCCTCAGGCCATTTTCTTTGGTCAAGCACTGCACCATGGGTAATCGCTGTAATTCAATTCACCTGATGGGCCTGGACATAAAGAAGCTGCTGGTAGTTAGCTGTGCTTCCAGCCTGACATGGTTACTTTCGGGCTTCTGATGGTCCTCCAGTCTCAACACTCCTGAAGAATATCTAGATATCTTTGTCAGGATGAGTCAAGGTAAGTTTGAGTTGCTTCAAAACAATCCCTTTGTACTTTCTAGCTTAATGTTTGCTAACAAATTACTTTGATTTGCATTGATAAAGTTTGCAGTCAGTCCGCTGCTGGGCTCACTCGCCACAAAGCAGTGACATCGAAGGTGCGTCTGTCTTCTGTCAGCAGTAAAACACAATGTAAGGGTCTGAAGAAAATATCTTCGTATGGTGAGATCACATTAATCAACTCTTTCACTCTGATCTCGCCACAGAAAGCAACTCTTCAGATTTTGCCCTGCACAGTGTCTCAGCTTCTGTCTGCTCCCCACGTCAGCAATGATTCCTTTGCAATCTGTGACTGGGAACTCAACCAGGTACAAGGAGAAATATTTAGAAATCTTAAAATAGGACTTCACTTGTCTTCATCACTATTTAGTTTGGCACAAGGCTGAGGTGTGGACTTCAGTCACAGCCACAGCACTGGGACTCATGAAGGTCTATAGGATGATGGACTATTGACAATTGTCTTTAAAGACAATGTACAACTTGACTTTGACATTATATCATTGATTTGATATCTTTCCCGAAATGCAAAGACTGACACGTTTACAGCCACGGCAGCAGCTTTGAGAGGCTGTACTTGGGCACAGCATTGCTTCGGGCTCATTGCCAACATGGGCTTAAAGGCTCATCATGGCAGTGCAAACATGCCAACAGGCAATGATGCATAAGATTTTGCATGGACTTGTTCCACCACCTTTTTAAATTATTTAAACAGAGGGCTGACGGTGGCATTGGCACTTGGTGAAACACTAGAGGGGACGGTGAGGTGCCTCGTGGACACGCCACATTTGGACAAACTAGTAAAGGGAAGTAAATATTGGAATGGCTTACCACATGGAATAAGGGAATGTCCTACATACCCCACCTTCAATCTGACTTGTGCAAGACACACAAGCAGGAAGTAAATTTACATGTGGTAGCACACACCAGCAGACAGGTGGCCTACTTGTAAGACAACATGATTTAAAGTACTTAGAAAAAAATGGAAATTTTAACCTACAGTTAGGCGACTCTGAGCAAATTCTATCCGGAGCATCTACTAAATGAATCTTGAAGTGAGATTGTTTTGCCAGCTGTTGTTTCCAGGGTCAAGAATGAACACTGAAACTAAGATGACTTAGGACTTAAAACACATGCTGTAAGGCTAGCTCATGACTTTGTACTCTGGGACTTGCCTGAGGACTTTGGGGCTGGGTTGTAAATCAGGACTTCAGTGCCAAGACTTGAGTTATGTGTGACTTGAACGAGCCAGACTTTGAAACCTCCTCTGCATAAGGCCCAGAGTGAAGAGTGAGGACCTAGATCATTGAGAGTTTTGAGGAGGACAATAATGCAAACATAATGAAGTGATGTATGTATTATTTATTTTTTTATTTTTATTTTTTTTTACTGATAAATCATGTAAGAATCATGCTTTCCTGGGTGTAATTCAAAATTCTACTGAAAAGCCCAGTGGTATAAGGCTGCTTTCGCTCACAGTGATGCATACAGTACCTCATTAAATACAATGCCTTTTAATTGCAAAATTCTTCAGAGGAGCTTGGTCTGAAGTTTGGTCTGAAGATTTCCTCCTGTGCTGAGTTTTGTGCTTCTCATGCTGCAGGTGTCTGTCGTGGGCGTCATTAGAGGGTTGTCTCCCTTTGTGACCAACATCCAGTACTCTGTGGACGACATGACTGGTCCACCTTTACATGTGAAGCAGTGGGTCAATGCAGAGGCCAGTGGAATCAACTTACTCTGCTCAGAACTACAAATAGAAACTGAACTATTGTGGAAACTGATCAGTTTCAAATTTCTCTCAGGACTGTGCAGTGATGACCTTTGCTTCTCCTGGAACATATGTGAAGATTATAGGAAATCTGCGCAATTTCAGTGTGAGTCATGCAATCAAAGGGTTTAAAGATGATGATGATGATGATGATGATGATGATGCTTGAAAGGGAAGTGGATATTGAAGTTCTGCTTGGTTTTTTTTTTTTTTTGTTTTTTGTTACCATATGCAACAAATTCAAGTTTCTGTTTTTGCATTAGGGTCAAAGGTCACTGCTGGCAATGAATATCCGTTGCATCCAGGACCCGAATGAGATCACGTCCCACATGTTGGAAGTGGTACAAGCCCATATGCAGCTTTTTGGAAAGGTACAAGAGTTTCATTGTGGAAGAGTTTGACCTGTTATAGAAATTCTAATCTTAGAAAAATCTTTTAATACTGAGAAATTGTGGAAATATTCAAGAACTCAGACTGTAAGATCCAAAAAAAATCTCCACTGAAAGCCAGAACTAATCATGTAATATTTTGCACATGGCCTGTACACTCTAAAGGCCTGGTCACACCAGCATTTAAAGTGGTGAAATTTTGTTGTGAAATCAATTTATTTCAATGGAATTGAAATGAGCTGTGTTCCACCATCTGCTTTCATTTAACCTGCTCTGGTGTCGGTGGTATGAGCTAACGAGCTAATGAGCTTGGTACCTGACTGTTGGTGAGCTTGTTAGCTTAGAGAGTTTTATTTTCCCTCTTCAATAACTTTTTGTTGGATGAACCGGTACAATGGGGAACAACATACCTGAGGAAAGTAAACGGAATAGTAGAGCGAAAGTAGAGTCAGCACCAGGCTTCTAGCCCCACCTATTTCGCTTGCATGTCACTTTGTGGTGTGACCATTGCTTAAAGCTTGTGATTCACTTGTGCTTTTTGCGAGAGTGTCCTTGTTGTTCATCCAGGTGTTCGACGTGAATATGAATACCACTCTTGCCTCACTGTCTGGAAGGTGCGGTGGTGGACATCCTGCAGGCAGCCTACCAAATGGTTTGTCCACCATCCGTGGTCAGGTTAGTGTCAATTCACCCAGGTCGTAAACATATTTTCCTAATTACCCCTAGTACTTCTTGTCATTCAGATAACTGCTATTGTTATAAAATTTACCCCTGATACCATATTACAAATATATACAATGTAGAGTATTACTCAAATCGTATTTGGAAAGTTCCAGCAGCAGTATCTCTTTCCAGAAGCTGCTTTTGGAAGAGGCAAAGGGCATTTTTCACAGCAGACATTTTAACTTGTCATTGTAGGAAAAGCATGTGTTTCATTTGCATTAATAATGCCTTCGTTCTGTTCAAGTGTCCCAGTAATCCATGACAGTGAGCCAGCACCAACACAGTCAAATCATTCATTTTATTTACACCTGTGCTTTTCCTACTGCTACGTATCAATTTTCATTGTACAAAAAAAAGTTTGTAATGAAAGACATGAAGTGTAGAAAGCTAAAATCTCAATGGCTGCTAAAAACTCAAAGGTGAACTGATAATGTCATATAGCAATACATAGTTGGACTAAAAGCACTGAGAGACTGAATAGTTCAGAACAACTCTGGTAACTGATGAGCGCTGGTTGTTGTTTTTTTTTTGATAAATGAAAAGTAAATATTTGCTTTTTCAGCTTCTCAAATTTGAGGATTTGTTTGCTCTCATTGTAAATGGATTATCCTTGAGTCTTGGTCTGTAACTTAGACAAAACAACACATTAGTGGATGTCGTCACTTTAGGATCTGGGAATGTGTGATATGTGTGTTTTTTAATATAAATACATACACTTGAATTCATTGATTAACTGATAATGGTTAGAAAGTAATTTCTCGTTTCTTGTCTCAGGTGTTGCATGTAATCCAGAAGTTCTCTGACCGTGATGTTGGCATCAGTTTCCATGACCTGAGGACACAGCTGGACTACCTCAGTATGAGAGACATCAGGTACCAGCTCATCCTCTGTTCTCTATACATACACAGTGCGTGTTTTAGGATGTGTCTGTGTCTAACACAGCAGCCCTCATTCTAACATAATGGACCATCAGCAACGTCCAACTAACTTGGCAATAAAATTAATGAAATCTTTAGGTTTTTGTGACTGATGTGGGTGAATCATAGACATTTACAGAATCTGTTGTCACAGAGGAAAAAAATAATTTGTGTACATAAACTATGTGTGTACAAATGGGTAAAATCAATCTCTTGAATTAAGTAACCAGGCTGTCAAACTAATTTGTGTGCATCACTTACTTATTGCACTCTTGAATGAAATAATTCCTGCAGGCAATTAATAAATTGTCTGCTTTGTTTCGTCTTATTGCCTGTCTCTGTCAGCTATCTAATAAAAAAGGAAATAAAGTGACATTATTATATTTAACACTATTGTTGACGATTAGTTTCAAGGGATGTCAACGATAATCCAACAATGTTTAACAGGCAAAGTGGATAAAAATGTAAATCCATAGTTCTGTCCAAAGATGCATTAAATCCAAGTGACTCATTTAGAGAGTTTCCACTCAAAGAAATGACTTCAAGAGCATGAATTAAGAGCACAAACTGGTATTTACTGCAAAGAAATAGTTAAATTCAGTTAAGTACAGAGTTTCTCTATCAGTAGAAATACAGAGTATTGCTGGCCAGGTCACAAAATATGGAAGTTTTTTGGTTGTGATGTTTTGAGTTTGTATGAACTTTTTTTTTTTTTTTTGCATAAAGCTGTTGTGAACACACTGAGTTCACTGCAACGTAGAATTCCCTTGACAATGACTTACCTAGAGCTGAATTACAGTTGAGTCTGCAGTCAGATGTTGAGATAATGTTAGCTTCTGGTTGACCTTAGATAAAACATTTTTTGTTTTATGAAGCCTCCTGTCACTCATGATGCTGCATACCTGATTGTTGGAACTAATATCCGCATGGCAGACACATGAAACAGTTCTGAGAGGGAAATGCTTAAATTTGCAATATCCTTGTACAGATGTTCCCTGACTTTTCTCATAAATGAAGGCCACGTCTTCTCTACCATCGATGAGCAACATTTTAAGTCAACATGACCTTAGCAGGCAACTTGAGGGCCAGTGAAATATCAAAACTGAGTAGTCCTGGACCACAGCGGATCATCTTTGTTTTGGTTAAATTTAGTATTTTATTTATGATGCACCAGTGGCTTTGTCTGTGTTAGTATAAAGCTTGTATAGTATATAGAGTATTATTATTATTATTATTATTATTATTATTATTATTGTTATTATCATCATTAATTTATTTTTGCCTGTAAAGAATTACTGTATTGAGTGATTGCTCAGGCTTCATGTGACATTATTATTATCTTATTTTGAGTTTCTAGTTTATTTATATGATGTTTTTGTGGGTACCCTGCCAATGATGTGGTGATAACTGCATAAAAAGAATGATATCAAAATCTTATCTTGTGTAACTTTTCTTTAAATTACTTTTAAGAACTACCCTGTCTGTCTCTGAAGTGCTCAGTTTCCCAGAATACAGGATAGGGAGCCTACACAAGCCTACACGCCTACTTTTGACTTGACACATGACATATGCATGCTATAAACGATAGCGGCTATTTCATCTAGCAGAGACATTATATTCAGCATGTCCAATACCTTATTGACCAAAAACCTTGTCAGTGCTAACACTGTTAGCTCATGCATTATATTCTCTCTTGTGGGTATCTGGATGGATGGATGTATAAAATCTGCCTCAGAAGTCCCGCTTTTTTTTCTCTGCTGTGGTGGTGATTGTGCTTGACAAGAGCTTCAGCCATCATTGCAAGAGGTTGTAATACAGCCTCTGAGCAGTGCTATGTCTTGAGAGTAGATTGGAGGCTACAGTGGGTCTGTATCAGGAAGTGAAAGATGGGCTGGGGCTAGCTTGTTAGCATGCTAACTTGAGTAGATAGAGGGAAGAGCTGACATTAGCGCTGCTTTCCACCATGGAGACAGCTCTTGGTGAGTAAAAGCATGAAATTTGATGATGAACTTGCAACATTTCTTCTAGACTGGTAACTAAACAGCTGTTAATACTAATGCGGACAATAGCAAAACTTACCAAATAGTTTAGCGTTCTAGCAAAATTGTAAAGCAGGAATGATATACGTGATGTTTGAAGATGTGAAGTCTTCTTGATGTCAGTTCCATAAATTTTTCATTAAATAGACTGCGCCATATGCAATGCTGTGATTAAACCGTAGTTAAACAATTTTAGTTAGTGTGATGCAACATTTTCACTTAATTTCAGTTGTGATGCAAATACAACGACTGCTACATTTAAATGCATTGTTTATAGGATAATGAGCAAACGAATTCCCATGAAGAAAATGTGTTTTAATCTCTTTCATCTCATGACTTAGTGTCCAGGGAGTGGTGATTTATGCAAGTGTGACATACTCAGACCGTCTGTGGTTTCAGCAGTCTGTTTGTGTGAGACTCATTTGGTGAATATTTTTGGATGAACTGTTTGCACAGCCCTCGAGTAGCTCTGGAGACCCAACTTCAAAATGCTAATGCAGGCATACAAGACCAGTATCTTAACAGTAGCTCAGTATGTCAGCTGCGGCTGTCAGGTTTAAAATGATTCAGTTTAAAGGTCCATGTACAGAAACCTGTAGTAGGGATTATTCACACAAAGACTATGATGGGATTCTTGATGTCTTAGCTGACACTAAACATGCTTCTTAATAAGGATCAGTGAACCATATTGGCATCTGTTGATCATCCTCCATCACAGATGACAGTGGTTACGATCACATTTCTTCATGCATGACATTTGTGTTGCTACCTGTTTCTTCTTCTCTCGGGTCTCATGATGTAATAATGCCCAATGGGACATTCTCTAAACTGGCTCTGCAACATCGGTAATAAACTCAAAGTGTGTTCATGGGTGTGGCTCGTTGTGTGTGTGTGTGTGTGTGTGATATTACGCAATGAAACTATTTCACATCACTGTAGCATGTCCAGACTGTCTGTGCTGAACAAGTCTGAGCAGCAGGTGGCCTTGTTTAAGCGCTGATGCTGACCTCTGACCTCCCTGTGAAGGTGCCTGGGACTGGAGGTCTGCTCCTCACATGATCAATATTAGGCTATTCTGACTGGTTTTGTGAACAGTATATTTCTGGTATAAATCAAACTGAAAGGCTTTTATTGTGTACCCAGTTTTCTGGTTTAACAGGAAGTGCTGAAGTTGGTTCTCATTTAAGTGCAGTGGCATGAAACTAGTCTAGCCAGCCAGCTGCCACTTCACTTAACAAAGAACCTCAAAAACACAGCTGCAGCAATTTACACATTAGCCAGAGTGTTTATCAGTGAAACCCCTTTTCATGATTGTAATCTTAACTTTTTGCAGATACAATTTATTTTCCATCTGTTCGAGTTGCAGTGGTGTGCTTGCTTTTTTTTTTTTTTTGGCCCACTAGCACTATAAAGGCATCACTATGCTTCAAACCAAATGTTGAGCAGTCTAACAGTCTGACACTCTTACTAAGACTAGAACTGAATTTTGACCAACTGTCATACGTGACTTTGGCAACATTCTTTGCCACTTTTTTAGAAACTAACCCCTGGGTTTTCTTGAAATGCACAATGATATTATGGTCGCTGAAGGATGAATGCCATTTTTTTTTTTTTTTTTTTTTTTTGCTGGCTCTCTGACCTGTCCTCTTGATCCAACCTCCCCCAACATGAAATATCACAAATATAAATATGAGAAATTCACTGAGCACATTGATGCTCTCCATAAGATGAACCCATGAACCATGAACTGTCCTCTAGTGCCACCCACTGCCCAAATTGTCAGACTTTAAATCATACTGAGAGACTTTATAGATTTATGAAATCACCAAAGATGAGCTTCCTGGAGGTTTTACTATGGACCAGGAATACTTGACAGTATCGAAGGCCTACCTGTGTCCCAATTCAGGAGCCACATCCTCAGAAAGACACGGTCTACGAAGGCATGGCCGTTGTGCCTGTTGTGGCTGATGCAGCCATCGTAGCCCACAAAGGCTTAACTAAAATAGGATGGCCTGACCTTTAGAGGCTTTGCGTCACCAGCTGTGCCCGCCCTTACTCTTGTGTCACAAGTGCCACTCCTGTCAACAGTATGAGCAAGCAACCTTGACAACAACCTTGTAACCTTTTCTTTTTTCTTTTTTTTTTAAACTTGAGGTTTTAAGGCCATTGCTTTCTTAACAGTTGTACCATTAGCTGTTCAGCTGAGCTGGTGCTTAAAATTAAAAGTGTCATCTTCGGGCTCTCAGAAAGTTTGTGTGCTGCCATATTATTTTCATAATGGAGTATGCAATAAATCTTAGAATAGGTTGGGCCACCCGGGACAGCCTAGTTGCGCTGCTGTGATGCAGTTGGTCTTCAAATGCAGCCAATGAGGGATGTGACCCCTGAATTAGGACACAGGTCCTGTCATGGCTCAGCTTTATGAAAAAACACCACTGAGCTTCTTATTAGATTCTTTGAAACAACAGTCAGATAGTGTTTTTGTAGTCATGGTAGCTGTGTGACTAGAGCTATGACCATGTTAGTCTGTTGACAATACATTAGACTGGAATATCTCAACAACTATCGGAGGACTAGGCGTGTTGCATGCTGATACACTAACTGACATGGTGAACATGGTAACCATCACCTGGTAAACATCATCATGCAGCCATTTTAATTACCGTTTCCTTAGCATGCTCATGTTAGCATTTTAGCTAAGCAGAGACTTACAGAGGTGCTAGCATGTCTGTAGAACCTTGTCTTCTTCCTACTTTACTGACTTCATCCTGTAGATGATTAAATCATGTCAAAAACTTACAAGGTTATTATATCCACTGTCAATTTGGGAAGGTCTTATAATAGTCATGTGTTTAAAAACCAGGATAACTACCCAACCCATAGGAAAATAATAAATGTGGCAAATAATTTATGACACAGTAATTCAGTTCATAATAACCTTTACCTACTGTTTCTGTGCCACCCAAATCAAATATATACATTAGTTAGACAAAAATTAGACACAAAGAAACTCTATGTAAATAAAGGTACAGCAGTTAAAGGTCCCATATTGTATAAAGTGAGATTTCCATATTTGATCATAATACAGGTCTCGGTGCCATATTATATTGCGAAAGTATCGAAGTGCTCCGTCCACAGAGAAATTCACACAGCTCAAATTCAGAAACTGTGCCTTTAAATGAACCGTCAGGGCTTCTATAACTTTGTGATGTCACAATAAACCGCTCACCATCACCCTCAGCCATTCTCCAAGCCAGACCCACCAGCACTCATGTCTGGCCTTGCAGGATTTGGTTTCTTTGTGTGTTTACTCTTCAATATTTTTATTGTTACTCAGTCAGCCAATCAGAACTGAGGTTCAGAGCCTCTTTCTGATTGGCTCACCGACCTGTTGTTGCTAGGGCTCCAGAGTGAAGTCTGAGAGAGGAGATGTAAAATACACTGAGGTGGTTTTTGGCTCTTAAAACCACAAATATATCTTTTTATCGATATCAACACTTCAGATAAAACACTGGAAAGATATCTGACCTTTAAAAGAGAGATTATGACTACTCAATTAGTATTTACACTGTTTGAAGATGAACGTTGTGTCATTCATCAGCCAACAAACCAAATATTCAGTAATCTGTTACATCTTGCCAGAATGTCAGATGTGTATCTTAATGAGGCGTGAACTGATGTGAGACTACAAATGAAAACTTCAGTGTTGTTTCCAGGGCAGGGCAACCTTCCCCCAGGGCTTCACCTGGAGGTGGTGAAAGGAGACAAGCTAGTGGAGGTGAGATCAATTATCTGCTGCTCATCAACATCTGCTGTGACCTCACTGCCCTCAGCCGTCAACTGAGGAGCCTCACCTCACAGAGACAGGATGTGTGCTGGGTGCATTCCAGGTTCAAAGAAGACCAGAGGGAACCGGCAAGAGTATCTACCTAAGAAATACTTGTTCTGATGGTTAATACTGATCTGGTATTATTATATATATACTGTATATATTATATGTGGGCTATCATTAGGCACACACATAGTAACTGAGGAAAAAAACCTAAAGCTGCAACTCACTTAATTTATCAGTGTGTGTGTTTTCTGGCTGGGTCGCAGTCATGAAAACTCTTTGGACAACTCACCTGAGATCCAGCTTTCTACATTTCTGAACTTCTGTTAAGATTTGTACACTTAAGTTGTTCCAGTCCCTTTTAGAGGCCTCTCTGCTCCATTGAGAGTAAATTTCACATGCAGAACCATCAGAATGATACTCTGTTGAGTCTTTGGAATATCTAGTTTTCTGAATTAATTGGTCATTAAATGTCATCTGCTCTTCATCTAAGTCACAAGTGCAGACAAAGTGCTTTGGTTGATAACAGACAAGCAATTATCATTTTTCATGTCTTTATTGAACACACCCATCACACTTTCCCTCAGAGTAAGTGAACCCTTGGAGTTAATAACTGGTTGAAACCACCCAGAACCTCAAACAAGCTCATCCGGTATTTTTGTGAATCAGGCCTGAACAATGTTGAGGAGGAATTTTGGACCTTTCTTCCCACATAAGTGCTTCAGCTCAGCCATATTCTCAGGATGTCTGGTGTGAACAGCTCTCTGGGGGGTCATTTCACAGCAGCTCTGATGCAAATGCTAATGTATGGGCTCTGACTTGACCACTCTAGAAGGTGGATTTTCTTTATTTGAGGTCATTCTGTAGTGGATTTACTTTGATGTTCAGGGTCATTGTCCTGCAGCCTCCCCAGCGTCTGCTGAGCGTCAGCTGGTGGACAGCCACCCTGACATTATCCTCTAATATAAACTCAATGATGGTGAGCTGGCCAGGCTCAGAGGCAGCGAAACAGCCCCAAATCATGATGCTTTCTCCCAAGTTTCAATTTCTGAATTTGTCTAACTGTGGATTAGTGGTTATCTAAACTCTTTGAGATTCCTTTGCAACCCTTTCCAACTTTGTGCAAATCAATTCTTGATTTGAATGTAAGTTAATGTTTGAGTACTATTTCACCCACAACTCCAATCTTGTTTCGCTGATTGGAGTCCAGGTTTGATAACTCCTGACTCTAATCACCTTCTGTTGATGTCATTAGCTGTGGGGTTCACATACTTTTTCCAACTGTGCATGTTTGAATGAAGGCATTACTCAGTGTTTCTTGCCACCTACTCCCTGTCTCACTGCCAATCTGTAGCTGTTCCATTAAGAGTTGTCCAGGCTTTTCTGGGACAAATACTCCTGGAACCACACAAGCTGCAGCAGGTGCAGTTAGACTCCACCATGTTGTTTGGTGCATCAACATGGGTCTACATTCAGTATGGAAAGACCCCAGACCCAAGGCGGCACTGCACCAGGGTAACTGAAGGCAAGGGAGGTATGAAACGCTGAAAGGCCTGCTGGGATTGCCTGGAGAGGAGACAGAGCTCGACGTGCGTGGACTCAATCTTTGTTTGCCACTGTTGGTTCTCAGCAGGGTGTAAAAAAAGAAAAGTCTGGATTCAAAGGGAAATACCTTTTTTCTTTGCAAAAACTCTGAATGTGAGCAGCTCCAAACTCCAGACACATTTGCAAAAGAAAAACTACACTTCTTGGGATCTGACAAAGCTGAAGATTGACAGCTGTAGAGACATTAATAATTTATAGTCTGGGCTGGTTTTCATTGTAAAGAAAAGGCGGTTGCCCCAGGAAGCAAAATCAAAAGTCTAACAACTAAGAATAAACAATCTGGTTTTACAAATCTTAATGTGATTCCAGACGTTTGAGACAACCTGAATATTATTAGTTATGCCTGTCTGGCTGATATATTCTTCCGAAGTTTGGGGAATATGATTGTGCCCGACCCTTGTCACAATCTGAGCACAGAACCTGACGCAGTTCGACATTTCCCACAACAAGCGCATCTCCATCTTAACAATCAAGGAGGACAACATGGTCATCCAGAGGCCCAAAAGAAGGAGGAGGAGTTCCACAAAAATTTAAAAATTGTTTTTTCATCAGATAAGAGAACTCAGTAGTTATTACTATATTATGACACGAGTAGTCAGTACTCATTGGTCAGACCACACCCATCTTTGAACTCCTGCTACACACCTTTAAAGTGTCATAAGTATATGTTGCAAGTTGTGACACTATCTCTGACAAAATCTGTCCACAGGCAGACAGACATATAAAAATCTGCCAATGTCCTCGTAATCACCTCTGTGGTAGCTCCTGCTACAGAAGGTGTCCCCAGAACCATATTTTGCCATGATGACACACAGACACACACACACACAGACTCACAAGGTGGAAACAATACTAGCCCCACTGTCATGCTTGGTAAAAATAGAATAAACTGACATGGTGTTGTCTGTGTAACTCTTGACATTGCTTAGAAAAAGATGATAGAAGGAGATGGCTTGTTGAGCCTGTTGGCTGCTGTACTGTATGTCGAATGCCCAGTCTGCCAGTCAGTGCAGTTCCATATGGGGCCCTTCCTCCAACCAGCCATGAGGGAGTGACCCACCACCCCACAGTAGCCCAACCATCTTGGGGGGTTTTCCTCTGCTGCTCAAAAACCTTTGTTCTCACCACTTTCTGTCCAAATGTACAGTTACACTTCCACTATCTTTCTTTTCTCACCTGGTGGTAAATTTAGACTTTATATGAGCAGGACAATGTGATGATAATAGTGGAAATGAATACTAGTTTACTATCAGCTGTGGCCATTGTATAATTTATGTATAATTTGTGTATTTGTAGATTTCTCCTACTTTTTATTGCTTGTGTAACCTAATTTAGAGGCTTTATTTGATATCTTATTGCAATTTGTTTGACGGATTTCAGCCTACAGTTGTACACACTGTCGTTGCTAGTGTAAGTCACCGCTAAATGTTGTTGCAGCATTTTGCAGAACTTTTGTCTTAAAAGTTTGTATGTTCCTTTCCATCATATGTTTTTCTCCATGAATTCCTCTTTGTGTGAATTATATTTGGTCAGTTGATGATTTACTTATAAAAAAAGGGGAGGAAATTGTCACACCAGGAAGGGAATAGAAGACGTAGCTGTAATAGACTGTGACAAGGCCATGAACTGTGGGTGACGAGTGACTTCAAAGACACTCAGTAAAGAAACTAGTATTTGTGACAGCAAAATCAATGGTTTTTTTTCTTTCCTCTTTTTCTATTTTTATACCAGAATGTGGCTCTTTAAGAAAGTGCCATTGTCAGATATTTATGAAACCTTTAGAGTGAGAGGGCTGTAATTGATATGACTGTTATTAGAATTCATCTATGTTTGATATTTGTATAATAAACTATAATCCATACCTCTCACTTGCTATGTGTGAAATGATGTGTGGATGAGGATTAGTGGGTCCCTGGGGAAATCTCACACTGAGCTTACTTTACTTTCATGTATTCAGTTTTGTCTGCATGCTGCCAAGGGTGCCATCTATGGCAAAAAGAAAAAAAAAACCCTTGAGAATGGTAATTAAGTGATTTTTTTTTTGCAAACTGATATTGATAGCATGTCTCTGGCACATGCTAAATGTGTCATTTTCTCTCCATGTTGATGAAGATATTCTTGGAAGATTTTGAGCGCCTTTCTCTTCTTTCTTTTTGAATTGTGTCCTGATTGGTGACAGGGATTTCTTTTGAAATGGCTCGGCTCGACTCTTCGAATGCAGCATGTTTTTTTTTTTTTTTAATGCTGAGTTTTTCACATTACTGCAGTACTGTACTCTCTTAACAGCCATTAATAATTGTCCCCATACACATTGAAGTGTCGCTGTGCCTGACAATATGCTGCCTGCTGGTTAAACAAGACTCCAGACACGCTTCAGCAGCAAGGCATGCAAGCTTAAATGTTGTTGTTTTTCCACCAGAGGGCAACATGTGTACTGTAATCCACAAACACCCCTAATCTCTCCTTCACTCCTCACTCTTCTAGATGCAAATCACATCCTTGCTTTATGCTGAAATCTTGTTTGCAATGCCATGTGCCATTGTTAGACTCATGGATATAGAAATGTCATTGATTTTAATGGGAAACCTCCTCAGCAGCCTTACTTTTTAAATGATCTGTCAGTAGTATGAGGTAATGAGGACAAATGGAAAACTACAGCTTTGTTTCACCTAAGATTTCTCCCTAATATGAGTGATACAATAAACCTATCTGCTTTTGTCTACAACAGAAGCTGCAATCTGTATTTCCAATTCATTAAATGAAAGATTAGAGTAACAGAGTGGCTGTGAATAAAGCATACATTACATGTCTTCCACCTTTAGGGGTCTCTCAAGCTCTGCACAGGCCCTACTGTCTAGCCAGTACAGATAAATGGCACCTCGTTAATCAAATCTGCATGAGTGCGCTCAGGTTGCCATGGCAATAATTATCAGAGCTGCCTAATTAACTTTCTCAATTGCTTAATGATATACGACCCTCTGAACTCCCTCATTTTTTTTCTTTCTAATCTAAGTTGTTGTGTTTTTATCCCTCCATTTTCACTCCCCAGAGTTAACCCGTGACCGCCAAGATAATAGAAATTATGGAGAAATTAAATTCAGAACCACATCATTTCCTGTCGGCCCACGCAGACCGGGGCTGCAACCAAACGGGTGGTGTCGGACTTCACATGCAGCACATGTGCACACTACTGAATGCCGAAGCATGTAGGCGACGTGTGTCTGGCCTGTACAGTGTGTGACTCACATATTTTGTCTCCTGCTGTGACTCGTGTGACAGCTGACTGAAGGTTGGGAGCAGTGGTCCTGTCGTCCCTGATCAGCCAGCCGAAACTCTTGAGATACACCGAGACAGGGGGAATCGTACCTGGTGACACCCACCCTGCCATCCCCTGTCACAGGAGACCTCCCATACTGTCTACTGCCTCCCTCTCCTGCCTCCTGTCACTGGCTGGAATCCACAGTGATCCCAAGTTAATCTCTGGTTGCTTTTAGTCAGATATTTAGAAGTTATGCGTGGAAAACAGCTGCATTGTACTGTACTGCTTTAATTTACAAATTGAGTACTCTCTAGTCACTGTTCACGTCTTGATTTCTGCAAAGAAAAAACACTAAATTCTGCAGTTTCTTGACATGAGAAAGCTCCAGATCATGAGTATTGGTATCTTTCATCTAAACCCCTCATTTGTGGGACTGAGACTTCCAGAAAACTAACAGCCTTTATGTGTTTGGTCAAAAGCTATGTTAAAATGACTGGTGAATGTGTTTTTTCTGTGATCAAGTGATCAATCGTTCAAATGATTGCTGTCACTCTGTAGCAGAGAAGTAAATAGTTAGATATTGTACGTATCCAAAAGTGTTTGACTTTGACACTGAAGGTTGCAGCTTCCATCTCATCTTCTCAGTCGCAATTATTCCCTCACCTTTACAAAGTAGTAAGTGGCCCAAATTTAAGTCAAGCGGGAACTATTTTGTATTAAGCTTCCATAAATTTGGAGGACTCACAAGAGACAGATTAAAAAATTAATCTGAGGCTGAGATATCCTGACTTTAAGAATGAGTCACACCGCAAAAAATCTGGATCCTAAATTTACTTTCATTAGACCCTCCCTGATAAATGCCCACACCTTTAAAGGTCCTGTAACCTATCATCACCGTCACTAGACGTCGCACTACACCGCCAGCATCTCAGACCAAAACAAACTTCGTCAGCCACACATCCGTTTGGCCATGATATGCTCCATGGCAATGCTGACTGTTATCCAGCTAGCTATAGCAACATTTGTAGAACAAATTTATAATGTGGTTAATGGCAAGTTAGCTAATATTACTCTGTCTACTATAGCCAGTCACAAATGAAAACGGACATTTAATATTTTGTAGCTGTCAAGATACTTACACATGGAGGAGAATCCAAGTACTGAGAAAAAAATTCAGCCGCAATTCCATGAAAACTGGGCAAAACATACAGTATCATGTAATATGAGTGAAGGCTCCAGAACAGCTACTAAATAGCTAAAAGCTGTTTTCTTGACTTCCATTCCCAAAGGTCAAGAATGAGCTTTGACCTCAGCCTAATTTGTTGTCAAGGTTGGAGGCCTTGTTCGTGTTGCTCCTCTCTGTGAACTCTCAGTCGTGACAGTCGTGGAAAGGCCATGTTGCACTAAGAAGTGGCCGTCCAGACCCACGCCTGAGTTCTGGGATCAGTGCTGGGTCAGCAGACCACAAGGCTGGAAGAGTTCATGTGATTAACTTTCTGCAACCACCATCAGGAAGCTTTATAGGACTGGGTCAAATCAAGCTTTGGCAAAAAAACCTTCCAGTGCGGTTACCACCAATGTCTGCCATATGTCTGGCACCGCCTGCTGACACAGTGTGATACTATTCCCCTTTTTATTTCCCACATAACCTAATTTTACAAAAACCTAACCTTCCTTTACTTTTTTTGCTCAGACCTACCCGTGCTTAATTGTACGTGCTTGCTTTTGTTGCTTTAAAGCCAGTGGGGGAAAGTGGCAGGGGAAAGATTATCTTTGTAACACCTCTGCACTGTATCGCTGTGTATTTTTTCCTCTTGTGAGTGGATTTCATGGTTGAGAGTGCAATCTGAAATAGGATTAACAGTAGGTGTTGGGGAGTGTTAGCTAAACCACTTTATGTCAGGTACGGCAGAGAGAAGTCTGTCATTGCGTCTGCCTGAATCCTTTCACCACTGAACATTGCTTGAGGGGGATTCTTTAAATATTACTAAAACTGCATTTGTATTCATCAAAGGGCTGTGAGGCAAGCAGGAGCAACACAATGTTGTGGTTTCTACCCATGAAAAGCAGAAGAAAGAATCCACGAGTGCAGTATTAGACAACCTCAACATGTATTGCCAATATGCGAGCAAAATGCAGTCTTTTGTTTTGGGGGTAAAAAGAAAAAGTGCTCCATCTCTGCTCTTTTTTGTCTAATTGCCTCAGTGACACTGGGAGGCCACATGGCTGGCTGTAGCCCAGACCCATGGAGAGGATGCATTCCTGGGATGGCCATCGGCAGTGTACAGGCTGAGATGCCCAACCCTCTGCTCCCACAGTTTCCGCACACAGCAGTGAGTTGCGCTGGAAAACAACAGTTTCAGTGGTCTTATGTAACTGGGTTTGGTTGTAAAGAAAAGGGGGTGCTGGAGGGAGGGATTATGGACTGATGAAGAGAAAGAAAAAAAGATGGGAAGGTTGAACATTGGAACAAAGTTGAGTACAGTAATTGAGTTGCCTAAAGCTAGTCTATAGCCTAACCCATAGACTTCCAACCAGGCACCATAGAGGTGCTACAGCAGGTGAATATAGTCATTGGACGTTTTTCTTTAATCAAAGATGTGCTCATTAATAAGTTGCTGTAGTCTTTGAAATGAAAAGAAAACAACATGTTTTAGCTGTATTAGCAATAGAGTGCCGCAGGGAAGAGGTATTTTTTTAGACCAACCAGAAAGTTAGCATCACTGTGGTTCCCTCAACAGAGTGCTTATGGGATTTCTACATTGGCTTTTGGATTACTGCAGAAAATAAACTCTGTGAAAATCACAAGTTTATGGTACTTACATGTTTTGTTCAGCAAGATAATCTTCACAAATTAATGCCACTTTTATGATTTTTGAAGCTTCACCAGAAGTAAAAATCTAGCTTACAATCAAACTACATCATGATCACATGACTTCAATGCACCCGACTAAGCTTCCAACTTGTAGTTTGATTTAGCTCTTATGTCTTCTACAAAAGCATTTCCTTGTACAAAGTTAGTAATAGTAATAGTTTATAAAAGCATAAACACAATTAGGCTATAAAGCCTTACTGGTTACCTTTCCTGTTAGGCTTGATGGTGTTTCATGTCCTTGACAACCCCTGTAGTCTAATTTAGTGACTTGTAAGCAACTACCTTTTTCAAGACACATTAAAGCTTAAAATTATCACAAGTGTGATATTCACAGCCATATGTTATGTTATAGAATGAAACGTGAAAATATCTTGAGTTTGTGTTCAAGGGGCTATTTGTGAGTTTTACTATTGCTACAAAACTAATGTTAGCATTAACAGCTGTTTACTCACCAGTCTAGAAGAAACTGTGCAAGTTCAGTATCAAACTTCATTCCTTTGTAAGCCAAAGAATGTCTCCAGTGTTGGAAAGTAATGCCAAGGTTAACTGTTATCTTTATCATGTCTTTTCTTCTACTTAAGTTGGCATGGTAACCAGCCACATCCCGGCCCATCTCATCACTTTCTGTTAGCGACTCACTGTAGCCTCCAATCTGCCCTGAAGAAGTGATGTTGCTCGGAAGGTGTATTATAACCTCTTGTATTATAAAGTCAACAATGACCAAAGCTCATATGACATGACAATCACCACCACCTGCTCCCAGTGAGAAACCATGTTTGGTGGCAGAGAAAACAGACCAGACAAACAGACCTTATTTCAGCCATCTGACAGAAAACCCTGAATATTTGGCAGAAACATTAGTATATTGAAAGCCCAAGGGGCCAAAGATGCGTGAATTTGACCTCTAAGGTGTGAATACCTACAGGTTAATCCATATCTTTCCTTTGTGTAAAAAGGCAACACATTCACCATCATTGTTTTAAAAATGTTCTGTTTACAGCTTGTAAACCAAAAAACCAAGAGGCTTGCTTATATCCTGTCTCATTGTGTGGCCATTTGTGTTTCTTGACTTGCTGGACTTCCCTATAGTGACATAGTTCCCTGTAGTCTGTTTTCCCAGATCTCAGCAGTTGGTGAGTGCGGTGTGCTGTTATTTCCAGCAATAGGCAAAATGTTGGAATAAATTATCCTTTTAAAAGCCTCTCGTTCGGCAACCTTGAAAGAGCTGGATGGCCTTGACAGATTTATTTCCTTTGTGTCAGACTGAAGACATCTATGGGCTATGGATGAGACTCTAAATGAAGTGTAACAGGTGAGTCAAAAACTCAGGGTGCAACCATATTTTTCTTTCTGTTTTGCCTCATTATCAGCACAGAAGAGCACATCTCAACTTTCCGGATTGGAGCCATCGGTGGCAGCAGTCGGTGTTACCCAACAGTTGAAAGCCTCAGGGTTTCCCAAGGCAGGGAGTGGCCCCTCCGCGAGTAAACACATCAATAATCCTGCAGGTTGACTGACTGGCTCACTGGATAAGGCATGAAAATGAAGGAGGAAGACCTGTGGAGAAGAAGCAATTAGTGTTCACTCTAAGGTATCCAGGGCCTTGAAATAGTTAGTGATGTGGTGTTTAAAAAAAGGGGTAAACCCTGAGCCCCAGCTGGGTGATCAGCCTAATGCAAACACCTGTCAAAAGAAAAGAAAAATCAATTCGTTTCCCAGAAAGAAGTGAACTTTTCCCCTTTATGAACCAATTTTCATTCTAATTTTAAAATAAGGCCGACAGTACTTAGAATACTGTGAATTTAAAGGAACAGTGAGACATTGTAGAAAAAAAAATACTCAGCTGTTCTTCTAAAGATCAACATAACAGCATGGTCTGGGATGTGTGCCTAACTGTAACCTTGCACTGTCAAAAGGATAAAAATATGCCTTCCAACAACTCCAGAGCTTCCCTTCAGAAATGTAAAAACAAGACACTGTGGTTTATGCATTTCACAAGTCTCCATGTTTAAATGACAAAGTAGGTCATGCCAGTGTCTTACAAAATAACCCAAGCTGTAAGCTTAGGTTATCTGCCACCTTTATGGTTGAAGCTGCATTAACAGATTTTTTTTTTTGGCCACATGGGGACAGTAGAACAAAGTTTCAATTTCAAGTTTACTATAAATCCAACAATGACATAGTATCGCCTTATAAAGTTTTAATGATGAACATATTAGAAAATACTTGCCTATGTAAGAATCCTGCAGCCTTGGAGTAACATCACCACTCACTGGAGTCATGTTTCTGTCAAAAGCTATTTGCCAAATTTGTCTTCTTACTGTTACTGGGCAGATTTTTTGGAGCTTTTTGCCAAGCAGCTAAAGTTGCTAATGTTGCAGGCCATAAAAACCAAAACAATGAGCTTAAAGATGTTGAAACGCTTTGCAAATCTGATGGGAACTGTTAAGTTGGATGCAGGAGACCATCTTCCTGTAAAAAACGAGCCCATAGGTCGTCTGTGCAGCAGGTTATTATGACCCACAGCTACGTTTTGTTGTTTGGCGACAGTAGTGGCCATAGTAATTATTACAGGAGCAAAGGGAAAAGTGCAATGACATAGGTCCAAGGTCTGGTATGCCTGCCTCTGTAGGGGGTTTCAGGAGACATTTCTATAGGTTGTATCAGAGGGTTGAAAAAAAGGTGGACTAAGGGCTCAGTAGAAAGAGGCATCTTGAGGGAGGCGGCTGTAACAGTAGATATGCATATCATTAATATATGATGCTGAGAAAATGGAGGGACAATGGATAAACATGAACCTCACATAAATCCAACTGGCAGAATCGGTTAATCTGACAAATAATTGCTTGGAAATGAAAGACTGCTGTAAAAATATGTTTCTTGGAAGAGCTGAATGTTCAGGCTTAGTATCTTTGATAAACCCCCCCCCCCGCATGAAACCATGTAATTCTCCATCTATCTCGCGTCGTGTCCAGCTGTGTGACTCACGTTTCTCATGTTTATGCTGTGGCGGTACATCACCTAGTTGTGATGATGAGGACTTTGCTGTAAGCTGCAGCTGAACACCCTATACCCACCCTGCTGGCACAGCTTCAGTGTTTTCATTCCATATGATAGGAGTCACACCACATTCCTGTTACAACTTCTCTGTGGCGCATAAAAATCTCCCCTCGAAACCGCAGAGCCATGTGTTTTGAATTTTCCCTCTGTTTGTTCCCATTTACAGCATCTCTCTCCATTTTTTTCTACTTCTCTTATTTTTCCTCTCTCTCTCTCTCTCTCTCTCTCTCTCTCTCTCTCTTACACACACATACACACACAAACACTGAACATTCACTATCTTCATGTTGATAGGCCCATTTAGTCCTCATGAAAGCATTCCATTTAGGTGCATTTGAGGTTATGGTTGTCAATGACAACCGGCTGTCAGAGAGTGGCAGCCTCTGTCAGTGTTGGGGGTTTCCAGAGAAGCTTACAGCACACAGAGCAGCTATTGATGGAGCCTGCTTTATGGACTCAGACCCACCAAAGGCAATGGTGTGTGACAAAGACAGTGAGGGGAGTTGGTAGTTTGATTCTTTGACCCTATGAGCTTAAATCATGAGGCTGTGATGCTCTGTGCTTTGTGGAGAGGAAGAATCACCCCACTGGATAATTAGCCTCATTTGATTTTCATGTAATGCACAGTTTAGTTTAATATGTTGAGAGAGAGACTGGGTGGTTGCACCAGCAAAAGGTGGAAAAAGCAGAAAAAAAAAAATGAATATGCAAGCGAAAACAGTAGTAACCTGTAAAGGAAGTAAAAACAGTGTTGAAAATTTTGTGACACAGTAAGTTAACTTGGGAGACAGCAGCTACCATCTAGTCCATTTCTATTGTAGGAACTTTTTCAGGAACTCCAAAAGACAGCGGAGGAATCAGAGTCGAAAATAAAGTTCCTGGTACCTCTGACCCTGGGGGGGGGGTTGTACTTTTTCGTGACCTACTGGGGACTACTGGGTTGGAGTCTGCAACACTTGACACCTCTGACTGGTCAAACCCAAAACCAAAAAGTTGAATGTGGAACGAAAAGGGGACTTTTAATTCCTGCGTTTAGTTGGTGTAACTCCACAGTTCCTAGAACTAAGCTGCTTGATCAAAATGAGCAATTAAAGACATGTGTGGAGGTCGGGATGCAATTAACGTTCACCTTTTTTTAAGGTCATAACCACAATCTTTCACAGTTTAATCACATGACCACAGTCTTTCCCTAACCTGAAGTATACTGTAGTTGCCATGTGTAGGTTCTTTAAAAATGCTGCCACTGGACTTCAAACACAACCTGAGTGAACTTACCTCAACACTGATGTTGTTAGTACAGTTGTTTGGTTGTCAGTACAAACGTACACATTGCTGGTATTTTATAAGCTATTCCATACCTTTTTTTTCACTTCACATGTTTAAATGTGATGACTTTTAGGCTGACAAAATGTCAAGCAAATAAAAGCATTTCTTCCCAGAATTGTATTCCTGTGAGTTGAAACAGCACTGACAGATTACAGAAAATGTAAATAAATAAAATAATAATAATTAATTAATAATAATTAAAAAAAAAAAAAAAGAATTAAAATAATAATCATTTTAAAAAGAAGGTCCTTTTAGTGGTGGGTGTGCATTGGGTGGGCTCATGATCTTGGCTCTGAGAGGAAATACTCATCACATACATGGATTTACTCCTAGTTATTTGCAGCTGTACAAGGTGTCATACTTATGGATCACTACATTAGAAAATACATGAATGTTGACCAAAGGTCAGTATAAATTATAAATGCTAAAAATCAAGGTCTCAGCCTATGAAGCTGCGGGCTGCCCCATTAATCTGAACTACACAGAAACACCATGATAACCTTCCCATAGGATTAACATGAGAAGTGAAGGTTCTTGCTCCTGGAGTTTCCTAAAAACAATACAAAACAAAACCCCCCAAAAAATATTCAGAGGAAGAGAAGTCCATTATAAAAGAGGGATGACTATAAAGTTCACAATTAAAATCTTAAAACCGGTGATCGTCACAGAAAAACGTCCTAAAATTACGTAGCTGGATTTGTCTGAATACGTTGTACATAAATGACTACTTTGGAAACTGTATTGTTGGAACTACCCCCCCCCCAACACACACACACACACACACACACACACACACCCACCCACACACACACTCCTCCTCCTCCTCCTCTGGAAACCTGTTCTGGAGGGAGTGACTTGATCCAGGCGGCATCCAATTATATGGAAGCAGCACTTATTCCACTTTATTTCAGGCTACAGTTAAGTGGCTTGGAGCCTTCAGAGACACACAGGCTTGTAGTGTAAGGGCAGAGCAGTAGGCAGAGAGACGATACCCATGTGACATGTGAGCAGAAAGCTGGAGACAAAGGTAGAAATATCTACTACACCAAGAGAAGCGTCTGGCGGCGTTCGGAGGAGACGCAGAGGATGCTCCAAATCAGAGCCACCAGGGGCTTTTTCTTCCTCGTCTGGAAATCCACGGCTTCATATAAATGATTCATTAGAGCCTGTTTCTATTTCTATGGGAGTAATTGCGCTCGCCGTGAGTTTCAGCTGAAGCCGACCTGCAAGAAAGACGCGTGTAGTGGCTGAAAGCCGGCATCAGAGCCTGGAGAAAATTTAAAGTGAATTGATTCTGGGGGAGTTTGATGAGCGCTGCTCTGAACCTGCACTGGACCTCATCTGTCAAAAGGATCAACTGTTGCTGCAGCCGGAGCGAGCACAGAGACATTCTCCAAGTGTGTCTGGCTTTCATAATGGATGTTTGACCGTCACTTGGTCCTGCATGCAGCCACACAGCCGGTGTTGTGCAATTAACATGGAAGAGAGACTGATACTGTTGTTGATGCCTCGGATACACCTTCATCTGTCCTGATGTGAAGCCACATTGTTGCACTGAGGAGAATGATAATATCCCACACCGCTGCCGGCTTTTTCATACTGGTTGATCACCTCTCTGTGTGAAACAAAACAATTTGATTCTGCTTGTCTTTGTGCCTGAGACCAGTTTGGGCATTTTAACTCACTGGCACACATCAACACTGTCAAGCTTTTTGTTATAGTGACCTTGCCCGGTTTTGACATCTATTCAGCGGGAGATCAACATGCTGATGATGATGGAGAACAGCGGTATGGATGCGCATCAGGTTGATATCGATTCGGAATTTGAGCCTCACAGTCGGTCGCGGTCGTGCACCTGGCCGCTGCCGTGTCCGGAGGATTTCCCCGGGGGAGAAGAGGCGAGCCGGGGTCTGGCCCTGGCATCGGTCAAATTGGAGCAGTACAACGTGCCCGCATGCCGGGCCGAGAGAAAAGGCGGCGCGCCGGCGGAGATCAAGCATCCAGCCGGCGCCCCGGCCCCGGTCGTGGCCGCTCCTGCCTGCATGTCCGGGGCTGCGCTCGACGTGGCCGGCCAGCTGCGCAAAGCCAAGTCCTCCCGGCGGAACGCGTGGGGGAACCTGTCGTATGCAGACCTCATCACCCGTGCCATCGAGAGCGCCCCGGAAAAGAGACTCACCCTGTCCCAAATTTATGACTGGATGGTTCGCTTTGTTCCTTATTTCAAGGATAAAGGCGACAGCAACAGTTCAGCCGGATGGAAGGTAGGCCACATGAAAGAATTTTCTAACACCACATGGCGAAGGTTTTAGTGGAGAAGCTACACTATATTTAGCCTCAGCCCATGTCTGCAGCATACCTCCTTTTCTGCATATTTGAAAGCCACATAATTGACCCTTGGTTCCAACAATTTATGTCAGTGGCGTGTCCCCGTGTCACTCCAGAGTACAGTGTGTGGAAAGGGGCGGTGAGCATGGTTGGATAAGGGTTCACTGGGTTCATCGTATTTAGGGACTGCAGCCTGTGTAAATAGGAAAAGCCACACGGAGTCAAACGCCTCCTCTTCACGGTTCCCTTTGGATAGGCGATTGTTACGCGTTGTGACGCATTCCTTAGGTGTCTGGTTTCAAGCCTGTGTTTCTCGGCGTTATCGGGTCACACCGGGGACAAAGTGTGCCTCCGGTCCGATTTGCAGCTTCTCGGCGGGAGCGTCACCCATGCCTCTGGTTTGGGTGTTCGGGATAAAGCGTTTGGAGCCACCCCGCCCCCCTGTTATCCATTGTGCGCACGTTGAATTACGCACAGTCTGTGCGAAAGCATGGCACAAGGCGTGGGGTTTAAAAGGACAATAACAAGAGATGATGACATGGGGTGTCACAGCAAACAGATGTAACTGCAGATTATCCCTTAAATTCAAATTAATATGAGGTTAATCTAATAGATTGGTTGTTGTAATCTACTTAAATTTACCACCCATTCTGTATGAGGATTAATAGTCTTTTGTTTCCAAGCCCTGTACTGTAGCTCCACCTCATACTGTTATTTATGTTCCACAAAGTTTTTCTCCCATGTCACCCCTGTTTGAACATTTGATCAAACTCAAAAGATGATGAATATTATAAATCAGCTCTGCCGCTTAAAATTTTAGTTCAGGAAATTCTACATGAATGTACACTGTGTTCCAATATCTGGCAAATCTCCCTCTGGTCTCCTGGCATTAAATGTTCCATTACACACATCAATCAAGACTGTCCAAACTGGGCCCTGAGTCATATTTAAACACATGTAGCGCCTAAATAACACTTGAACAAGATTGTTTAAGGAGAGGAAAAGAGAGAGAGAGAGAAAAAATCCTGGGTTGCTGTGTTTCCACTTGTCTTTTATGTTATTTTGTTTGTAGTCAGAGTTTAACCAAAGAGTCAATACTGCAATTAATGGCAATTTCTACAACAGATCGTCCAGTAGAGCAGGAGTAGCCTTGATAACTCCCTTCTTGTTAAATTTGACAGCAGGCTTTAACGTTTACTGGCACCGCTTCAGCTGGGAGACACATCATTAAACATGACAATAATCTTAAAGATGGCCAGGAACCATGTTTAAAGGGGCACTAGAGCAATTTAGTGTTTTGCTTCCATAAAGTTGGCAGATTCTCAGGAGACACAGTAAAGAAAGAATGGTCCAAATTAAAGCAGCAGAGGCTGAGAAATCCTCGGTTTTTGTCCTTTGTGTGTGCTGAACTCCGGAAACGTTCCCACACTTCCCATCATGCAACTCAGTAATGTCTTTATTTCCAGTTTCTAACATGCTTTCTTTTAAAATTCAAATAAAAAAGATAACCTGGATGACATCACTATGACATCATCAGGGTTATTTAATTTTCAAACTTTAAAGCACCCTCCAGAGACACAGAAGACGTTACACAACATTTATGATCATTAATATTATTATTTATTCTTGCAGCCTAACAATCCTCCACATGTCAAGTAAACATAACTTCATATGTATAACTGTTGGGCTGCACCTTTAAATTGTAATTTACTTTCCTGTGTGTATTGCTTTTCCGAAACAGCCCAGTGATACATAGAGAAAGAACTTAGAAGAACAGGAAACATAAGTTGCAGTGGTTGTATGTTGGACTTTGAATTGAACCTCTAAGTGCTTCTCCTATAACGTTATCATATCCTTGCAGAATGTTTTGATAAGTGCCATTGTCTCCATCCTTTTCTCTCTCAGACACTAGGCTTATTGAAAGTGTTCCCCTGCCCTGACATCTCATTTGGCTCCATACCAGCCTCCAGTTGAGCAGTATTACGACACAGATTAATCTCAATAAAATCGCCATCTGATTTAGTTCTGAGCTGAGCAGCAACAACCCCTGTCCAGTCTTTATGGTATGGGGGGGTTAAAATTGGATTTAAAGCCGGGTTTAATTCCCGGGGCCCTTGTTTGTGCTGCCCAAGGATGCCCAGCTTGATGCCTGCTCCCGTTCCAGCTCAGTGTGGAGGTTTTGATTGGCCAGTATGGCAAGGAAGCTGATTGGAGGAGAGAGGCTCCAAGTCGAGGCGGAAAACAACTTGATTCAATCACAATAACAGTCCACAACAACAACGAAAAAAGAGAGAGAGAGAGACATGTGCACGCACATGTTGAACTGTAATGTTTGGCAGCGGTTTTAATGAGATCTGAAGCACAGAGAAACACACACACACACACACACACACACACACTTACATGCAATATATATACAACCTCACACATTCTTGTATGTTTCTGCTTATGCTGAACAGCACAGAGGAGGGGTGTCTGTATGTGTGTGTGTTTGTAGGGGGTGGGGGGGTGTATATGGATGTATGGCTGGATGGGATAAGTGGGAGGGAAATAAGATCCAGTCAGAGTCCTGCTATTAAAAGCAGTCTTTAAGAACTGTTGTGTAATCCTGTCTGAGAGCTGCTGCTCAATTCAGCCGCTGGGCTCTTTGTCTTCATCTGGGCCAGCAGCTTCTCCTGCCTCCTAACACCACACACACGCGCACATACTGTACCCACACACTGCTGAGGTGTCTCTCACTTGTCCAAGTGTCAAGAGCTAAGGCTACAGTGGATACACTGGATTTCTTTCACACGTTCACACCCTCCTTTCCTGCACTGGGAGTGTATGGATTTCTTTGATTGCGCTCACACAAACACACACATATGTGCACAGAAACACGCACACAGTCTTACTTAAGCATCTGGCAGCAGGGTTACCATGATGTCTATCTATGGATTTCTCTGACTGTGGTTCAGTAATTGCGGTCAAGTGTTTTGGCCATGTTTGTTATTGCATCTGAGGTGGGAGGCTGTGTTTGGTCATGTGAAGTAATGAAGTAAGTTCAGTTCTGTAGGTGGTCACAGTGGTGGTGGGGGTGGTGGGGAGTATGCACACATACACACACACACACACATACACTGTTACATTCATTTCACAAGTGGCTGTGCGTGGGAATGGATGTGCTGAGCTGTGGCCTGTCTGCAGGCTGTACTGTACACAGTGCCAGGCAGGCAGGTAGGAGCTCACTGACTCTACCTGAAGGCTTCACAAAGCAGCATGTTAAAGGCACAATGTGGGTGTAAGACTGTTCTAATCAGACTGCGGTATAATGAGCACACAGCAGACAACCAGCAATACCCATGAAGATCAGTTATGAATTCAGAGAAGCTTAACTTCCTGTTTGGTTTTTGTCTTTAACTTAAAGGAATTTGGTTCATTTTATAACATTTGTCACATGGTGGGAGTTGACTTTGGTGTCAAGCACCTGCGAGACAGCTGCAAACATTTGTGGGCATTTAAGTATCAAAATTTGTACGAAAGAAGTAGGTTTTTTTTTCAGGCTGCGTATTTGCTCTTGAATGCACCATTCTGAGAGGCATCTGGATCAGTCTGAAGCTGCATGTCCACACAGACTCCAGGGACACATAATCCCTGCGCACCTGTATCCAGCAGGTTTCTGCTATTGATCCAAACCCACTGACTCTGAAATATTAGGTTTCAGGTTGAGTTTGAGATGTTTTGTAGGTTTTTGTGTGTCTCAAATGCAATTCAATAAGAAATTTCTCTTTTTGTCTCTTTGATTTTCCAATCTTCTGCATCCATTTGTCCACATGACGCACAGTGTCCAGCAGGAAGAGGGAAAGATACTTATACTGTTTTTGAAATCACTCCCTCCATCACAGCACTGTTTATAATAGACACACAGTTGAGTCGATAGTGAACAGTGAACTGAGATTTTGTAATTCATCATCATTTTGACAGCTGCAGAGTTGCATGACTGTTATTTTTGCATCTATAAAATGCAACACAAGACATTGTGGGATTGTTAGCATGAAGTACTGTACATGTCATGAGGTTTCTTGTGTTTTTGTATGGTTATTGTAAAAGGCATAACGTTTACACTGACATTCAAATAGAATTTGGCATGAAGTAAAGGTAGTGCACTTATAGTGCATAGCCAGAGTGTAGCAAAGGTAATTCATTAGTCTGGTAAACTAATGGTTGGTAGTGGATCAAATAAAGGTAAAGGTCTTACATTTAGGTCTGTGCAGAACTGTAGTTTAGCACATTAACTCCTGCACACTGTCAACACATAAAATTCAAATTTATTACATTTTTTATTTAATTTTTATTTTTTTAATCAAAGTAGCAGTGACCACATGCATAAATATATGCATGTACTTAAAAAGGATATCAACCAAACGTAGGGACAAGCAGTCAGTTGTTCAAGACATAACACAGACATATAGAAAAGAGACGTCCAGTAAGTAACAAGTGGAGGAAGAGAAGGAAGTTTAAAGGCCTGAAACCTTTTTTCTCAACCAGCTTCTTATCACAGGTGATGTTGTCCTGCATGAACACATGATAAGCTGACATGAGATCACATGAGAGATTTCTGTGTTTTTTGTTTTTGTTTTGTCAATGCTGTTCTCACTGGTTTGAAGTGGGCAGCACTCAGATGGAAAAAGATGATGTCAAATAAAAGAGTTTCTTTTTAAAAGTTCCACACAATAGCAGTGTTAAGAGTGTCATCTACAGGCATAATGTAACTGGTGTTAACCGGTTGCAGGACCTTGTTTGTGACATCATGAAAACAAAAATAATATTTTTTGGTGGTGAAACTCTATTTTTAGAAAGTAGACAGAATAGATATATATGTCCTGAAAAAGAAAGTTAACTTAATCTTAGATTTATTTCAGCCCTAAAAATAGTCATACTGACTTTAGGCTGGTTTACCTTCTTCTATATCCCTTATTACGGCGAGTAAAATGGGATCTTTACCTCTAATATGCTTCTAATCTGCTTGTAATGCATCACAATGCACTTTACCGCCCACGCCGATGGTCATCACCTCGTTCTGCTGAGATTCCACTTGCAGGAGACAGAGGAGGAGAATAAGGTGCAGAGAGCAGAGAGAGAGACTGAGAGAAAGAAGAAAAAAGAGGAGGCAAGGAGACATTTTGAAGAACAAGGTATTATTTGTCCTGCCAATAAAACCTTTTTTGAATTGGATTCAGAATCGAGTG
Source organism: Trachinotus anak (assembly GCF_046630095.1). Taxonomy (NCBI): domain Eukaryota; kingdom Metazoa; phylum Chordata; class Actinopteri; order Carangiformes; family Carangidae; genus Trachinotus; species Trachinotus anak. The sequence continues at coordinate 3,764,266 of NW_027273867.1, forward strand.
GGAGAGGGATAGAGGCAGAAAGAGAAAAGATAGAGTGAGTGTGAGAGTGGTGGCGGTGGCCCCTGCTGCTGTGCACATTGATAGCAGCCTTAATGCCTGTGATGCTCCAGCGCCAGCCGAGACAGAGGGGAATTGGTTGGAGATGGTGGAACAGGCTTAGAGGGTTCCCTGTGCCAGCCGGCCTGGCGCTGGCTCAACAGAAAGCCCTCTGCACTGCTACACAGTTATTGTTATTATCACAAAGGCACAGCAGAAGGAGAGGCAGCTCTTGAGTTGGCGGGCTTGGCGCTGGGTTAACTGGGGGTGGGGAATGGGAAGAGGAATTTGGAAGGAGAAGGGGGTTGGTTGTTGAATGTGAGACTCTGGTAAACCTTGTCTGATCAGGCCTGTGAATAGAGAGAAAACAGTTGGGAAGAGTCGTCGAGGTCTTGAACGGAAAGGAGGCCACGCAGAGATGGACAGATTTTGATCTGCGGGGATCAGTTGCCTCGTCGGTTGAGCAGCTACAAAAAGCATTTGAATAGAACGCGGGCAGATATCACTTCAATCTGGAGAAGGGTTGGGATGTAAACAAGGGATGCACCGGCAGTGGAGGCGGGGTGTTCTCTACTTAAATGAGTCATACTGGTTAGAATAGAACATAATATTCTCGCCCTCAGTCCTCACACTTCAATCAGTTGGAATAAATCAGCTGGAATAAAACATTGAGAAACACTCTACAGACGGAAATTCCAGAGAGAAAACCGTGTCCAGACACACAACAGTCAGTGAGGCAGGCGGATCTTGGGAATCGTGCCTGGTGGTGTGTCGTAAAATGTCGGCCCAGCACACATTCTCTCCATGTTGTCTACCAGACCTAAGGGCTTCAAAATGTTCTGGTGTCTGGCTTGGACGATGAGCAGAGCGCTAGGCGAAAAAACAGTCAGTCCTCTGAACTGACTGTCAGACTGTGACTCAGGCCCAGGTCAGCACGTAATGTTGTTACACTGCTAACAAGGCCTTAAAGGACCATACCAGGGGTTTTCTATCACTTTTGCTCATTTCCTACAGATCACACACAGTTCACATCTTAACTAACCACTTTGGCAGCCGTACTGTGAAATTTGTTTGTATTATGTCAACTGCTACAGGCAGCCATTGGTTTTCATTAATTATTATATGATATCAAAATCTGTTAACAGATGCTTAAAACTTAATCACATAATCAATTACAGCAATTCCCTGAGTAATATTAAACTGTGAAGGGTATTTTAACGTGTGAAATCAAACATTGTTGCACTGATATAGGACTAGGAATATAAAGAAATCAGAAACAAAAAAAGTTGTTTTACTTTGGTTTTTGTTATTTCTGTGCAGTATGAAAATCAATCTCATACACTAAACATAACCAGTAGCCATTGTGTAAACCATGCTGGTGTGTTTCAGAAGTTAAATAGTAGTTTGTTGACTGTTTCAGACAGCCATTGGCTTCCATTCCCTTCTGTATGATGTATGAAAACCTGTTAACAGATGCTTAAAATTTAGTTACATAATCCATGACAGCAACTCCTTCAGTAATATTTAACTTTGAGGGGCATTTCAAAGTGGAGAAATCAAACATTTTTTATGAGTAACGCATTGTTGCACTGAGTTTGGACTGGGAAAGATGTAGTTTTGCCACCTTTCAGGCAGCCATTGCTTTCCATTAATTTCTGTGCAGTGAGAACAATCGTCGAGCAAACCGTGCTGTTGTGTTGTAGTTTGCTGACTGTTCCAGACAGTCATTCACTTCTGTGTCATATGAAAATGTACAAGCAGAATCATGAATCTTACTTGGGTTATACAGTCCAACACAGTGGAACTCAAGTCTGCATTCGTTTGTCAGAGATATATTATTCATGTGAGGTAATGCAGATCAATCCATGCTTCCATCGTATTACCTCTAAATGATAATGTAACAGTGACAAGAATGAATGCAGACTGTAGCTGTCGCTTTTTCTGAAAATCAAATTTGAACACGAGAATTAACATGGGACTTGTTCGATTGTGAATGGATAACACTGACATAACTCAACTCTAAATTATGTCCAACTTAAATGTTCAGTGCATTCACAGTGTCTCCACTGCCTCACCTGAGTGACAAGCTAACAGGTGCCTCAGATATGTTGTGGCCATGTTATGGCACTGGTAAATGTTTGGTGTCAAATCCATATTGCTTCCATATGTACAGTGTGTTTTGTAAATCAGATGGTTTTGTGTGGTGGTTATTAGTCTCACACAACTGACAAGTTTACTCAATTGTCCTCTAACAAAGGGTACAGTAGTAGGTCAAAAGCAGCTCAGGGTGACTGTGCGTTGTGGGGTGAACAGAAAACTTTGAATTCTGAATGAAAGATATCACTCTTACACAGAGTCGAACTTCACTGTGACTGATTAGATGACATCAGCAGGTTTTAGGAGTCTGCTAAGTGATTTTGATTCCAATTTGGTATAAATGGAAAATAAAGGCTTCCTGGAACAAACACAAAATGCATCCAAAATGACTAAAAGACAACAGTGTGGTTTGCAAAATGGCTGCTTGTAATGTAAAGTAAGTGTGGTTGACTTTCATATCATACGGAAATAAATGGAAAACAATGGCTGTTTGAAGAGGTAGATGGCTTACATTGCATCCAGATTTCTAAAACACAACAGCATGGCAGAAAATCTACTTACAACGTAAAGCAGAAACCAATGGCTGCCAAAAACTGCACAGCATGAATTTGAAAGTGACATTAAGTATACTGTACAGGAATAGATGTTAAGGAGGCAAAGCACACTGATATATCACAAATGTGAAAGCAGTGAGGTTATTGTAAATCACTGAATTCTTCATATTTCTGCTATGATTAACTACACAAAACGAGACCAATGATGTAAAACACACAGAAAATGTTTGATTTTACAATCTGAGACAACCTTTAAAGTTATACGTCACACAAGGAGTTACAAATACATTCATCCTAACAACCCCAATCCATCAATCCACACCAGCAACAACCTGATTATGATCCCACTGGTATCAGAGAAGAAAATGTTATAATGTAATCATGCATCTGAAATTACGCTAAATTTTAATGTGATTAATGACACAGTGGCTTCATAAAGTATTCAACCCCCTAACTTTCTGCATATTGTTCTCATTATACTATGTACCAATTTTAATAAATCATCATGCACTCACAGTGTGCTTATAATGGGCTTTTGATGCAATGCCTTATGAGCACCACTTCAAGTAATGTGTTGCCCTTATTTTTTACTGCAAATGGGATTAGTTTTTGAGTTCCTGCACACGCTAAAATGGGTTTGATAGAGGTTTGCATGGATCTGTGTGTGTGTGTGTGTGTGTGTGTGTGTGTGTGTGTGTGTGTGTGCGCGTGCATATGTGTGTGTGTGGTGTGTATGTGTGTGCATCTGCTCTTGTTGTTGTGTAGCTAGGCCTGATGGGAGTCCAGGTCCGGGGGGTACAGCTCTAGTTAATAATTCAGATGAGGCTCATTATCAAGGCAGCGCAGATCTCTCTCTGATTCCACCTTAATTGCAGGCAGGATGTGCCTCTCAGACACTCTCAAAGTCACTCCCCCTCCTGTCTGCAGCTGCAAATGACTACCACACACACACACACACACACACACACACACACACACACACACATCTCCACTGGTTCTGTTCCAGACCCCACCTCAGTGCAGCAGGTCCCCTCTCTGAGATCAGGGCTGGATCTCTGTGAGAGCAGGTGAATGGACATTTGGAGATGAGTAGATAAATCCCACTCAGAGCTTATGACTATCAGTATTGACTCCGAGGCCAGGCATGTGCTCTTATTATGACTCACTTACATTTTTAATCAGATCTTCACGAGGGCTTTCTCCTGTTGGAGGGGCCGGCAAACGAAGATTGATGGCAGGTAATCAGTCAGAGGACAGCCGCTCTGTGATTAATGCTGCTGGAGAGTGAAGCTCTCAGCGCCACGCTGGACCACGTCTGGATCACGGCTTTTCAGACCCAACTTTTCTGTAGAGTTGACGTGTGGAGGGCATGTAGAGACAAGACAACCGGTGCTGCTGAACAGTAGTATCACACTTACAATATGTTGCATTTATATAATGGCCTGGTGTTTCCCACTGAATATACTGTTCAGAGATTTTCCCACAGGTGACTGTACCAGATGCCAGAATTAAATTCAGTCATACAGAACTAATTTACAACACTAACGTTAGTGGGAATGGGACAGTCTCCATGAACTAACCTTCCACAACCTATCAGAGTCGAAATATTGCAGTTAAAAATTCAAATTCATTGGTATGTGAATGAAAATTGTATACTGTATCCACTCTGTTGCTCATGATACCCTTTGTGTTGCTTGTACTTTTAAAAACAGTAATTAGCTGCCGGCTATTTGATTGGAAATGGTATTTCTGCTCTCCAAACTGATCATGATAGGTGGACATCTCTTTGTTTGCCTTCGAGTAGGATTTTGTTGGATACATTTATTGCACTAAGGACATGAGAGAAAGTGGACATAGTGTTTGTAAATCTCTGACTTAGATCTTTGACTTAGTTTGAGTGAGGAGTAGGAAATCAATGGTACTGCAACCCACTGAGGTGAGGAATGAGCTTTCATGGTGAAAAATGCACTGGGCCCTTTTCCAAGAACCACAGGTACAAAAGGATTCCTTTTTAAAGTGTTTTGTACAAATTATTCAAGAGACCTTGGTGCATCATCAGTTTTCTCAAGTTGAACATTTTTTAAAGGTCCAATATTGTATAAGTGAGATTTCCATGTCTTCTTTGACTATAAAGCAGGTCTAGGTTCTATATTAATACTGTGAAAGTATCAAAGCCTCAGTCCACAGAGAAATGCACACAGCCTGTATTCAGAAACTGAGCCTTAAAACCAGCCGTCAGGACTTCTGGAACTTTGTGATGTCACAACAAAGCAGTCACTGCTGTCAGCCATGCCCCAAGCCTTGCCCAAGAGAGACTCAGAACCTCTCTCCTGATTGGCTCACTGACTTCATGTTACTAGAGCTCCAGAGGGAAGCCTCAGAGAGGAGATGTAAAACTACACTGAGATGGTTTTTGGTTCTTAAAACCACAAATATATCTTCTGATGGATATCAACACTGGAAAAGCATAAAATATGAGTCATTTCAATACCAACAAAATTCTCAAATGGCTCAGGCCTGTTGGGTGGCCATGTACAAACAGGGAGTCAGAGAAAACACTTGTGTGACGGTGGATTTCTATGAATGAATTTGCTCAGGACATACTAGCAGCTCTTTGAGGCTGTATTTCTGCAGAGCGGTGCATTGAGCTAAATGCTAACATGCTATCAGTGACAATGCTGACATGCTTTAGCCTGTTATCTTTCTAATATTTGATAATTGGTTCATGGTAGCATTGACAGCTGTAGTAACTTTTCCTTATTGTTTTAGGTCCCCTAATGGCCCTTTTAATAAAAAATCTGATAAGTTTATATCCCATGATTTCCAACAGCAGCTTGGCGATATGAAATTTCCTCTTTTTATTCTTAGGTGAAATGTTTGTGAAAGCAACCTGCCCACAATCAGACCAGAACAGGTAGCCTTATAGAGCAGTTTGGGGTCACCGATGATGCTGATGATCAAATCTGACTAACACACACCTACTCACGCACAGATGGCATACAGAGGGCTGAACCACACTGAGCTACACATGCTGAAAAGGTTGCATTTTTTGATGGAAATTAATGGTTGCAATAGTTAAAGAACAGCAGAGCATATTAGTGAGCTACACTCCATCATTTTACAACACCATCAATCACCCTTAATGTGTATTGTTCTCAGTGTGGTTCAGGTTCTGTTCAGCATCCGTCAAGTTGCATTCATTTGCTGGCAATTGAATCTATTTTCATTAAAGATGTCTGTAATTGCACTTTGATCATGTTTGATAAAAGCCAGTTGGAAATTAAAGCCATTAGTGTCTTAAGAGCAAGATCGTTTGCTGTGCTTCAACCAGAGTTATTTGTTCATTGTCTTTGTAAAAAGAAAAATCTGTGAAAGCAGTCGCTACACTCCTGAGGTGTCTGCTAACGATGTCAAGGCGAGCCTAGACACAAAAAAAGAACAACATGCCTACTGTCTATTGTCAGCACAAAGAAGGGTCAGGGAAGAGTATTGTCACTCATGAATATTCATCAGTCCTACAGCATATCTGGACAAATTACAATAAGAGCCCTTCAAGCCAGAGCTGAGTAGAAAATAACCATTTTGGAGATTATTAATCAAACATCATTAAACTGCTTTAAATCTAAGCAAAGCAAAATTACATTATGGCATGTACAGATTGTACATAGTGAGTGTGTGTGTGTGTATGAGTGAGTGTGATGGCCCGCTGGGGGCGGTCCAGGAGGCAGACAGAGGTTAGCAGCGTAAGACGGCCCTCAGTGGATTTCTGTGTCAGTTTGATGAAAATAGGTCAGGATTCAGAGCTCAGCGTTTAGCATTCTGCCCATGTGATGGCTGACGCCGAGCCTGACGACAGCTCGCCTTGAATGAACTCCAGACTTTCTCTGTCTCTTTGTTTCTCCCCCCACCTCTCCGTCTTCCCCCCTCCCCACTCCCCTGTAATCTAAACTCCGTCCTGTCGTCCTCTGTGTCTCTCCACTGTGGCTTCCATCGCTTCCAAGTTCACATAAAGAAATTCTAATCTGTGGCCGTAGATTAAGTCCCCTCCTCTACAGAAATTGCACTTAAGTCCACAATAGTCTGCGTCTGGTAGAATTTATTTGATTTAAATGTACTTTTGACTATTGTAGTCCTGCTTTCGAGAGAGAAAATAGATGTGCTGCAAAGTTTTATGAGGATAGTTATTCAACCGTGGCCAACAGTGACCTAGCTTAGCATAAGGTCCCCAGTATGTCTGTCTGGTCACCACTAGAGGGGATTGATTTATTGTTCTCCCACAGAGCAGGCCCTCATCATTCATAACTGGCATGCTTTCAAAAATGATTCTCTTAAAGGTGAATTCACTTACAGATGAGTCAGTTCAATGTTTAGATACACATGAGGCTTGGCAACTGAGTCACAAAAACCACCTCTGGCATGTAGAGAATTGGCTCCACACAAATTATGGGGTAAATATAAAGCTAACAGATAGAAGAGATAAGTGAGAAGACTGCTGCGAGGTCAATTCTGTTAAGTGAATTTTCTGATAAGGTTGATTTGTGTCCAATTAGATTATCTAGACAGAAAAAATAAGGTTGTTTCATAGCCTTCAAAACACTGTCTTATTGACTGAGAATGTCTGGCTCTCTTAGCTGGCTGTTAGCCAAAAGCTAATTTAGCAAAACAACTAATGTAATTGTGAATGTGTGACTTATATCAACAGAGAGATCCAGAAGTCTGACAACACTTTCCCGGGAAAGTGCTGTCTGCTATAATTTGTACACACGAAATACCACAATATAACAAGCAGATAGCTATGATATTTTAATTTTGGCCAGAGCGTAAATCCTTTAGCTTTGCTTTAGTGCCACCTCACCTCATTGTTTTGATCATAAGACGTCAAATAATCTAAACAACATGTCCGATATACTGAATGAAAAGTGGTCTCAAAACAACATTTAGTGCAGGAGAGGTGCAGAAAAAGATGCAACACTTTCTCAAGGCTAAAAATCCTGAATATATTTTTAAAAACCTAAGATATTGCATTTAACTTTGAATTAATTTATGCAAATTTTCTGAGCACATTCATAGTCCCATGAGGATGAACCTGTTTATATTTAATATTTCTATGGTCTTGCTTTTAGTGGCAGCCCCAGGAAACACTTTATTTTTTAACTGTATTTCAAGCCTTAATCTAAGACTCATCAGATCATAACAATGTCGTTGGTACAGTCTGGTACTTTCGTATTGTTGGCATTAACAACCATTTCAGTCTCTGAGGGCCACTGGCATGGCTTTTTAGTGTCTCTGATGCCTTGTTAACAGATCCATCAACGAGGGTGGAAAATTAGATTTCAACAAGGCAGATAGACCTATTAGTTGTTGTGTAATCACATGTATCAGCCATGAAAAAAATAACTTATAATAACAAAGACCCCAGAGGCTTCAGAAGTCCCAGGTTCACTTGCATGTCAACTGGTGTTTGGTGCTACAGAATACCTGGTGTACTGGCTGGTCGCTGGGTGTCTGGCTCTATAACAAATCTGCCATGTGTGGTCTGCTCCACAGAGAGCAGTCTATAGGGGGCCCAGCAACTCGTTTTTGCTCCAGGCCCTACAAACAGTTCATTCAAGCCATGCTAATAACATAGAGCAATGAAAATGATCCTATCCCTTCACTCCAAGTTACATGCAACTAGTTCACTGTTACTGTTACTGAGGTAGGCTATATGAAGTTAAGTGTTTGCACAGCCCAAAAACACACATCCTCTGCAGTGTCTGTTCCCTTCTCTACCGTGTGAAGTGTTAGACTGTGCCTCCCTAGCTGATTTATTGGTCCTCTGAAAGTCTGACTTCATCAAATCCTTGATACCTCCAGTCATATATACTGTCTATGATGAGTGCCACCAAAGTCGATGTGTGGATTTAATAGCGGCATTAATCTGCCTGTTTAATGGTGTTGTTGAGTGGAAGGTGGTCACCGCAAGACGCAGCACTAAAAGGTGAGTTATGGGCCCAGCCGGCGAACGATGAAAGGACAAAAATGCAAAACAGCTGAGATGTAGAGGAGAGAGGTGGAATTAAACAAGGTCTTCTTACTGTATAGAAGAGGGGGCATGATAGAGACTGAGCTAGTTACTGAGCACAGTGTGAAATAAAAACATCTTAGGCAGCGCTGTCAAAGTTTGCAGTGGGTTGTCACCCGTCACTAGGTGTTGCTAAACGCACGCCTGAGGTGATATTTTATTTGTTGGCACAGTTTGCATCTTTTCTAATTTATTGAAAACACATGATAATTGATTCTCATGTGGTATTTTGTGGGATTACACACGTGTGCTTCACTTCTCTTCTCCTCATAACCCTGTTTAGCTAATGAGACTGTGAAAACATATCCAGACTAAATATCATACACCTTTTTTTTTCAGGTGTTTCCCAAAACAGTCAACATTGTGGCAGGTTGCTTTTTGTAATGAGGCCCAGTGAGGACTCTGTGCCACGTTTAATTGGCTGTGGTTATGAACAAGGTTACACCAATATACTGGGATGATGATAATAGGCTTTTATCATGTACTCTGTGCCATCGAGTGTTGTCCACCTCTGATGGGATAAATACCAGTGGTGAAACATTAGTACGTACATTTAGTTATGAAATTTACATTTGTGGAATGTCCCATGGGTATGTGGTCTCAGACTTTTTGACCCCCCCCCCCTGTACTTTACTTGAGGTACTGTAAGCTACTTGATTATTTTCATTTAATGCTACTTTATACTCTTACTCACCTGCATTTCCAATGAAAAGTAGTGAAGTTTTACACCACATTTATCTGACAACTATGTTTGCTGGATAATTTGCAGATCATGAAAAACATACGAGAAGCTTATAAAAATGATGCATTTTTATAGATTAAACTATAAACACAGTGTACATACTAGGTAAACTATGCCCTTTGTCAACCTTACAATTCTGCTTGATCCATCAGCAGTAATAGTCCAGTATTGTGATGTTTTGTTTTTTTTTTGGCTACTTTTTTTTTTTTTTTTTACCTCTATCTCTATTTAAAGGTGCCATATTTTACACTTTTTCCTGTGTTTTATTTGAAGTGTTGATGTCCATAAGAAGATATATTTGTGGTTTTAAGAACCAAAAAACATCTCAGTGTAGTTTTACATCTCCTCTCTCTGGCTTCTCTCTGGAGCTCTAGCAGCAACAGGTCAGTCAGCAAATGAGAAGAGAGGCTCTGAGCCTCTCTCTTCTATAAAAATATAGCAGATTTCAGGTAAACACTCAGAAACTAAAACTAAAGAAACTAAACCCTGCAAGGTTGGATGGTGGATTGGGTTTAGGGCATGGCTAAGGGCTGCTTTGTTGTGACATTACGAGCTCTAGTAACATGAAGTCAGTGAGCCAATCAGGAGAGAGGCTCTGAGCCTCTCTTGGGCTGGGCTTGGGTCATGGCTGACAGCAGTGACTGCTTTGTTGTGACATCACAAAGTTCCAGAAGTCCTGACGGCTGGTTTTAAGGCTCAGTTTCTGAATACAGGCTGTGTGCATTTCTCTGTGGACTGAGGCTTTGATACTTTCACAGTATTAATATAGAACCTAGACCTGCTTTATTATAAAAAAAGACAAAGAAATCTCACATTACACAATATTGGACCTTTAACGGTTTTCACTTGGCTACATTTGTTTATAAGCTGAAAATACTTTGTAGATAAACTTTTAATGACCAATTACAAAATCTGACACATTAGTTATAGTGACCAACTAAATGTAATAAATAGTTAAAACAATAGTTAAATAATTAAAATTCTTAAAACAACAACCCAGATACAACTTTAAAGATAGCTTAGAGTACATGTCAGTACTGCAGTCATAGAAATCCAGCAGTTTTATCGTACAGCACTAAAAATCCACTTATACACATAAATATAAATTTCCCAGTCACTGTTAGTAGGAGGAGGAGGTTTGGCAACTGAGAAAATCACCGTGATGATGTCATTATGATGTCATCAGTGTTATCAGAGAGTACAAATATTCATTGAAAACCTGCATGACAAACTAGGACTGTGACACTTAAAAGACACTGGTGTTTACATGCCAACCAAGGCCTAATGAAAAGGTTGCACCACTGGGTTTCATCACAGGAACTGTAGGGTCCAGGGTTTTTGGTGCTTGGGACAAATAAATTCAGGATATCTCTCCCAACGCTGTTATTTTTAAATTAGGCCAAATAAAGTCCTTATTAAAGTGCAACACTAAATTGCTGCGATACTACTGGAATACTAACTTTCTGAATGCAGGATTTCTACTTGTAATTGAATACTTTTAGGTAGCGGTGTCACTACAGTACAGCAGCAACACCACAATAATCTGAGTAAGTCTTATTTCACTGGTTAACGTCATGTAGTTCAGTTGAACACTATCCCATGCTGATTGGACCTCACTCTATATACACTATTATAGCATAAATATAATCAGTAGCAATACTTATGGCATCAGTTTGAGTTTTAATGTCCCAGTGTATAAATGCTGTAACGGAGGTGTTTTCATTCCAGCGGGATGCAGTTTTTTGAATGCCTGGAAATTGTTTGAAAGTTGAGCAATATTGAATATCATTGAAAACAATATCAGCTCCAGAGATATTGACAGATGTGATGTCAGTCGCAGCCCACAGTAATGAAGCTGATGGGAAGACAGAGGAAGACAGGATGGTCATATAGCACTCTGGTTGCGTGACTGTGCACCGTACAGGCCTGTCTGTGTGATTCTCGCAAGACAGATATTAAAGACGCAGCACCGAGGCCTTCCCTCCGCTCTGTCCCTGCACTCCCTCTCTCCTTCGACTTCCCCGTTCTCCCTTTCCCTCTCTTTCCCCGTTCCCTCTCCGTCTCTGCTAATGATCTGCTCCGCCTGTCGCTGCCTGGCTGACTGATGCCCACTGACAGCCCCACTCATGCGGAAAGGCTGCACCCCTCCTCCCCTCTGCACACACACACACACACACACACAGGCACAGAGTAATAACCTCCTACATAGCCCAATGCAACATATGCATATGTGACACACATGCAACCGTGCACGCCAACTTGCGTAAGCGCTCACAGTGAGATAGATAGATCCACATTAACAAATCACGCCCATTTGTTCAGTCACATGTCAGCAGACATACATGTAGAGCAGATGACAAACACACAAACAGACCACACTGTATATGTTATCCACAGATAGCGCTCCTCCTCTTCCCTACTATAGCATGCAAATGGAGCGGCTGAATTACCATCCATGCATTTTTATGCAAATGACAGCGTATTGAATAAGCTGTGGCACATTTCAGTGAAATTCCCACAGTGTCAGAAAACAGTTTTTTTGCTCACTTGTGGCAGAAAACTTTTTTTTTCCCTTGATGATACAGAGGTAGTGTAAGAAATGGAGATGGGAACGTATTTGATTTATGAATAACGATGCTGGATTGACATGATAATAGTCGGTGAAACAGTGCTGAGGACGTGGACATGTCTGTGAAATGTCTTTTTGACACAACTTCACAGAAAACTCAGAGTTTCACATTAGTTTTCACATTACATGTGTATGCATGTCCTGCAACAGAAATTAATCGATTAGTTGATTGTCAAAACATAAAATGGCTGCAATTTTATCAATATTATCTGGTTCCAGCTTCACAGATTCTCCCTCAGACACACTGTAATGTAGTTGTAAGATATTTTTATTAATGAGCTGTATTTTTTAAGAGATATAATGTCTCATTTGAAGACATATTTTATATTATTACAAATGTCTTTTACTATATTGTCATTGTTCATTATCAGTTCATACACCAGCCTCCACTTATGGGAGCACACAGGAATTAATACAAACTTACATCTGCTTACAGCTACACTACAGTCTGTTATAAACCATTTGTTACGTGTTTATAGACACCCAATAAATGACACTTAATGAATGATTAATTCATCACAAGCGGACGGTTAATTATTTCATAATAAAATAATCATTAGCTACAGCCCTGGGATGCATAGGTGATACATGTCTAAGGATTTGAAGTAGCATGATCTATCTATCTATCTATCTATCTATCTATCTATCTATCTATCTATCTATCTATCTATCTATCTATCTATCTATCGTATGGGCCATCAAGAGTCAATAGTCATTCATTCTTTTCTTTTCTCCACATGTATAGAAAACATTATCTGACGCCACATTCATTTTTACATTCAGAAAACCTGTTCATTCACTTCAGCCCGGCTCATAGAAACAACTAATTCACCTCGTTTTGTTTCACTGTTTCAAATTTTGCATCAAAATTGTCTTAAACCCTGTTGGACTAACTGCCTCTCTCCAGTTTCTGGTTTGATTTATATGAGCTTTGATTGTCAACACTGATCAAACCATTTTATAATCCCGCTGGTAGGTGAGATTTTCTCCCAACATTAAATGCATTTAAACACACATTAGCCTGTCGGAGACGAGGCAGAAACCTCTCCAGTGGTGCTCAGGCAGCAAGACGTCCAGATTGCAGCTTTGTGGATGTAGCCTGTGTTCTCAGTAAATTATAAGAAAACTAAGAAAATCTTTCTATTCTTTCATTACACTCCGCACAAGCACTAACACAGTATTCGCCTGCTGCTCTTGCTCCTAATTGCTAATTGGCCCTTACTAATAATAAACAGTCATGCATATGGAAATCTGATCAAAATAGCTTATTTGAATTAATTCAGGGTAATTTATTCTCATCATTACTCTCAGATACTCAGTGTGGTATTGATCAACTCCATAATAAATATGTAATCAATCCATTATATGTTACTGGAAGACACTGGCTCGGTTATATTTGATGTTTGATAAAGTACCAATATGTGCGCATGCTCAGCTCGGTCCAGCCGCACCATCTCAACATCAGTGCCCTGCCAGGGGAGTTTCAGGGAAGTTAGAAATGAGGTCAGTAAGCAAAGCTGTGGTGTAGGGCGACACCCCTGGGCTCCCCTCAGTCCCAGCCTGCACATGGCCCACAATCCCTCAGCTGATGGCTCAGCCCTGCCATTATACTCAGTTACGCAAGGCTCTGTGAGACCTGGCGGCTCTGTGAGGCTGGCTCTGGCACAGATCAGACCAGGAGTATTGGCTAGGTATGAAATATCTGGGCTGGAGACCAACACAAGTGGTACAGAGGAATACAGAGCATACTGATATGGACAGAGATTGTTAGTGTCTATCAGTGCTTTTTATTTATTGTAACATGACTTACCACTTACTCTTGCAGTAAGGCTGACTTTAAAGGGTTTATAAATTGTAACTATTGGTTTTGTTAATAAATTATTTAATAGTACTTTATAGATCAGATATAAGCTTTTAAAGGTCCCATATGTTACACTTTTCCAGTATTTTAGTTGAAGTGTTTATATCCATAAGAAGATATATTTGTGGTTTTAAGAACCAAAATACATCTCAATGTAGTTTTACATCTCCTCTCTCAGGCATCTCTCTTTAGCCCTGGTAACAACAGGTCCGTGAGCCAATCAGAAAAGAGGTTCTGAGTCTCTCTGCTGATGAGATGACTGTTTTCTTAGTTATCAAATAAGAATATAACAGATTCCAGGTCCACTCAGAGAAACCAAATCCTGCAAGGTTGGGTGGGTGGGGCTGAGAGCAATGACTGCTTTGTTGTGACATCACAAAGTTCCAGAAGTCCTGACGGCTGGTTCTAAGGCTCAGTTTCTGAATACAGGCTGTGTGCATTTCTCTGTGGACTGAGGCTTTGATACTTTCACAGTATTGGACATATACCTTTATACAATATGGGACCTTTAATGAAATGTTTGGCTTGTCAAATTGTGAAAAATCTCTTTTTTGTGGTAAGTCATTAACAGCCAAGTCATTAATAAGTGATAATTAGTTATTCACCTTATAAAAAGCACGAAGACTGTAGTTATAAATGATAATAAGTCATTAATAAAGGGTAATAACCATGGTAATGGCATCATTAAGATAGTTTTTCAGCAAAGGTGTTTAAGTCATCTACAAACCCTTGACAAAGTTTTTTTTGCAGTTTTAAATATGAACAAATAATTAAGAAATGGATTGTTGTCTGCAGATAAAAAGACAAGGTGGAAACACACAGGTTGTTCTTATAATGACAAACTGTCCTATAAATCATCAGTAAATGCATAACGAATGAACTCCTTCTTTGAACTTATAAAGCACAGTAAAGGGTAACATGCTAGAAAGTGGTGGTGAATATGTATTTGTCAACATGTATATGTCCTATGAGCAGTTATTGAATGCTTGATAACATAGGATAACATAGTCATAATCAAATATAATGATACATCACTGAACAACAGCTGAGCGTGAAAGTTCATTTTTGACTTTGGAAACAGTTTCCAAAGAAAAAAAAGAGTAACAGTAATAAGAAAAAGTTTAACTTTGAACAGATATATAGTTACAAACTGTTTTAAACTCACCCGTTAATGATTTGTAAATGTATATACACAGGTAACAAATGCTAGTCAATAAATGCTGTGTAACACACTGTAAAATATTGCATTAACCACTTTTTGAATGTCTTAAAACTAGTGATTTTATCGTAGAACAGAAACAAAAGCAAACTTTAAACTTTAAACCCAGCACCACCATTTGTGGTTTTGATTGAAATGTCAAAGCAACTTTTGTATGAATTGTCATGAAATATGGCACACTCATTCAGGATGTATTGTAATAACGGTTTTGATCCTTAATATACAGCTAGCGCCATCATCAGTGTTTGTTCAGTACTTTGCTTTATGACAACACGTTCCCATCAGCCTCAGCTATGGACTTCTGTGCAAATTAGCAAAAGTTTGCATGCTAACACACTAAAGATAATGCACAAACATAATGCCTGCTAAACATCAAGATGTTAGTATTGTCATTGTGCAGCATCAGAGAGCCGCTAGCATGACCTTTGACTTTTAGTCTTGTTGCTGTTTTCTTGTGAAATACTGAATAATTTTACTATTTCTGACCTCCAATCCTATTTTGCGAAACTGCTTATAACTCAGGCATATTGAACTATTGACACCCCCCCCCTTTAAATGTATAAGCAGTATGTTGAAATCACATGTGGTGGTGGGCTGCATGGAGGCAGTAAGAAGACTTAAATGGAAAAATCTCATTCTTGTAGCAATTGTTGTCTATCAAACATACATGCAAAAATAACCATAAATAAGAGAATGGAGATGTTACAAAAGATTGACACACACCCACAAAAAAAATCCATTTCCATTTTGTTTCAATTAACGGGACAGTTTCGAACTCTGTTAGCTGCGGTCGGACCGTCGAGAACAGTCGAGAAACTTCTCTCTTCAATAAAACGAGTCGGCGCTCGGATGTGCAGCGGGAACAACTTCAAGCCTCTAATGAAGTTTCTTGTCTACTCTTTGAAAGACTGAATGCTCTGCTATACTCCAGCCCCCAGCTACCAGCTTGACCCCCCCCACCTCCCTTCACTCACACATACACACATGTGCAGACGCTCAAACACACACAAAAAAACACACATTCCAGCATCCCCATTAGCAATTCATGAGCGGCGTCTCATTAGACTTTAAGTTTTACCATAGGCCTCTGAAGTATATGGCTGGAGCAGTTATTAATATTTCATAGTCTCCTATTGAGGAGCTAAAAACGAAGTCGACCCGCTTCCGCTACAAAGTGACTTGCGCTCTTCTTTTTTTTCCTCTTCTACTTTTTTTTACCCCCTTTTTTCCCTGTTCGTTAGACTGTCTCTCTCTTCCCCTCTCCTCACCGTTCGCTCCTCCGCCGTCGCTTTCTCTCTTTAGCTTCCTCGCTTCCAATCCTTCTCTGCCACACAGACCTTAACTCAAACTGACTTAATTGGGCTGTCTTTGTTCTGGGAAATGTGGGCATACCTTCGCCTTCTCCCCAGCACAGAGAGAAAAGAGAAGTAGAAAGTGAAGAGGAGGAGGGAAACAACAGAGGAGGAGGGGAAACGGTGCAGGAGAAACCTGAGTGAACCCCGGTTGCTCTGTGAGTACTCCCTGTGCCATGCTCGGGTTAGGGGGGCTCGGGGTGGGAGGGGGAGGATGGGATGATGTGAGTTTGTGTGAGTGTGGAGAGAGAAGGCTAGGGAGGGGAGTCTCGAGGGTTCACAGGGTGTCTGTCAGACTGGCAGACAGGAGCTCTGCCCCCGAAACAAACCCATGCATGAATAAGTCAATAAAGCCATGTCTGTGTGGTATGTGTGTGTGTGTGTGTGCGTGTGTGTGTGTGTGTGTGTGTGTGAGAGAGACAGACAGAGTAAAGGGAGGGAAGAGGAGAGCATCAGATGAGGATAAGGGTGATCAGGGTGATGAGGCTTCATGTTTCCCAGCGTCTGTGACAATGAGACAGACGCCACATTCCCTCACAATGAGAAACAGACTGAGAGAGAGAGAGAGCAAGTGAGAGACAGAGAGAGCAAGTGAGAAAGAGAGAGGACGAGTGATCAAAACCAGAGAATGAGAGCGGGATGCTTTGAATTGGTCGGGACAGTTACAGCATGTTTGCACATTGCACGAAATTGGTTGGAAGCAGAAGTATGTGGGAACATACTCTGTGCTGCATGTGTGTTTGTGTGTGTGTTAGGGTTCTGCACAGACCTCAAGCTGAGACCCAAACCCAGTTGATCCCAGTTGAACCCAGCTGAACCTGGCTGGTCTTGATGAATGTGGAGCCCAAACCCGACTCAAATCCAGGCTTCTTTCAAGGACAAAGAGATGAACCTGGTTCAGCTTGATAAAAAGATTTTCTCACTAATAAAGAACGCTGCAGAAACTATGTGGACACCCAAAAATCTAACCGATTTGTGACAGTTGAACATGTCATTCCAAAACCATTAATCTCCCTCTAGATGGTGGAGCTTGGCTGAAGGTACTCGCTCCCATTCAGCCATAAGACCATTAATGAAGTCCAGCAGTGATGCTGGGTGATAAGGTCTGGCTTGCAGTTGGTGTGCCAGTTCATCCTAGTGTTAGATGGCATTGAGGTGAGGGCTTTGTACAGGACAGTCACAGTCAGTTCTTCCACACCAAACTAGGAACATAATTTTTTCATGAACCTGTAGCCATTTTTTAGGAATCCTGTGGGTCATGGGATTCCTGTCCGATTCCTGTGGGAATCATGTGACTGGGATGAATATGTAGTTCTAATATACATGCTATTTTCTTGTCAGTCATTCTGTTGTCTTTTTTATTCTCTCTAGCCCACTGCCACTGACCAGTGCATGATGTGTGTATATTGACATGGTACAGTGACCAAAAAATGACACTGGGGGAAGACAACATCACAATGCAGACAAAAGGACAATGACGTGTGTATCGCACTGGCGGAGCTTTTGGACAAGTCTAAAGTTTTAAAGTTCCTAACACTCAAAAGTGACTGTGTTAAACCTGTGTGGTGGTAATACATGAAGTACCTTCAGAGACACACATGTAAAGCAGTTTGTTGCAAAATGTAGATAAAAATAACCTAATTTGTAAAATGTAACACTACACCAAAACCCCGAGAATACACATATCCTGTTTAGGTTCTTGAAAGAATCTGGATCTCGGGGATATCTGGAATTTTTGTGATATGACATCTTACAATGCTGTGATCAGAGCATGTCCAGTCCAGATTTAATCATTTATAGGTCATAGTCCTGGGCTACTACATCTCTGGATTATGGGGTAATTTGCACAGTTAAGTTGCCAGAGTTCGTCAAGTCAAGTCAAGTCAAATCCGCCATTAAAAAAACCCACAACACTAGAACAGGATGTGAAGGGAGTCATTCTTCTGTAGTTGGGATTGGGATTGAATTCTTTTTTACTCTGTCATGGGATTGGGACAGGACAAGAGTGAGAATCCACTCTTGTGTCACCTTCTAGTGCACAGGGCACTGTGATGTTGCAGCAGGAAAAGGCCAAACAGAAACCGTTTAGACAAAGTAGGAAGAGCACTATTGTCCTAAATATCACTGTATCATTTCCCTTAACTTGAATTAAAGGTTGTAGCCAGTACCTTGAAAAACAGCTCCATTCAAAATTGTCTGGACAAGTGAGTCCCCAAAGGTTTGGCCATATAGTGTAACCAATCTGAGAACAGCATCGATATGTATTAGATGGCAGTTCACCAGGACCCCAGCAACAACGCAAATTAACAGTTACCAGCGCTGGAGCATTTCACAATAAAGCATGAAGTTTAATAAACTGTCTGCTTTTCTTGTTCATACCAAGATCAACTCTTCCTTTTCCTAATACTGGCCAGATGATTGTAGCTGTTAAACTAAGACCACTTTGCTCTGTTCTGGATTACAACTGGCTGTTTGTTGAGCAGGGAAAGTGATGTGTAGCTGTCAGAATGACATTGCAGTATCTACACTGTACATAGTGAGCAGTATAATAACCTACATATCTATGTGGGCCTAAGTCTTTAAGCTAACTGACCCTTAATGGTTCTGGCTCAGACCCAAACCAAGACCCAAAGCTTTACTATTTCTTTATTTCAAACAGTCAGAGAGAAAAAGAGACAGATTGTTGGGGAAGTACATTCAAAAGTAACTAAACCCAATCCCAATCAAAACGTTATGCACCTAAACGGTATGAACCCAACCCCAAAGCTTTTTGTGGAATTCATGGTGGTTAGAAGAACTCTAAGCCACTGGGGCTTTTGGTAGTTGTGACACCAAGGTAATGAGTCTTCCTATTAGACATTAGGCATCATCCATTTCTAACTGTTACCTCACCGGGCTATTGAAACGTATTGGCAACAGTCTTTTTCCCTTTTCCAACTGGGCATTGCCGTCTACTTGAAAGGTAACACACAGGCCCAGTTTCCTTCTGTTCTTGTTGAATAATTTGGCAGTGCATGATTTACATCCAATACCATGTTTAGCACAAGTAGTTTCCTAACCATAAACTTAACCACAGATACTCTAGAGAGACATCATTCTCAAAACAATAGACATGAAAGACAACAAAATCTATAGGGTTGTGCAGAAATGTTCTAACATGAATGTTTACTTTTTAAAGTTATTTTTTGGCCATATTTTGCCTTTATTAGTTGACAGGATAGTGGAGAGTGGCAGGGGGAAGTGGAATGACATGCAAGGAAGAGTCCAGCCAGGGACTCGCCTGCGTAGAGCAAGTGTGTCCATGTGGTATGCGCCCTAACCACTCATCTATCAGGTTGCCACCGATGTGAACATTTTATCTGACAAAAAGGTTGGGCACGGATAAAAAAATTAATAAATTAAATTTAAAGAATCTGAACCTGCCCAGACTCTGAAGCTTTATTCAACAAAATGGGGGTTCTGCTACCCGACCTAAAGCCAACCTGAAACTTAAGACTTTGTCTTGACCTGTTGGGCTCAGAGCAGGAAGCAGAACTCCAGTGTGTGCAGAGAGAGGCTGGTGAGAGGTAAGAGCTTTAGGCGTTAATATATTGTAGCTCTGCAATTATAGCTCCCCTGACACACATCTACACCTCAATGTGACGAATGAGTCCTAGGCAATGAAAAGAATGATTTAATAAGAGCCAGTGAAGTCCGAGAGAGAAAAGGAAACAGGAAAAGACAAGAGACATGGAGAGGAGGGACGTGGGATGAGACAGTGACACACAGAGAGAAGTGGAGGATGGAAACAATTCAGTGTCCTTGGAAACCAATAAGGCTAATTTGAATTTGAGACTGAGGACTTCTTCTCTCTTCTTTTGCCTTGTATGACCTCCTCCGCCCTTCCTCTCCGCTCCCCAATCAGTTTAATCTCTCTCTGCTCATCCCTCCCAGATGCTCTCCCTCTCTGTCTTTCCTCTCTCCCTCTCTATCCGTTGTTCATTACCACGCTCTCTCTCACCAAAGCAGATTTCTTTCCATGACGGATGGGCTCTGCGAATGCTCATCCAAAAGCTCTGTCAGATCTTCTGCTCACGTAGTAAAAGCAGAGAGGCGGGCAGTTCACTCAGGGACATGCGTGGCATTATGGGGCGGGGACTGTGGGAGTCAAGAAGGGGTTTGGGTTTGTGGGTGCTTAGCGTCATTTTTGTCAGTGCCTGGATCTAGTTTTGGTCGACCATGCAGCGACCATATTAGCCATGGGAAAGCTACTTTGGTGCTTTTATTTTTTTTTCAAGACCTCTTTTTCTGCTCTCACCCCATCAGTTTTCCCCATGCATTATTTCAGCAGTCTCTGTGGTTCTCCCACAAGCCTGATGCCTTGCGGGCAAGTCCTTCTCTTTCAACATCTTAACCATAACCCCCTCCAGCCTTTCTCTCCTCACTCCGTTCTGCCCTCACTTTTCCTCTCCATCTCTTTTTCTCTCTCTGTCTACGATGGTCAGGTCTCAAGGGGGAAGACAGTTGGCAGGATGCAGGCTTGCTGCCATGGCAACAGGAACCCTCCCTCTCCCTCAGGTCTCCTTAGCAACTAGTAGCTTGGCTTTGTAGTAATGAGCCGGCCCAGCATGCCATGCCGGAGAAGCACGAGATGTGTGTGTGTGTGTATGTGTGTGTGTGTGTGTGTTAGTATGTCTACTTGTGTGGCTTTGTCTTTGCACGGGTGATATGCACACTGTCAGAGAGGGGTTTGATTTCTGTTCTGATGTCAATTAATAGTTCAGAATCAGAAGTTCTGTTAAATTTATGACTTTCGAATATGTATATCCTTCTACCCCCTATGTCTTCGCTCATCATTTTCATTTCAATTTCCCAGACTGCATCTGCCGAATGTATAGCCTCATCTTGGACTAATCAGCGTCAACACAGACAGAAGAGGATCTGATTTTTTAAAACACTTTTAAAATTGGTATACTTCAGAGTAGCACATCGGCGGAGAGATGTGTTTCTCTTAAAAGGAATTTGAGTTTTCAAAGACTGTGACTGTGAAATGGCAAAATTATTTCCTGGGGAAAAAAAAATCAACTTCAAGTCACAGTTTTTCAAGACTGTCTCCAAAGCAGAACAAATTAAAAAAGGATGTATTTATTGTAGGCAAACAGTGTGTATGATTCCCATAAATTAGCTTTAATTACGATTCCTGTCTTGCATTCGAATGCAGGCCCCAAAGCAGGTATCAGGTTACTGAGAAGCAATGATACAAACAGATCTGTGTATGCATTTTGTTTTGATAAATGTTGCGATCAGAAGTCACTGTGAAGTTTCCTGTGTAAACTGAACTGTCACACCTGTTAAAGTGATAGTTTGTTGGTTGTGTGAGGTACTTACACATTGTCAGTGTATTACCTGCAGTAGATTCAGATTCAGTTTGGAGAAAGAAACATGAGCACTGGGACAGAAGCTGAATGCTGTGCTGCTGTGGATGGGGTCAGCAGAAAAAACATGTTTTAGCCAGTGAACAAAAAGCCAATATCAGCTGAAGTGCACTTTTTATTTTGAATGTCTTCACCCCTTTATCTTGCCATCAAACAGCCCTTTCCCATGGAACTACATTATCTGACTGTTGAACTACCGTATTCCTACACACAAGCACACTAACATTTAGCTCTTTCTGACTCCAAGAGCTGGTCTGTGGCATAATACAGTGGACACTGCAAGTGCTCATGTGCGTAGTAATATGGTGGTTCAACGGTTGAGAAAATGTTGTTCCAAAGGAAAGGGTTGTTTAACAGTAGGATAAAACGGTTAAATTATTCAAAATAAAGTTGTACGCTTCAGCTGATATTGGGTTTTTCGGTGAGCATTTTTTTAAGCGGCTAACGTTCACATCCACTGCAGCACAATTACCTCACACAACCCCACGTCAAATAATTTGAACTATGTTTTTGGGTTGCAGTGCAATGATATGATGTTCTAGCCCACAACTGTTTACACTGTACCAATCAGGATCCTGTACCAGAGCCAGAAAAAAATAGCAATGCAAACAACATGGACAGGTACAAACAAGGAAAAAAAGTAGCTAACACATCACACTAAATGAAGAAAGTGAAAGAAAATGACAATTCAATTTGAACAGGCTGGTGATATTCACTGTTGAAGAATTGTAGTGTGATACGTTAATCAAGCAGCAGTTTGAGAATGAAGGTGCTCAAGCTCTGAATATTCAACAGTACCTGCCTTTTTTCAAATTATAATATTCAATGCAAAGTGAAAACTCATGGTCATTATTAAGTGGTTTGTCAGTGCTATTTTGGATTAAATCAAACTAACCTATAACTGAGGATAGGCACTTAAAGAAAACTTGATCACCTCCTCTTCAGGAGACTATTATTCATTCAAGGCTACAGTGTTCTGTGTGGAAAAGCTTTTAAGTTATGGATGAAAAGCCAAAGGTTGAACTTATTTGAATTACCTGAACATAAGAAACGGTTGTTATTCTCATAACAAGCTGTGCGGCAGCGTCTGGTGTTTTTGAGTGAGTCCTTGTCTCTCTAGTTCCTCAAGTCAATCTAGCCTTTCTAGCTTTTCATTAATGTGCCATTCAGCTTGTCTAAGTCCGTGTTTCTGCCAGTGTATCAGCTTTTGACTGTGGATCAGTGCATTTGTTGGAGGTGTCGTACAGCATCAGCGTGTGGATGGATGTGACAGCTGAGTGAGGTGGGTGGTGATCCCCTGAGACCCGATGTCAGGTGTGATCAGGCCTGTTTCTCAGCTTCTCTTTTGGCTCCCATAGGTGTCACAAGGCTCCACCTGGCATGTGAAAACTCCCAGGGGAGGGAGCCATGGAGGTGACTCCTTTTATGAGTATGAGTCAAAGGTGGAGGTGACACGCTACATTTACTATTGTTGCTGTATCTTGTATCTGAGGAGATTTTTTTTTTTATGTATGTGCTTCGTTTTTAAAGTTTTTGAGAAGCCATTTTTGTAAGCATTGCATCAGAAACAAGCTGCATCAAATATTCATTCAAATGTATAAAATATGGTTAAAATTAAAATCCATTCAGATAAAGAATAAGTGGAATTTGCCCTTAGGTTGTTTTTTCTTAAGGATAGTTCACAAGGCTTAGAAGGTTGCTTGTTGGTTAGCTTGTTGTGAAGAAGGTAGCTAAAATAGATAGCTAGCGAGTAGATAGCTAAAATCAAAACAACTCAAGTGTACAATGAGGATGAGTATTTCTAGTTTATAATCACTGGAATAGTAATATTGTTCTTTGAACTTTTAACACAGTCAATAACAAGAGGTAATAACTTTTTTACCACTGCTTGGGAGCAATACAGCAAAAGTTTTGGTTCAATGTTTAATTCTCTGGTTCACTAGGCAGCTAGTTTGTAGGTTTTAGCAAAGATGGACTGAAAATACAAAGCACAGAAGCTTCACACTAATAAAAATGAAAAAGACGAGGGAAAATATCTCTTTCATGATTTGAGTCATAAAACCTCTTCTAATAACTACGCGTTTCACACAAATGAGGGTGAAAGAGAAGAATAAGAACAGTTTTTACAGTATTTTTACCCAGCAAACTGACTACTACAGTACATCATTAAAATTTAAGCAAAGTCCTGGAGCAGGACATAGCAGTGTCCCGTCCCCCCCCCGCACCCCTCCTGGTGGTTGTGATGTAAAGTCAACAGGAAGGAAGCACCACTCACGTCCACTCTGGGTCCATCAGTCTTTACAGAGCTGACTGTGGCCTGAGGACCGGGCATCTCTGGCACGCAGGGAGGATTTTCCGATCCCCTGCCCTGCTTTCAGATGCTCGTTAATCTGCCGGCTCTATTTTTATCTGCCCTCTCCTCCCGCCCCCGGGCTCTCCGCCTTCACTCACTCCTTATGTCCGTCCGCAGAGGGAGAGGCTGCCTCAGCAGGCCGGCAGCTCCAATTAGAGGCCTCTCCACTGGGGATTGGGCTTGCTGTCCGCCCCTGGCCCCCCCAGGCTCTCTCCTCGTCTACCTTTCTCAGGTTAGCCCCAGACGATGCCTCGCTCCCTGCCTCTCTTCGCCCGTCTCTTCCCTCCCTGTCTGCCTTGTTTCTCTGTCTTCAGCCCCCTGAGCTCGTGGAGCTCCGCAGGGAGTAAGGGGGAGTGAAAGGCCTTCTGTCGCCTGAGGGCTGGCTCTAGTCCCTCAGCTATACTTTGAGAAGAAGCTAACTGGTGCACCTTTCAGGAGGAGGCCTCAGCACAACTGCTGGAGACACTTACCCTGATCATATTGTCACAGCTATTGTCAGTGTACAGCTGAAACTGCTGCAAGTACTGCAAACACTATCATCCCTCCTTCACACAGAGAAAGGAGGATTCATCAAAGATTCTTTGATGAGGTTAGTGGTCATGACTCAAAGAACCACCAGTTTAAAAATACTTTAGTTTCTCTCTTGTTCTCAAAGGGTTCTTTGTTTTAACCTGCAGAATTATAGCATTCAGTCTTTTCTTAAAATATTCTTTATGCCACAAAATATTCTTTACAAAAGCATTTCTTAAGCTGCTATTAAAGGATCTATGTGGTGCATGGCAGAGCCATTTAATATGTTTAATAGAAATATTAAGTAATAATTAAATAGAAATAATTAATTACTGTTAATAAAAAACTATTAAATCATATTTCAGTATTTTCAGATTACATACCATGTTGTTGTGATATTTTAAAGGTAGCAGCACTGCATCTTGGTCTATGCTGTTGTTGGCCTTGTATACAACTGGGTTATTGTGTCTCTTAAATGTTCCTGGCTACACTGTATTCCTCTGGATGCTCTGACCTATTATTGTCCTGCAGTCCGCCAAAAGAGAAGCATTTTTTCCGAGCTTAGCTCCCACCCAAAGTCCGCATGCTCACACCTTCTCCAACCCCATTAATCCCTCAGCCTCCCACTTCTTTATTTCCCTTCAAAGAGACAAGCACTGCCCGTGACATCAGTCACAGGAAGTGAATCTTTAGCGTTGACTAATTTCCATCGATTGCCTCCAGACAGGCTTAGCAGACGAAACCCATTCCCACACAGAGCCTGGCTGCTCTCATTTAAGTCTCCCCGCCTGCAGAAAACGCTCCACAATGAACGCAGTCAGCGCTTTTATCTTCTCCCCCACTCCTGCTTATTATCAAATAAATGTGCAGCATAGAGAGATACCCATTGACAGGACCGTGCATAATGACTCCTGGCTGTGTGAAATGGATTAATAAATAATGGTTGAGCAAGGGGAGAAAACAGCTTTGCCTAGTCCCACTACCTCTTCAACAAGGCAGCGTAGAACAATCCCTGCAACACTCGGCGGGATTGTGCCGGACCACATCTAATGGAGTGCTGCATGGAATTTAAAACACAACCCTCCTCTTGAATGTGCCGTGCAATGCGTCATAAATTAGAGGTGGGCTCCTTAAAATATGAAGCAGAAAGC
This sequence comes from Trachinotus anak, assembly GCF_046630095.1. Taxonomy (NCBI): domain Eukaryota; kingdom Metazoa; phylum Chordata; class Actinopteri; order Carangiformes; family Carangidae; genus Trachinotus; species Trachinotus anak. The sequence continues at coordinate 3,790,248 of NW_027273867.1, forward strand.
ACTATAAAATCCACTACATGATGTTCTACTGAATCCTCTGAAGAATCCCTTCCAAGAGGCTTCTCTCTCCTGCGAGGATAGAGAGGTAAAAGCAGCCTATAAAAATGTCCATGAGCAGAACTCCTCTGCAACCTGTTTCCCGTCTCGCTGCTGACAGAGCTGCGGCAGAAGGTAAATCAGTTTCCTTTTTGCTTCTGCTTTCACGCTCTCATGAGTATACCAACAGTTCAAACACACATATCCTGCAGTTTCCATGTGCAAACTCAATTGAACAGGCACACAGTTGAGTGTACAAACACCAGAGGCCTCCTTGTTTTTAACAAAGCATCCCCATCCATCCCCTGTCAGTGACATATTGCTTCATTAACACTCTTGGCTCTGTGTATATTGACAGCTTTTTCAAAATGGCAGAGAGTAAAAGTGTTCCCGCCGCCTGCTCTGCACCAAAGGGGCTTAGACAGACTATAAGACCAAACTGAGGCTGTGATAGTGGAGTGTGCTCCGACTGTCACTGTACCCCTGTGCCAAAGTAATAAGTATGAGACACGAGGTGAAAAGGTCTCAATCTCCTTAACGCTAGATTAAGCAGCAGCTTGATCAAGGCGTCTTAAGTGCTTCATTTTGGAATCAGGATCAATAGCCGCTAAGAAGAATTGAGCTAGGAGCTTCGGTAGGTAGAGCTGATTGAATAGAGGCTAATGACTTCTCAGAAGCCCCTTACAGCGCAGGAGCGGCTCGTACTGTATATCCTGCTTGTGTTTTTATCTTAGCTATTTATTTTCCTTTACATATCATAAAATAAAGGTTCATCTATTTCCCAGCTCAGGTCCTCAAAGCAGCGAGACAAAGTAACGCAGCCTTGCATCAGCGTGGATGTGCAAACACACTGGACTGTGGTGAAAAACATGTTTTCCACCATGACAGTAGTGAGGCTGTGACGTGACGTAGATGGGGTCAATCCAGATTTATTTGTGAAGACCCATGAAAACCTGTGCTTGTTTTTCTTGGCTTCCAATAACTGCCCGACCAATTATGTCTATCAACACCGCGCCCACCCTCAGTCGCCATGATCCGACCAATCCCCACCCTGTCTCTGTGGTTTCAGGGTGAAACCCAGCTGAGGAGTGCCCAGAATTAACCAGGATTAGCCTTGGATTGTCGGGGATTACTCAGGCTGGAGAGGGATTAAGTATGATTGCCAGTTTGGGGTGGGGGTGTGTGTGCGTCTGTGTGCGCGTGCACATTGAGGTGAATGTGTCAAGTTGTAAAAAATATATGGAAGCATTTGTTCAAATAGTGTCGAGAAAAAAGTTGAGAAAAACAGCAGATATGATTTGATCTATGATTTGAGGTGTGGAAAAGGCCGGAAACAGTTTGTCCTCTGTGGTTTGACGAGGGCCAGATATATTTTTATATTAGTACTTCTGTAGAATTAATATGGAGGCTTTTCTCTACTCAGACACAAAGCTCTGCTGAGAGAATTGCTAGAAACAGAGAGACAGCAAGAGGGAAAAGGGTGCAATGGGTTACATCATTCTTGTTGCTATGCAACACAAACTGGATAATTTGCAATGGATGTAATTAGTGTTAGCTAGCTAACCCAGAATAAAAAAGGGACAAGGGGGTTGAAAATAATAATAATCAAGAAAATTAGCCATTGCTCTGTTATTGCTGTTCTGAAATGGAGGATGTGGGCACACAGCGTCCTGCTGAAGAGAGCACACATTTTCTAACCATTTAAAAAGCTGTTTGGAGACTGAGTCTCGATATAAACGTAGGTACAAGGGCTGGACAAAATAACAGCAACTCACAGTGTAATGTAACATACAATCATAGAAGGTCAACCAACCTCTCTCAGTCTGACACAGTTTCAGCACAATCTGAAACAAAGGACGTGTTTCCAGAGGGTCCGTTACACTGACTCAGACTGTACAGATGTTTCAGTGCATCCTCTGTATGTTCATGCTGGAGTCTGTTAAAGAGACGCTTCACTGCTTTTACACATGAAGTTTCATTTACTCATCACAGGTGTGCTACATTATCTGTGAGAATAGGTGTACACTCTTATATGTGGCTCTGGAAAGAGCTTTCCAAAGTCTGAAAAAAGTAACCCTCATGACGTTCTCGGGGTCTAATGAAAGATGCTTTTGAATTGCAATATAGGAAATGTATTGTTTTTGGAGCTTTATGCATTCTGCAGGACAGAAGTCGGGATTTATTTACCTCAACCAGTCCTTTTAAAATCCTCTCTTGCACTTTGTTGTCTTGTCACAACACAAGTGAAAGATAGACATTGACACACTGACCAGCTTTTAACTGCAAATCAAGGATCAATATGTCCATATACACCCTTCAAGCAAGCTGTATATTTAGTGATATACTGGTAAAAAGAAATGGATTATAGTGTAGGGTGACTCAAACATGTGTTCACCTGTATGCATCACTCAGCAGCTTGACTGAAATAGACATTTTATGAGAACTGCTCATGTAAAATTAGTCAACTGTCATCAAAGATGTGAGTTAATTTGAAAAGATAATTGGATGGAAAAGATTTTGATGGTTTGGGTGTACTGACGAAAACTTGTCCCCTTCTTCCTCAACTGCTCACAGTGTCCTGCTGAGTCAAAGCAGCAGACACAGCAACCTAGAAAATGTGTAGCTTGTTACACAGAGTGAAGCAGGAGCTGTGGCTACATCTGTGAGTGTTGATGGTAGCATCACACATCAGTCTTATTTCAACAACAACTCACTGATTATAAACTAATCATTGTATGTGTTACTGAGTGTCTACATCAATGAAATATGTAATAAATATGTAACAATAATCTACAATGACAAGTCCATAGCCCTTGCGTTAGCTTACATTAGCTTTAAAGGTCCCATATTATATGAGGTGAGATGTCCTTGTCTTTTTTGATTATAGATCAGGTCTAGGTTCTATACTGTGAAAGTATCAAAGCCTCAGTCCACAGAGAAATGCACACAGCCTGTATTCAGAAACTGAGCCTTAAAACCAGCCGTCAGGACTTCTGTAACTTTGTGATGTCACAACAAAGCAGTCACTGCTCTCAGCCATGCCCCAAGTCTCTGAGTGTTCACCTGAAATCTGCTATATTTTCACTTTCTCTCAGAAAAAAGTTACTGAATGTTACTAGAGCTCCAGAGAGAAGAGAGAGAGGAGATATAAAACTACATTGAGATGGTTTTTGGTTCTTAAAACCACAAATGTATCTTCTTATGGATATCAACACTGGAAATAAAACACTGGAAAAGTGTAAAATATGGGACCTTTAATGTTGTCACAGAGAATGTGTTACATTCAAACACTTCTGACTTGTCATATGTGGTTAACTTTTTATCCACAGAGCAACAGAAGACAGGAAACAGAACCAGGCCTTTGACAGAAAATAAACTGCACAGATAAAAAGCACTACAAACTAATGAGTGGTAGTTTACGACAGTTAGAATAAATCACAGTGCAGACAGGATGGGAAAATGACTGACAGGGTAAGAGCGAACAAACGCAAAAGCTGATGGTTTTTCTGTCAATGTTCATACTTTTGTCCATCTCTAAGTGTCTGTTGCTTTCAGAGTCTTACACAGAATTGCAGTTTGCATTGATTAAGGGTTTGTACTTAAAAGACTCCACTATCAAAGCTGGAGGAGTCCTGCTTGTCCTCTGCTGGGCCTGTGGCTGGGACAGGGTTGGCTCTGAGGCTGCTGCGGTAATCATATTAACACAAAGAAATGAGGAAAAGTAGTTCCATTAAATCTGAAGTGTAGATGACAGTATAAACTGGTTACTAACTCCTTTGTTCTTCAGGATTTTAAACTGAATAATTTTGGTAAGCAGAGAACTAGAATGTCCTTTTATATCTTAACCTACAGTATCACCTGGCAAAACATTACTGATCTTTGTGCCTCATTGTTACTTTACCTTTTATAATTTAATGTCTAATTAACTGATGTTTTCCCTGGCAAATACAACTTAGATTTATTGCATTCTGACTTCGTTCCATATGAATTTCCACAATAAGGACATTTCTGAATGTTTGCACTGATGTCATGAAGCATGCTGATCATTTTGTTTCAAGGAAACCACAACAATTTTACAGCAACCTTAAAGTCCTGAAATGATTTAAGGTGACTGTGAAAGTGATTTTTGTTCTGACTGCACAACAAGGTGCCAAAAAATACTACAGACCTACAAAAAAGATCCTTTTGTTCCTCTAAGTTATTTAAATGGTCAAAGCCTTCTTGACTTGCTGTCATCAGAAGTAAATTTAAGCACTGCAACACTCATCCACCCTGTAGTCTCACAGTCAGGACTGAAGGGCTGAAGGGCAAGAAAGTTTGCTTCCATGTTGTGCAACCCACTGCACGTGGACATGAGTGTTTCCTCCACTGGCCCTGCACGCATGATGTCATGAAAATAAAACAAATTTTTCTTGGCTCTCGGAAAGTTTTACAAACGTGAAAACTCTCTAAAAACAGAAAAGGAATAAACAGCCTTCTGTGCAGTTTGAGGTGTCCCGTCAGCAGTTTTTCAGATGTCTGTTCTGTAATGGTCTATGGGGAAAATGCTTTCAGACAGTGGGGATTTTTTTCATGGTAATACCATGAGTGGCCACTGGGACAAATTGGCAGACAGACCCAGTGGCAGTGCCATATGCAGCTCTTTTAAAGCATACACGGTGTCACTGCTGATTAATTCTGCCCAAGGTCCTGCCCCCAAAGCTGTGATTGGACAGTTGACTGATTCTCATTTTGGCATCAGTGATGCGATTTCCTCTTCCTCCTTCCCACTCTAAGTTTTACTGATGAAAACAAATCATTTTGCCATCTTTGTGTTTACCTCTGGCAGGCATTTGCTGGATCTCACTTTCTCTTTAAAAATGAAAGGCTAAATAATTGTCATTTAACATTTGTTTATTTTTTAATTATGACACAGTAAAATGTATATTTTTACCTCATGTCTGTGTTTTCATTTTTACCTTTAAAATCCTCCATACATAAAATGCAGCCTGGTGTTTCAAAGAAGGTAAGAGTGTAAGAGTTGTGTCGACAGATCTTTGTGTCCACGGGCCATTAGCTAACCACTGGACCGACTATCCTCTGACTCAGTAAAAGCAGCAGTGTGTCAAGATCAAACTTACTCAGTAGTTATATATGATATACAGTAGTGGAGTATATACAGTGCAGGAGGTTCCCTGTAGAGGAGCAGCGAGGATGTGAGGCCAGATTCAGTCAGCATTTGCTCTGCAACAGTCCATCTCCTCCTGCAGCAGCACAAAGGCAAAGGCTGAGAGCAGAGTGAACAGGCTACTCCACTTCAGAATCGCTCTGACAAGTTAATACATACACTGAAACAGGGTTGGGCATGGAGGTCTGAGAGGCTGCTGGTTTCATTCCAGCCAAAGACCACACTGGGGGCTTTCACTGATCAGTGCCTCCGCTGTGGCTGACAGTGTGCCAATCAGTGACATCTCCTGTTATATGGCCTTCGATTGCTGTAATAATCTGGAGACTCTCCTTCTTCTCATTACATGTGATGGTACAGTCCTGCAACACAGTCACATTAAATTACAAGGTTCCTTGTTTTTCTCTTTTTGTTTTCTTCCTGTGGTTTTGCCGTAATTGTTACACATAGCCATAAAATGCTGTGGATGATGTTGTGAGAGGATAACAGCATAACTGGATAACTGTTTATTTGGTGTATTACATTTATTTATTTGGTCTACCCCAGAGGTCCCACGGCCCACAGGTTTGGAACCACTGGTCTAGCCAAAGTTTTGATTAACTGTCTTTTGGTTAACTTTTGCTCCCACTGCATGTGTCCCTTTACTTGCTGCATATCTTTATCAGCTGATGTTGTGGCTAATTGTTTCGTCAGCTGCAGCCACAGGCTCTATTTACCCATAAATTCTCCAAATTTCATGAATTGCCTTCCACAATGTGACATATATAGTATGCACTTGTTTTCTCACAGGCTTACTAGCAGGATAATATCATTTGTCACTGCCGATCAAAACTGCTGCAGATCACTGCTTCAAAAATAAAACCATTTTATGATCTGACACTGCTACGATCAAGGTTTGGTTAGGTTTAGGCACAAAAACTACATGTTTGAGGTTCAGGAAAGATCATGGTTTGGGTTAAAATAACTGCTTCCTGAAGGTTTTGGAACCTTTGTTGTCATGACTAAAACAATAACGTCTTGGTTAAGGTTTGGAAGCAGCTGTTATCCTGGTTAAGAAACTGATTTTCAGTGTTAAGAGATGGGAAGTGAAACAGTCGTCTCTGGTGTCCAGTGACATTCAATCACTTGAAAACATCTGTCATTTTTGGGCAAGCTGTTATTTCCATTTGGAGGACAGTCTCTGTTTCTACATAGACAGAAACCAAAGAATTGGTTGCGTTTCTCTATCGTAATTGTCATTAAAACAAAAAGTTGTTTGGTGAGCTAATAATGTCAACTGAATATACAGGATAATATTGAGCTCAGCATACCAATTAAACTAATAAACACATTATAAATACATATAATACATAAATAAATCAAGAATGACAGTAGCAGATGGGAGATACATGTATTTCAGCTACAAAGTGGGTTATGGAAAGCATCATTAGTATTCTTTTATCAGATTTTTTTCCTATAAATTAAAGTCAGTGCAGTGCCACTCCAAAACTTACTTTAAAATATATATTTGACTGCCAGATGTCACTGGTAAGGTAAGAGAGGTGTTTCTGTTATTTTGCCTAATCTCATTGAATTAAACTGGTTGAAAAAATAAATCTATTTGCACAACAGTGCCACAAACTACATCCTGCAAAATGACCATAGAGTTGAATCTTTTGAAAAAAACTGAATATTATAACATTCATGATGTAGGATTTATTGTTGTATTAGACTTATTAGACATTAGTTTTTGGAAGATAAACCTAATAAAGTGGCAACAAAAGAACGGGAACCCCCCCCCCCCCCTCCAAAAAAAAAAAAAACAAAAACCAAAAACGTACCCCTGTCTATTTAAAGTCAAAGCTAAATGGATTTATGTTGATCAAGTCAGTTGTTGTTAAACTACAGTATATGAAGCTTAAAGTCAGATATTGTATAAAGGTAGATGTCCATGTGTTTGTGATTATAAAGCAGGTCTAGGTTCTATATTAATACTGTGAAAGTATCAAAGCCTCAGTCCACAGAGAAATGCACACAGCCTGTATTCAGAAACTGAGCCTTAAAACCAGCCGTCGGGACCTCTGGAACTTTGTGATGTCACAACAAAGCAGTCACTGCTCTCAGCCATGTAGGATTTGGTTTCTCTGAGAGTTTTACCTGAAATATTCTGTATTTTTATTCAATCACTCAGAAAACAGTCACTGACCAGTTGTTAGTAGAGCTCCAGTGAGAAGCCTGAGAGAGGAGACGTGAAACTACATTGGCTCTTAAAACCACTTATGGATATTAACACTTCAACTAAAACACTGGAAAAGTGTAAAATATGGGACCTTTAAAGAATGCTTGTGGTCTCTTACATGTCTTTTGTTGATTTGTTGATGATTCATTGGAGCTTAACTCCACAGCAGAAATTAGCTGGTGAGAATCAACACAGAATTTTCACTATTAGCAATTTCAGTACAAAAACGCCCATCTGAGTCTTTAAAGAATGTCCGTTTAATCTTACTGTATTCAGAAAACAATGCAGGGAGCTGCCACATTATAGCATTGTACAGCGTATCAGCAGGTGAAGGGGAGCAGCAGTTCTGGTATAATTGTTGCTCTGGTAGTTGTACAGGAGCACTCTTTCTATTCACACACACACAAACACGCACACACACACACACACACACGGCTGCTAATCACAGCTTGGTACAGGTAGTGAGGCATTGGGACTACTGGTGATTGAGCCTCCCTGGTGGATTGGAAGCAGGAATCTGACAGACTCAGATAAAAGGCTGTTTGGAGTTGCCTGCAGCATCAAACAGCATCAACCCCACCTCCTCCTCCCCGCTTCTCCCCCCTCCCCAACCCACCCACTCCCATCTCTTCCCCACCATCACCTCCACTCTCTTCATTTCTCCCTCTTTTGGTTTACTCTGTTGCCATGGCTACGCCCAGCCAGAGCTGTCACGTTGAGGAGGAACCTGTCAGTGGTGCCGCTCTCAGATCACCTGATGCAGGTCGCCTCCACTGGCGGCCTCTTTCACACAGCGTCATCGTTCAATTTGGCTTTGATTAAGTCTGCGCTCCGTGGCGCGCCACAGCTGAGAACTGAAAGTCGCTCTATTTTGTCGCCAAATGTTGAGCATGTGCAATTTTGCCGACCTGGTTTTTTGGAGAGGACCCCTCTGAACAGAAAAAAAAACCTCTCCTATCCAATTTCCTCGTCTGTGAAGAGAGTCTAGCCAAAGCAGCGTGATTTGAATGGAGGATGGGATGAAATTACCTGTTAGGAGTCATGCTGAGGGGATGGGTGTGTGTGTGGAGGAGGCATGAATGAGAATAGTGGTGAGGTACAAGACTGATCTGAAACCCACTTAAAGCTGAATTCCCCCTGTAAACATTTTGCTAGAAACCTATTACCTGCTGTTCTGGATGCTGTGCTTTTCATATTAAGCCGCAACAACAAAGAGCTGTCACCTCTTTCAGCTGGCTGTCCAGTTCACAGCCATGCGGCTCTGTATGCTGCCAGAGTAACGGCGGTACATATGCAAACTGTCTGGATTATGCTGAAGGGTGAAATGTAAGATGCCCCCCCCCCCCAACTGAACACAGATTTGCATCTTCTGCCATTTTTTTTTCTTTTCTGATATTTGCTCTCCCTTCAATGTGAATGAATGAATGAATGAAAGAGGGGCAAGGGGGGAGGATAGAAGTTGCGCAAGGTGATGAGTGGATGGATGTGGAAAGAGGGAGAGAATGAGCAATGTCGTGATCAAGAGACGCTGGGACTCGGGGAGGGAGATGAATGGGGCTGGGTGCAGGAAAATTGGACAGGAGGCGGGGAGTGAATGAAGATAGAGAATGGCTCGAGATATCAGGAGACAGAGATTGTGAGCTGTGTGCAGGTAATAAACAAGGCAGAAATAGATAGATATCTCAAGAGAGGAAAAAGAAAAGTGAGTGATTGTGTGCATGGGGTTGAAGTTGGGGGGTGGGGTGGTGGGAGGTTCGTTTCTCCCAAAAGAACAAAAAAGAGTAAAAAGAGAGGGGAAGAAAGAGACAGCAAAAAAAAGAAGAGCGAGGGGAGGAAAGCTGGAGAGAGTGTGAATAATGACACAAACCGGAAAGATTTGGATGAACATGCTGTACTTAAACTAACTTGGCCAGCTGAGATGATGTGTATCCCTGCTAAGCTCTCCTTTAGGCAGGCTTAGATCTCATCAACTCACTCCAGGTTGGCACTGGCTTCAAATGCTGCTGCGGAGCCTTGGATTAACTATACAGCCGTCACTCAGACACTTAAACAGGGGTCTGGAGAGGCTTATCTCCCCCCTACTATACGCTCGCCCACAACTGCCACATCTGTCCCCCTTTCAAAACCACTTGCAGGAGGACTTCGTCATAACGATATCCGCCGTAGTTGCCTACGGTTATGTTAATTGTGGCATGGTTTTAAAAGAGGTTAAAAGAGCATGTCCCTCCCCTCCTCTCTCTCCCTGTTTACTTTCCCTCTATCTTATTCCAGGCCTGTGTATGAGTGCCTCTTTTATTTTATTTTTTTATTCTGGTGCTCTTCCAGATCTTCTCATGCCAAATCACGCCCCGCTCCCTCCCTACAACACTCCCTCCCTCCCTGCGTCTGGCTGGATCTCAGGCTCTCATATTTGGAGGCCCTGCAATCGATACAGGCTGTCTGTGATTGGGTTGCCTTGCGTGATTCATTTCTGTAACCTTGGTGATGGTTTGATGTGGAGGCTGCACCCATGTCCATATTATGACTCAGTGAGCGTGTGTGGAGAAGAGAGGTTGGTCAGGGGGAGGTATCGATTGGTCCTTTACTCTCCCTGTCCTCTTTGCTCTCCCCTCCATCTCCCTCTCTTTCAGTATCCATCTTTTTTCTCACTTGCCGTGCAGCCTTGATAGTTTGGTCATAATTTGAAAAGACTTTGTGTTCTCAAGAAATGATTATTTAACCCTAAATGTTCCCATGGGTGTTAATATTTACCTCTTTTCTTCTGTCTCCCTTTTCTGTGTCTCTCCCCCTCTTTCCCAATTTCCTCTCTTGTTCCAGAATTCAATCAGACACAATCTGTCCCTGCACAGTCGCTTCATACGGGTGCAAAATGAAGGGACGGGGAAGAGTTCCTGGTGGATGCTGAACCCAGAAGGTGGGAAGATGGGAAAAGGACCCAGACGACGTGCAGCTTCTATAGACAATGGCACCCGCTACCTAAAGACCAAGGGTCGCATCAGCCGGAAGAGAGCAGGGGCTCTAGGACTTGGACGGGGACAAGGTCAGGGAGGCGGACCTGCATTACAAGGCTCCCCAGAGCATGGCAGTCCAGCAGGGAAAGGAGGTGTGGGGATGGGGGGTGAGGAGTATGACACTTGGACAGATCTCCATTCCCGCACCTCCTCCTCTGCCTCCACCCTGAGTGGCTGCCTGTCCCCGATCCTGGCTGAGGCGGAGGCTGATGAACCAGAGGAAGGCGGACTGTCCTGTTCAGCCTCTCCTCGACTGTACCCCAGCCCCACCAGCACCCGTTCCCCAGCCCTGGGCACTGGGGGCCACTGCCCTACTGTAGAACTGCCCCAGCTGACTGACCTGACTGGGGCTATCAGTCTAGATGAGAGTGGCTACCCCCAGCCACCACAAATCAAATGCAACAGTTATCCGTATGTGCCTGGGCCCAAGGCAGAGGGCTCCTACTGCGGGCCCATGTATGGACAGCCTTCTATGGGCATGCTCCGGCACCACACTCCCATGGAGACCATCCAGGAGAACAAGCCAGTCAGCTTCCAGCGCCCAATGAGGGGCTACTCAGAGAACAATGCCCTGCAGAGCCTGCTTACTGGAGGTCCTTCTTACTGCAACAAAGACACAGTGCTGAGCCAGGGACGGGAAACACACACACTAATAACACAGGGAACCAATGGTGTTCACAGTCAGCACAGCCACAATCAGAATCGCAGCCACAATCATAGCCACAATCACAGCCAAGAGCACGCTCACAATCCCAGTCTACACAATGGCCATGGCTCAGTCCACGATCAGAACACAACCCACCATCAGAACCACAATCAGGGTCACAAACACCAAGCCAGCCTCGACTACAGCCACAGCCACAAGCCCCACCCTGCCCATGACTACGGTCCAAGTCACGAGCATGGTCACAGTAACAAAGTCAACCCCAGCCATGATCACAACCCTCGCTCCAGCCAGAGTCACATGCACAGCCACAACCCCCATAACCCTATGCACAGCGGGCCTCACCCACAGGCCCTCTCCCCACGGGTTAGCACTGACATCCTGCAGCCCTACAGCCTCAAAACCTCTAACCACTATGGGCCCCGCCCTCATCTCCCAACATCGCCATCCTTGCCGCCAAACCCTGCCGGGGTCATGGACGTTCCCCAGGACCCCTGTCGCCTGGCATCTGCACCTCACCCCCGTCACCAGCCTTACCCAGGAGCCCACCATCAGGGCATGACTGACTCCTGGCATGGCTACTACCACAACAACCACCAGCCAGGGAATGCTGGTTACCAGGGACAACAGCACAACTCCCTCAGCAGAATGGCTGCCACCCTGGAGATGGAGAACATACCTAATAGCCTGGACTGTGATGTAGATTCCATCCTGCTCAATGACTTTATGGACACAGAGAGCATGGACTTCAACTTTGATGGCTCTCTGTCCCAAGGTGTGGGCATGGGGATGGGCATGAGCTTAGGGGCATTTGCTTGCCCTCCACCGGCACACAGTAACCAGAGCTGGGTGCCAGGGTGAACCCATGATCCTAGGGTTTGGAGAGACACATGACTGGAAAGCTCACCCACTAGGCCAGGCTGCTGGTGGGCTGTACCCTTGGACTGACTGACTGTGATTCTGTTTCTCTGAGACTGTAGAGCAAAATACATATTGTCATTTTGTTTCCTGGGGACTCCCCACACCCCCAGATCCTACTCTTCCTCTCTTTCCTCCCAGTTTATAAAGCCTTCTGTCTCCATATTGAACCTGCCCCCAATGAGCCCACTGCTAAAGACCCCCTTGCTCATGCCCTTCAGTTTTGTTTTCTCTTCTGTTTTTTTTATGCCCTCCTTCCAGTCTCGTCCTGCCTGTTCTAAGCTCTCAAGCACTTTACATCCATCCTTTCATACAGATGCAGTAACACAAAGACCAGGCAAAGTCACGTTGTGTGTTGGCTTAAGTTTAATGTATGCAATCCACTTTACAGTATTATCTCCTCCTACAAAGGGGGTGTTGTTTTTGACTTGGGAACATGATCAAACAGCTGCATAAATATCTTTCAATGTAGAGGTGCTCTCAGATTGGGGGGTTAAAATGCAGGGGAGGCTTTGAGGTTTAAGGATGAAGAAAAAAAGAAGGTATCTTTTAGAAGAAGAGGGAACAAGGATGGAGGTAAAGAAAGGAAGGGAACTCCAGGGTCAGACTGACTTCTCTCCCTGGTGGACAGCAGTGTTTCCTGTTCGTTTCAGTGCGTGAGGACAGTCATCCATCAGACAACCATCAGCGCCACTCCATTGAAATGCAATGTCCCTTCTTTAATCTCCAAAGTAATGCCAGAGTGATGCATCACTATTGCAAATCTAATGCGCCACTCTGTGTTTTTTCAAAGCCCCCCTCCCCTCTTCAGCTCCGGACACACCAGCTTAATGTGTTTTGGCGAAAGTGATGATTAAAGTCACTCTGCACTAAATGGGGGAGGGATTGAAGGGGGGTTAGTGGTGGTGTTGGGGAGGGGGGGCACTGAGGGGAGATGATAGGAGAGGAGAAATGCAAATATTCCCTCTGTGCCTCTTCCTCTCCATTTTGTGGATTTATGTAGCTTTCCCCGTAATGAAATAAGCAACGATCAGAGCCTGCTGTACATCCTGAGGCGCTCTCTGATTGGCCTGCGCTGGGCTGCCTCAGCATGGCTCCTTCACCGGCTGACCCCAGAACAGCTTAGCGAGCAGCCATGGTCAGGCTAGGATGTTGATGGAGCTGCTGGCCTCAGACCCCAGGCAACCTTGTCTAATTCACTAACACCCAGGTTCAAGCCCACTATGTGCTTTTACTCCTGCAAATTGCACACTGATGAAAAGCGTCAGCAGATTACTATTTGGTGCTATCTCCTCTTCCCAGGCTCCCCTCCTATCACGCCGCCCCATCCTGAGGTTACTCGGAGGGTAAACAAGAGTAATTAACCGCCAAACAAGATGGATGATTTATGCAAGTGTGTGTATTCGCTCATTGGCACAAAGTCATAATTCTCCCCCCACCCCCCAACAAGCTTGAGGAGGGTGATTTTTGAGAGGTGGTGTCCAGTGACAAGGTAAAGTGGCTGGCAAGCGCTGTGCTTACAGTGTCCTTCAAGCATCCCCTTTATAATCATTCCCCACACCGCCCTGGCTTTACTTTGCTGTTGTCTTTTCTTGTGCTTGTTCTGTGATCGTGCAGTCGTCTGTCCTGTTTCAGTACCAGCGTGGATAAGAGCTTTCGTGTGCATTTTATTTTCTTCGTTCCCATAGGGAGAACAGGTAAAGGGGGGTGGGTGGGTGGGGGGGGCAATCGCCAATCCTTGTCCTGGCACCTGTCCCACTCAAGATAGAGAGAATAGCAACAAGAGAGAGAAGAAAGGTAGACACATACAGCGAGTGACTGAATGGGAGGGAGGGAGCTCGATGAGTAGGCAGGATCTGTGAGACTGGGAGAGATTTTCCAGCTCGGTAGCTTTCTGTAGAATTGGCTGTTTGAATCAGGCCAAATGTCAAGTGCTACTCAACCAGCTCCAGCGAGCTTTGACCAGAAAGCCACTTCTCCCTCCTGATCAAGGACAATGACGGGTATTTCCATACACATTTCTTTTGCTTTCTTCTTTTTCATGAGTTGAGATGGCCCATTGTTGTAACCCAACTGTAATTTGTTCTCTGGTCTGTGTGCATTTGTGTGTTGAGCTTCTCATGGGTGTGCGAGTGTGTGTGCGTATGTGTGTGTGTGTGTGTGTGTGTATGTAGCACAGTGATGTACAAGAACTGATTAAGGGAATAATGCTGAGAACTAACTTGCCCTGGTATTGTCCATGCCTGGCTGAGTGCAGCATACATAATATATACAGTTTATATTTATTGGTTAGGGAGATGGGGTCTATGCAGGACCGCTCAGACCCCTCACTGCTTTGTCTTCTTGATGACAAAGGGGTAGAATGCTATTTCAGTTTGACTACATTTCATTCTGTACATAATCTATATTGAGAAAAAATTGTATTATAATTTTTTTGCAAATATCAATTTCTTTTCTAAAATGATGTATCTGCTCATCTGGTGACCGTAAAATAAAAACAAATATGAAAAAAAACATGTTTTGTGTGTCTCTGTTATTTCATAATCATGCATAAGCACATGTGCACTGCTGTGAGGTGAAAACTAAGACAGACACACATCAAGTCAAGTCAGTTCCATGAACAGAGGCCAAAATTACAAACTTGCCTCAGAGGGCCTTACAATCTGTACAACATATGACGCCCTCTGTCCATGGACCCTCAATCTGGACAGACAGACAGACACAGGGGCAGACTGAAACTCTAGTTCAGCCTTGGAATTTGACTCAATAACCATCTTCACAAACCATCAGACAGCTAATTTTGCAGGCTAACCCTGTTTATTGATATAACAGCTATTACCAGTTACTAGTTACTCCTATTACTAGCTATACATTTGGCCACTATGTTCATCTGGGAGGGAAATTAATAGTTTTTTTTTTTTAATTTCCTTTATTTTACCAGGAACACCCATTGTCCTGGCCAAGACAGAAGCCAAACAAAACACAAAATACAGCATAAAACATAAAATCTCACATATATGGCATGTGAGGAATCCACACTTGATTTCCTCTCAAGAAAAACAAGTACGTGTCTCATTTACCACTTTCTTTATGATGTCCTTAAAGTTTTCAGTGGATATAAATTTATCAAAATTTAGGTCCTACATTCAGCTTATTCCACAATAAAAAAATTTAAAAAATTAAAAAAAATATTTTTACCATTTCAGTGATCGCATGCTATAACAGGGGAAAGTGGAAGCTGTGTGTGTACCATATAGTCATTGCAGAAATATTGAAATATTTATATTTATGTAGGTATATTCACAATTATGTCAATAAGTTAACAGAAGGGCTCTCTCTATGAACTCAGTGTAGAGAGATAGGGCCGGCAGCAGCGACAGTGTGGACACACACAGCAGCTGCAGCAGTTCAGTTCAGGCAGCCTCATACACAGGTGAGGTGAAGCAAGATGTCCGTCAACTCATCCCTGCTCGTTATCTTATCGCTCGTTAAGTTGAATGTTCACAGCACAGTTCACCAAAACGACCCTCAGGCCACCGGGAAATGTCCGGCCTCTCCTGTTTGCCACTGGACTGATATATGTAGTGTACAGTGAGGGCAAAATATTGGCTTTATTATGCCAATTAAGAGCAAATATATATGAAGAATATGGTCAGAGAGGGCATCAACTTAATTCCAGCCATTGCCAAAGACTGTAGTTGGACGTGTTTAAAAAACATCTGGTTAACTACAACTTTTGCCATCATTTTACTCACCTAAATAATGGCCAAAGTGCAAGAATCTCTATATTTGGGGGGAACACTGAAACAGAATGAACCTAAAATATCAGAAAAAGATTTGACTGCTTGTGTTTCTTCTCCCAGTTGACTTTTTGTCGATGATGACGCCCTTGTTCCCAGATCTGGACAATGTTACATACATTACATATACAAATGATCAGAGAAGCTACAACAATAAGATCAAAATTGTCATGAACTTGAATCCTTCAACTTTTCATTTAGATTTTTCTTTTTTTGGTCAAACATGATGAGTTATGAGGTTTTCACATTAACACTTGTCATACATTAAGCAGATATTTCACAACTAACATCAGTGACTTAGTGGTTGTTAAGTGGTGCAAGGCACATCATGTCTATATAGAACTTAATTTTATTCATAGTTAATTAATGATATTACATGTAATTATCTTATATTATGCATGTGCATCAGGGAGCATGTGATTTGGAGAGTGTATCATCTGTGTTTGGGTGCATGTATGCAGCTATGTTTATGAGAAAATGTATTAGCGTGTGCGTGTGTGTGCATACTGTATGTGTTTGTCAGTGCATACATGTGCCTTGTGTGTGTGTGTGCCCAATCATACACATGTTTCAGAGTGTGTATAATCAAGAGTTTAACACACCAGCACATCATCCCATAGCTCAGTTTTGTAACTGTCTGAATGTGTGTTTGTGCACAACTGCCTGCGTGTGTGCACACGCGTGTGTTTTGGTGTTTGTGTGTGTGTGTGTGTGTTTCTAGTCTAGCGCCTGTGTGATAAGGCTCGTTAGCAACCTGATGCCGTGCCACAGCTGTGTCTGTCCCAGTGGAGGCTTCCTCACTGAGGGACTGACTGCATCTGCACTGCCACACTGTGCCACACACACACACACACACACACACACACACACAAACACACACACTGTGTCCTCATCGCCCCCTCACCTCGGTTACTGTGTGTGTGGCGTCGGCCCGCAGAGAAAGACAAAGCAGTACATAGTTAGTTAGCTGCAGCTCACCTGACAAGATGGCTGATCCTTGTACACCTGGGAAGATGGCGGTACCCAGAGCCACACATACACACACAAACACACACACACACACACACACACACACATACAAATGCACACACACATGCTGTCAAAAGCCAATAACAGCTCTCCATCATCCCCAGCCCGTGCCTTTCTATAAAATATGCCTTTCAGATGCTAGTTAGTTCATCTGGTAGAGAGAGGAAGGTTAGTGTGAGACAGAATGCATAATAAGGACGAGCTCCTGCTGCACTCCATGCAAATGTGAAGCCTGACGTGTCAGAGCCGTGATGGATCTGTTCTGACAGACATGGTGACAGCCCGGTGACAGCAACTTAAAAACCTACACTCCTCCTCCCTCTCACTCCCTCTCTCTTCGTATATATTTACAACCGTGGCATCTTAATGCACTTTTCCTCCCTAATCTCCCATGTTCCTCTGCAGCTAGTTCAGAGACATCCCCATATTTCACAGGTTATGGAGTTTTGTGATCTCACAAAGGTTGTAGGCTGATATGCAGACTCAGTACAGCTGTATGTATCTGTATAAACTGCAGGGTGCTGTAAAATGTGTATGGTCTGTCGGTAAATATTGGTGAGATACAGTAAAATTCTTCACTCAAACCCAAGACCATGACTTCTAATCCCTCACTTTTGGAATTAAAATCCAGTTTTGTAAATTAACAGCAAATAGCTTGATATAATAAAACTGTTATTGTGCTTCATTTGATGATCATAGTCTAACAAAAAAAAAAAAAACCTATATAAAAAGCTGTATTACCAATGCACTAACACTAAAACATAAATGCATATTTCTAAATGTCAAATTTTTTTTACATACATTTTCCCAATGAACACAACAGTTCATTGTCCATAGACAGGGCTGGTAAGTTAATGTCAGCTGAGGCCGATCTCCACACATTCACAGACCACGCATACTGTTATTACTTTGTTAATGTGTGTAACCTGTTTCTTAGTTTTATTACTATCCACGAAAATTTATTTTAAAAAAATGTAAAACAGAAAAAAAAAAAAAGTTTTTGCCGCTCAGTAGTGAGCTGACTGCACTGCCAAACTTTTGTTGTATTTCCTCAGAGCTCTGACTTGTGTTGATCATCATGAAGTTGTGGTACCTCTCAGTAACTGGAGCTACCTGACAGAAAAGAGCATACAGCTCGTTATTCTCCATTTTATTTCCATGCACACATGTCTCCTGCTACATAATGACTGAGGATGGCATTTACTCATATTTATTTTTTAAAACAGAGTCAACTCAGAAAGGGTGGTTGGGATATTAAGATGTGCTGAGGACAGTTCTACTAGAAGCTAACCACCTCCCTTGCTCATGGTTTTATCTGTAATTTAGCTGCACTTTTCTCTCATTCACCTGCACACCACAACTCGCTGAACGTTGTGTTAATACGTACATGCACTGTGTGAAGCATGTGATGACAGGCAGACATCATACCATCAGACGTAAAAGCAGGAGGGGAGGGCTGATGGTCTGCAGTTCTGAGTGACGATAGACAGACAGAATGAAACCAAGTGTTGTTCATGTTTCAACTTGCCCATTTCATTTTACATCGACCAGGGTAGGAATTTTTTCTACAGCTCCGTATGTCCACTTTGGGTCTGCTCATATACCTTATTACTGGTAATAATTGTAGTCACTAATAGGTTTGATTTAATTGCATATATGAATGTAAATGCAGCCCATCCCTTTCAAGTTTATCCAATCCATGCAATATTTCATCAAAAATGTTCAGGTGGAAAAACATACTGATCCAATTCAAAACCTCAGCTGCAATAAAACATTATTTTTCTTAAACAGAAGAAAACTGGCTCACCTTTCAAATGAAATAATTTTTGCTAAAAGCTAATTTGTTCTTTTGTAGTGCAGAAGAATAAACACACTACTGCCTAAGGAACCTCTCTACTAAGAGGTGTATAAAGCAGCATCGTCTCCAAGGCTGTGTATCCCCTCCAACACTGTGCAACAACCATTTCCAAGCTGAGACTGTACCGAAACAGAATCTGCTCTAACCTACAGAAACAATAATGAAAAGATAATATCCTCAAATTTAGGTATAACGCCAGTACACATCCCTCAATATTGGTTCACGAAACTGTTAATAAACCACATGAGCTGTATATTTTACATAGCCCTTAGGTTCATGCCCAGCTTTAAAATTGAAACATTCCTTAAACTTGCTCGACGTTGCAGTCGATAAGTCCCCTTACTTTTTGTGAGGAATTTAAGTATAAACTTTAATTATACTAAACTTATTGCATATTATTCCACATTGAGACAAATGAATCCCATTATAACATGAAAACAATGGAAACTATCTACGCCTTGAACCTCTGAGCTGGAGAAGTATCAATTGACTGACAACAGAGAGCTGGCGTCAGCTTCGAATCCCTGTTGCACTTGTGACTGGAGAACGTCACACCTACAAATGTTAAACATGGAGTATGGATGTAGGTATGTAGGTAAGTGCTGAGGTCACAGGTGTATAATGTACTTTATGACAGATGAAGTAAGCTATGGGTTATGTTTACCAACACAGATTGTTAGGCCTCTACTTTCAGAGACCAGTATCTCACCGATCACATCACAGTACCAAAAATTCATGCCTGCTGAAGAACACCAAGACAGAGTTATCCTCACAACAGAAAAATAAAAGGATTGGAATGTGCAATACTTGAAAGTAAAAGGAGAAGTGATGGCAAAGAACACTTATTCATCTTTCACATCAGGACACTTCATGGTAGGTTGCAAGGCTTTCAAAAAGTTAGCTAGCCTGTCATGTTACTTTCTGGTAGTGTCTGGCTGTAGCCTCCAGTCTGACCTGAAGACGTAGCGCTGCTCAGATGATGTATTATAACATCTTGTCTTGTAAATAAATATAAATGACTGAAGCTCTTGTTAAGCAACAATGACCCCATGTTCCTGGTGAGAAACCATGTCCCGCTGCAGAGAAAACTTACAAATAGCCCCTTTCATTTAACTGATGGCTACTGTAGGTATATTTCAGTGAGAGTTATCAAACAGAAGCACAGTTGCTATGGTTACCTGTAGTTTAATATACCTTGTGCACTAATTTATGGTCTTTTGTTTCATGTTTGCCATTATGCAATCCTAATCCACACCTCCCAGCCAATCAGAAATTAGTATCTTCCATGGCCATGGCATAAAAGATTCTGGGATAATTTGTCTGAACCCATAAAGTGGCACCAAAGTCTGAGATAAACATTTTTCACAGAGACAATATCCTTGCTGTATTTGATGTTTGATTACTCATCTAGAGAGGACATAATGTGCAACACTGGTGGTCGGCAGGCATACTGTACAGTAATGTGTCGAGACCCAGTCTGACTCAAGGGACAGACTGGTGGGACTTCCTGTTGGCGAGTGTGTTACAGTACACTCACTGCTGTAGTTTATTACAGCAGAACCTCCCCAGGGATTCAGCTGATGGTGAACATCAAAGCTGTGCCTGGCATATTAGGACGGCGAGGATGTGGGTGGAGGTCATCTCCAATGAATTCTGCCTAATATATGGGACAAACGCCTTCAGCACGTTGTATGAATGCTCATTATCAATTCATGGAGCCATTGAACACTCCCTGTTTCTCTTCAAATTCTCTTTTTTTCTTGTCTTTAAAGGGAGCTAGGCTGTTTTTCTTTTTTCTTTTTTTTTTTTTTAGCATGAATTTCAACAATTCAAACTTCCGCTCAATGACAAGCTGTGAGTCCCACACTGGAAAAAGGTCCCATGTGTTTGAAGCATCTAGGCCGCTCCATCTTTTTGATCAGTAGCTCGGCTGTGAATTCTGCAGATCAGAAAGTGGATCAGAGGCTCCCTGGGGACCGCCATTTACGCCTGCCACCAGCAGAGGATAGAGAACGTAATTAAGAGTTTGTTAAGATGCCCAAATTCCTTCTCATTTCCACCCTCCTTCCATCCGCCTCCCATCCCTCCTCCTCCTGCTCCCAGTAGCTCTGATCTTGCCACAGATTAAACCTCTCATTCCCTGGGAAGACAGAGCCATGGAGGGGAGCTGCATCTCCAGCCACACAGGCTGATTATCTTAAAGAGTAATTAGTGAGTGTGACAATCCCAGAGACAGAGCGCTGTGTCGACATGATGGAGATGGATTATTCTGACTGGGGTGTACACAGGCCCCTCTGAAAGGCACAACAAAGAGGAGACCATGTGTTGCATGTGTGTTAATTATCAGTGTCACTCATTCTTTATGTGTCTTTATGTGCTTGTTAGTAATTACTGTTCATGTATGTGTATGTATCAGTGTCAGTCAGTCAGTCAGCGAGCAACTTCAAACCACCGCAAGGCAACAATTATCCCCTCAATAAGACGCGGCTCGAGCTTAGTACATACTGTGATACTGACTGCTAATTGATCTGGAAGTTTATTGTTACCACTGTGGGGGTGGGTGAAGACTTGAAAACAGATTTTTCTTGCATAGACGTGTGTCTGGGTATCTGAATATATCCATATTTTATTAACGTTACTGGTCATATCCATAGAAAAACAAAGACAAAGGAAATATGCATATAGCAGGGTCTGAAAGTCTGAGACCACTTATGTAGTCTCAGTGTGTTTAAAATGCCTTTTTATCAGAGTTGAAATATAATTTTTTCATTGCACCTGTTTCTCATCATCATTCTACCGACACGCAACTATCTCTCAGTATGTGAGAACTGATACAGTTTTCTAAAGTAATTTAAATCAGAAGCAGTTATTTGAAAGAAGGCTCAAGAAGCTATCAAAAATGAATTTGATTTAATCTGCACAAGAGAAAAGGTTGAATATTAGCAGTCTTTATGGGTGTGGTCACAGTATGAATCATACCTAAACTGGAAAGTCCCCCATTTACACCTGGCATGAAAATGTGTTTTGGATTGCAGGTAGTGCTTGACCACAAGTACAGCACCCAAGATGCACCGAGGATGGATTGTGATCTGATGAACCACTGCTAGAAACTGCACTGAACACTGTGTAAATGCAATTGCGTTGTCAATCCACATACAATGTAATCATGGATGATAGTTCCAGCCAGCTGCATAAATCAGCATTCCAGTTATCTAAGATGGCCTCTTCCCCTGCTTCGAAAAGCAAACACAACAACGCTTCACTTATGGCTATCTTCTACTCTTCCTCTTCCATCTTTTTTGTTGTTGTTTTGCTTGGATCTCAATCGGATTTCATTGTGGACACTGCAAACACATATTACGATACAAGATGCGATTTAACACCAGGGGTAAATGGAGTCGGAGTGAGGAGCAAGGCCAGCTTAAGATCTGGAGCCTGTTGTGCAATGCTGTTCATAAGTAAACACCAAGTAGTTTAGTAAGTAGAGATTTAAGTGTCGCTTAATTAAAATGGTTTCACCATACAAAGTTGTCCTTACTAAAAGATTAGATGTCCGTGTGAATATTTAGGGTTTGTGCTATCTGACATAGCGACAAAACTAAAATATATGACCCATTTAGACTGAGGAAGATTCTCCAAGGGCTACTGAAGATTGTGTGTCACAAATATGTGTGTATATATAATTTCTCCTTAATTCTTGCCATTCTGTGAAAGTGGTCTCAGACTTTTGGAGCCCACAGTTTGTAATTTCAACATATAACAAGCTTTGGGATGGAACATATCTCAATACAACAATATAAGCATACATAAACATATATATTTGTATGGGCTATGTATATACATTAATATATGAAATTATATCTATGTAATATTATATAATTTTATATCATTAGTTTTTATTTTGTATGGACATATATTTCATGTCAGGAAATCAAATTCATGTATATGTGCAATAGCAGAAAATCATATCATTTTGAAGAAACTGTCAGGTATCAGCTTTGTCTCCCCCTCGTTCCCTTGTGTTCAGACTGTTTTCCCTTTCCTTATGTTTCTTGTTTGTCCCCAGTTTGTCTTTGACTATGTTGTGTGTGTGTGTGTGTGTGTCTGTTTGCTGGGCCTGGTCCTCTTTTGCCCCCCTGCTTCTGCCAAACCACCTGCACACCTGCTTGTGATCTACTTCAGTTACTCAGGGAGCCCCTGCAGAATTACACCCTGACTCCTCACGCCACTCATGTGCCACCACACTTCAGCCAAAATCCAAGTTCTGAGTTCATGTTTCCTCTTGTTGCTGTTGACTCTAGCCTAACTAGTGTTTGCCTGTGCTGCAGGTTCACCTTTGCCTGCTTTGCCCAGCTCCTTGTCTTGAGCCATTATTCCGAAATTCTACAGTGAACAGCCTTTGTTACACCACTCAACAGCCTCTGTGCCTGAGTTGTATTCAAAACATAACAAAAACATCATTTCAACACAAGACACACAGTAGGAAAAACAATAAGATAAATAATTGATCCAGTGCTGACACCTGGACTGTGTTGCATGTGTATCGTTTCTTGGCTTGTAACACTGGCTGAGCAGAGCGAGCCTGCTTCTAGCCACTCTGTGTGGCCCCTGGGACTTTTTCTGGTTGACTCCATGTTGAGATGCCAAAACAAGCAGGAGAGAAAACAGATCAATGAAACACCGTATCAGATGATGGAAAAGCTGCGATAAAGGGGTGTTAGTGGAGAAGAGCAAAGATCAAACTGGACAAATTAAGAGTGACATCATCACCTTTTGCAAATCATCACGCCACAGATTTCAATGGTGGTTCAGTCATGATCCATCTTTAAACTGGCCATAAAGCTCAGATCTCTCTGTTGGGTTATCCGAATACATGCAGATGTAAAGGAACAGTAATGGTGTGAAGCAGAAATATAACTAATAACCAATTAAAATCTGTGACTAACACAAAGAAACACTGTAGTCCAGCACCCGAATTTAATTGTTAATCTTCAGCCACAGATGATACTGAATGTTGTCTTCCAGGAGAGACTGAAAATGTGCACTTATCCCCATAAAGTGCCTGAGGGATGATGTATTTTTGTAGGCTAACCCGGATGTTAGCGTCACCCTGGCTCCCTTGACAAACAGCCAATGGGATTTTGGATTTTCAGCAGGATGATCTTGCCTAATCAACACCACTTTTATGATTTTCAAAGCCTAAATACAATCACCTGAATTAAAAAGCTGATGTTAGTCTATAAATGAACTACTACCAACTTGTAGTTTGATTTAGCTTTTACCTCTCCTACAAAAGCCTTTCCTGTTACAAAGCAACAGTTTATAAGAGCACGAGTATAAACCAAACAAGGCTGTAAAGGCAGACTGGTGAGTAGATCGGTTTTCATGTTCGGCGTGATGACGTTTAACGTCCCTAACCATCTCTGTAGCCTCATTTAGCCACTTCTTAGCAACCAGCCTTTTGGCTTAAAGAAATCAGGACTTATGACTGATGTTTTTTATGTGATAAAATAAAACATGAAAATGTCTTGAGCTTGTGTTAACCACAGACCTTATTTCAATCACCTAACCAAAAACCCATTCAGAAAGCCCACGGACGATGGATGAAGGAACTGGAAGTGCTAAAATGCTAACTAATTTCAGGGTTTTAGGGTTTTATTCCTGCAGCACTCTATAGTTAAATGGCATTGCATCACTTTTTCACTCTGCCTTAAAGTGTGTTCATTCAGAGCAACTCTAAACCAAAGTGGTCTGATAACTGAGCCCTTAAAACAACCAGTCACTTAATCTATCCTTAAAGGAGAGCTTTTACATACTATCTGGGTCAGATTGGGGACAGATTATGTCTCGTAACATAACAAGATATGTATTTTATTTTTTTCCCCTTTTTTAATAAAGAGAAGTGAATAGCTGTAGCAGATACGCAACATGACTGAGACATGTTGGTTATCTGCCAAGACAAAAAAGACAGGAAAGCTTGATTGACGGGTGATGTATGAGAAATAAAGTGGAGAAACACCAACACGTGCCCTTTGCACCAACGATGAAGACAAATTAAGCTGATTTCTTTTCAAGGCTATAATTCACAGTGTGTGTGTGAGACATTGCACATGTTCAGTAAACTGAGGTTTGCATAAGACATAAGATAAACCTGCCACAAAATGCGGTGAAAGATGTTGATTCATCTCCATCCTACCATGATTAAAACTCAATTTCAGAGGATGCGTGAGGAAACCTGCAGTATCAGACTGAGACTGAGGCAGGAGCGGAGAGCAGCAGGAGTGTTAGACTGGATGGCAGGTAGATTGCATCTATCACAGAGGGATCATCTCCCCCAAAACACTGTCCGCCTCCAGACTCTGCTCTCTTATTTTTTTGTAAAGGGGGGGGGGGCAATTCTATGCAATTCCCAAGGTGTCAGCAGTACTATCATGTCTCAGTGTTGCCATCCAGCTGTGGGTAGCTTGAAACAGAAGGGATGACGTTGAGCCGGGCGATAGACATCTCATTACACTTTCATATGCTGCTAACCGCTGCAGGTTGGCCGGCTGGTCAAAGAGAGCTGAACACAGATTCATTGATTCAGATGCCTGCTCTGCTCTGCACGCCCAGAGGCAGGTGCTTCACTCTTTTCCCCATGTTAATTAATTTCCTGACGCGTCACTCTCCGTCATTCCCCGCAGTCATGTCTTCTGCTCTGTGTCCTGTGGCTCTACTTTTATCAAACAGCAGGATGTCTGACATCAAAATGGTCTGCTGTGGTGCCGAAGGGGTAAGCCTGAGCCCCACCGTGGCCGTGGTTTGACCTGGCCTGGCGTCAGCTGAGCTGTCAGCCAGAGTACGGCTCCAACTGACAGTGTCTCTCTGTCTCAACCCCAACACTGGACTCATTCTTTCCCTGCCATACTGGTCCCTGCAGCAGGCCGCACATATGGCTGACATGCATTGCCTGGGGTTACGCCTGGGGGCCGGCATCCCCTCTCTGTAGGCCTCGGCTCCCTGGAGAAGCAGGTGGTGTCAGATAACAGCTGCTGGATGCAGCAGGGATGGTCACTCCTCCAATGCACCCTTAATTCCACTTCTCCCAAGTCCAAACAGTACACTTGAGTGGTTTTTCAACAAGGCGTCACATGTTACGTTTGATGTTTGTACTTTGTGCCATCAAGTGAGGTCATGGTCACAGTTTCATATGAATGGGCCACTGTTCTAGTAGAACCCATAGTTGCCTTTGTCATCTATTTATTCTTTCATATGACATTAAAACGCTGAAAATGTAAAATGAATTTTTTGCCACACTAGCAGCGTGGCTCTAGGGATGGCAGTGTTGCTCGGTTGCTTGGCCCTCCACTTTGGTCCTTACTGAAATATCTCACTGACTATTAGGAGGATTTCCATGGTCGTTCATGGTCCAGAGAGAATTAATCCTGGTGACTTTGAAGATCACCACCACTGTGTTGACATTTGTGGACAGTGTGGACAGTCATGGTTTTTTTGTACTTTACCACATGTGCCACATGTTCCTGTGTTTTCTGACACCATTGTGGTATTTATAGTGTCTGAGGTGCAATAAAAACATTTATTTGAAAAATGTGCTACCAGTGTACCTGCTGTAGACACTGACCCCCTATGTGAACATTATCACATCACATATTTGTGCGGGGTGAGTGCGTTCATAGTGGGAATTTTTTGGCTAAGTCGACCAAAGCACCATAGCATAGCATAGCATAGCATAGCATAACATAGCATAGCATAGCATAGTATAGCATAACATAGCATAGCATGTTAAAGTCAGACAGGATGGAGAAACAATCAGCAGCAAGGTAACATGTTTCTGACGTAAAGGTCCCATATCTTACACTCTGAGCCTCTCTTCCCATTGGCTGACTGTTTTCTCAGTGATCAAATAAAAATATAGCAGACTTCAGGTAAACACTCAGAGAAACCAAATTATGCAAGGTTGGACTGTGGGTCCAGGTGGGCGGGGTTTGGGGCATGACTGTTGACTGCTTTGTTGTGACATCACAAAGTTCCAGAAGTCCTGACGGCTGGTTTTAAGGCTCAGTTTCTGAATACAGGCTGTGTGCATTTCTCTGTAGACTGAGGCTTTGATACTTTCACAGTATTAATATAGAACCTAGACCTGCTTTATAATAAAAAAGACATGGACATCTCACTTTATACAGTAGGGGACCTTCAATGTCAAGCATATCTGTCAATTTAAATCTTTTTTTTAACTTGAGCACAACATAGCTAATGTTAAATTCCCAGAATCTGTCATCAGTTAAAGACCCCTGTTAAAGGAACAGTTAAATTTTAAGTTCTTTTGAAAGCTGTGATCTTTTCAGCTGAGGGCACAGAGGCCACTTGTGACAATGTCAGCCTAGAAAATACTTACTAATTGAGAAATGTGGAGTCGATGCTTATAAGATTCACTCAGTAAGTAAGGTAAATAAGTAAAGTGATAAACTTAGAAGCATTTGCGCCGCAATTTTAAAGTCTGGTTTTTACACAGATTTTTGAATCTTTTTTTTTTTTTTTTTTTTTTACAGTTTTTTAAGTCTGACTTTGACCAGTTTAAAGAAAGCTTAATAAAACAGTCAACTTTGCAGATCTTATTTTGAAAAGTAAAAATTGAAATGAGCTCCAAATATAACTCAAAGCGGAGGTTGGAAGTTAGATAAAACAGTAACTGGTTTACAAACACAGATTGACTGCCTTAAGATTCATTGTAAAAGTAAAGCCTTTCATCCAAGCAGCTAAAAAATAAATATGTCTTATTTTTTAATTGATTGCACAACATTCAGCATTCAGCCCATCTCAATCTTGAAAGAGAACAAGGGAACAATCTCCACAGGAGTAAATGTTTCAGCTTGACGTTCTCAGCTTTGAGGACACCTCAGAGTTGTACTCTAACACAAACAACATGAGTTTATTTCAGTCATTACTTTCCCGTCTTTGGCTGATTGTAGACAGTAGCGAGTGGTCACAGTCAGACCCTGCTGACTGTATCTGCAACTGAGGACTCAGACCCAGTAGCAGCCACCTCAGACAGGTCAGAGGAGGTAGCATCAGCACTGACTCACAACTGCTGATCTGCTCTGACGACAGGCCTGTCATTTGGCTGACAGGCTCTTCTGAATTTAGTTGGTAGAGACCAATTGTTTCTAACTGTAGAGGTGTTCACCTGGCTGTGAGCACACAGCAATCACATAAATTGGACACAGGACTTTGTGAGACAGAGGTGATGGCTACAGGGAGCAATCTCACGATTTCTGATCGGGATGGCAATTGTGATGTTTTTAAAGATTCGCAACTCTGTAGTTTCCCTCTGCTCTAAAGCTTTTTAGTGTGTTTCAGCTCTTTGTTTTGATGTAAATAGCGGTCAGCTGTTTTGGTTCACTCTTACTCCTCTTATCAGCGTCATTTACAGGTGCCTGCAGCCTTTCTTTTATTTTACCAAAAAAAGCCCTGATTAATCTCACACGATGATGTTAGCAGCTAGCTGCTGAACATAGTGGACAACTTAGCAGATAAATATATTTCTCAGGAGATACCGGACGCCTGAACAGAACTTAAAAAGAGAGTGAATGCTGGCCTAAACTGGGCACAAACATGAAATGGAATGAATGCAAATATGTCGGTTTTGGTAAGAGGCAACTGCAACACGTTCCTGATCATTTCATCATTGGAGATGATATGTCAAATTCATAATAAAAAGAATAACTGACTTTGTTTTTGCAATTTGAGGTATTATGTCGGCAGTTTTACAGATGTCTCTTTTATAATGGTGGTCTATGGGGATAATGCAGATAATTCTTTAGTGGCGATACCAGGAGTGTTCACAGGGACTAACTGGCAGCAAGACTGAGTTGTGCTGTATCCAGCTATCTTAATACATCCATGGTTTGTAGTTGTTATGCTAAGCTAAGATAATTGACTCCTGGCTCCAGCTTCACATTTAGCATACAGATATGAAACAGAACAGTGAAAAGCACACTATTTCATTGCATGTGAAGGCGTAAATGCATTCAGGACCTTTGGAAAAGAATAACTGACACAATTTCCAACATCATCCAGAAAGAAATCCCTGTACACTCAGAAATCTATATTCCAAATCCTTGTAAGTTGGTTGACCTCTGCCTATTCTTTCTGGACACTGGAAAAATATTTGCTGTTCATCTTTGAACCTAAGGATTAATGAACTTTCTTCTTGCATAGCAAATCCAAGGCTTACATACAGCATAAAAAAATGATATTTTTCATCAAATATGGGGGTAATTTCTTGCAATTTTGGAATCAATACCTGATTTGGCATTTACCAAATGAGACTGTAGCCATTTTTTTCCCTTCTTTTCTTTTGATATACAAGTATGTAGGTATGCATGTTAGCATGACAGTAAATGTGTACGTAATTTATTTATCATCATCATTTTGTAAACCATCATTATTGTTTTCATAAACACTGATGGCAGTTCAGTTCATGGCTGGGAGGTCTGAGGGAAGTTGTTTCAGCCCATACAGAAATATAATATATGACATTCAGTATACTGTATGTTTATAACATATGAAATACCCATAGTGCAACGTGATGTGAGAGGGGCAGCATCGTGGGAGTAAATGACAACAACAGATTTGTGGATATTTCTCACTTTGGTGTGATGGTCTGTGTGCCGTCAGTGTTTTATCCTGCAGTGACCTTGAACTTACCTTTAACTTAGTGTCAAATGATGCTATTTGTGCTGTTAGAGACTGTGTAAGCTGCTCATATACGATTAGATTTTCTGGGAATTTAAAAAAAATACAAGTGTGATATGATGATAACCACTCCCCCCATAATTCAAACCCTATCAACATATATTAACAGGCTTTGGGATGAATATACAATATATTTATGTAACATATGTGTACAATATAAGCACACATACATAAACATACATATTTGTAAGGCTACACATATATGTCAATATATGAAATCATTCCAATTTCAATTTTTTATGCATGTGCTTTTATTTTATTTTACATGTGTCATATATGGAAATTTAATATATGTACATACTGTATATTACATTTGTGTATGGGAAGGAAAACTTGAAAGATTTAACCAAGCCACTCTGGAAAAGTGATGTATAATGTTCAAAATCAATAAAGCTAAGTGGTACAAACTAAGTGTATTACCCCAAATTTCTTACTAAGAATGGATCTATTCCCAGATCATGGTTTAATAGATGTCAACACTCTACAGAAATGGAAAAACTTGCAAGTAAAAGTGGATGTCCACAGTCATCAAACGCCTCTGCATCAGGTGAACTGAGGTCATAAACTCCCTCCTCTATCAGCTGAAAACAGTCTCCACAGCTATTTTAAAATGAATTTCTACCATGTCATAATATCATATTCAGAGATTTGTGTTTGTTTGTACTTTGAACTTGACTTCTTCTTGCACCAGGTTAGAGGTAAAAATTGTAAATTGAGCCCCTTGCAGCAGCCCCTCCAAAAAAGATGTCCTATACCCATTTTTTTGATGGAACAAAAAGACTGCTTCCATGTGGCTTCTCTTGATAAATTACAGCCTGCTTGAAGTTTTGCCACAATCAAAATAATCTGAGCAATATGTAGATGTAACAAACGAAGAGCTCCTGCTTCTGCTTCAGGCCAAAGCAAACAGACTTTATGTTTGCAAACACCTTTAAAGAGAGAGAGAGGGAGAGAGGCCATTACCAGGCCACAGTGACCTGGAGCAAACCTCTCTCTCTCCCCATCTCTCTCTTTATCTCTCTCGGCCGCTCTGCAGCCACACTGGTACTAATTGAAAGTGCTGTGAAATATGGATGAACACAGGAAGCAAGCAGGCTGTTCCTTCCCTTTCCTCTCTTGCATCCTCCATCTCGTCTCTCATCCCTCTTTATCCTTTTATCTCTTTATCTGCCTCTCCTCTTGAGGTCAGATTGGTCTCTCTCTCTCTGCCTCTCTCCTCCTCTCACTCTTGCTAACTCCCTCCATCATGAGTTTAGATAGGTCAGATATCAAGGTTCTTCAAACAAATAAAACTATGGAAATGTTGCACTATATGGCCAAAAGTTTGTGGACATCCAATCCTCAACTTCACACCTTTTATTATTCATGGAATTAATAGGCATTAATCTGCAGCTACAACAGCATCCACTCCTCTTGGCAGGTGTTTTACCAGATGTTCAGCATTTGCTCCCATTTAGCAACAAGAGCATTGGTGAGGTTGATGGTTAGTGATGAGGCCTGGCTCACAGTTGGTGTTCCACTTCATCCCAGAGGAGGTGGATGTAGTCAAGGTCAGGTCTCTGTGCAGGTCAAGTACTTCCACACCAAAATGGGATAGCCATTTTTTATTGAGCTGGCTTTCCATCCAAATGTACTGCTGTGTGTGTGTGTGTGTGTGTGTGTGTACATATATTGAATTTATATATAAAATATATCTACATATAACATAAAAAAGCACATGTACAAATTATATATTAAAACCCATTATAAATTGGAACACTATAAATTTATTGACATATCTGTCTAGTCATCACACAAATGTATGTTTATGTATCTATGCTTATACTGTAGACTTTTGTTACATAAATTTACATCTATCCCAAATCCTGTCAATTTGTGTTGATATTATAAACAATAGGGTCCAAAAGAGCCCACTTTCCCAGAATAGGAAGATATACGTGTTTACAATGAATGAGAAATTAATAGGAAAACATAAGCATATAGAATGTTTATATGTATGTTGTTTTAATACCTTTGCATATATATATATATTATATATGGTTGCAGCATTTTATATCATATAAAAATCCATCATAGATATTTTTAATACATGTATACATACAAATTTTACTATTGGTATTTCATACATGTATGGCAACATCACTCATGATATAGTGACATGTATGTCATATGTTTTTGCACAAGGCATTGTCATGTTGAAACAGGAAAGGGACAAACCCTTTCCAAACTGTGGTTTGGAAGAATATTGTTGTCTCAGCTGCACTGTAGCATTATGATTTCAGTTAATTAGAACTAAGGGGCCTATTAGTGGGTGGGGAAATATTGATTTACATAAGAACTGTGATTGTTCTATATTTCCAAAAATCAATTTTTGTACTTTGTTTATAATGTCATGGTTTCACATTTTTTATTTTGACCAAACACAGAGCCTATTTTAGATTTAATGACTTAAACTTCAACTTTTTCACAGAGACATCATATGACATCACCCAGAGACTAACTAAAGCAAAGCCCCAAAGGGCCAAAGACCAACACACACTGCACCACTTCTGCACATACTTCCAGCCAATTCTGATCATGAGAAGAAAGTCTTTCTCCAGCCTGTGTTATTTAAAAGGGCCGCAGCCGCACAGCATTGTGGATAATGATGGGTTTCCCTGGGACTAGTGTTGCAGTGGAGAGAGAGTGTTCTCCACGACTGGGGAGACAGCGTTCATAATGATAGACAAGGGACGAACATTTTCCAAATTGTTAAATTAACTTTTTCAGATAAAAAATCCTACATGTTCCCACACCCACTTTTCTGCTTTATTTGTTAGCCAGTTATGTTTCATATAACAATTCAGTGGACAAAAGAGAGAATGAATGGTTTGGCACACAGTGCACTGGAGTAAGATCCTGGAAACAGTGCCCCCTTTTTAATTTATTGAGGCAATTTTGAATAGAGATTCAATTCTGAATTGATTCCCACCCAAACCATAAAAAAGCTGCAAACTAAAACTACCCGGAAGTGTAAGGATAGGGTTTTTACTTTTTTTGCATTTACTTATTTACTTCATATAAAACTTGCAATAACAATTGACATGATGAAATTGTGTATTGTCTTCAAGTAATAATGGCCGTCTAAAACAGTAAAAGCAAAATGCTATATGAATAGCTGTTATTAATGCACTAACTCTACTTTTAGGACAGTGTTTCCCAACTTTTTTCAGCTTGTGACTTTTTACTACAAAGCAACAGAATGCTGCAGACACGAGTCCCAAAACCTTGAAACACAACTAATAAGTTAGCAGTTTTGAACTTCCGGTTCCCTCGTTTTGATGGGTTGATGGGTTTTTGATCAGATATATGAAATAAGGTCTGTGGTTTACACAAGCTAAAGACATTTTCACATTTTCTTCAACAACATGAAATATGTCGGTAATTACCCCAGTCATGATATTTTTTTAAGCTTTTACGTGTTTTAAACACATGTTGTTTTTAACCTTGTTAACATGTCCTTTGTTTAATACAAGACATATCATGAGCAAAATAAGCAGTCAACACCATGACTCTATTTCCACTGTCCACAGTCTCATAAAAATTGATAAATATAAACCTGAAACCTTGTCAGTACAGAGAGAGAGAGAGTTTGCATTAGCACAACCACTAACACCGTGTCAGCCACTGTCAGTTACAAGCTAACAAACAACATAAAGAAATAACTACACTTCTACTCACCAATTTTGGTCACAACAAATTCCTTAAAAACTCCTGAGTTAGTCTGGGTCTGAGGCTCAGACATGTGGCTGAGTCTCTCAGATGTTTCCTCCTCTAACCATCTTGATACTCTCTGCTCTTTCACCTGGAGACCTGGAGCAAGCTGCGGTGAGTGGGGCCAAGGCCTGATCTAGAGATCCAGAGTATTGTGCTGATTGTATTTAGACTTCAAAATCAAAATCAAAAAGTGGTGTTCATTTGTGAAAATTATCTTACTGAACAAATCTATGAAGTGTCATAAAACTTATTCACATATCTAATTTTCTGCAATAACCCAAAAGCCAATAGAAAAATCCCACTGGCTTTTTGTCGAGGGAACCACGGTGATGCTAACCTCTTACAAAACTAAGTCAACCCTAAGTCATTTGGAGAAATCTGTATAAACATCATTTTGTGAAGCTCCCTGAGTGAACATCCAGCAAACTCTTGCATGGGTCCAAGTCTTTAGATTGTGAGTTGTGCTGATTTAGAAGATATTAATAATTATTAACTGTAATTAAACATCTGTAAATCAAAATATAAGATGCAGAAGGGTTTGTAGTGATTTTTTCAGCCTGGAGTAGCATCTGCAGATGCTCCTGTAAAGCTGGACAGAACCTAAAAAGCAAATGAGTTTGGGGTTCAGGGCAGCCTGAGACTCAAAACTCAAGGGCTAAAGGCTCTCCCTAGATTTTGGTGTTTGGACAGTAAGGGGTCACTGTTAAGAGAGATTTTAGTCAGTACACTAAACTGATGTGAGGTGGAAGTTATACTCTTAGTTTGGTGCAACACCCAGAGATTCATGCTGCAAAGTGTGGGTCACAGTAAAGTCCACAGTAAAGGATTACAACCTACAGACCACCTGTGGTTGTAAGGTGTGTTGTGATTGGTTGCACTATGCACACACACACACACACATACAGTACATTAACTGCCAGCCTCTGGTTCATGCACGGCATGGAAGTCAAGGTTACCAGGCCTGCAGGGGCTCACTCAGCTCCAAGAAAATGTCTCTGAGCGTCAGCACTTTCACTTTATGACTGCCTCATGCAGGCGCACACACACACACACACACACACACACACACACCCACAGAGCCTGCTAGTTGCAGCATGATCATTTGATATGGTTATCTGTATAAGCTAATGTTCTGTGTCTGTGACTGTGCGAGGAAAGAACAAAAAAAAAAAAGCTTGTTTGTGTGTTTGTGTGCGAGCGTTTTGAGTTGATCCCACTGAAAGTCACCTCTGATAGCCATTATACACCCACACGCTGAAATATCCCTCAGTTTCTCTTACCCCCTACCAGCTCACTCCCCCACAATGCACACTAAACAGACATGGTTTGTTGCTATGTTTCTCTGATTTGCAGGGGATTTACAACGGTGCCACGGCCATATTAATAGGGTGGTATATGCTTCAAGGACTAGCTGGTGGATCTTAAGCACAGCAGTAGATCCGTGACGCACCGTAGTAGGAATGAGTTTCGATTCTGAGGTTTGGGAATCAAAAGTGATTCTGACCATCAATCAGTTCCCTTGCAACACATATTGTAATATCTCTGGGGACTAAAGTCAAGGTGTGGCTCTTTGTGTGTGAGTAAATTAATGTATGCGCATGTTTCCTTGCTTTTGAGCAGTACATGTGTGTGTGCAAGTGTGGCAGTGATTTGAACGAGTGTATCAGCGCACAATTACGCAGGGAGTCTGCGTTCATCTTTATTTGTATTTGTGCGAGTTGTATGAGGCTGTAAATCACCTCTGTGCCTTTGTCGTGCCACTGCCTGCCTCTCAGTCTGTGTTCTGTGATAGATCTTGACAAGCTGCTGTCTGAATTATTGATTCTCTGATCTGAAAGTTTGATGCTTAGCCTGAGGGCTGGATTAACCTGCCGACAGAACCGCTGTCTCCCCCTCAGAGGTAACCACAGCACAGACACACAAAATACATGCATATTCATGTACACGTATGTGCACATGCACACACCAGACATTAGTTGACACGCTGGACGCTCCTCTTGGCCAGTTAAGACAGAGCTGCAGATGAAATGCAGTCCACAGTTATAAGCAGGATGCTTTTCTCTCTCTGTTCCTTTGTCCTTTTGAGCCCCATGAATTGCTCTGGGGGAGGCAGGGGGGTCCATGGGTGGGGATGGTGAGAGCATCATGGGAGACAAAAACTGAGATAACAGACATGGCAGACAAGACTAAAAAAAAAAAAAGAAATTCTTCCAGCGGTTGCATCACCCTCAGGTACCGTGAGCCAACTCCCTTCTCGGTGGAAAATCTGCCTTCGAACGGAATTTATTTTAAACAAAAACCTCATGGAAAAATAATAAGACAGACACTCAGCAAATTAAATTTTCTTTCAGGTTTACAGGCCTTTTCATGAAGCTGTGGTCAACTTAAACCAAGCTGGACACAGGTTATAAAAACAAAACTGTTACACAATGTACTCAGATTTAAAGCTGCTGCTACACAGCTACAGTAGAAGTTGGTAACCTCTGTACACCAGCACACCTTCTATGTTCTTTTACACCATCTAATACACATATGATGACACATAATTCTTAATTTCGTACAACATGCTTAAATAATTCCATAATAAATAATTGTTGCATGCACATTCAGCTAAACTTTGCATATTCAACATTATGTTTGATCTTATCTTAAAGGTCCCATACAGTCTAAAGGTAGATGTCTATGTGTTTTTGATTATAGATCAGTTTTAGGTTCTATATTAATACTGTGAAAGTGTCAAAGCCTCAGTCCACAGAGAAATGCACACAGCCTGTATTCAGAAACTGAGCCTTAAAACCAGCCGTCAGGACTTCTGGAACTTTGTGATGTCACAACAAAGCAGTCACTGCTCTCAGCCCTGCCCAAAGCCCCGCCCACCTGGACCCACCATCCAACCTTACAAGATTTGGTTGGTCTGAGTGAAAATTAAGGGTCGAGGTTTATTCCAGTCTCTTGATGAACTTTCCTGTTTAGTTACTTTTGTGGTTAGTGTGTTTTGTGTTTTATGTTTTTATTTGTGTGTTATTGGTCTGATCAGCCAGTATACCTTTCTCAACTCACCTGTGGAATTATTGGACATTTTGGTCAGAGGTGCACTGACCGTTGCTCTCGCAGTGAAACGCCGGAGGAGAGGAAAACGTGCCGGTGCGCTTGCGCGTCTCTGCTGACGCGGACTCCGCACACCGCTCCCAGGTATCTTTTTCTCCAAGGTGCGTTCACTGCCCAACAAGCTGGATGAACTTCAGCTACTGGTGCAGAAGAACAGAGACTTTTCTTCATCTTCCGTCCTGTGCTTCACGGAGATGTGGCTGTGTGGATCGATTCCGGACTCTGCGCTGGAGCTGGCCGGCTTCCAACTCTTCAGAGCGGATCGCGACACAGAGCTGTCCGGCAAAACCAAAGGTGGAGGAATCTGCTTTTCTGCTAACAGTGGCTGGTGCAGAGACGTGACAGTGATCCTGCAGCACTGTTCTCCTGACCTGGAGACCTTCATCATAAACTGCAGGCCCTTCTACTCCCCCCGGGAGTTCACTGCATTCATCCTGGTCGGTGTTTACATCCCAACGCAGGACACAGCAGATACTGTGTGTGGAGCGGACCAACCCGGACTCCGTAGTTATTGTCCTTGGTGACTTTAACAAAGGTAACCTCAACCACGAACTGCCCAAATACAGACAGTTTGTTAACTGCCCGACCAGAGAGGGGAACACTCTGGACCACTGTTACACCACAATCAGTGGTGCTTATCACGCCGTCCCCCGGGCTGCACTGGGCCACTCTGACCATGTCATGGTCCACCTGATTCCCACATACAGGCAGAAACTAAAACTGTGTAAACCTGTTGTTTACAAGAACCTCCAAGAACCTCCAACTGCACCAATCACAAGAACAAATTCCTTGTATGTGGAAACATACTTGGCAATAAAACTGATTCTGATTCTGATTCTGTACATATACTGTATGTCCCCTGTTGTTCAGCTAAGTTTAGCTATGTTCAGCTGACCTCTTTTGTGGGCTGAGAATTTTATTGCTTGTTTATTGTAAACAGATTTTTGTCATTTTTTGGTAAAATAATTTAAAAAATACCCCTGTGACTCCTCATGCCTCCAAGCACACTCCCTCACAGCTGCACCACAATCAATATTTTTATATAAATAAAATTTCAAATGACTGTGTACAGTGTGAGAGATGTGGCCCACAACCCGCAAAGCATTATTTTTTAAGCTTCGTTTGGTTAATTGTTTTGACGTTACACGTTAACTGTTGATTCAGTGTCGTAAACCTTGTTTCAGATGCAGCGGACAATTATTTTCCGAAAATCATTCTTATAAGCCCACAGTACATGACCTGCCTGGCACCAGACAACATAGGGAAGCATTTAAGCTAAAGAGGCAGATATTTTTTCTGATGAAGACCAAAACAGAGATAAAAATAGAGTAAATGTTTTGTTTTACATGATCAAATGGCCCAAAACATGAATCCACATAAATGCTGTTGTCTGTGTCTGCTTGGTGTGAAAAAGGAAACATATCTATAACCACGAAAAACAATCCTGAAGCTGCAATAATTCTATTCTGACTGCTACTAAAAATGTTTTTTTTTTTTTGACAAATCATGTACAAAATCTAAATATTAGTTTGAATTCCACATTAATAGCATTAATATACATAAAAAGATCATGGAAAACCTCGTCATTTTCAAAATATAGAATGTAAATAACAATACAAACCTAAATTAATAAATAACCTCAGTGTTGTCACATTGTAAATAACCCACATTATAAAGCCTGTGCTCATCAACACATGAAGCCCCGGACCTGCTGAGCAGTGTTGGCAACCTTTTTCTCTCGCTGGATTTGGCAACTTTAAAGACCCCTTCAGATACTTTTTTTTCATAAAAGCTCCTGGCAACATGACTAGCTACCAATCACTGATTCCCATTTTTGTTCTAAATGCTTTAACTTTACTCTTTAACTTTGTTTGGTCAGAATAGATAGAGTTAACAATAGTGAATTTGTTCCACTGCTCTATTCATGGTACTTTAGTTACACTGTGCAAAATCCTGCATTAAACAGTTTGTGCAGATTTAGATGCACCTCGAGGAATTGCTTGAAAAAAAAAAAAGCTAATTATATAGGTAGTTACTGTCAGTTCAGTATAATTTAGTTATCTTTAGATTAAAAAAACAAATTTGTGTGTATGTGCCGCTTTACTGATAGTAAAGACAGACAGCTAGCCTCTGATATGACCCACATTTTGAGACACATTTTGCTGTGGGTTTAAGTTCGTGAGCACTCAGGGGCCATCTAACAGCCTGGGGCCCCAAGCAGTTGCCTGCCCTGCCTGTTCACATGCTGTGCTTCTGCGCAGGAAGATAGAGCTGGCAGCAGCAGCGACACAGCAGATACACGGTCAGTGTGAACACACACATGCATGCCATCCGAGGCGGTTCAGCGATGCAGCCGCCGCACACACACAAAATGCAGGAAGTGTGTTCCTGGTGTAAGAGTTTGTAGGGGAAGCAGTGGTTATATAGAAAAATTCAAAACCACTGTTTTTAGGTTTTTGCATAAGATATGATGCTCAGTACACAGTCAATAAGCAACTTAAGGACTAACAACTGCTGGTAAGAGTTACAGCCCTCTACCAAGGTCTCACATATTTACACCACCTAAACCAACACACCACTTCATCATCCTCGGTCCCTGATGATTTGAATTGTTGACAGGTTTGAATGAATTCTTGCCCTTCAAAAAATTTGGGATGCACCACTCTCCTGCTGTGACATCCTCTCTTGTTCAGTAACTACATGACAAATTGACAAATTGTCCATTTCTCTGATGCTGCGGCTGAGTGATTTGTGACAAATGAAGCGTTTCATTATGAACGTGTTCCCTGTTTGGAAATAGTCATAAAAAAGCTTTTTTTGAGCGATCAGATGACAGATGAAGGTATGCTGTGGATTTAACAGTAAAGTCATTACAGCCTTGTTAGGAGGCGCCATAAACTAATGGCCTACATCAAGCCGCCGTCTGTATTGTTAAAATGCAAGTGGCTTTATTTATTGGCCTTCCCTCTGTCAGTCCTGAACCTTTCCCTCCTCCTTCTCTCTGTCTCCTCCTGTGTACTGCTTCTCTTTGCTTATCTGTCACATTGCTGAGGTGAGTCCTCTGTCTCCTGATTTATTCATGATACGACTTTTAATATCATTCACTATGACACTGGAGTCTGCATCTCAAATTAAAATCCTTCAGGCAAAGTGTGTGCTACGCACTGTGCACAGTATATATGTGTGTGTGTGTGTGTGTGTGTGTGTGTGTGTGTCTGAGTGGAAAAAAAGAGACAAAATTTACTGTATTCAGTTTATACAGCACAGTGAGATGCACAGCAGATGTTTAAATAATCCATTATCTGATTACATGAGGGCTTTGCATGCTTATGCAAAATTGCAACACTGTAAATTTTCTCTGAAATACCACACAATTATACATATATATATATATATATTTATAGACTATATGAAAGTGTGATGACTTGTCTTTCTGAGTCTCTCTATGGTAACGTGGCATCTCAACAATTAGCCAGGTGTAATTGAGTGGGGTACATGATTGTCACTGGCAATTGCAGTGATGGAAAGGCACGCCATTCAAGAGTGTGTGGGTGTTAACTACGAGCGCGGCTCCGTGTGTGTCTCTGCGTTTTAATGGGCGCTATAAGCTTTGATGGAACATTACCAGTTTGTTCTTGAGCGTATGTCAACATACGTGGGTGGAAAGGTGCGTTTCTGAAGAGCTTTCTCTGTTTAAACGTGTGGGCGGGATTTTGTATGTGTTTATCAGTATGTTGTAGAATTTGTCAGGTGCATTTGAAAGTGACAAAGAAGGAGAAAAGCCAAGCCAAGACTTGAAGACCGTGTGTTTTAATACTTCAACTGTGTTTTGTGTCCACATGGCCTCCTGTACATTTGTCTTCTCTCAATGACAGCACGGTCACACTTTGTACCTGCTGATTGCAACCTCCTTGTTGTCACCGCACAACTGATCCTACACATTCAGCCTCTTTTTCCTGTCCACAGATGTTTGTGCGACTCTGAAGCTTGTAGCACAAAAACACAGTTTTAAACTCAGAGCTGTTGTGAATTAAAGAACATACACTTCAATGATGTGGTGGGCTACCTGGACCCCATAGGTTGCTTCTGCAGTTGCCTACAGTAAAGACTGTAGAGTAGCTCAACAAAAATAAAAGAATAAAAAAATAAATAGATATTACAATTTGATTAAAAAAAAAACATGTCCACCTATTGACATAGCTGTAACGCCCAAACAATATAGTAAGTTACAATTGAGAGTAGCTGAAAACTAATCAGCAAGTGACCAGAGAAACTGTTAGCTAAAACTAAATGAAATAAATCGGTCAAACTAATGACTTAACAGACAAATTATAGGTTAATGTAATTAATAAATGGTTGAAACATACAGCTTAAAGTTATGGATGAATGGTTTACATAGATAGTATAGTTGAGATATACCTAAAGTAATAGATACAAAAAAAACTTTAATAGGTAGAAGTCTCAAATAATAATAATAATAATAATAATAATAATAATAATAATAATAATAATAGTAAAAAGAAATTACCTGCAGCCTGTAACAAGACGGTAAATTCAGTACAATGTACATCTCCACAGCACTAATTTATGTTTCCATACTGTAATTTATTCCAGGAAATTTACATGATGACGAATTTATTAAGACCAAAGGTAAATATGGAGCAGGTTTTACGTTTCATCAACTAAAGAACGGCCTCTTTCTAATATGAGCCTGTCAAAATAAGGGACTAATTTTTTCTGCTGCTGGCCACCATTTGAGATTTTACAGTAGTATTGGATGAATGATAAGAAGAAGTAATACAGTAAGTATAGATCGCTGAAATATTAAAAGCAAGAGCATAAAAGGAAGAGCACAGTCCTCTTCTTAAATAAACTAAACTTTAACTAACCCTAACCCTAACTGTCCTACTGTTACAGTATCTTTTTGCGTATAATGTTATCTTGTCATTGTCACTTGTGAGCACATTAGCTGCTGAAATTTACATCGCCTTGCTTTAAAGTAATGGATTTATGGATGAAACATTCAGCTTCTGCTGCTCCATTAGGTAGTAGCATGACTACAAAATTTACCAAACCAAAGTAAACATTCAGTCAAATGACAAAAATATTGTCTTTAATAATCAATAATCAATGCTATTAAATAACATAAAGTTTAAAATCAATACAAATGTGCAGAGGAGAAAGAGGAGGTGCTGATGAAATGCAATGCAGTGTGTGAGCTCAGGGCTGTGAGGATACGTCAAACCATTGCTTTATACCTTCCACTGTAGTCATCGGCTCTCACACACAAACAGAAATACATATGCATGTAATATAAAAGGCCTTTTTTATTGGAAAGAATTCAGAGGATTTCTGTGTTCTGTCTGCTTGCTCTTAGGGTGGGAAGTCATTATGCATGTTACCACCTGGCCTTTCTCTTACTCACAATGCTGTATCGCTCTGTGGTAACAAATACCCCAAGGACGATAGCAAGGGACGACAAAGGATGGAGATGAAGAGGAGGGTGGGTGCATGTTGTGCCTCAGAGTGAGGGCATGGCTCAGCAGGCTCGGCAGTGTCCCCTCGATGCTGGCTGGTTTTTGATGTTGAGAACCCGGAGTGGGCTTGGTTTTTAATGTTATGCAACTTTGAAGATGGAGTGTTTGAAGTTATGCATGAGTTGGACTCATTTCCAGCTTCTTCCTGATTTGTTTTTGTTTTTTTTTTTGTTTTTTTTTTCACCATTTCTTTCTTCTCTTTGAGATTTTTTTTCTATGAGAGGCACAACTTATGTGTTTGAAGTGAAGGAATGTTTCAAGGGTATCTGCTGAAACACCCGTTGTGGGAGTGGTCTTCACTGTGCTCATGCCTTAATTGTGTCTCTTAAGTAATTGTTGTCACTATGTTTCCTCATTTGGTCTCTCCTACAGAATCAATCCTTTCCCAACAAATTCCTGTTTTACTCTGGACTTTTATTTCACTTCATATGGAAGAACTTGTTGGACAATGTATTCTTTTGAAATAAAGGAGCTATATGAAAGTTTTTGCTATTGCCACATAGCCAACATTAGCATCCACAGCTGTTTAAAAGAAACATTTCAAAACTTCATTCCTTCATTCCAGCTGTCTCCAGCCGTGGATCACCAACATTGACTCTTGTTTTGCTTCTACTTCTATCTGCCCAGATGTAGAAGTATCTGGGCCAGACTCAGGCGAGGACCTGGCCATATATTTGGCCACAAGTTTCATTTTGCTATCAGTATCTTGAAGTAGCTAATGGCGTTGTAGTATTATAATGTAAAATAAGACTGGAGTAGTTAGGTGAAAAAAAAGGACCTAGTCTTAGACTTTTAGACCCTGCTGTATACTGACATCTCAACTATGCCCGTTTCTTGATAAACAGTGCCAAAATTTTGACCAAATTTATTTGATCTCGCCCCATCAGGAGGAGCTCATTTAAACTTTTAAGGAGCAATATCTCAGCTCGATACAGGATCTTTTTTCATTCGGCTCCATATTTCTCCATTTACCTCTCCCAATAAACAACACCGAGCTGCTCCGTGCCATCTATTCCTTCGGTTGCTCTTCTCTGCCCTTGTCAAAAAAGACAAATGATGTGAATCCTTCCTTTTAAGAACGCTGCAGCCCATTTTGGATTGTTCTGCCGGAGCAATAGCACTGTTCAATATTTAGGATTAGGCTTTGACAGCATGGAGGAGGAACCATTATCCCGTTGTCGTGTGAAGCTGGAGAGAGTGGTTTGGATCTCTGTGATGTGCACTTTTAATGAGCCCCATTAAATCAAGTGGCAGTTCCTCACAAGGAAAAGTTGGTTGGTGTTTAATAGTTTCACCGCAAGCTTACATAAGCCCCTTTAATTCAGCGCTTGGGCGCTCTTTCCGGGCAGCGCCGGGAGAAGGCTCCCTTGCTCCGCCGAGAGGCACGCAACAGCAATTAGCCATCCTCTGGAGTCTTAATTAGGCAGCCACGTCGACCTGAAGACGAGTGCGTGAGAGGACCACACGTCGGTCAACAGCCAAACAAAAATAGATGAAAAAAATAGAGGCTCCAATTAATTACAGACTCCAAATGAGCATCCAAGTAGCAGCAGGCCTTGGGAGGTGAGAGGAATAAAGTCAGACATGGCTGGTTTAGCTCTACTGGTGTGATGGAGTGCCACCAGTTTATACCTCTGCTTCTACATCAGTCCCTACATGCAGGGCTCACTTCAGAGATGTGGAAGAAGGCTTATCAAGCAGCTCACAGTGCCCGAGGGCAAACGGATCTGAGTGATCTTAGATTGTATGCTATATGTTCTTTAATTAGCTTGTAACTGACTTTGAGGGGCTGTTGTCTCTGCGAGCTTATCCTTCATTTGTTTAATTGGCATTCTGTGCACACACTCCTTTCTGTGCGTGTGTGTGTGTGCGCTACCTGCTTTTGTTCCACCTCTTTCTCTCTGTGTGTGAAGCAGGTACTGCTGCCGTGGCCATGGTGATGAGAAACAGCATCGGAGAGGGTGACAAAAGGCAATTGCCATGGTGATGGCGTACAGTGTTTGGCATTCACTTGTCAACAGCAAAGACGATGCGGTGACGTGGAAACGGTGAAGATTTTAGTAACGACCATTACACTGGT
The DNA here is from genome assembly GCF_046630095.1 of Trachinotus anak. NCBI lineage: Eukaryota > Metazoa > Chordata > Actinopteri > Carangiformes > Carangidae > Trachinotus > Trachinotus anak. Next base: position 3,834,182 of record NW_027273867.1, read on the forward strand.
GATGAGGGTCATCATTATGACGACAATGAGCATTAAGGTGTTTGCGGTAACAGCAGAGATGGGCTCGGTGATAAGTGTAACGACACGCAATGAGCATCATGGTGCCGGCAGTGACGGTGCTGGGGCCTGATGTCCACAGTGCAGCTTCTGTATCACATTACTGCTGGTCTGCAGGCAGAAGACAGCATCCTCTTGTTAACTTTAATGAGATAAAGACATGCCCTGCTCTTTGTCTAGGGAGTTCTCTTTTTGTGTGTGTGTGTGTGTCTCATGGAGGAATGCTGTTCTGCCGCGACCACAGTAACCTCACAAACATAACGCAAACAGAATAATGTCATGTATAAGAGGGGAATGTCAAATCTGATCACCAGTCATTTGTATTCCCTTTGATTCTTCTGTGTAGAGTTCTGCATTAACCGTGTTTGTTCTATATGCCGCTGATATTTTGTCTCTTTGCAAATGAGCAATGCTCCTTCTTCAACAGACCTTGACAGCTGACATTATAGTGACGCTACTTTGCATCTGTGTGAAAAACTAAACATGTGTGTGTGTGTGTGTGTGTGTGAGTGTGCCTGCAAAATGAGTATATCTTTGCATGTATCTATTTGCGTGCTGAGTGTGTGGTTGGGCGCCATGCCAGCCTCTAAGTGACAGCACCCCCTCTCGTTGGCGCATCTTTGTCTCAGAGACTAATGGCACAGAGAGAATCAATTACCGCCATAACGCTGGTGATATGCCAGATCTGCTGGGCGGTGGAGGAGAGAATGAGCCATTCCCATGCACCCTCCATTTGCACCCACCTCCTCCTCCTTCTCCTCGTCCTCCCATGTCGACCAGTGGACGCTTTGAAATTATGAAATGTCCCCCTCTCTTCCCGTCACCAGGCCTCTGTGGAGCACCACAGGGAGATAGCACCCATTCCAGACACTCCCCAGAAGCCACAGTTGCAACCCATCATCAGAGAAGCCCAGGATCCCACCAGCGAGGCGGAGAAGGACACCCTGTGGCTTGAAAACATAGTTCTATTACACCACTCACTGTGGCAGCTCTTTACTGTGTGAAATTTAGCCTTTAAGCTTATTCTCATAGCGAGTGAACAGCTGATCATCATACCTGCTTTGTACAGGACACAGGACACATGGACTCAGCAGCTATGGTTAAAGTCACTGCACTCACCTGCACTCAAAAATGTGTTTTGCTTAATTTTGAGTTAACTAGGATGTTTGAGCTGCACTGTGCAGAATCTTTGTTGTTACACTTTGTAACATTACAACCAGATTAGAGGCTGATCATGGTGCAATATGCAACTTACACAAGTCTGATATGAGGACTTGAGGTATGGGCTGTCAGTTGTGAGGTGCTTAGCTGAGCTTTAAGTGGTCAAGCACTGCTCGCCTTGCTTGTCCTGATGGCACGCTACTACTGTTCATACATTACAGTCCACCTCAAATATTTGTAAGAATATCTAAATGGACCTGGAGACAATCCAAACATCCATGTTTGGATGGTCAATTGCCGCATTCAAATACAATTTCAACAAATTCTCTTCAATAATGAATAATAGAAAATCATTATTTGGCATCGACATGATGGATATGATGGAGTTTTCTGGAGTGTTTGACTATTGAATTCACTAATAATTTATCCAGGACTGATTCCACTGAGGCATTTGATCAAATCCAACAAATACATGCATGGAGAAATTTTAATATTTAATGCTGGCTCTCAGTCGAGAGATGCAGTGTCCCATGACGGTGAAAATGTTGTTTAGTGTGTTGTCTTATAGAATTTATTCTGTGGTTACAAGAAAAATATTTTAATATTTTGGCGAGAAAATGGTCAGATTTAAAGACTTAGAAAGGTAGTCTACGCAGTTCCATTCCAAATTAAAATTTCAGTATTTAACAAGTTTTTTATGTCACATTTAAAAAGTGCAGTGCATACAATGGGATTTACAGGGCAACAACCAGGTAGATGAAATACATAACTGTGAAATTTCCATTAAAAATTCACAATAATCAATGGAAATGAAGTGAATATAATAAAATAAGTTTTTGTTAAAGCAGCACAAAAATAAAGCTGAACAATTGCAAAATATGTAGATTTAAAAATAAAGAAATTAAAGAGATTAAAGAAAATCAATTAAAAGAAGCTTTTTACAATACAGCTCAAAACTATACTGTTTTAAAGATACTACCACTGTTGAAAGTTGAAAGTTGGGCTTTAGAAAATATTGACTTGATTTAAGAATATATATATTTTTCTGTATATTTTACATTATTCTTATTCATACTTACACCATGGCCACTGAAAATGCTTGATTCCGATTGGTTGGAAGGTGTGGAAAACGTTGAGTAAATATACAGTTTAACCAGAGGTGTTTGCCATTCTAAATAACTGCGCCACTCTTAGGTGAAGACAGCAGCAGTTAATAACAATAAATAGATATAGCTTCTCAGCTATAACCACACTAATGTAATTTTGAATGTGTAGTAGAATCATATTTGCATGATTCTGGAGGACCTAAATATTATGTTAGCCACGGTGGCAGCCTGAGCCCGAGGGACAGCTGCAGGGGAAAGGACAGAGGACTGTAAAGGAAATGTGGAGAGGTCATAGGCAGAAGAGCAAGAGTGAGGGAGTGAGCACTGTGTTACATTATCTTTGGTGGACAGAAGGTTGTAGTAGTATCATGTAACAGAACAAATCATTATTCTCTGTTCTTGAGATTGTTAGGAAATGCATGAAATCTCTTTTCCCTGTTTTAAAACTTGTCAGAGTTATAAAACTCCTGGCCAAGTCTTCCAAACCTCCTCCTGTTGCGCTTGATGCTTTCTAGCAACGCAAATGACAGAAATTCTAGGGTTCAAGAGCCATGTTAAATGATGCTTATAACAGGAAAGTAAGATCAAAATTTGTTATATGTGTAAATTAACATCTGAGATTTTTAGTTTCATTTACATGTGGCATTTTGTTAGCTCATGGCTGTGGTAGTAAAAGTTGAATAATACCCTCCAAGTTTGTGCCGGGTGGTTCTTAGCCCCCGCAGCATCTGTTATAGTTATGGAACATACAGCTTGTTAATTAATTATTATTTTAATTATATATATATATATATATATATATATATATGTGTGTGTGTGTGTGTGTGTGTGTGTGTGTGTATGTATATATATATATAATATGTACACTCACTGGCCACTTTATGGTCCGTATTGACATGACAGCATCACACAGTCACTGCAGATTTTTCACATCCATGATGTGAATCTCCCGTTCCACCACATCCCAAAGGTTCTCTGTTGGACTGAGATCTGGTGACTGTGGAGGACATGTGAGGACAGTGAACTCATTGTCATGTTCAAGAAATCAGTTTGAGATGATCTGAGCTTTGTGACATGGATTGTTATCCTGCTGGAAGCAGCATCAGAATATGGTACACTGTGGTCATAAAGGGATGGACATGGTCAGCAACAATACTCAGGTAGGCTGTGGCTTCTTAGCTGACAGGAGTGGCCCCTGGTGTGGTCTTCTGCTGCTGTAGCCCATCTGCTTCAAGGTTCAACATGTTCGTTCAGAGATGCTCTTCTTGGTTGTAACAAGTGGTTATTGGCCGGTGAGTGTATATATAGCATGTATAGTACATAGCTACTTCAGGTTTCTTAACATGACACGACTGATGTATATCTTGCAGTATTCCACTACTAGTGATTATACACTAGTGATCATACTATAGTATACTACATTGGTCTTCAAAAAAGTTCAACTTGATTATATATATATATATTGAGTATATTTTCATGTATTTTTTTAATGTATTTATTATTCATACCATGAAGTTTTTACTCTAGAATACATTTTTAAACACAACCCACTGAACAGTATTTTCACCATCATGGGACATATCTGTCTACTGAGAACCAGCATTAAAATAATACTATTTCATATTCTAAATTACATGTGCATGGATTCGCTGAATCTGATCAAATGCCTCAGTGGAATCAGTTCAAGGTAAGTTCTTGAATTCTACAGTCAAGTAGTCCATAAAACTCATATGACTTGCTGTCATTAAGTATTTGAGTGTTTGTTGAAGCTGTATTTGAATTGAAGAAATCAAGCAGGCACACAGAGGGATGCTGGGATTGTCTCTGCGTCCTTTTCGAAACACCTGATGTAAAACCACAAAATACTTGAAGCTGAAAGTCCTCTCTGCACTCCACATCTTTTATTGTGAGGTTTCTCAACAGCAAAACAGCACGAGGAGCCACATGAAAGGCTTGTGGCTGTAGTTAGAGTACATAAGCGGTCTCAACACGCTGACTGTCAAATTTCAAGGGCCGCAGAAAAAAGAACAAGTCCCTTTGTACGACCTGTTTTCTGAGGTCCAGCCACCAGAAAAACCAACATCGTCTCAGCCCTGATCTTGTACGCCGAGTTTTTCAAATTATCCATCAAAAAGGATCAGATTGTCTCGCTTCTTTCACGGCTTCAAAGAGACTGCAAGAAGAGAGAGGAGGAGGGTTACACTGAGAGAAAGAGAGGTGGACGGAGGCATCTGACAAACTCATCTGCAGTGAAGAGGAGAAGTAGAGCTTCTGTGGTAGGAAAACTAAAAGAGATGTCTGTCTTCTGCTGTTACAGTAAATAGCTTTTATATACTTGAGTAAAAAAAAAAAAAAAAACACAGTACCCTACCCTGGCTTTGAAAGCTGTCTCGTCTAGACGTGGTAAACGGGCTACATTTGAAGTGTTGCCAAATAAAAGATGAGCTGTTACTCAAAGGCCTCTTCACTCTCTTTATCTCCCCTCAGCCTCTCTTCCCTCAGAAGTTTCTATCATTCGTAGCTGATGGCACCTGTTTTCAGGAGCACAAGCACAAAAGTTAGCATCACAGTGAAAGAAACACTCCTCCATAGGGGTGTTCATCCATAAAGCTTAGCTGTTGGTCAGAAAAATCAACATTAAGCAGAGCTGGATGGGGTCAGGGGGCCTGTGCTGGACACTTTTTACTGATTTCTTCTATATTGACTTCAATAACATTTTTCATGAAATTCAAATTACACTGTAATAATTAAATGCATTTAATAGCAGAATATTTCTATTATATTTTAATATAAGCAATTTAGAAAAACTTATGTTATATATGATATTCTAAATACTACACTATATGGCCAAAAATATGTGGTCACACTACTATTATTTACTTGGGTCCAGGGCTGTTCTTCATGGATACTAGTTGTTCCACATACGGGAAAACTTAATGATAAAACATACTAAGATTTAAAATGAGCTCTTTTTCAGTCACTTATAATTTGCAGGTTGTGGGTTTAGGTAAAAGCTTAAGGTAAACAATGAATAACAGGAGGTTAGCTCATGAGGAAGTATACAAAGCCAGGCCCATGAGTAAATTGTTTTCCCAGTTTGCTGTGGAGGAACTTGACTGGCCTGCACAGAGCACCCTGACCTCAACCTCATCCAAAACCCTTTTTTGACTGTGAGTCAGTCTTTATCACCAAACATATGTGCTGGACCACACAAATACTCTCTGTCTGCACCTGATGGAAACGCTAAAACCTAAAGGATGGAGGCTGCTAACAGTAGCACATTTGATGCCTATGATTTTGGAATCACATGTTCAATAACCACGAACACAGTTTGGGTGTCCACATACTTTTGGCCAGTTAGTATACGTTTCAGGGGTTTTGCACATTTAAAGCAGCTATAATTGATATTTAACACTAATGACTTGAAACAACATGAAAACAATGTGACAATGTAAAGAGGTTTAATAAACATCACTGTCCTCCTCCTCTGTGCAAGCAGCTTATTGCAGCCCATTGTTAGGTTTTATTGTGAGGCAACCTCTAGCGGCTGAAGTGATTAGGTGGACAGGAGCAGGAAACAGGAGCACACAGCGTGTTTAGGAGGCGACCGTGACGATGAAGGTCCAGTAAGCTGCCACCTGAACACCGAGCATGTCTGACAAATGCCTGGCACGCCTGCTGCTGAGGGGTTTCATTCCAGGAGACGCTCCTAAGGGTTGTATCACAGTGTAGGGACAGATAATCGATATCATTCAGGATTCAATAAAACTGTATTGTCTGTCACAAGGTAACAGTAAGTTTCCTTTGACAAGGCTCGACAGTACATATTTATGAAACATTTAAAAACAGACAGACACACAGGTCAGGGTGCAAAAAGGTCAGGGAACAGAGGGGGAGTAGCTGCCCCCACAAACAATCACTCAGGTCCGTGAGTCTGCAGCTCCTGTCAGCTTTATAGAGCTTTACAGAGTTTCAGCTCATTGTTTCACAGCTTCACTGGTTCAGTTCTCTCAGTGCTCTCATAGCGGCATTTTCGTTCATAGCTGACAGAAGAGCTCCACAAATACTGAACACTGCTTGGTCAGAACCCCCCCCCCCCCCCCCCCCCCAAAAAAAAAACAAACAAAAAAAAACAGAAAGACACAATTAGTGTTTCTCAGGCATATTTCCTGCAGGAGTTGGTAGAGACCAAAAACCGGGATAAAAGCGGAGTGGCTAATCTTCATCTGTAACAGCTGGATGTGTAAATGAACAACTGCTTGCTCACAGTTTCATCACAGCTTCTTTCCACTGCCTTCAAGTGGCCCAAAACAGGAAAAAAAAAATCAGTGAATGCACATTTTAAAGTGTTTTAATACGAGCAGCTTTTATTTGTGGCATGAGTGACCTGCTAGGAAAAAAGCTTGTTCCTGATTTATAGGATCATTTGTCTCATACAGCAAATAAATTAAAAATATAATGAAAAAATATGAAAATTAAGTAATACTATGCAGATATAGGCAAAAATTACCGGTGCGATTCCAGTTCAAGCACTGCTCTGCAGTATATCCTCACTGTTCTTTATGTCTTCATCCTTTAATCTTTTTTAATTCCATTACATTCCAGTATTGCAGCTATCAGTTGCATTGTTCACTGGCATGCCTTCTTATTTATCATATCTTTAATTTGCTGTAACCGTATTTCTCCATGGGGATCAGTGCACCACCATGTTCTCTTATAATAAAAATCTTGCACCTTAAATTTCTGAGCACATGCGTGTGGAGTTACCAGAAGTGCAGAGGAAGAGCCCAGGAATGGGCTTGAGGCCTTCAGGCCACAGGGTGGAGAGTCTGGTGGCTGGGTAGGAATGTGTTTAGCCAGACTCAAGACTCATCGCCCAGCTTCCCGGGTCAGCTTGCCGGTAGCCATGTGGGAAGGAGGCTGCATTATCAAGAGCCCTGGTATGGGCCGGGGTTTGATGAGGTGGATGACCGGCGGCTGAATCATGTAAAATCGCAGGCTTCAGTGGCCAACAACTTCCTTCTTTCCCTCGGTGGTGACTGTCAGGACAGTATTTTAAGGCTGTGGTGAAAGATTCCAACAGTGTGAGATGGCTGTGTGTTCATTACTCGTTAGGCAGCTTTGTCTCTCTCTCTCTCTCTCTCTCTCTCTCACACACACACACACACACTCACTATAAACACAGTGTACCAACATTTCCTTCCCACATGCGTGTTTTCGTGCAGCACGTTCACATGCAACACACACACACCATTCCAGCTGTAATGACGAAGAGTTCCCGCCCTCCTCTGCCTCTGCAGGGGATGGCAGCGGGACAGATACAACAGTTCGCTGCAGAGAAGGGTTCGGTATCACACAGCTGCAGTGACAGTGTGAATCAGGGGACAACATATAGACAAGTGTAACATGATAAAATACACCGTCTGTCTACTCAGCAAGAACTGCGAAAGTAAAGTTGTTACAGAGCGACTCAACATGTCAAGACTGAGGCATGTGGAGAGCAAATTTACTGGCAGAAAGGGTTCTGCTTTTGGAGATGCAGCATGTTCTGAAATACATTGGTTCAGTGAAATAATGTTAGCTGGCTAACTTCATCTTGTTAATTCCTATTCTTACCTGGTGCCTCGTTTCAAATTTCGAGCTAGATTATCCCAAATTGGTCTTGAAATAACACAAGTGGAAAATTGTAATTACGATCACACTAAGTTATAATACGTAACTTTTCCTCATTAAATGACCGAACCAATGTTATATGTTTTTTGAGTTATGTGCTGTTAGTCATCAGACATCTGCATCTTAAGTTACCGGAGAAAAAAGCCAAAGCAAATGTTAGGCAGCTCAGCCCCAGCCGCTCAGAGACATCCTGTGTCCAAAAAGACCGACAGTGAATCACTGATTTAACATGAAACTGCTTTATTCAGTGTGTTTAACATTATAATCACCTGGTCTGTTTATTTTGGAGAGGAGATCTCAGTAGATAATTCAGCTCCTGGTAAAAACCTGAACGACTGACACTTTGAGCAATGGTGGTGAAGACAACAACTCCCATGATCCCACGCTATTTTATCACCATCACCCAACTCCGTCTTCTGTCATTATTTTGATTGAGTGACCCTTAGTGACAGAAATTACTGTGCTTTTCATATTAAGCTTCTTTGCCTTAAACATGTTGTAACTATGAAATGAAACCCTGTCAAAGACAATGACAAATAAACAGACTGAAACTCATCCGTGAAGTTGTATGACCAGAGTCACTACAGTGAGTAGTTCATTTAAAAGTCAATTATTTATCTATCATTCATTAAATTGACTCAAACTTTAACGGTAATTTAATTCATCCTTGAGATCTATGTATTATATTTACCAATTCATATTTTTGGTGCAAAATGTTTGTTCTATGGTAATGATTTAAAATACATTGTGATAATTAGTTAACTAAACCTTCACCTCTCAAACACCAACAGATTTTGGTGATTTCTCATCATAATTACAAAATTCACATTTGATCGAAACAATTCATGTTATTCCACTTTTTTTTCAATGGTTTACAATGTTACTCTCATAATTCACTACATTGTTAGTGCTGGAGTTTCCTGACAGAAATAAATTACTTAAAATTACTTGAAATAAATGACTGACCATTAACAGCTAGAGACTAAAAGCAGTTGTACTTTAGATGTCATTTCACAGTAAAGCTGCGAGGTAGTGGAGACACAACCAGACATAACCAGCACCATTGCCTCACTTAACACATCTAGACACAATTTATATCAACCCCAAGTCAAACCCTTGTAAGACAGCAAACAAACTCATCGCCCAAATGCCAGAGTAACAGCCAAAACTATTCATACCTGAAAATTCACACGTTTAAGTTTCTGGACTTGATGACTTGACTCCAGAGATATTTCAAAAAAGATTTGTAGAACTGAAAAACCCAAAACACTCAGTCAAGCTAACTGCCGGTGCAAAGAACGGACTCCAGAAAACAAATACCGCTAAGCTACACTGTAATTCACAAGCCAAGTTGCCAGTGGAAGTATAATTAACAACAAAATAATTATGGCAGTAGCATGTAGAAGGTGGGAATAAGCAGCATGAGCAGCAGCAGCATGAATGATAAGAGAAAGGGAGATTGTCAACACACACGGCCTTAGTAACTTGTTTCGACATGATTGCTGATTGCAGGAGTTGGCTGTTAATCACCTGATAGCAGGGATACCCAACCTAATGTGAAGCTTCAGCTGTGGAGTCAAAAAGTGCCATGAGCAGTAGAATCATATAAACAACTGAATAAATTATAGTGACATTTCAAAATCACTGAATTATAAGCATAAATAAATAATGTGTAATAAATATGTTTATATACTGCATATAAATATTATATCTTTACATCATATATGTAATATTTACTTTAGTTATCTGTCTGACTGTATATAGTTTGGATTCCCCTGTTAAAATGTTGTGTTGTTTAAAATACAGTTTTATTTTATTTATTTTAGTTTTAAGGTTTGCAAATTAAGAAAAGTAAAGTGTTTATAACTTAAAAAAAATAAAATACTATTTAAATTGCTCAAATTTAGTATATAATAAAGTCAAGTCAAACTGCATGGCTCTGTGAAATTCAGACTCCAAAATTCAAAAGTAAATATTCAAGACTGAATATCTGGGCAGCTAAGGTTAGGCAATCAAGCCTGAATGGAACTGATCAGTTTCATACATTCTGTCAGAAACCTGTATATATGTATAACATATAACCAGCTGAAAAAGAAAACTAATGTTCAGATGAGTGACTGAAAACTTCCTCAATCTGTGCATTCAAAACAAGAAATACATTTTCTAAATGAAAAAACAAATTCAAAATCCAAAATCCATAATTTCAAATAAATGATTTTTCAGTAGCAACATTTCAGTACAATTAAGTTCACAACCTGATATTCAGTTTCTTATAAAAATTTAATATTATGGCAATTTTTGTCTTCCAAATTCAGTCTTTTAGAGATAAATGGTTTATCACTGTTGCTCCCAAACGTGATATCAGAGATATTTGAGAATATTTTACTGCATATATATTTGGTTTCGGTTCAGATTCTTCCATTAATTTCCCACAGCCATCTCCTTGTGGTGCCAGCACTGGTTGCTAAGAGATTCGTGATGCAATTGTGCAGCTGTTACAGATAAAGCAGGCAAAAAAAAAAAAAAAAACCACGACATGACCTCACGATCAATTAGTTTGGCCAGCGATAGCCTGTAAACCAGCACCATCACAGGCGCTGGATTAGTTTGCAGTGTGTGAATCTGTCTGTACATTCTGCCCTCATTAACATTCATGAGCAGAGTGGAGGGAAGTTTGAGATATTGTGCTGCATGAGTACACAGTTTTTTCTCCACAACTTTGTGTATGGGTTGTGTGTGCTTGTCTTACCCGAGGGACATCACAGCAGAAACTCATTTCACATGAAAAGGCCCAAGCTCGCTGGAAAATCTGTTTGTGTGGAAGAGCGCAGCCTCCACCATGCATCTCCCACCCACCCACCCCAATTACAAAATAAATAAATAAATAATGGGAATTTTTGATTACAGTAACAAGCCCATAAATTATGCAGGGAGAGTTGAGGATGATGAGCTGATGAAAGACAGCCCCTTTTTAACCTTTTTCCCAGCAGAGGAAGAATTGCCCTCCCTTTCTGTTTGGCCACATGCAGCGAGGGAGAAGACGGAGACGGGGGTCTAGATGATAGGGTGATATGTTCAGAGTAGGGTAGGAGAGGGAGGGGGGGGTCTCTATTTTCAGTCTGCAAGTGGGAATAGGTTCTGAGACATGATGGCCTCGCATTGCATCTGTTTCAATAACTTCTTCTGCTCGAGTCTGTTTCACTGGTGTCACTGGAGAAGGAAGATTCCAATTGATTCTGCTGCTGTCGCCATTTTTATCGTGGAAAATGTTTTGTTGTTGTTGCTGCTATGAGTGTGTGTGTGTGTGTGTGTGTGTGTGTGTGTGTGTGTGTGTGTGTGTGTGCGTGAACGTGTTTGCCTCCATGTGTGTTGTGGTAGGGAAGCTGGGAGAAAGCTGTTGATGTCGACTTCGATCAGTGTGGCTGCTGGGAGCATCCTAGTAGGAAACAAGCGCGCCACTTTCAGAGCGGCTGCCTGCTAATGTGTTCCTGTGTAACACAATACACACTCCCCACCCCCTCTGCTATCATCACTCCTACTACAACACACACTCACTGAGTCATACCTGCCACATTACACATGCAGTTGCAAACACAAACAGTGTAAACTATTCTGCAAACACAAAAGATCAACAGTTTACTTAAAGGGGCTCCATTACAGGATACAGCTGGTCAAAAAAACAAGACCATGGGTCGTTTGTGCAGCAGTTATTGGGATCCATAGTTACGTTTTGTTGCTAGGTGACATCTAGTGGTTATAATAATGATGACAGGAGCAAAGGGAAAAGTGCTGTGATGTAGTTTAAAGAGCGACAAAGTTCACGTCAGGAGGAGGTTGGGGTGGATGGATGGAATATGACACAGGAGAGCGGTGTTCGATTCCCATGTGACAGTAGCAGTTTATGCTGTTTCTATTATACATGACCATTCGACAAAGTTAACCACATTGTAATTGTTGTAACCATGACAACAAAGATTGTCTAATGTTAAGGAAGTAATGATTTTAACCCAAGCAGCAAGTAACCAAGTAGTTTTAGTGCTTAAACCTAACCAAACCATGGCTGTTATTATAGTAACCATGGCAATGAAGGTGGGCGCACTGCTCTTGGTACAGTCTGTGTGTTTATTTTTTAACCATGACAACCAAAGTCCAGTACACCTGCTGCCGCAGGGGCTATTTCAGACGACGCTCCTATGGGTCCTGTCAGAAGGTTGAAAAATCGACCTAGATGGTTGTTTAGGTTGGAGGACTGGTTGGGCTGGTCATAATATGTTTTTAATTATTGCAACAAGACCAAAACCATCAATGAATCATCATCAGCCTAATATACCTGACTCCTATGTTCTACAGAGTTTCATTGTTTTCCAAAAACTCTTAAAAACACATTACAGCTGGTTGTACTGTGCTTGGTTTTGACACATCTGGACTATCAGCCTGTGATTTTGTCCAAAAAGGATCTGCTGAAGCTTGAGATAGTTAAGAATCAGGTTGCATGTCTGGTCCTGGACTGGTCAGACAAGATGATGATGGACTGCATGTAGTCCAGTCCTGGCTAAAGGCAGAGGAGTCTCATAACCATCCTCTGGGGAAGATGTGTTTAGAATATGTCACATTAGACCATGTCCACACAGCAGACATTTTCCTCTGACGTCATGCTGAGGGTTGGAAGCCTTGAATAAATCCTGTGTGAGAATAGTGAGATGTTGGAAAAACTTGACTTGTTTACCGTCACTCTTCGAAGACCAAATTGATAAATGGGCAGATGAACATGCCAGGATCCCCAAAATGATTAAAAAAAAAATGATACAGCAATTGGACTGAAGCATATATCCACAGTTTTGAAGGTAAGACACTGAAGGCCCACACTTCAAACACTGTGAATAAAGGTTAGGTTGGCAAATGTGAAGTTTGCAATTAACTTAAATGTCAATGTTACAATGTGTCACAATCTTGTCAGATGACAAATCAATCAATCCATATCTCAGAATTCATTTATGCCTTTCCTAATGTATCGTGTAGGACTATTAAATGGTAATGTTCACTAAGAAGTGGTTCAACAAGTTATCAAATATGTTGTTTTACCTTTAAATGTGGCCCTTGTCCCTCAGGATATTCACCATCCATTGTGTGTTCAGCTGCTGATCGATTGGGAAGCGATCAAATAAAAATGATTTGTCACATTCTCTATGTTTATATGACTCACATAACACACTCCTTTACTGTGTTGTATTGTTGACTGGACAGCTATGGACATATGATTACAGTGTGTATTGTGCAGTATTTACGATTATATTACGAACTAGTGTGTACCTTGTAGTGTAAGCACTATGTACATGCACATGATTTATTTGTATTTACATAATCACATGACACAGTTGTAGCATGTTTTTCCTGCTGTTGGAAATACTCACTAAAACATAAAGCCTGGATTAATCCACTGCTGAAAATAGTCCCCAATAAATGCACTATGTCCTCCTGTTTGAGTAACAGTTACTAAAAAGTTTTGTAAAAAAAAGAAAAAAACTTTCACTTTCATTTCATTTCACTTTCTGTGCTTCAGTATAATCCCACTATGTTTGTACATTGATTCTGGAGGATGAGAAATGTTGGTTGACCACTGTCTAGTGAAGTGTCTATAAATTGTAACTTCTGGTGACTGATAAGTAGTTTTCTAAAAAATGTTGATTAGATATGAGCCATTAAAGGATAAGTGTACATTTTTCAAGTCAGTCTTAAAACAACACTCACATGCCCATATTTATACTGAACACTGGTTGTTGTAATTGTTCCTCCTGTGCTTTCTGAGTTGTTCAAAATTATGTCTGACATTCAGCAAAAGTTGTTATGCTGCTTTAGCAGTCTGAGTTAGACAAATCAAGTGGATCTTCTAGAGTTACTTACAAATGTTTAAGTCTGTTGCTGACTGACAGAATGATCAAGTACACCACTGGTCGTGAGGCCAAGTGTTAGAGGTTGGTTGTTGCTCTTTCGAAAAAACAGTTTTTATTATATCATCAGGGGGCATTTACAGGCATTGTTGCCAATCTACAACCTTTATCACTAGATTTACTGACTTGAAAGACTTTTTTTTTTTTTTTTCAAAAAAAGCACATAATGACAAATCTGGCAACTTTTTGGACAAACCTTAGCTACTTTGTGTTCGTGAGAGTCAGCAGTATTGTCCCGCAAAACCCCCAATAATAAAAACATTAATAAAACATTAAGTTGCATTTTATGAACTCTTCATAAAGAGTGTCTCTCAGAAAGTGGCACTTGATGCCAGCCTTACACTGTGATATACATTCTAAGTATATCAAACTTATTAAGCATGAAAATTTGAATTCCAACTTGGAAATACTAGTTTGGTATGTACTAGCTTTTGCACTTTTTCCAAGGATTTCATCCACATTTAATAGTCTTCACTCATTTTTGAAATTTTTTTTCGTTTTTCATACTCCATTTATCTAATGGATAAATTTATCTAATATAATCTAAGACACTAAGATGCTGTTGAAAAGGTAGAATCTACTTATTTGGTCAACATCAAACATTATAACATTATAAATACATTATGAGTGCGTGATTATCATTTTACAACAGTGTGCTAAATATATTGTGCAAAAAAATATGCATTAAATACAAGGCAATATTTGTTTCTGATGAAAGCAATAGAGCCGTGCTTTTATATGAACTTTTCATACATACATTACAATTCACTTCAGGTGTTAGTGAATGTATGTGTTACATTTCAGTCTTAACAAAAAAAAATATAGAAAGATTCACACATGTGCATCTACACACGCACCCGGGGATATCTGGAACCTTACCAAATCCCATATCCCGCACAAAGACCCATTGTAGTTAGCTATGATAATGAGCTCAATATGCCCTCCTCAGGAATGTGTGAAAACGGGGCTGTTTCAGTGTAGAAATGCCCCCTTTCCCACAGTCTTAAAGAGCCAGCGGCCCCTTCCAAACATGACTAGCATACAAATGCCTTTATACCTCTGTGCTGCGCCAACGTTTGGCAGGTGGGCAGGCGAGAGAGGGCACTCTGGCTGCCAACCAAGATCTACAATGGCCATATGCAGAGGAGGTGGAGGAGCATCTCCCAAGTGCCTAGAGGTTAACTGTAGATCAGCAGGGCCACGAGCTCTGATTAGTGATTAGTGAACGAGGGAACAGGCATCGGGCTTGGAAAAGCACTCAGAGATATGAGCCAAGATAGTTATGGAGGGAAAGGTGCCAAGATGAAAACGCTACAGGTGGGAAGGGGGAGGAGAGGGCAGTCTGTGGACAATTATCATTATATACAGTATGTATAAAGGTGTGAAACTCCACAGAACATAGAGCCAATTTGATCCTAGAGGTTTTAATTATCATAATGGAGAACAATCATTAAATAATAGCAGTGTGTTTGGAAGCCATATCTAAACAAAGACAGCATTCTCAGCGATCGCTCTGTCTCATGATATGAAAAGAAATAATTTAACCTATTCTTACCTAAAAGATGTTTTAAAACAACAATCAAGAGACACATTCAAACTAAAATAAGTTAAGTTATTTAACAACTAGAACTGTCATGTTATGAGATTTTCACCACACGATCATCGAGGCCAAAAGAATTCAAGTTACAATATTATCATGATATCTATAGAAAAAAGCCCAACAATAATGTTATCAGTTAAACTCATCCTTAAACTTTGTACGGAGGTAGAGAGAGAGAGAGCCTGTGACCATATCTGTACAGAAGTGCACAAAAAGAACAATCACACGTAATGGATATTGAAAAAGTTAACAAAATAAGGTGGTAAACGAAAGCTCCACAAGACCAAACATCTGCCATCACCATATTATCATACATGTATTATTAAGACAATATCAATATTTAAAAAAAAAAACAAAAAACAAGTAATTTCTCAGCCAAAACTCAATCATACTCCCAGTTGTATGTGTGCCATCTCTCAGTTTAAGGCTTGATTTTAAAAAGTAAAAATTTCATGAACGGAGGATCAAATGACTGTGAAATGTGATAGGTGTCGACAGCAACCTCCTCCGTAAGTCTGCAGTTCTCTTCAGCTCTACAGCAGGTTTCAGTGTCTTTCAGCTCATTGGTTTTGGTTTTACTGTTTTGCTTCATCTCATCAACCATGTTCCAGCAGCGGGAAGCTGTTCTCAGGGAAGAAGCTCTGATACACTCACTGTACCCTACTCATCCACTGCCCCTACCAGCTGATCCACTGAAGCATACCAGTGTCAGGCGTACCGTAGGCCTACCAATCAGAAGAGAGAGCCTCAGACTCTCTCTTCTGATTGGTTCGAATAAAAATATAGCAGGTTTCAGGTAAACACTTACAAAAACAAAATCCTTCATAGTTGGGTGGTGGGCTTGGGGCATGGCTGACAGTAGTGACTGCTTTGTTGTGACATCACAAAGTTACAGAATTCCTGACGGCTTGTTTTAAGGCTCAATTTCTGATTGAACGTTTTCATAATTAAAAAAAAGACATCTGACCTTATACAATATGGGACCTTGAACATTTATGTCTCCCACCTCTTGATCTAACAATGAAGGTGAAGGGGAGTTTGTGTCAAGGTTGACATACGTCTACGGCTTCACACTGCTCCCTGTTTACTAAGCCACGCCCAAACTGGTAGTCCAATCAAATCTTAAGGATGTAAACAAATCCCATGTGTAATTGTCCCCTGCGTGTACACCAACAAACCAGCAAAACACACTTGAACTAATATTTGACTGAAACTTCTCTAATAAATATTAATTTGTTTACCTAATATCAGTTTTAAATGTGCTTTAAAAGAAGATATAAAATTTGCAGACACAGCCTCGAGTGGCCGTTTAAAGAACTGCAGTCTTTTGCACTCTGTGTTGGCTTCATTTTTCAGCCCCTGAGGTTGTTGCTTCCTTCTGGTATGATTAAAGCTGACATACTCGCTTGCAGATAACAGCCTTGAAGTTGTGTGTTGTTCCCTCTTTAGCTCTTTTTAATCAAGATGACTTTTCAATAATAAACAAAACATTAATTATTAAAAGCTTCCAGCAGGTCAGAGTGGTTTTTCTCTTTCCAGATTTACTCTGAAAACTGAGTGATTTGCTGCTGAAGAGAGCAGCTCTCAGCTCAGTGTAGGGTCTGGTTTTGATTTTTTCCTCTGCCTCTCCAGGACCTCTGAGTTGTTAGTCCTTGATTGGTGATCCTGACCCAGCAGGCCAAACACTGGGAGGTCCCAACAGCTTGGGCCAGTCTCAACCTGGGTATCACGACCTGTAACAGCTGGAGGAGAAGAGAGGAAAAAGGTGGAGGGTGGCAGCTGGAGGGATTGGCTAAAAGCCGTGCAGTTAAAGAGCAGGCTGTACGGCCACATATCCTGTCCAGGGGGTCTGCATCAGATCCAGCAGCTAGTAAAGTACTTCCGACCAGAACAAGACTGAAATACATTTGGATTTTGTAAACAGTTTTGTTTACACTGACTCTAGACAATGATTGGCTGAGTAGTGTCACATGACCAGTGGCAGAAAGGCTTGAAAAGCGGTACTGGTTAAAGTAGAATGCTCTGTCAAAATTTAACAATTCTCAGTTATTTAAAGGTTATAGGTCCAGGTCCAGATAGGACAGTGTCTGGGTCAAGAGTAGGACCGTAGTCCACCTATTTGTAACGGAAGTCCAAAATAGATAATATTGTAAAAAAAAATCCAAACTTTGCATGAAGACTCGGTCTCAACAGGAAGTGGTATGGCAAAAAATGATCTGTACAAAAATATCTGGTATTACAGTCGGCATATATAAGAAAATGATATACTAAATGATATAGTGACTGTACTTGCAGGACTAGTTGGTGAATCACTAACTAACCACAAACTCACTTGTCAGTGGTAATCAGTCACAATAGCTCCTGGACCTTTTTTTCCATTTTCTCTTTACTGCTTCCTTCTCCTGGTATTTTGTTCAATAACAAATTAACAGAAGAGAGAAAAATTCTCTGAGCTAATGGTCTCTGTGTGTTTATGTATGTGTTTCTCATCACTGAATCAATTTCATGTTTGCCAGATTTTGGTTTTTTTCCCGCCTCAGTTAAACAAGCCAAAATTAAAATAAATAAATAGATAATACTGTCCATAGGAACATCAACCACATCCATTATGTTTTCATTTCTGCTTTTGCTTTTAAAAATATTTCATATAACTTACATATAACTTACATCAGTGCTTCACTGCTGAACATGTTTTACGCTGAATTTACATCATTAACAATTACATCAGCCCGAACATGTCACTAAACTGAGATTAGGTGAGTTTACCCGCCGTTACATCACTGATCAAATTTCCAAACCTTTCCTCAAGATTTCATGTTGAAATTGTTGTTTTTTTTAAAAAAAAGCAGTGAAAGTTGCTCTGCTTTAATTTGTAGTTCTCTCCCACTCTGCTTCTCTACCTCACATACACATGTACACATTTTGGTCATTTACACAAACACCCACCTCTGACGCGCTTCATACTTTCACTTTTCATCCTCAGCACGAGCATGGGATAAACACACATTAATCCATGTCCCTCATTTAGATACTTTATTCTGGAAAGCAAGTGTGCGTGTGTGTGTGTTAGTAGTTAGTGGTTTGTGTATGGGTTTTGAGGCATCACTCTGGGATGCCAGTGGGCCACTGAGCGGTCAGGGTGTCATTGCAAAAGTCCAATCAGCATGGTGAGAAACAGCAGGGCTCACAGCAGTGTGTCTCTCTTCAAGGCCAGGCCATGAGATGGATCAAGATGATGAAAAAAAACCCAAGTCTGAAGGGAATGTTCATCTTAATACGAGAATCTGGTCATTATCGACTCACCCCCACGTCAGAGGAAACTTATCTGAACTCAATATCACCACTGAACTTAGCAACAACACTTCCACCACCTCTCTGTTTCCCTAACCAGTGGTTTGGTTCTTTAGGTTTTCAGGTAAATCTGTCTTTCCTGACAGCCTGTTATATATTTAGCTATTATATGAGTGCAGTCAATTCTCCAATGGGCCTCCATGATAGCACCAGCTGTGGTTGCTAGGAGAACTGTGACAAAACTGCCAAAGCCTTTATATTGTGAAGGAATGAATGAACACAATGAAAGTACTCAGTGGGAAAGAAAAACAACAGGAAGAATGTAATTGAGGCTCAAAGTGAGAAATCATGTGTCATATTCATTCATATGGTGCGTTCTGCTTCCTGCATGCTTATACTTACACTTTATTAATGTCCATAATATTAGAATATCAGTTTGCTTCTGTCTATTTTATTATTGATCATTCATTTTGGCTACAGTACCAGTTGTTGGTAACTTGTAAACATGTTTCAATTTAATGTATTTTATTACTATACTACTACTTAAAAAAATAAAAATAAAATAATAATAAAACATTTCTTCAAACGAGTTCACCTCGTGGCTGCGTCACATGATCTAGAGATGAGGCGTAGCAGCTGCACGTGGTATTTGAGAGACATTTTCTGTCAGAAATGAATAAGAAATGAATTTATAGCAGCCTGCGGACTACGTCGACAGATAGAGCTGGCAGCAGCAGCAATGCAGCAGACACGCAGGCATGAACACACACACACGTGAGCCACAGCAGATCAGCGATGCAGCTGCCGCACGAACACAGAGCAGGCAGTGTGTTTCCGCTGTAAGAAGTGTTAACTCACCACATATGAAGACAGAATCTTGATTGGCTGCACTCAGTGATAGAGAGGGAAGAGTTGCAATGAATCATGCAAATTGGAGTTAATGGTGTGCGGAACACCCTAAAACTGTGTGACCGCTTTTGAGATTATTTGAATTGAATTAGCCAAACAGGGCATGATATCATCCAAATAATTTAGGTAACAATTATTATATGCTAATTTATTATTTCTCTGTTCATTGTAAGGAGAAACTGTAAATATAAGCAGCTCTCAGGTGGGGATGCAATGTGGAAGATGAACTGTCTTCATTAGTGCTGAACTTCACCTGCATTTTTCAGTTTGGTGCTCGATGAAAATGACCAGTGTCCACCTCTCAAAGCCCGTCTGTAACTGAGCGAATGTCACAAAGTTAACTTGACATTATTTTGAGCATTTACGTCCAACTTTAAGATTTTGTAAACGCTCAAGTCAGCAGGTTCAGACAGGGCTTGAATGAGCATCTGTGTGGATACTTTTACAAACCCCTTTTCCTAATTTAGTGTAAATTACCTCTTAGTGAGACTAATGCCCACACACTAGAAGACTTTACTAAGACTTTTAAAAGGATAAAGTCTGACACCCCCTCACATCTAAAGACAATGTGTCATAAGTCACAGAGTTTCTAGTCTCACACTATAAGGTTTTGTAAAGACTGGGGATCTTTCAGGGTCAGTAAAACTAGATTCCTTTGAGATTATGTCCCATCATGCTCCTGTTGTACATTTACAGGAAGAAAACCTTTTTGCTCTTTGGAATTCTACAGTATTATTGTTATTATTATTATTATTTTTTATTATTATTGTTATATAAAGTTAGTAACACAGCACTATAATTGCCATGATTTGCCCCGTATGTATCTCTTCACCTTAGCTTATAGCTCTGAAGTGAAATTTCTCACTTGGTTCTCCATTTATTCCGCTCAGCGCTTCCTTTAAATGCTGTTATATGTATTGATGTCTTACTGATTTTATGCATGCTATGTAATCCATTTTAAGTTATTTTAATGACTTACTTCATTTTTTTCTGTTATTTTATTATTTATTATTATTATTTATTATCATTCATGATTTCAACATGTTTTTACGCTCATTTTATGTCTTTTCATGTGATGCACTGGGTGCATGTCATTTGTTTGTTGTAAAGCACATTGTGCTGCATTTCTTGTATGAAAGGTACAATACAAATAAAGTTTATTATTATTATTATTATTATGTATTTAATGAGGCCTTACACACTCACCTTCTCTCGCCTCCAGTTTGCTGCTTCTTGTTTGAACTTGGCAGTATTCACGTCACTGAACGTCATTATTTACATGAGCCAAGACTAAAAATTTACGATAATATTAAACATGTTTGAGTTTTTCGGAACGTCAATATGTAAAAAAGACTCTTGCGATTTCATTCAGACATCTGAAATTTGTCTGTGACAATGAAGTCGTTTGGTGTGAGGCCGGCATAACCCTTCATCTAATTTTAATCAAGGGTATGATGATATTATGAATACTTTCGTCAAATTCTTCTCAACTGTCCACCTGCTTAAGTTTAGCCAGTGTTTCAACTCATGTCCAGTGTTTATTTTTAGCTTGTACAAAGGAGAATGAAACCAGAAACAGCCCCAAGTTTAACTCTCACTTTCTCTCCTCCAGTGCTGAAGTCGCTGTTAATGCTTTTTATGGGAAAGCTAAATATATGAAAGAGGTAGGAGTGGGAAAGCCATGGAAAAGAACCAAGTTTCTCTGGTTATTTTGAATCTTGTTCACACAGGACGCCAACATGAAGACTCTGCATCAGACATGTGTCAAACACAGACAAAGCAGCTCCCAGTAAAATGCACCAAGCTCCACAAATCAGGTTCAGACCAATTCTTCTGCCTGTTACGTCATGTTCTCCTCCAGTCAGCAGTGTGGACCGCTGACTGATCTGTGGTCACTAAACACACATTCAGACCTTCAGTCACTTAATGAGCTAAAGTGAATATAATTTTCTCCCCCACACATGCAGAGACCTCCAGAGTGGAACCGCCTTCGTATCCAGAAAGATCTTTTTGTCCATAACGCACACACAGAGCTAGTGAAAAAATAAAAGTTAAACTTTGATTTGGCTCTTTTCCAAAGAGGTTAAACATATTTACACCCAATCAGCTTTTCCTTTTGTATTACACGAGTGGAAAACGTTCTGTTTAATATAGTTTATGTGTTTCTCTGAGTCAATAACCTCATTATCACAGTCCAATGACCTTCTAACATACTGTTGTGTTTTTGATCCCCAACACTGACAGTCAGTTGTCAAAGGATCACAGCTCTGTGTTTGTACTTGAGTGAACGAGTAAGTGTCTGTCCGCATCTGCAACATACAGTATATGAGTGTGTGTGTGTTTGTGTGTTTGTGTGTCGGCACCACAACTTCCACTAGGATTTTATTGGAACCCAACTTTATTTACAACTCCTTTCCTAACCACAAAAACAAACAGGATTGAAATGCTGAAATAAGATACCATGAAAGGAAAGTACAAGTAGAGAAAGATGAGCTGTTAAATTAATAATTTAGTAAAAATCAATAAAACACTGTGTTACAGTGTTTGGGGCAAATTCCCCCCCCCCCCCCCCCCCCCCCCCCCCCACTCTATAAAACACTGTAAAGTACAAGCTTACTAGTAGTAGTAGTATTTCTCCGACTGACCACACTGCTGACAGCTGACTGTTGTTTTGGTGTGTATCGGGCTGAGGGTGGGTGGTCAATGTGATGCTGTCCTGTAGTTTTGGGGCAGTGTCCCAGCATATGTCAGATTTCTCACAGTTTTTCTGGCAGGATCTGTTGGACAGAAACATTGGATTTTTACTGGAAAAAGGATAATGAACCTCACAGGATGGGACCTGGATGAACTGGGAATAAAGCGTAAAAAAATTGATTTAATGTTAAGTTACTCTTAATAGAAATCATACAAACAAGGAGGGGCGGGTAGAAGTCACAGTCAGTCAATCCTGTCAAGCTTTGTCCATCAGAAGACTGTAAGGGTTACTCTGGTGTCCTGTCAATCCTACAAGGATGTCACAGTCGCTTGTTTTCGTACCACGCAGGGAGAAATCTCCACTGCATTCACTTCAGTCCTCTTTAGCAAACCATTATGTGTTTATTTATTTACTTTGTGCTTTACTGTTATTATTTGGGCTCCTATTGACTTCATCGCTCCATATATAGCTCTGGTTATAAAGAATAGTTCCTTGAATTACAAAAGTAGTTCAATGGCACAGCCTTGCACTTGATTTAAGTAAAATGTTAATAGTCCAATGAATGTGGGTTAAATATGTAAATGTTAATGTTTAAAGATTTTGCCTGCCATACTTTGTTTTTTTTTCAGTGATATTTAGGTACAGTATAATTTCAGACAGCTAAACGTAACTTGCTTTAAGAAGAGTAATAATAAAATGCCTTGGATTAATTTAAGGTCCCATATTTTACACCAGTGTTTTATTTGAAGTGTTGATATCTGTAAGAAGGTATATTTGTAGTTTTAAGAACCAAAAACCATTTAAATGTTGTTTTACATCTCCTCTCTCAGGCTTCTCTCTGGAGCTCTAGTAACAGGTTGGTGAGACAATCAGAAGAGAGGATCTGAGGAGCTGTGAATGTACTAATGTAAGTCATGGACAACTCAGTTGTCCCTGTCTGCAAGTGAAAGTCCTGCATTTGAAGTTAACATAAAGATGCAATCTGGACGACGAACTGAATGCTCCCTCTTCAATGCTGCTCCACTTTACCCGTAGTTTTCAGCTTTCCGATACTGTTGCTGTGCTGTCTCCCTGAAGGCATTCATGGTGCTCTTGGTTGTGCACAGGAAAAGTGCCAGAAGTAGTAATATAAAGAATAAAAAGAGAGCTTGAGAGAGAACACGGTACTCTCTCATCACGGCCCACCTGCTCCGTTGCCCAGTCTGATGTTGGAAAGCCGTGGAGGGAGTAGGTTGTAGATGCTGCTCGATAGTCTGACAAGTGCTACAGTCTAAGCATACTGACATCTTAAACATACATATTCAAAGAGGTAGGGATTCTGTTGTCCTTCAAGAGCATGAGGCCTTCAGGCATGTTTGCAGAAGTTGCACTTCTCATGTTACCAGTATACTGATGCACAAAAAATGTATTCATTTCCCAAATGCTTTCTTCACCTGCATCATTGTTCTTATTTTAGTTTCAGAAACCTGTTAAGATGATATCATACAGAATTGGGAAGCCTGCGACCATGACAATCAACTTCTACCCTGTTTTGTTAGTATTCCATTTACAGCGCTGTTTCTATTCATAGAGAAATGCACACAGCATGTATTCAGACACAGTGCCTTAAAATGAGCCATAAGGACGTGTGTAACTTTGTGATGTCCCAACGAAACAGTCACAGCTACGCCCCCCCAGCATGGCCTCCCTGGACCCAGCCTTGCAGGATTTGGTTTCCTGGTTGTTTATCTGAAAACTGCCATGTATTTATCCGATATTTGTCTTTTTGGTCAGTCTATATTGAGGAATCTTATTGGTCTCTGATGTCTCTGATGGTTTCTGATTCTGCAGCCAAGCACACCCCCCTGGCTGGCCTCAACACACACTTGCACTGTTCTGATTCCCCCCCTGGGACTGAAGATTGGCCAGCCGTCTCCCAAAAGACAGCTAGAAGCCAGGGCAGCAAGCACCACCACTTTTGCATTGGACCTGAACGCTGCAACACTGCAGACAGTCACCCTGACACCACCAGATGATGCTGGGGTTTGCACCGGAACTGTGCTCAACGCCCAAGTTTATAGCTCCACACCAAATCCAGCTGGAGCATTTTAGTCAGAATTTGATTGTTTGCTTGGCTCATCTCAGCACTGACTGACCATCACCATTTGCATTTCCTGCTGAGTTTTACCAAGCTACACTAGTAGGCTACAAAACATTACCTGTGGTTGGTCTGGTCATGCAGAAAACAGTCAGCCAATCAGAAGAGCCTTTTTTTTTTTTTAAAGTACCTTTGTTTCTGTTGCAGTTAGGAAACCTTGAAAACATTTTTTTTGTATCTTGGGGGTAAATATCAGTGAAGGTTTTAGAAAATGTTCTTCTTTGATACTGTTGAAAATATGTGTGACCATTGTGACCACATTTAACCTAATTTATAACAGACCGTCCATTATAACAAATTCTGGCAGCTAGACAATTAGAAGTGTAACTGCACTGATGGATAGAATGTTGCAGGGATGTTTTCGTTAGCCTGGCTCCCTCGACAAAAAGCCAGTGGGGTTTTTGCATTGGCTTTTGGATTACTGCAGAAAATAAACTCTGTGACAAACAAAAGTTTATGATACTTTAAGTTTTTGTTCAGCAGGATAATCTTCTCAAATGAACAGCACTCGTATGGTTTTTGAAGCCTAAATACAATACTAACAGTAAAAAGCTAATGTTAGGCTACAAGCTAACTACAGCACTGTCACATGACTCATAGCTCTTACCTTTTCTACAAAAGCGGGAGTACAAACACATTGAGGCTGTAAAAGTGGACTGGTGAGCAGCTTGGTTTTTGAGTTCAATGATGTTTAACATCCCAACAACCTCTGTAGTCTCGTTTAGCCACGTGTTAGCAACGGGCCTTTTTTAACAGATGTAAAAGCTTAAAGAAATCACGACTGGTGTATTTGCTGATGTATTTTATGTCATAGAATAAAATATGAAAATGTCTTGAGCTTGTGTTAACCACAGATCTTATTTCAGCCATCTTACCAAAAACTAATTCAAACAACCCTTCGGGATGAGGAAGCCAGAAGTGCTAAAATGCTAAATAATTTCCAGGTTTTCTGACTTATTCCTGTGACACTCTATTACAAGGCTCCATATTTACTTTGTGTTGACCTTTAATTGTTGGTTTTTGCTCATAATGTTCGGCATACTACTTTATCAGATGTCTATTGTGGTGAAGATGTCATCTCACATTTTAAAGATACATTACCCCACTCTCTGCTTTTAAATCCCTGGAGCCTGCATGTCGACTGACTGCACAAGTCTGACTTTATTAATCCTAAATGGGGAGGTGACGCTTCACTTTAGTGAAACTGATCTAATCTGCGGTATGAGGTCATGTTAAGTGAAGGGGCATTTTCATTTGCAAGTCACTTTTTGAGGATGACCACTGTAAGGGCTTGACTGACCTCCATGCAAGACCTTCCCACTTCTCCATCCATCCCTCCCTCCCTCCTCAGGCAGACAGCAGGGGCAGATGGGTGTTCACTCAGGCGCACCTCAGGGTGTGTTTGACACCCAGCTGGGAACTCAGGCCGGGCCCTCAGGGATGCTCAGCATCGTCAGCACTCTGGCACGGGTTCGGAAGGAATGAGAGGATGTTTTTCTGGAACTGCCAACGATACATCCTCCCCTTTTTTTTTTTTTTTCAAATAACCCTGTCACAACTATCAGTTCTTTTTCTCCTTTCAGCAGAGCATGTAATGGCTGATGTGGGCATTCTTCCCTATGGCCACCAGTCTGGCTAAAGGATGCTGCTGTTGAGGTCACTGAGGTCAGGCTACTGATATTTTATATTTTAGATTTAGATTTTCTATATATGAATGCACAGTTATATACAGTTATGTACAGTTGTAAACTTCAGCCCCTCTCTGTGCTTATAATCTATTGTCTGTTCAGTCTCTCCCACTTTGAGTTTTCGCACACACGCACACACACACACACACACACACACACACACACACACACACATAGACACCTCACCAATCTTGCAAGGATTTACTATGCGTGCCTCGTATTTGTTATGCTGGAATCATATTGGCTGTATGGTTGATGCTTTTATTGTGTAATAAACACTTTTATATTTTAATCAACAGTCATGATTGTTGTTGTTGCTGTAATGTTATCCAGAGCCATCCTCTGCCAACAGAGTACTCCAGTTACCTTCATCACACTGTTATTTCATTGCTGTTGTAAATCTGGTTGTAATATGGTTGTAATTAAATTTAAACGATTATAATTTTTTTAGTCTTTGGATCATTTCTATCATGAATTAAAATTCCAAAATTTGAGGATAATCCTATATGAGACTGATCTGAGTACCCCGATTGCACCTACATAATGTGATGTGACAAGTGCGGTTGTGACAAACCTACAGACAGTAATTACCTTTCAGCTCTACAGTTTTTTTTAGCTACTTTTAGCTCATTGTTTTGGAACCTCATTACATCTGGTAAATACACTGACTACCTGTTCCACACCAAACAGCAGACACACATAGTTAGTGGCTAGCTGGTTGCCGGCTGTTGCTCTGGTGACAGCTAAAGGTAATCCAAATAAATAGACAAATAACTGTATGAGGTGATATGATGCAAAAAAGTAAAGTAAAAAAGTTTTATCTTAATCAGGTTTACGAAAATTAAAAAAACAAAAAAACATTTTGTCATTTACCTGAAGTGGTATCTAGCCACACACATTGTTTACAATAAAGACAAAAGGTATCTTTTTTCATTTGAATGACTATGTATTTAGTGGTTTGTGGATTATCCAGGATTACTGCAGTCCCACTCTATTTTCCGGGACATTTCCAGGATATATTAATGCCATAAGGCAGGTAGGTCAGACAGGGGTCATGTCCTGATCTAAAAGCTTCCTATATGTGTGTTAATCTATGGCTACAGGGTAAATCTGCTCACCAAGTCAAGCCATAACCTTGTTTAAAGCCCACCTTCAGACAACAATAGATCAAGTCAACCTAAACACCCCTGCATTTATTCCTTGATTAACATGTATCTTGTAAGTAAGTGCAATTTCATAACCACACACCAGGTCTAGATCAAAAACCTTGTCAGGTATTGATGAGCATGAAGACATTAAAAGCTATTGGATCATTTTAATAACACTATTTGTTACCAGGTCTTTGGTCTAGATCTGGTCTACTGTAGATAGAGAATGCAGTTTTCCTTGCTTTTGCTTTTTTGTTGGTTACAGCTTTAACAAGTCAAACAATCCTCACGCTTTCAACAATAAGTGGATCAAAAAATGGAGAACTGGTTGCTCAATATTATCATGCTATTTAACTTTACTTTCTCCTTAACTACCGAATCAGAAGCTGCGAATCAAAGAACCGGCCCCAGCATCATCAGAGAAACCTGGATTGAAGTTTATATCTAATACTTGTGAAATCTGTTCATTTTCACACAGTATGGTTTAGGCCATAATAAATATTACAAAGACCATTTACTTTATTTAAAGTATTGATATCCATCAGAAGATATATTTGTGGTCTTATGAAACCAAAAACCATCTCAGTGTAGTTTTACATCCTCTCTCAGGCTTCTCTCTGGAGCTCTATAGCAACAACAGGTCGTGAGCCAATCAGAAGAGAGGCTCCTCTGAGCTAATGTGAGCCTCTCTTTAACTTATGTGTTTGGTGCTTTAGTCAGAGGTTGTGGTTATAGCTTCCTCCCACAGTCCAGAGACAGACAGGTTAGGTTAACTGGTTCACTGGTGACTCTAAATTGCCTGTAGGTGTGAATGTAAGTGTGAATGGTTGATCGTCTCATATATTTCAGCTCTGTGATAGACTGACATCCTGTCCAGGGTGTACCCAGCCCTCGCCCAATGTCTGCTGGGGTTGGCTCCAGCCCCCCACGACCCTATGAGGATAAGCAGTGTAGATAATGAATGAATGTTTAGTAATGATATCTTCTTCCCAACATTATACATTTTGTGTCCCTTTATACTCCAATGGTACACTGTTGAATGCAGATGATTCCCAGTAATATTTGAATTTCAGTTTCAGTCATTTTATAAGAATTACTTGTGTAGATCTAAAATGTTAATATTCTGCTTTCAGCCAGACTTAAATCAAAAAAGTCATTAATATAGAGAGCCACTGTACATGTAGTAGAGTGTAGTAACAAAAAGTATTCTTATCTTAGAGATTTCATGTAATAATAATTATTGCTCTGATTTGCTCTGATCTACTTTTCTGTTCATATTTTAAGGAATGTTCCATTCTCTTTTCGTAATTATTAATTTTTTTTTGGCTGTTATTTTTGTGTCATTCACTCATTGTCTAGGGGGGTTAATCTCATTTATTCCAGTCTTTTTTCAAAGGGTCTTTTTATCCTACAAGGTCTAAGACTGTGCTATTGTATGTGCATTAACGTCTCCTTCGACCATTCCCCCGAGCCACTCCAAAGAGCAGGGATTAATATCAATTATGGACGGGTGGGAAAGTTCCCCGCCATGTGCCAGATCCTTAATAGGGACATGTGTAAGTCATTACCTCAACACTTTGTGCTCCCAACACAGTTTAAGTATGTGAGTGAACGTGTGTGTGTGTGTGTTTTTGTCAGAAAGAGAGAGATGATTGATGATAAAGAGGAACAGAGTAAAGGGGGGAGCTGAGGGTTTCTTTCTAGTGTGATAAAGCTTAGAAAAAGCAGAGAAAGTGGGTTTATATTCTCTGAGAAGTGTCTGTTCTCCTTTGAAAAGTGATGAGAGGCTCTATGGTGACAAACCTTCTATCAAAACTTAAAAAAAAAAAAAAAAACTCTTTCTCAGCTTCCATCTCTTTCTCACACGCCCATGTGCACACACACACACACACACACCTCCGTCAGCAGCAGCGTCAGTCGGCCTGGTTCTATCAGGGCTCTGTGTTGTTGACAGTGTTGAAGGCCTCAGTGAAGACAACTCTCACACAGCTCCTCACTTCTCCGCCTCTCCGTTCCCTTCCCAGTCTGCCTCATGTTTTTGTGCATGGCAGATCACAGTTGTGCCTCCCTCTCCGCCTGCCTCACAGGCTCAGCTGGAGAAAATGCAGGGCGCCTGATGAATGGATGCCATAACGGGGGTCAGAGCGATATATGGTTTAGCCAATACTGGCCCTGATCTCATTAAAATGTGGGAGAACTGCCAGTCACTGTTGACCAGGGTTGAATATAAAACGCAGACTCAAATATCGTGTTATGGATATTAGCATTTTAAAGCTTTTACTCTTCTTTTTATTTTATTTTATTTTTATTCCTTCTTGATGTATTTACAGCCCTGCCTGAAGCTAAAACACACCTGTAGGAGTTTCCTTCTAGTTATATGGTTTAAATCCAAATTTTGAGGAGGATGGAAAATTGTTACCCCATATTCATTAATAAAATGCATTACTCAAGACTTATTACATGCATTTCTTCACACCACAGTAAAACTATATGTTTACACCTAATTAATGTGTAAACCTAGTTTATGAATTAATGTGAAGAAATTATACGTTAATTCAATTTCGTTCCAACTTGGCTTTTTTGAAAATATGCCAGCCCTAGTGTGCAGCAATCCGGTAACATATTTATTACTCAGAGGGGTTTTTGAATTTTACCCAGTGATAGCACCTGTTATACCTTATTAGGTCATATCATGCTTTAATTGTATACCTTGAAAAGATCGTCTTTGCATTCTTTCAGTCTCTTTGTGATATAGAGCAACAACGGAAGGTTTGCCTTGTTTAGCTAACTACTGAAAACATGAAATCAATCAATACATTTACTTTATAAAAGGGACTGACATCCAGCAAGCAGAAGGTTTTGCACTGAAAAGTGCTTTACTTGATCACAAAATGTGTCTGGTGTTACTTCAAAGGAAAAGAATAATAACTTGTTAGACTGTATCTTGTCTTTCTGAAATCACAAAGTCGTTGAAGAAATCACAAGTTAATTATTTTCATGTGCTATCTCCATATTTGCTGTAGCCTCAGTTGCTGTCAGCCTACAGCGGCTACATACATAAGCATTGTTGTTATGCTTTACAGGTAAACTACAGCTACAACGAAAGCTTAAGTGAGCTATTTGTAAGTCTTGCTATTGCTACATAGCCAACATAAGTGACATTTGTTTACCTACAAGTCTTGAAGAAACGTTGTGAGTTCAGCATCAGACTCCTTAACGCAAGTTAGCATGCCAACCAGCTAACCCATTAGCAACTCACTGTAGCCTCCAATCTACCCTGAAGACAGTGCTGCTCAGTAGTATTAAAATCACTTGTCTTGTAAACCCAACAATGGCCAGCAACAATTACCATCCTTTCAGGAAACCACATTCGGCAGCAGTATAAACCTACATACAGACCCTTTAAAGGTGGATTTTGAAGGTTTTAGGTCCAGCACCATTACCATACTCACCAAATTAATCCACCAGATAAGTCCACCAAGGCAACAAACATAAGTAGGCAGACAAAAAGACTTTTAGACTTTTGGTTTGGATTATCTAAACCACTATCTTTGAAGGTAAAATCATATGTCTATAATGTAGCTAGTAAACCCTGTCAGAACAGGGAAAGCAGTGTCACTTACGATATGTTAATTAGTGAGCTTTGAAAGTACTGATATGTGTATTTTTGAACTCTGGACTATGGAGTGAGGTTAGCTGTTTCCCAGCGCTTCCAGTTTTTATGCTAAGCTAAGCTAAACACCTCCTGGCTCCAGCTCCATGTTAAGTCTAAAAAAAACAGTAACGGTAACAATTTTCTCATGTAACTGCTCTCTCAGGAAAGTAAATAAGTATATTTCCCCAAATATATAATGACTATTCCTATAAATAAGTCAAAGCACAGGTCTATTAAAGCACTAAAGGCTAAATGTTTTATGTATCTAGAGATAACAACTTGTCTGAATCCACAGTCCTGCTAAAAACTGATGTGCCCTCTTGAAAGAAATTCAGGTCACATAATCTTATAGTGGTAAAATTACATTATACTCAGAGGTATTCTAAGGATACAGCCAATATAAGAACTTAAGAGAAAGTGAACTGAGTATGTTTTTACAGGAAAACCTTGCCCAGTGCAATTTGAAGACAGGGTGTTCCCTATTCTCCATCTCTCCTCAAATAGCCCCTTGCATCCCTTTCCCGCTCCCTCCCTGGAGACTCGCATCGCTCTGGACAGATGACCTCGCTCACAGCCAGCACTCTGGAGCGAGCTGAGCCAGCCAGCCAGGCTCCAAGTCGCTCCCAGCACTCCCCACTGATTATAGTGGGAGGGTAGGAAAGCAGTGGAGGTGTTGAGGCTCAGATACAGAGAGCCAGAGCACTGGAGCTGCTGCTCTGAGGAGCCCAGACAATGCGCTTTTACTAGAGGGATGGATCTGCACGCCACAGAGAAGCCAATAAATCCACAGTGGAAGGAGAGACAACACAGCGCCATTGTGTTGGTGTTGTCCTTTGTTTTGTGTCCCTTGCTTATCTGTGTCTGTGTGTGCGTATGTGTCTGAGCACATGCTTTTGTGTGTTCGTATGTGCATCTGAATGTCTTCACCTCAAAGGAGTGGCGCTCATCGCAAAGCTAGTATTGTTGCAAACCTCTCCACCTTCCCTTCCTCTGTCTCACAATGCCTCAGTAGTGGTGCAGGAGAAGAAGAAGGGAGGCAAGAGGGAGTGCGCTGTTGGGTAGACCAGTAGAGGAGGGGAGGGGGTGAGGAGGAGTAAGAGGAGGGGAGGAGGTGATGTGAGCCTGGGCAGACTCCTCGGAGCCGGACGAGGAGCTCCGATTATAGTGGCGGGGGACCGCAGCGAGACGTCGCCCAGCAACCCCGGCGGCTCTTTCCGTAAATCATGTCATCGGGGCTCCTCAGCGGCGCCCCGAGCCTCTCATCCAGTCTGTCAGCATCCTGGCTGGAGGACTGAGACCAGGGGGCCATTCAGGGCCAGCAGGACCAGAGATGGGGACGCGGACATTTGGGTCAGACACTTCACCTGCCTTAAAAAATAGAATAAATCACTCATAATTCTGTCTTTGTTTGAACTGAATGTTTTCTCTGACTCGAAGCATTTGCCGTCCCATGACCCTTTCCCCAAACAAGCAGCATTTTCTAACACTTCTGTAATGTGAGAATAGAAGGGATACTACAAAACAGCAGGATCTGTGTTAGCTGACTCAGCATTGGGACAGATTAGGATCAAATGAGGAGAAATCCCAAATGAAAGCAAAAAAATCCTCTGACCAGCCTTTGTCTCTCCCTTACAAAAGTCAGAAAAGACCACATTTTCTCAAACTCAGGCCTTTATTGCATCAAAAGGAGTAAATGGCATCATATTCAGCAAATATCACTGAAAATGACAGATTATTTACACTGTACAGGGTTCATTGTAAGGGAACACAACTGTCACAAAGGGTCAGCAGCATTTCACTTGCTCTGATGAAGGCTTACTGGCCCAAACACATTAGAGCTTTGTAACGGTTGCTTACCCTTCAATAATCCTACACTCTTAACAAAAAGGGTTTGTCCAAAAATGGTCCTTGAGGCTTCTGCTATTGCATAATTGTCTTTGGGAAGGTTTGAGAAATGCTCCCTATAGGAACAAGTTGAAATGGCTGTGTACCAATCACTGTGCTGCAAAGAACCATTTAGGGTTTCTTGAAATGCTGCAAACATGCAGTCTTTGACATTCTCCTAACTGACTTGTTTCTCGTTCTATGTGAATGTACAGTAGTTTTGAGGTTGAACTAATCTAAAGTTTAAATACTGGCACTGTCAAAACTATATAAAAAATCTTGGTAATGAGTAAACCACAGCACTGAAGATCAGTTTAATGATTGGGGGAAAGACAGAAATATGAGCTGTTCTCTTTTCTTATTCTCATATGAAGTGTTAGCTGAGACCTTTTTAAGAACCGGTGTTTTTAGATCCTGATTTGCCATGGATCATTACCCAGCCAGCGTCTGATGGATGTCAAATAACTGGAGTTGGCCAAGTTCAACATTAAGTTTAAAAAAAGCACAAAATTTTCAAAATACAATATGACTGAATGGGAGACATTGAAATTAAAACAGCTTTGGAAAGTTCTCTGTACTGATGACCAGGTTTTCACCAAGTGTGAAAAATGTGTTTTTTTTATCTCTGTATGGTCAAATATAAAAACAACAAAAGAAAAAAAAGGAAAAAAGATAACTGGGTTGAATCTTATTTTAGCCGATCTGACCGTCATTTCTCTTCATCATTATAATCCTGTACTCATCATAGTAATTCCCAAGCCTTGGGGAGATGGTGACATTGCCTCAACAAAATCAGATGAATGACATATGGGCATATATATCTGTCTGTCTGTCTTTGTTGGTTGAAACATTGTCTTGTTTGTTCTTCTACAACGTAAACAGTGGTAAACACGGACATTAATTTATTGCATAGCTTTTTTTAGCTATAAATTCTGCTAAAATGCTAATGGGTATTGTTTCACATCCTGGGTCAGTTTCATCCCTCTGGTATTTTTAATAACACTGTAGCTATGGGCACAAGTCCCTGCAAATAACATACATAAATCAGATGGCTAGTAAGTAGTAGGAGTTATTGGCTGGGGTTTGGAAGTAGAGTTAGCTGCTAATGCTAGCATTACTTGCCTTGTATTTATAGCACATTTTATGGTACAACAGTGTATTCTGAATACTGCTAATGTAAAGTAAAGATTTCAGGCAGTATTGTGCACAGTAGATTCCTTCAGTGCGGGAATTTTGTGAGAGGCTTGAAGCAGGTATGTGACTGGGCAACGTAGCAAACTTGCTTTGGACAGCCATATTGAATTTATTTCCACAGGATTTAGGTCGGAAGTCTTTGTCTCTTGTATTGGTTTTCCGAAGCAAACTCGTTAATCTTTAACCCTTCGTTATTACAGATGGTGGCCAACACTCTGAAAATAAGGCGAGTTGTAACAGGAATTATCATTTAATTTGTCATCTCCACCAAAGAGGTTTTGTTTTCACCCATGTCTGTGTTTGTATGTGTTTGTCAGGAGTATTACGCAAAAAGTATGAAACCTTTTTGTACCCAAGTTGGTGGTGCCAATTCGGTAAAGGGGGGCAGATCCAGCATTTTTTGAACATTGTAAAATGTGGATTTTTTTCCCCAAAATTTTCATCAGTGTCTCAAGAAGTGACGTATGGATCTAGATGTAAAAAAAGTCAGACATATTAATGATGTTGACATCTATGACTTTGTGCATATGGATTTCACAGATGTGTAGGATTGTTTGGCTTGGCTGAGGTATACTCTACTGAGTGCCACTCCAGTAAATAAATATACTCTGTATTTTGAAACTGGATGATTTTTTAAAATCTGTCTCCGTGTGTTTTTGTGCTTTTGTAAGTTGTATTCAAGTCCAACACTCCTCATTAACAGCCTTCTTGTTGATGTACGATCTCTCTCTCTCTCTGATATAATCTTCTAGACCTTGGTGGCCTGGATGAGTGGCACCCTACCCATCTCTGCCCAGGCCCGGGCCCTGCGAACATGTCATTTAGATGCCCCTACTTGCCCTTTTAGCGCCCTGCAGCGTCTGGCAACTCTGCAAACCCAAAGCCTGCATCTCTTTAGCATGCTGGTGGCTGCTCGATCTCGCCGTTGAGCAAGGTCACTGGAGACTGAAGGTGGTTGGAGTGCAGGTGGGGCGGAGGGTAAGGGGAAGTGGTTGGGGGCTGTCAGTCTGCACTATTAGCATTCACCGGCTCCCTGCGCATCGCTAAATTTTTCAGTAACCTCCAGCTGCTTGATGTTAGAGCAAATCACCAGAGAGGCTCACCATGTGCCTATCCACCTTACCACCCCTCTCTCCCCCTCTCAACCACCCATCAAAACCCTGTCTCCATACCCATCCACACCTCCCACAACCTCTCCCATCTTCTCCCCCTCCGGAGTGCCGTCTTATCCAGGCCTTTTCACTTATTCATGTGTTTATTTATTATTTCATTGGCTGCGTCTGAGCTGGAGAGAGGAGGCATCTAGTTGTGAGAACAGTCATTAATTCATTACAGCCTCTTCCCTTTTCTTCCTCTCTTCTTCATCCATCTATCTATACCTCCCCATCTCCATCGGAGAGAACCCTTTCCCCTGCACAAACACATGAACTTATTGCCATTCCTATGTTGCCCTCCTGTGTATTTTACTCAACCTTCATTCTTTTCTTTCTCTTTTTCCCTTTTTATCTTCCAGCAACCCATCCTTTCCACTGCTTTCATTCACTTTTTCTCTGTTTTCCCCCTTGTGTATTGATATGTTGAAGGACATGTGCTCAACAGTGTTCAAAGCCCAGTGATCGAAGCTGATATCTGGCAAAAATAAATGTATGTGGGTAGATTCACTGATCAATAAGAGCTGTGGAACCATGCAGAAGCTGTTCATCCCATCTTCCCTCTGGATATCCATCTTCTCTATCTTTGCTTCCCACTTAAACAAGGGGTTTTACAGCTCCAAAGGCTGCATCATTTGAGTTCAGCAAGACCTGAATAGTGTTCAAACATTCAACGCTAAGACCAGATGCGTGAAATAAGATTTAACTGTCAAGAGAGCGAAGCGAGACAAATGCCAAATTGACGTAGGATGTTGTGCACGAAGTGAATCTTGATTTTAAAGATTTACTCTCACTATGGACGCACTGGCGGTAAAGAAAGTTGCTTTGTGACAAAGACAAGTGCAGAGACTTCTGCCAGGCTCCTTCACATATTTTATTCTTTTGTCTGTCTCGGGTGAATGGACCCAGTGATGGGAAAGAAAAATATGTAAGAACGTCACATATCTGAGACCATAACCTCCTGAAGTTCTGCTGCGACACTTTTTCACTCCAGGTGTAGCTCAATTCCTCACACCATGCATGACTCCTCTCTATCATGTTAACATCAGTAGTCAGACTAGTTTGCTGATGTGTGCGTGTGTGTATGTGTGTGTGCCTCCTCAGGGGCCAGTGTAGGGGCCCTGGCGGCTGCTCTGAGGTTTATGTATGGGAGCAGAGCTCCAAGGTGCTGGCAGGCCTGTCCAGGTTATTAATGACAGCGATAGACCAGACCTCACACACTCCATCACCTTGTGCCTTACACACCACCAGCTCATCTACCATGGTGACACCAGGCAGCCTCACCCCCGCCTTACCGTGCCTCACCTCACCATCAGCCCAGGACAGGAGCGATGGATTCTGGGGACCCCAGACAACATTTTGGCCCGGCTGTCAGCCACCTCTCAGCCTGAAGTTTCTCTTGTTCTGTTTTCATGGCATCATGTAGACACACTAACAGAGGCTTAATTAATTTAGGGTTATAACCAGCTGTTTGTTAAAAAAAAAACTGTCAGCAGCTAATCTTTTTTATTCTTAAATTCAATCATGTCACAAATAACTCTAAAAGTATTGAGTTTTAACCCTAGGTTGTGCAGACATCTGCTAGAATAATAATTAGTTTTGAAAACATGGATGGATCAGATCACTGGGTGTAATGTGAAAGACGTGCCACGGAGAATTATCACCAACCTCTGCAGTTCCCCTCAGCTCTACTTCGCTTTTTAGCTCTTCCTTTCAGTTTTCCACTCTGCAATCTCTGCTCTCATTAACCTCATTTCATTGGAAAAGCTGTGATAAACACACTGTCCACTACCTACCCAGACAACACACATGACTGGCAGAAACATGTGACCGCCAAAGAGCCAGTCATTTCAGATACTGGATAAATGCTATGGTTTCTCAGAGTCAGCTGGCTGTGTAAAAATGCAACATGCCAGCCACAACAACTTAATAATTTAGTATGTTAATGTTGTGTTTGCAGCTTGTTGCACTGCCACAAGTGGCTCAAAAATTGCTTCATGCTGCTTTAAATCTACTAAACCTAATAATAAGCCATCCATGGATTTGTGACACTGGGTGTGAAACGGGACGGGGAAATAGAAATATTAGCAGTAACATACAGACACGGGCACCAATCAAAAGAAGACCATCCGTAAAACGAAAAGACAGTCCGGTGCTAAAGTCAGTGCAATGAATAAACAGAGTTACATGTGTTTGAGATTCATGTTGGGAATAAATTGTGTGAAGTATGGCTTAACTGAGGGGATGTTTAAAGCAAAGTCATTTAGCAGTGTGCCAGTGTCAAGCAGGCTGGAGCTAATGGATTCCCATTGCTATTTACAACCTAATGCTAATCGTTGCTAGCATTCTAAGGTTACAGCCTGTTATTCCTGTTTCAGCTCTTCACTACAGTGGCCCGGAGAGCTCAACGCACTGCAACTCAAGAAACATGCAAACAGACAAAACACAAGCAAATCCAATACACAACTTCTTCAATTTGCCAACACAGGTGCTGCAAATATTCACAACACAACAGAAGTGTTTCCAGGGGACACTAAAAAGTGATGGAGCTGGCTGTTCAATGAGTTGTAACTTTTGAAGGTAAAAGTGCTGAACAACGAGTGTGCATTGATGCAATATGATAGATGTATGAATTCCTCATGTAGATGGGTTCACCACTACCAGGTGAGGCACCGAGGAGCCCCCTTATCACTGTTTCTTCTGTCTGCTGAGACACTTCCATTGTGTTGTGAGTATTTGTGGTACGAGTGTCTGTAAATTGATCAAGTTGTTTTCTGAATATTTTTGTGTTTTGTCTATTTGCATGTGTTTTCTTAAGCTGCAGTGCACTGAGCTCTCAAGGCCACTGTACTTCAAAGTCAGTGGGTTAAGGAGAGTGTTTTAAAGGATGAGTCCATAATGACAGTTCATACAATAATCACTGTTGACACTTTTTATTGTCATTTCTGAATTCACTGGGAAAGAGAAAATGTCAAGTGAGATATGAGTTCATAAAGAATAATTCAGATTTGGTTCATACTACCACACATACAAGAGATGTTTAACACTTATCTATTTTACTACTGGTGTTTCCATATAAACTAAGGTTGTTTGGTGATTACCTGTGTTTACTGAAAGAGTCATTCTACAGCTAAGTTATTTCTTACCTGTTACAAAAGAAAGAAAGGTAATTGAGCACTAACCTTGAATATCCAGCAGAGAAAACCTGTGAGCAGAGACAGTTTATTCATTTTCTGGGCAGTCAATGATATTGAAATGTCTGTTATTATTAGTGATATTAAGTTATGGTGTAAAAGAAAGAATAGTATACAAGCAAGTAGAGGAGAGGAATCCGTCAGTATGTGATAAGTGACTTGATGTATGCACAGAGCAGAGAGCGTCTCTGAATTAAGCTGTAGCTTCATATTTCCACAGGAAAATAAATGTTACACCAGAGTGAGCTGCGCTTCATTCTAGCCTGTGTAACACAGTCTTGTGTGGAATATCATCAAAATGATTTGGAATGATAAGGTCAGGTAAAGGTTTCCCATAACAAGCAGCGTAGTATTGATCCATTCCATAATAAATTACAGCTAAAGTAACAATGATTTCCCTTTTGTTTAATCTGCCATTTATTTTCCATACAGTCAAATAATGTAAAATAAATGCCCACCAATACAACATTCCTTCATCCATCCATTAGCCAAACCACTTATCCCTTGAGGGTCATATCTATGGGAGTTTTAGAGTCACCAGTTAACCTAACCTGCATGACTGTGGAACATGCAAATTCCACTCAGAACCATAGGCTGTAATACAGATGTGATGTCACCCACAGGTTTCTGAAGAGTGGTTTAGAAACTCAGAGTGGGCTGCTCCACTGTCGCCATCTTGGCAGTGCCCGACTCCGCCGAACTCCCCGCTAATCCAAAACTGGGCAAAGAGGTGGGTTGTGTGCGGAGCAGAGACTTGGTGCATGCAGGTTCGTGGCAAGCATACGCTCACCTGTCACTCAAAGTGGCCCTCAATTATGTATAGCTATAAGTCTTAATAGAATTCAAAAGGGTGAGTTTGTTTTGGCCAAAATTGTTTGTTTTGGTCTGTAATTTCCTGTTTGTATCATGCTGTAAGCGTTTATTTCTGCTGTAAAGTTTGACATTTGAACATGTGAGTCTGTGGGGACTGACTCAGTTTTGGAGCCAGCCTCGAGTGGTCATTCGAGGAACTGCTGCTAAAATAGAACCCTGCTTCAAACTCAGAACCTCCTTAACAGTGCACCACCATTATCAAAATTGTTCTTGATTAATTAACTGCTTTGTCAACACAATACAGTAATCAGTAAGATGCTTCATGTCCAGCATATCAGAGGCAGATATCGCAGACTATGTTCTGACATGAAACTGATATCGGTAGGTGTTTGTCCTTTGCCCATTGGGGTTTCAAAGAATTCCGTCTTTGTCTCAAAATTCCTCTGTAATGCAATCAGAGTTGGTCTCTTAACTCAGAAAGGTCCATACAAGTCATTACTCACATTTTCCATGAGACAAGTGACTCATAACACCACATATTTTTCCGTGACGCCTTGTAGTTAATCACTACATCCTCTGTTCCCTTCGAAAATTAGTTATGAGCCAGTTGTCTCTCCTCTGATTGATCACTGCTCTCACCGGTCCTTTGCTCAGAGAGCAGCAGTTATTTCCAGCCACGTTTTCTGCCATTTCTTACAGGATTTAGCTCAATATGAGAGGACAAACAGGTTGAGGGATCATTCAGGTTTTAGTTTGGGGAAAATGTAATTGATATTTGGATGAGATAAAAAATAAATTTGTTGCACTTCTTGCTTCAGAGAAAACAATAACATTACCATAAAGCATTACTGATTTCATAGGGCATTATAATGGTCCTGGGGCTGTAATTATCAGCTGCAAGGTCAAAGTGAACTGAAAGACAAAGTGCCTTATCAAGAAAAATAAGCTTAATGGGGGCAGTGGTATTAGAAAAGAGCCTTTTTAAAGACCTCCATTCACAACTGTAATAAAATGGTACATAAAGAATAGAGATTCGAAAGGATTTAGATTACAGTGATTGTCTAATTATTTAGTGTAGCGCGTTGTGTTGTTGCCATGAACGTGATAGCTTTCATTGAATGTGCTCATGTTTTCGGGGAACTGAACACATCCGTCTGCAAGTAATAAACGTGAACGTCGTTAACGCTGAAGTTGATGATGTTAATGTTTTTAATTTGCTCCCACTGTTGTTACTGGGGAACAAAATATTAGCCTGGGAAAATCTGCACGTGCAACAGTCCTCCGTGATGCTGTGATGTTGAGGTGTTTTGCATTGTACACAAAGGTGTTTCTGTTATTGAGTCTACCCTCAGTGATGTAAGTGGGGTGGACAAAATAATAGAAACACCTGACCTGATGATGTCATATTCACATCATCCCAGCAACATTACATAAAATCTATACTTTCCACTATAGTTGTCTATGTCTATGATAAATCTATATATGTCACAAACATGAAAAAAATATATAAATATATTTTTTTAACCATTGTAGCAGCTGCACATGGAGACTGTGGCATTTCAGTGAAATTTTCTGTCAAAAATAAATATACTAAATAAACTAAATATTTATAATGAAAAGAAATCCAACATTCAAGTAGGCTGCAAACTCTGTGGAAAGGTACAGCTGTAGCAGCGATGCAGCAGGCACAGACGCACAGGTGTGAGCCGCCACAGTTCAAGAGTCAAGAGTCTTTTATAGTCATGTGCTCAGTAAAAACAGGTGTATATATAATTCTTAAGATATAAAGATAAAATTCTCACTTTGCCAGCCCCCCCACTGACATAATTTAAATTTCAGCAATGCAGCTGCCACGCACACGCAACGCAGGCAATGTGTTCCCGCCGTCACACTGCATCAGCTTCAGTTAGGTGTTCCCAACAAACTGCCAACTGAGTGCATTTTATAGTTGTCTAGGTTATCTTTATGTCCGTAAAATGCAGATTAAATATGTGGCTGTAAAGGAAGAGTTTCCAGTTCACTGTGATAACAGTGTAGTCACAGAGTATGTGGGCTGTAAAGTAAAGTGGTACATTCACCTTATTCACTGTAATTACATGATGTACATGTACAATGATATATATGCTGCAACATACAGTCTTCCACTCTACAGCTTTTACACTGTGATTAGTAGTGTTCACCCCCTTTTTTCTGTAATTACAGTGTAGTTACAGGGTATGCATGCTGCAAAATAAAGCATTCCATGGTTAAGCCCTTTTTCACTGTAGTTCCTTGGTTCCTCATATGTGCAAAATATTTACACTGTAATTTTCAGGCAGTAATCTGAAGCATTATCCAGTGATTTCTGCCTCCTGCTTCCTCTCAGATACCTTCACATATTCCTGTGCCAGAGCAGCTGCCAGTCAAGCCAGCAGAAGACGGAGGGCAGAAATGAACGGAAACGAGAGGAGGGATGGGTGAAGATTGACAGGCTCGCAGAAGGCCACAAAAGGTGAAGAAACATGAGCGAAAGAGCCAGCAGAGCAGAGTGTGTGTG
The DNA here is from genome assembly GCF_046630095.1 of Trachinotus anak. Lineage (NCBI taxonomy): Eukaryota > Metazoa > Chordata > Actinopteri > Carangiformes > Carangidae > Trachinotus > Trachinotus anak. The sequence goes on from NW_027273867.1 coordinate 3,876,022, forward strand.
TGTGTGTGTGTGTGTGTGTCTGCTGGGGAGGCGTGATGGAGAGTGTGAAAGAGAGGTGGGAAAAGAAAAAAGGGGGGAGACGGAGGAGAGACGAATGAAAGAGAGAATGAAAACAGAATAAAAATAGAGGCTGAGAGGAATCCTCATTTTTCATTTCAGCCGGCGCACTCGATGCCTTGAGATCAGACAATCAGACCTGATGGCTTTGGGAGGCTCAGTCAGCTTAGGGCTCGGAAAATGATGGGAGGATGATGAGGAGGGTTAGAGAATCTCAGCGAGGAATAGAAGTAGAAGGAGGAGAAAGGGAAAAGAAAAATGGTATTAGAGTAAGTAATACAACACAAAAAGGACAAAGGATTCAGCGATGGAGATTGCAGAAACCACTGGCAGAGGAAGTGGAGCAATTTTTCTGCTGAGGGCTATGTGCGGAGTTTGGAGTGGATCGGGTGTTGTTTAATGTCACCCAACAGACCCCGAGCGCCAAACCCCTCCCCGGGTGTAAACAGCTGAGTCTAAAGGTGAAGGGCAGCGGGGACGGATGGACAGATGGTCGGATGGAACGATGGAATTTTCTTCTTTTAAGAAAGGCGTCAGTGTTGGGTTTATGTGTCCTTCACCCCGATCCCGCAGGAATAGCATTAAAACACCCCCCCCCCCCCTTTTCTCCCTCTCTGTCTCTCCTTCTTCTCCACCCCCTCTCTCATTAAAACTGTGCGCCTCAGCTTCTAATTAAATCCCACTTGAAAGTCTTAAAAGTCAGACTCAGATTGATTCAATTTGCATTTCTGAACAGGGAACATTGCCTAAAAGGATTAATAAATTGGTTGAAAATGCCTCTTTCTGCAATGTGCTGTTGTTGCTTGTAAGACAACACCCATCTAATACCTCTTTTTCTTGCATTCTTTCACTCTTTTCAACATCTTGTCTCTCGCACGCGCACACACACACACACACACACACATACTCAAACGAGGCCCTAAAAGCAGTGAACCCAGTTGCCCATTCATCCATTTGTCCAGACACACGCATAGGCATACAGACATAGACACACACACACACACACACACACACACACACACACACAAACACTCCTCTTTTGTGATTCCTCCCTTCACTCGTCAATTGAATTCACATGTTTGCCAAAAACATTGCGTCCTTAAAAGTGGCGAACAGACGAACCCACATCTCGTGTCTGCACATACACACACTTGCTTGTGCGCACTAGTGCAGGCACAGGAGCCACAAACACACACACAGACACACACACTTGCCACATTCATGCACGGCGGCAATGTAATACTGTTGGCAGACCTCCAAATTTTTCTGCAGAATGTGATGGAAGCATACAGGGGAGGGTGGTGTGTGTGTGTGTGTGTGTGTGTGTGTGTGAGGGGAGAGGGGGGGTTAGGGGATATAAAGCAGAGGAGAGTGAGAGAGAAAGAAGGGGGGGGGGGCAATCACTCAAACAAGGCATGCTGGAGGATTAAAAAAGCAATAGGAAGATTGGCATGAAGACCCTCAGTGAGGTTGACGTGCTGTTGATGACTCACTTGGGTGATAATGTGTGAGGGGTGCTGCTGCTGGAGGAGGACTGGCCACGGGTCAGTGCCTCTCCTCTCCCCGGGGCACACCGACTCAGCTAACTCACCAACCAGAGTCCCGAGACCTCACACTCCCTCCTCACAGTCCTCGTGAAGTGACTATTTATGTCCACACACACACACACACACACACACACACACACACACCGCTTTTATCTTTCTTATGCTGTAGTCACGTCCACATATTATCTGGAATCGAAGTGGTTTGAAATGATTAATTGATTACCTGATCGACAGAAAATTAACCTTGGGTTTTGACTCACAGTTCATGGAGTAAAACATGCACAAATATTCCAAATATTCTGAAAAAGACAATATTCCTGCCAAGCTGCTTACATGTCTAATGGAGATGAGTATCCCACTAATATTCCTGTTTACATGCAGGCGAATTAACTCTGCTTAAAAGGTCAGCGTTGAAATATTTCCAAATATCCATCATCATACCCAAAAACCTGTTGATATCCAAGGCTTTCAAAATGTTCAGAAAGAGGTGTGTTTCTCCATCTGTGCAGAAATGTGGGCTTCTCTTTCTGACATGTGTCTCTGCCCCACCCTTGCAAACTGATGTCTGGTTGATTTGTGTACAGCGCACAGAGCCGAAGGTGAACAGGTAAGAGGCCATGTGTCACAAACTGCTGAAAAAACCCAACTGAGAAGCATAATCCCAATGCGCTGTGTACACGTCCAAAGAATACTCCCAAAAAAATTTTACAATAGCCAAATAACCTGAAATGCAAAATTTGGAAAAATATCATACTGGGAACATTCAAATCAAATCAAATTCCGAATGTCATATTTGGAATAATAGTAGAATGATTAATCGAACATTCCTGACCCATAGAGAGTCTAAGGCAAGGAGCACATGATCAGTGAAGTACATAAGTCTGTGGGGTTATATGGTACGGTAAATGAAAAGCTATTCTTTTATTTCAGTCATCAGCTAGTGAGGATGCTGACTTTTAGCCTGGGACCTGTTTGCTTTAGCTTCAAGTTTTTAGCACAATATCATACAATGTATTTAATTAAGATTAAGTTAAGAGTAAGTTGGAAACTCATACCTAGATCTAGCTTACGTTAAAGATGCAGTCGGCAGGGTCATAACTACGTTTGAGGGAACGGAGGTCATATCCTCAGTGTTGTGTGGTGGTTCCCAACCTGTGGGTTCTTTCACTCCTTTATCACTGTAATAAGCCAATGATAGGATGATAGGCTGGACCACAGCCGGCGACAAGATTGTTTGCTATCTCAGTCTGAGTGTGTGCTAAAAGATTACATCCATGGTGTCTATCACAACTGATAACTGGTTAGCAACAGGAAGAATTAAAAGGAAAGAGGGTCAAGAAACAGATGATGAACTGGCAAGAAAGCCTCTGTATTGTGACGGGGTGGTTGGCCATGAGTTGGAACCCACTGGTGTAGACCTTCTGAAGACTGTGAGATTAAGATCTTTACATTTGATCTAAATTTCATAATTTTAGAAAGTCCATTCAGGAAGAAAACAGAAAATATAATGAAACAGTAAAATTTGGTAATGAAATGGAACTGAAAGATTTCTCTGGATTCTGATGGCTCTAAAAATAAGTGTGGGTGTTGGTGAAATAGTAGAAATGGAGTTTTCCTAACAAGGTCCCAATGAAAGTTGATCTTACCTGTGATTTTATTAATGAGAAATAATTCCAGTTACAGAATAAAACATATTGTAATCAGAACTATTGTTCTTACCGTGCTCACATGCAGATGGTTATACAAGCAAAACCAGTCTTCACATATGAGAGACTTGGCTTGAAATTCTATTTGCATTAGTACAAAAAAAATGGCATAAAACCATTTGTGTAATCCTTTTCTACTGGTTTACTGTAAGCTATTTTCCTCATTGTATTTCAGTTGCATAGAAAATTACTGCTCCATGCTTCACAGAGCCTTTGTTTCAGGCATTATCACTCTGTCACTGCTTACACTTCAGCTCATATTGTCATCTCAGCTCTGGCTCCTCTGAGGCTCAGGCAGCATATGGCCTCTCCTCACTGAGGTCACTGGATGGGCTTGTATGTGTTGACCTCAGATTCAGGACATCGACACAACCCACGGGAAACACGGCTCTTAACTTAGAACAACACTGACCTCAAGTGGTTGTTTTACAGCATCTCATAAAAGATGGTGGAGCCCTGCTTCAACACTCACACATATTGTTTTCATGATATCATGATTGTAGTAATTATCACGCGCTCACAACGTGCTTGTACTGCTCTTATGATGCCTTATAAGGCTGGATGAGCAATGAGAAGTTGTTAGTGCTGCACAGTGAGCTGTTTGTGCTCGATGCTCTGTTTCACTTCCTCAGTCGCTGAATGTGCATGTGCATTCCACTGATTTAGTCAGTAATTGGCATGGAAAAAGAGATGAACTTCAATCAATGAGGCTAAACTCTATGTCTCTGTAAATAATACTGAGGGTGCAGGGCTGGATTAACCCGGCAGGAGGCCCTTGGGCCATTTTTGCCTGTGTCAGTAAAGAAAGTAAAAACAGGGACAATTGATATTTATATGCAAATGTTACTAGCTGCAAGAGCTGCTGTTCAGGTGATGTCTGGGGATGAATGGCACTGAACAACAAGGCTAGTACATTTCTCTGATTTGTTGACATAAAGTAAAGACTTTGCAGTAACAGGGTCATTCACTGTCACCACCACACAAGCAACGATACTGATGATCAGATGAGAAAACAGAGCAACAAAGTAGAGTTGTTTTAGGCTGCATCCACACTACTACGTTTTTGACCTCCGTCCAGGCGAGCATTTTAGCTCCATATCAGAAACGATCTGCGTCCATACCACCACACCTGAAAACACACACATGTGTGACCATTCAGGGACACTGGGCATGCAGGAAGCAGATCTCTCAGGTGTGTTCAGCTGATTAGTTGCACAAAATATTACAAACGAGGAAATCAAAGACAGTTGTAGAGTTAACATGCAGAACTCCACTTAACTACAAAGACAACAGGGTCAGTAACACTTGTAATTCATTGTCCATGTTGCTTTCACCACTGGTAGTCGAGGCTGATCAGACCCAATCGTGGAGCGACCCAGTGTGTCTATGACATCATCGTCTCCGTTTTGTCCTGTCCAGACTACAACGCAGCCCCGGAGTTTTCAAACTGAAAATGGGGCCAGCAGCGTTTACAAAAACGCTCCGTTTTCAGGCCTCAAAAACTCTGGAGTAGTGTGGATGGGAGGTGAAAACGGAGCAAAAGAGATGTGTTTTAAAATGAAAACATAGTGGTGTGTTCTCAGGTGTTAATATATACACCTCAGAAAAATACCTATAGTATTTTTTTTTTTTTTGAAGGAAGCGGTGCACATACAATGTGCAGGACTTGTGTTCAATGTTGCCTACCCAAAGATCAGTGGCCAAAGATCTTTGTTTTGTTTGCAATGCAATCAAATACAATTGCCATTAAGTCTGCTTTTATGATGCCTATAATGTTCAGTTTTTGGTGACATTGTTGTCATCGTTAAAGGTGTTACAGGTGTTTCTATTTTATGTCCTGTGTATTTACACACCAGGGAGTCAGAATATTAAACACCTCTCAATATAACACACTACACCACTATCACCTCAGTGATAAAACATTACTGAACTGACACGTCTGTGACACTGTTAAAAAGACTGAATAAAAACAGACTATATGGTGGAACAGTTGTACTGGATTGCATTAGATTGTATAGATGTACCTAATGTACCTCATTCAAATCACGGTGGATAAACAGTGTGAAGTATGTTTTCCTCACTTCCCCACACAATATGCAAATAAACACAAACATGATTTCTGTTTGCAAAATGCAGTCCACTGTAACAGAAGGGATAGTTGTCGTGTGTGTGTGTGTGTGTGTGTGTGTGTGTGTGTGTGTGTGTGTGTGTTTGTGTGTGTAAGAGAGAGGGTGGAGGGCAAGGAGGAGCTGAGCGAATCAATGCACAGCTCTACAGTGAAATAGGGTCTGAACAGGACCAGGATGTTTCAAATTCCTGTATCAAGCTTCAGTCACCGTCTCTGATCTTCTCTTGTCTTCAACAGACTAACCAGGGGTCCAATGGGGGTGGGCCCTAGAAAAGCCTGGAAAAGGTTTTTTTTTATTTCTAAGTAATTACTGTCATAACCCAACCGCCCAGCACTTTTCTGAACACAGCTAATTGACTGCTGATAATGGAGCTAGAGGCTGGGGCACTCGCTGTGAGTCATGTCCTTACCCAAAAAACTCAAGACCAAAAAAAAAAAAAAAAGAAAAGGAAGAAAGAAAGAAAAGGGAGACAGCAAACAGCACAGTGCAAACAGCTTTTGATGAATTCCTTTCAAAAGAACAGTGAACACAGCTTATCAGCAGTTCCTTAGATTGATGGCAGTCAGGAATGTAGCTGGGAGCATATTTTCACTGTGTAAAATAAATCAACATCATTGCTACAATGTCATATGATCTATCATCATTACTTAACAGAGCTTAACATCATCAAACACATGGCCCACAGTTTCAGAAACATTTGCTGAGAGTGGAGCAGCAGCAGGTGAGAAGGTGAGCTGAATTAATGGCTGCAAAAATTGTTAAAAGGAAGTGCAGTTCCTTGAATGGCCATTTCATGCTGGCTGCAAAAGCAAGTAAATTCCCATTTTAACACTCTGTATGCTTGGCATCACTTCATCTTATTCGAGTCACTAAACGTGACCTCTGACCCCTGTGTTGGTGGTTTTGTTCCTTTTGGAGGAGTTTTCACACAAATATCAGACAAATAATATGGCTTGTGTTGACTGACTAACAGCGTGTGTTAGTCTGCACTCCTGTTTCTTCAGTTGAGTGAAATTCTATTATTGTTTTATTTATATGTTAGGTATTGGTGTCTGTGCTAACCACGCCTGGCTTCTCAGTTTAGCCTGCTAACTAGCTAATTAGCCAGCAAATGAATGAGCCTTGGGTTAGTCTCTGATTCAAGACGCCCAGATGCCCAGCTGTGCTAAGGATGCTAACGGTAGCATTAGTTTGCCGCAGTTATTAAACCCGCATGCACCAAAGTCCCGCTCCACACAAACCCCAACTCTTTGCCCATTTTTGGATTAGCTAGCCGTTAGGCGGAGTCAGGTACTGCCAAGATGGCCACTGCAGAGCAGCCCAGTCTGAGCTTCAGAACTGCTCTTCAGAAACCTGTGGGTGACTTCACGAAGCCTACGTCTTTTTTAACAGTCTGCCATATTACAAACTGTCAGTTTACATCGTCGATCACCTCGCACTAAAGACAGTTCAATCTTGCAATCTCAAGATTCATATGATACGACTTACTGCTATTTTCCAAACTGAGCCCGCAACGGACTTTAAAAGACAAATGTTTATGCCACATCGTCCATCACCATCATATTCAGGGTAAAGTTTTAGGTCAAGTAAATGAACTGAGGAGGGGAATAACTCCAATATTAAGATTATGGTGATCAGTGAGGCAGAGTCTAATTAAAATATAACAGAATTTAATATGTAACATAACACATTATGGGGTTTTTTTCAGCTTTCCAAACTTTTGGTGTTAAGTCTTTATGCTTTTGAACCACTACACTGTGAGCTTGGCTCCTAAGATTAAAAGTTCTGAATTTTGTCCTACATCTGTGGGTTTGTCTCCAAAAACTCAGAACTTGCCTGTACCAGATGCACTCCTAAGAGAAACGGGAGATCCAGTTTGGGTATGTATCATCATTTTTGGAATGATGCTATAATGAGGTTCTCAGTGTCAAAGTACACTTGAGGTTCATCCACAGTCTATAGAGACACTTTCAGAACCCAACAGGTTGACTTTCCCCAGCACAGCAGGAAAGGGTAAGATGCTCTGTTCACTGTTGTATATTTGCACACACTCATAAGCTTTGTCATCATCAGCGTAGTGGCAGTGCTGCTCCCTCGCCATGCCTCGCAGCTTTGATTGATCATTGTTTTGATCAGCCTTGACTTTATGATTTATCAAGTCTCCTCATGTTCATTTATCTATTTAGTGCACTGACGCCCCCTTATTATCATCTCACATTGTGTATCTTATGCTGGATCAGACACAATAAGCTTCTATACAACTTACTGTAGTTGTAAAAACTCCCATGTTGACCTGTAAAATTCAGGACTTTTGAAGCTATTGATTTGCTGCATTGTCAAGAAGCTGTTGTAATTCAAAAGACTCAAAAGATCAAAACCCTGGAAGAGGAAAAGTAAGCAGAAGATGCCAGGTATCTTTCTCCCTCCATCCACGTCAGCCCATGTGAGCCCCACTCACCCAAAATCAAACCAGGCTGCCACCTCCACCCATGTTCTCTCTCACCAACAGCCAGTCCAGCAAAGACACATAAAATGAATGTGTACAGTCTTATCAGCAGAGAGATGGAGAGCTGTAGTAAAAGGGAGCAGAGAGGCTATAGGGGGCTACAAATGAGCACAACAAAAGAGATGCTCTGGACGTTCAACCCCCAGTCCTCAGCGACAGAATCAAAATCCAGACTAGTCAGGGAACACCATCCACGCTGAGCACACACGTATCATTTAGCACGTACTGTATGATGTCATATGTGCAAAAATATTGTGAAGCAATAAATTGCAACAATATGTATGTGAAAAGTTTTACTGGCAAAACTCTCATGTATATTTGACTTTCCCTTTTCTCAAGTGTTTTTAAAAATATTATTCTCACCTGCTGACATTGATATTGGCCTTTAAAATTTCTCTCTCAGTCAGGAAGTAGCCATGGAACTGATGACAATAGAGAAAATATATAGGTACTGATGATATTAGCATGTCTTAGCACCAGGACCAATTTCTATAACTTCAGAAATGATGTGGCACTTCAGTGACCTAACTTTGGGCTTTTTGACACTATGACATGATCAGTTCACACAAGAGCACAAACAAACACTACAACACACAGACCACACCCTGCTAAAATTTGTAGCTCTTTACTGATAAATTTTTATTTGCAAAGTGATGATTATTGGTCTTTATAATATTCAAGATATTGTTAAAAATTTCCACACTGAGTGGTGAAAAACTCTTGTATTGTCTGATCAACAGTTTAATATCCAAATATATTGAAACAAATTCTCTGGTTCAAGGACCTAGAATCAGAGAATATATGACTTATATGAGTTAAATATTTAATCCATTTTCAATTTATTAATTCTGCTTCTGATTGGTTGATCCACTGACTAACTGGTTAAAATGAACTTCAGCCTCATACACCCTAACCAGCGGATGGAAACCCACGGGACACTTGAATAGAAAGGAGCCAGGATCAGACCCATCTATGGGGTCTGATCCTGTCATTTACAGCCTGCACTTCCTGCCTGTGGAGCTTGAGGAGGGACACCAGCTCAAAGTGCTGTGGCTCACATTTCCACTGCTTTCACTGAGGCGGGATGAGAGAGGTCTTTGGGTGCCTCTGTCATCACTCAGAAAACCCATCATTGTTCAAAATGGTCTGTCGTTATTAAAAACATGTTTATGTGTAAATAAAATGACCATTTCAAGAGGTGAATGTATGTGTTCCAGATGTGGACCGGTAAGATGCAGCAGCTGGAGCAATGTGTTTGTGAAGACAGGTCTGAGAACTGGTTCTTAACTGGTCAGGTCCAGGGGCCACTCCAGTCCACTGGTCCACCACATCGCACCATAGCATCACTACAGTCACAGAAGAGGATCGTTCTATTGAGGAAGGTGAAGTAGAGCCTGAAATCATCTTCAACACAAAACTCCTGAGCCAGTGCCTCTGGACCTCCTATGAGAACTCCAGATGTCAGGCCAGCTCACAACACCAGCCCTGGCACTGGAGTCCCCCCCCCCCCCTCCCACCTCCAGGACTCAGCCAGATATGAAATCATCTGACTGTGAAGTGAGATGCAAAATACATTCATCAAAAGTACAGTCACTGTCTTATAGCTGTTATTTCTCTCTCAGTTTCACTCTTAGTTCTCAATGGGTCATGAAAAATGACTTATTATTTGAAAGGTCATCATCATTCAACTGTGCAGTTCCTTTCAGTTCTGTGGAACTGTTTGGCCTCTTTTAGCTCATTGGTTTGGTTTTCTGGCCCCAAGACTCTGACATCAACCTTGTTTGCAGCAGTAGCTCTGGTAAACGCACTGTACCCTATCTATCCAGCACCAAATCCAAACAGCAACTAGTAGGTGAACACAATAGAGTATCAAGCAGTGTATAGGGCCAGAGGAGTCGGTAGACACCTCTAGGCTAGCCTTTGTTATATGAGCCTCTGTCAACATTCAGCATTTCTTTATTTGGATATTCTGAAAAGCACATACAGAAGAAATTACAGCAAAAAAGTTGGAAAAACAACAATAGAAAGTAAACTGGTCAATTGAATGAGTTTCAGGCTACATTTTTTCCATATTTTCACCTGGTGTCCACACAACTTCAGAGTTTTGGAGCCTCTAAAACAGACAGTTTTGGAAAGGCTGATGGCCCAGTTTTAGCTTGAAAATGATGTTGCGATGTTGCGTTATAGTCTAAATAGACAAAAACCAAGACTTTTATAAACAATGACATAGACACCCATGGTTGCTCCCTGGTTGGGTCTTATCAACCTCGACTACCAGTGGTGGTGAAAACAACATGGATAACGATTTTATTGTGTTTCTGACCTTGTTGTCTTTGCCAGCAAATGCTGTCAAATTAAAATCTGTATTATAAAGCTACAACTGCCTTTGTTGTTCCTTGTTCATAGTATTTTCTGCTACTAACCAACTGCAGAGTAGACAATCTGCTTCCTGTTTACATTGGCTCGTGCATGCCCAGTGGTCATGAATGGTCATGTATGGCCTTTTCAGGTGTGATTGTATGGATGGAGATAGTTTCTGATACAGAGCTAAAACAGTAGCCACACATTTTTAAATGAAAATGTAGTACTGTGGACGTAGCTCCAAAAACACCGGATCCTACACTTCCCATGATGCATGTCATTGCTGGTCTTTTGTTCTCAGACCCTCCTCGCCTTGTTAACGTTCATGTTTTTCAAACTCTTTGTCCCCATTTTGTCGTGAATATTTTCTGATATTAATTAGTCTCAGAACCTGAACTGACAAACGCTGAAGACATCATCAGGTCAATATTGTCAATATTGACTAAAATAACATTTCTTTTTCTGGACTGGAAAAAGCTCCCCAAGACCCACAGAAGACATTGGCACAGGCTAAACAGTATACCATGTGACTAGTAAATTGGCTTAGAAAGGTAAAAGTGATGCAGTGGCCCATTTTTCTGGTGCATAAATGCAAACAGGAAGCTCATTGCTACGTCTTTGTTCCTGTGAAAACCAGCCATGCGGAGTGTACTGCAATGCAGCACAGCATCCAGCAGGGGGCAACAGTGTATCAGCACAGTTTTTCCTCCAGCTCCTCCGCCATGTGGAAGGGGAGGCAGTGCCCACTCATTGGTGATTAAGGTTCTGGTGATGAGTCACGAGGAGAGGGTGGGAGAGGGATGGGACAGAGAGATGAAGAGAAAGAAGAAGCAGAGAGAGAGAGAGAGATGTGGGGGAGGTGGGGGTGGGGGCTGCTTACATTACCTCCAGGTGTCCTCTCACGTTGCCAGGAGACTGACAGATTTCTACTGTCTGGCCATGAATCTGCCTGCTCTGTGCTCTCCTGCCAGGGTCCCTGCCTGTCCATTTATCTACACCACACATCCATTCAAAACATGCACAAGTACTCTCCATTCAGGGCGGGGGTCAAGGCAACAAAGTACCTTCATCAAATGGTATTTGCCACCAGTATCTCCCAAATCCCCTTAAATAAATGGATTTAATATACGACCAGAGGAATTACAAGTAATTTAAACTAGGAGACTAGAAGTTTAGAATTTTATGGGTTTATATATTTTCTTTTGGTGTTATGACTTTTGATTATTGACACCTGCTTTGTCTTAGGGAAAAAAAACAACCAAAAAAGCCTCTAGATCAGATTAGTGCAGAGCTTGTTTTGCAAGCATTTTAAAATTAAAAGTCAACTTTAGAAACCTGGTTTCACCTTTTCAATCTGTCCAGCACTTTTCTAAGCCTGCTTCCCCTTTCTGATACGAGTTTCATGTCACATATCCGGTTCTGTTCTTCTTTCAGCCCTGCAACAAACATCTGTGTTTTTTTTTTTCTTCTTCTTCTTCTTATCTCATGTTTTATTTGTGTGGTTGACTTAGCACAAACACAACCGTGCATGCAGTAGCAGCAGCAGCAGCAGCAGCTGTGAGTTAGTGTCGATCAGCCAGCTCAGCTTCACGGGGGTGGCTGACTAAGTCTTCTTACCATGCAGAAACTTTGCTGCCCTCCTCCCAGCCTGCCCACACACAGCGCATCACGTTGTGTTTTGCTGTTCCTGCAGCCCAACGTCGTCATAGAGGGGCAATCATAAATGCACAGTGTATAGACTCCAGTAGTATCTGAATGGAGCTTTTACAGGGACAGACAAAACAACAAGGGAAACAGCTGCCTTTTGCTTTGTCTCACAGTATCTGCAGCACATTCAGCAGCTGCCTTTATCTCAGGATTATACACATGGACTCTTGCTCAAGGGAACTTTGGCTGTAATAGATTAACCAAGTGATCTTCCTCATGATCACTCCACTCACTCCTAAACTGTAAAGGCAGGCTTTGTGATTGTCAGGCTCGATGACACACAGTCCATTTGTTACAGCAGCGTTGTGTGCACGTGTCAGAGTCGTGCCACATGTGCATGAAGCAGGGGAATATGTTTGGTGTGTACACTCCCGAATCTCACTTCCCACAGGCGGATAACCCGAGCCATGCAACAGCAGCTTTTCCCAGATTTCTTTAAACCGCCGGGGTTGTTCCCCTGCACCAGCAGTGTGAATCTACATGCCTGACTCAATATGTGTATCACGCCTCTGAAAAATATATCTGAGACCCCCCCCCCATCTTCCATAAGGCAGCTCAACTGACTCACAGCGCAGCACATGGGGCCCGCTACTGTCTTATGATCATATGGATACCGCAGATGTCCGCTGAACTTGTTGCCTTCAACCGAAGATCAGTCTCAGAAGCCTTTCCTCATCTTATTCTTAGTGTGTGCAGCCTTTTCTCGACTAATATTTACACAGAATTGTCATCGTTTTTAAATATTAGAGACACCCACTTGTGGCAACAGTGACTCAGCCGAGCAAACTGGTCATAAATTTACAAGGTGACGTGTTCAATATAACTCCAGGTAGACTATGACCTCCAGCTGATGATCATCAGAAGGCAAACAGCCACCAGTGTAAACAAACATCAAGGGTATCCACAGAAAAGCATTCGTTAGTTCCCTCAGCATTGTGTCTGCAGGTTACACTCTGGGAAACATGCAAATGTGCATAAGAGTGAAAAGGGAATAAAGTCAGCAGTAGACTGCGGATAATTCACCATTATCGGTCCATGAATGAGAAAAACAGATTTACAGTATATTAGATTCAAAAGAGGATTAAGGCTGCAGGACCTGGTCAACAGATGACATGCATTATGGCTCAGGCAAGGAAGCAAAATTAATCTAAGAGGATAATAAGTGCTTCAGATGTGGAAGATGTTTGAGCAGTGGCTGGCAGAGTAATGCCATGCTTGTTAGTGAGGCTCAGGAGGAAGATGGCTGTGACTGCTGTGTTCCAATCAAATCAAAATGACAGAGTGACCTTGGAGAGGCACAGAGAGGATATATTTTTAGCCAGCCGTTCTCACAGGGTTGCTGTTTTTCCTGTTTTTTTTTCTTGTTTTTGTTTTTTTTTTGCCATTATCTTATTTTATTTTTGCTCCAGCACCGGTCGCCTGGCTGCCTGGTTCTGTAGGGACATCTGTTTACAGAACAGAGCTCATGAGACAATCAGGCCTCAGCTGAGGGAGGATTGACTGCTTCACATCACTCGCTTTTTTGACAAGTCTTTTTTCAGGCTGTGTCAATAAAAGGCTTTTCTTTGCACTTGCACACTGGGGGCAGAGAAAAGAGCCTGACTCAACTACTGAAATCAGGTCTCCGAGGTGTTTGTGGAGCTGTTGGAGAGTTATAACTAGACCTTTTTTTCAGTTTGACTGCCACTCTATATTATAGTATAAAAGACTGTCATATAAAAGACTGTCAGCTGCCACGTGGGATTGAGTCAGTGGTGGGAGTGACTTACATGCCAGCAAGAGTCCAGGCCAAAGAGTATTCTTGTTCAAGTTTTGCTGTTGAAATTGGAAAGAAGAAAAACCAATCTGCAGACAATTGTGCCCTACAGCTTCTCCATAAAGACCAGGTAGACAATGAAGACACAGGCTCCGACCCTCAGTCCAACACTGCTCTTCAAAATAAGAGCACTTGTATACCCGCTTTGATAGGTACCCTGTGGATGTTTTTGTCTACTAGTACAGTATGGTATGATAACATTCTGTTTGTATCGCTCATATGCACAACATACAACAGACACATGCATGAGCACACAAACAGGTAGCGTGATTCACATCCTGCTGTGTCATTTTAACCTGCTGATTTACAGCTGGTGGCAGTAACTAAGCAACAAACACACTAACAAAGGCAGTAAAGAAGACATGGATGTAAACAATTATTTAAGATATTCATTTTGAAATTAAAATTTTAAATAATTTTAAAAAATGGCTTTGAAAATAAGGAAATGCACTCAACACATTTGTCAGACCTCAAGGATACACACAAAGAGTTTCTGTAAAAAATAAACTAACAAAAAAAAACAAAACAAAACATGTAAATGTAACTCAGTTTTCACAGGAAAACTCCACAAACTTTGAATCAGTGTGCAAATTATGGCTACTTGAGTCCTTGGAAGATATTGTAAACTTGAATATGGGGTCAGTGAAGTAAGATCACTTACCTGCATTTAATCAGTATGTCACCATATTTATGTTTATTGATTGTTGCCATTGTACAAAATCAGAAATTCTCTGTCATAATTCAGCTATTTCAGGAATTTTCCAAATGGTATAATACAGAAGTGTTAACAAACCTTTGGCAAAATGGTTGCACAAGACATACTACAGCTAGCTAACATTTATTTATATTTCATTTCACTTGACTGATATAATAAAAAATAAAAATAGGTCATTTGGGCTTTGTGTAATGTATGAATTCATGGTAATCAGGTAACCACTGTGGAATAATGTGTCAGTGATCTCAGTGGGAATAATAATAAGTTTTCCTGTTATTTCCATTTTGCTGACACAGCATGAATACAGTGTTTTTGGGGTTTTTTTGGAGCAGTTCCAGGGACATTTCATTGAAACTTAACCATTATTATTGTATGTTTTTCCTGGTATGACAAGTTAAAATGTCAGTTGTGAAAAAGGTCCATTGTCAGGCGATGTGAGTGGTTTTACAGAGATCTTCAGTTTAACTCAGAGGGTTGTCTCACAGCTGACATTTAACTTGCCATAGTAAGAAAAGCACAGTGTTAAAAATAATATCAGTGATGGCTCTGTTCATTTCAGGTGTTAAGCTATGAGTGAGCTAGCATGCACAGGGGCAGGCCCCTGGAGCCGCAAAACCTTATGCAATGCAGCCATTATTATTCAGATATTAATTACACTTGTTTAACAAGTCAAAATGTCCACCATGAGAAAGTCTGTCATCTAAAACCACTGATATGGAAGTGATGCCTGAACACACTTCTCTTATTTTCACCCACTGCAGTAAATGTGGTAGGTCAAATGTGAATCAAGGATCAACTGTGCAAAATCTACTGTGCAATCACAACGACTGGATTGGGTAATAATTATACGTTGAACGATACTTGTCTTAAACAGACATTTTTTTTCAAAAACCCATGGTAAAACCACTCCAGTGTTTTCAGCTCTGTTCTGATTAGACCTCCTCTCAGGACTAAGTGGGTGCAACAGGCTAACAGTTTCCTTCCTTCCTTTTACGGTAGCTTTTTTTTTTTTTTTGTAGAGCAAACTATGTATAGGCTCCCATATCCAAAATGAAATGCACATCCTCTCCAACATACCAGATGATTTGGTGACCTTGTCTTCATCAGGATTCCCACCGGACTTATCTGACCCTGCTTCATTAGCATGGGAAGGCAGAACAGGCAGGTGGTGGACCGCGACCTGATAGAGATTGCTGGACAGGTTTAAGGAGTTCGCATCAAGCTCAGCTGTACTTCCTGTTTAGTGCTAGTGAACAAATTATTGCATGCTAAGATGATTAATATGGTAAACTTTATACCTAAACCTCAGCGTGTTGGATTTCTCATTGTCAGCATCTTAGCATGCTAAAGCTAAAATTTAACTCAATGTAACACAGGGCAGCTAGCATGTTTACCCCGTCTCGTTAAAATTTCTTTAAACCACAAGGCAAAAAAAGTGAGGACAGAATATTCACAGTTCACATAATCTGTTTTGAAATTTATAGACAAAGCACTACCCAAACGGCTATCCAAACGTATCGATAACTAGTGAAGATGAAATGGCAGCAAAACCTTCCATTCATCTTTCGCTCTTCTGGTGGTTTCTTTATTTGTGATGCATTTGAAAAGAAACATTATAAAGTCAGTCTGTTAACTTATGCTGCATCCACAACGGCTGCTGGGGAATAAAAGCTCCATACAGGTCAGAGGCAACCATTGTACTTTTCACTCCACTACATTTATTTTTGGAACTTCAGTTGCGACTTAACTTGTCAGATTTAAATTTGCAACAGAAAATATGATGTTCAAATAGATTATCATGTATTACCGTAGGCTAATTTAAGGCTACATCCACACTGCTACATTTTAGTTTTCACTTCTGCTACATTTTTGAGCCACTTAAATTGAGACTTTTGGAAAATGCAGCTGGATCCATTTTAGTTTGAAAACTCCAGGGTTTCGTTGTGGTCTGGACGGGCAAAAATGGAAAAACCTTTCGAAACAATGAAATAGACACCCATGGTCGCTCTCTGGTCAGGATATCAATCACAACAACCAGTGGTGATTACAACATGAATGACAAATTACAAGTGTTACTGACCTTGTTGTCTTTGCATGCAGCTGTTGTGCAGTTAAATTCTGCATTTAAACGCTACAATTGTGTTTGCTGTTTGTAGCATTTTCTGCAATTAACCAACTGCAGAGTGGACAGTCATTTTCGTTTTAAAATGTTGTTTTGAAATGAAAATGCAGTAGTGTGGACAAAGCCTTAGACTTTATTGAAATTCACAAAACACCTAGCGATGCATCAGTAATTATAATCCATTATAATACGTTATTCTGAAATGGGCCATTCTGCATTGTTTCCGTTTTGCTACTGTTACCTTTGTACCTTTACTGAAGTACTGAGTATTTCTACACTGTAACTCCGGCCACTGTTACTTAAGTAAAATATCTGAGTACTTCCAGCACTGGTTTCAGTGCCACCCCGGAGAATTGTTCGGTAGTCCCCTGGTAACTGGAAACTTCATTTGAAAATCCATTTGAAAAGTCACTGGAGATACAGAATAAATAAATAAACTGATTACAATGAAACCAGATTAAAGTTAATTAATAGTTTCCACAGAATGTGAATATGTGCAGGGTGTCTATTGTGTTCATTGTTTTTCACTCAATGAATTTACTCATTAACTCATTTGGTACATTTACATGGAGTCTAATAATCAGATTAATCACTTTAAAAGCCTAAACAGAATAAAAATGTTCCATATACCTCAAACAGAACAAACTGATTGGTTAGAGGGGTAGTTGAAGCCTTTACTTAACTAATCAAAATTAAAATTGCACCTTGTAAATGATTTAACCAGGTTACTTTCTGTGTTCTTATTGCACATGCCCTCCATCCTGACGTTAAATGCAGACATTACGTTTCTCCAGTTCCCAAGATGACACCTGTACATACGAGAGAAATTTGAAAGATTGACAAGAAATCCTCATCTGCTCATCAGCTCATTCATTGTTATTTCAATCCTATTTGAACGAAGATAACCTCTGATCAAGGTGGTTTGTTGCAATAATCAGAGTATTTGTATCAGTCTGATTATAGCTCAATTATTAGCAGAAATTTAAACACATTAAACAGCAGCGGAAGCGAGTGCATGAGTGGGGGAAGGGGTGACTATAGTTAGTGAGTCCTCAAGGACACAATGAGCTGAGGTGTTGCAGGGAGGCAGCGTGGATATGAGGAGGAGAGGGGGATGGGAGGAAGGACTGCTGACGCATTTAGGAGCCGGTGTGGTGGTGGTGGTGGTGGGGAGGGGAGGCGGGGTGGTGGTTGCTGACGTCTGGACAGCCATGCAAATCTAGGAAACCAAGGAAATGGCCCTGTTCCAAAGTCTGCCTTGTGAACCGTGGTGATCTCTGGCAAAAGATGAAATGGAGCACTAAGGAGGCTCAAACGACAAGTTTGCATTTCTTTCTCTTGCTGTTTGGCAGCGCTCCTGTCTGTTTCACACAGAGTGGTCCACTTCAGTGAAGAACATCTTGACAAGGGAGTTCTGGACACAGATAACAGCAGACGGTGCTTAGCTCTACTAAAGCACAAACAAAGTGGAATGAAAAAGTGAAGGGTAAAACATGGACAGAACTGACCTGGAAGTACCTGATGCAGAACTGTTCCTACTTTCCAGTCACAGATTCAGTCACATCTCATTCTGGAGGAAAGATGAGTAAACAGTGTGGATGATATGGTGATAACAAAGCAAATCAGCTGTGTGAGGATAAAGGTGCAGGTTGTCTACACAGAACAGATTTCCCAAATGTTTCTCAGTCCCTGGAGGCAAAACAGGCACCATGACTCCTTGGGAAACCTTGAGGACAGGTGATGGGTGCAACAAGATTTATTCATTTCATTGTTCCTTTTATTGTACATTTCTAATAAGGTTTCATAGCAACATTAAAAAAAACTGTATTCGAAACCCTGCTAAATCTGCCATTACGTCAGAGCTATTGGCATCACACCTCGTGTCAGCTGGTTGCAGCCTGTCAGTTTTCCATGTGTGCAGAGGTCAGAAGCAACAACTGTCAGAGCAGTGATGGAAATTACTGCACAACAGTTTAATAAAAAAAATGCTGATGCATTTGATCCTGAGCAAAGACAAAGAGCTGAAGTCAGACTGTTCAGTGGAGTCACAGCTCGGGTGATCGGGTCAGGTCGGTGAGGGTCGAAACCTGGTTGTGATTGGTCACTGAGCCCAGTCCTGGAACAAGCACTCAGCACACTCATGCGCATCCTGAACGGTGCTGCCAACTTGGCGAGTTTTCAGACCCCTTTCAAATAATACCTTAGCTACCATCCATGGAAGAGAGTCTCCAGTGCTGCCCCATGAAACACACCTGTAACTGTGCCTACCCTGTTCAGTAAGTGGCAGAGAGGCAGAGCAGCACGTTCAGTACACACGGCAGCTGACACATACACAAAAGAGCTTCTCACTTTCTCTCTGAGCGATCATTTTACATGATCCCAGCACAGTCTGTCTTTAAATGATTTTTTAATTATTTTGTCAGACAACGGATTTTAGTAGATTCAGATCAGCATGCTGCTAGTCTAGAGAGACAGCAGGAGCACCAGCAGTGATGGGCTGCTGTGGACGGGGCCTAAGCTAATATCAGTTGAAGCATACGCTTTATTTTGGGTATTCCCACCATGTCAAACAGCCCTTTCCTTTGGAACTACAGTTGTTGAACCATTGAACTACTGTATTACTATGCAGATCAGCAGTTTGAGTCAGACAGAGGTTTGCGTAGGTGCACTTGTGTGTAGCACAAGGAAAAATTTAGTTCCAAAGAAAAGGGCTGTCTAATAGCAGATAAAGCGGAGACAAATATTCTAAATAAAGCGTACACGTCAACTGATATTAGTTTTTTTTTTTTTCTGTGCACATGTTTTAAAAGTGGCTAAAACATGTTTTTGCAGATGGCTCCATGCAAAGCAGTACATCAGCTTCTGTGACGGAGCTGCTGCTGCTTCCTCAAACTGGGAACCAAATCTACTGCAGTCAAATACCCATGTCGAATAACCTTAACTTACTGAATAACTTTTATTTAAACATGCAGTCTTGATGGGCCCCATTAGTCATATTTCAATCCACTGTCTGACAGCAACAGAAAAATATGTCAACGTCAACAGCGTTATGGTAAATGCAGCTGTATTAAAACACTGTGTATGTGAGCACAGAGAGAAGCAAACAGATAAAGGGCTGACACCATCTGACATAAACAAGAATACGATGCAATGAGGTCACAAATAAAGAAACAGAAGAAATAAGAGACTGACAGGACCGGTAAAAACTTTATGGATTTCTTTTGATTGTCCACCAGCCCAGTGATTTGGCGCCCACTGGGATTTGTCCCTTTATACCGACTGTCCAGTCTGACCCTGCTGACAAAACTAATGAGCCTTTTGGGTTTAATCCAGTTTTATTCGCTTTTGGACTAAATTATGCTGATAGACTGCAAATTTGTGCCTCTCAACACAACCTAGTGTTATCTTTGACATCTTTTGTATTTAAAAGATTGACATAACAGATTTCAGAATCCGTCACCTGCATCCAGCTGATCAATGAACAACATCTATAAAGACATATCTTTATGTCTTGGCTTTCCTTTACTCTCTGGAAGTGTCTGGAAGTTTCCCACAAAAAAAATGTATAAGTTGACATAAATTTCCTGCAGTAGTACAAAGGTCAGAGCTGCTTCTTTATAAAACTGTCAAAGATATTTTATGGCTGGATTTTTGCAGTCTACCAATTCTTAGAGACTGTATCACATTACACCTACTATAGGGGTTAATCCAGAATAATGTTACACAAGCAGAGGAGTTCATTACTGTTATTTACTAGCCCTTTCACATGCAGCCGGTTCAATGGTTGTCTTAAAGTTGTAATGCTCCCGAGACCGATGGGAAATTATCTGCTGAGTACAGTTGTGGCTTCACATAAGCCACATAAGACCTCAATGCTCAGACTGCAGAAGCTGCACCAAGTCAAATATTGACTCGTTTAACTGTGCATGTGAAAATGCTTCCCAACTTCAAGTTTCAGAAACTATCACTCTATAACAAAAACACTGCAGCAGTTACTACAGTTCACCTTTATATACTAGAGTTTATTCTACTGTTTGGATTTCCTCTTTACATTCCACTGTGTTTATGTCAGTGAGAAACTACTTGTAGGAATAATCATTTGATTTATGTGATATAATAAATAAAAGGTTTGCATTTGCTACAAATGTCTCTGAAACACTTTTAAATAACATAATATATAGTCTATTACCATGGCCTGAAACTGTATAAAGTACTCTGGTGTCTATTTTATATAATTATGAGGAATGCATGAAATGTTTTATCCATTTAGGTCAGGTGTTGCGAAATCATGTTGTGACCTCAGTGTGGTACGGTGAGAAATAGATTCCACGGGCCACCAAAGATATTATGATCTTACTCTTTCTTTCTCTTGGTTCAATCAGCAAAAAAGAACAACAGAACAGTACTGACTGATCACATGATTACTCACCACGAGAGGTATACACAGGCTGTACAAACGGTTGTGTAATGTTTTCTGTGACTCTAGAGGAAGCTCTCTAAGGTCTGGAAAAAATATAACCCTGATGTTGTTGTGGTGATGGCATCATGGTCATCCCAGCTTGGGCAACACCTGGTTGTTTACCAAGCAGGAAGGCTCTAATGAAGAGACACTATCAAGATGCTTTATGTGAAATGTAGGACCCTGTGATTTTAGAAATAACTCATAGGGACTAATGGCTGGGGTATATCAGCCACCATGGGGCTCCCTGTAGGGATGGTAATCTCAGCCACTTGATGATCTAGACCAGGGGTTGGCAAGTAAGTTTGGTCTCGGCCAGTTTATTCCCTAATCCATTACATGGCGGGCCAGTTGCCAACCACTGATCTTGACCTTGATCTTGAAATATCTCAACTGTTGCCAGGATTGTCATGAAATTTCATACAGATGTTCATTTTCCCCAGAGGGTGCATTATAATAACTAATCCCATGACTTTCAGTCATCCAGTGCCATCATCTAGTCAAAATTTTAGTTAGTTTAGTTTGTTATAACTTCTTATGAAATACCTGCAAAACTAATGACACTCCCAGCAGCATTAGTTGTATCTTGTATCTATTTTTAGTGGAGAGAAGGGCCTGTAAAACCTTTATGGATTTGTTTTATGGCCCACAGGCCTACCAGGATTTCACAGTAGTCCCGATGGCCAGTCCAAAGTGACATTTATTACTAATACATCTTTAACTAACAAATCCCTGCCCACTTATAAAGCAAAGATGCGTTTTTACTCTGCCTTCAGCACTGAGATCAGGGTTTCAAATCCAAATTGGGATTGTAATGGTTGTTCAGGACAATAGCCAGGCCAATGGCAGTAGCCATGTTGGTAATTCTACCACTTGCAGCCAGAAACAAACATCATAGATTATCAAACAAAGTACACATTTTCTGACTGTGACCTCTGTTATATTCTGGTCTTTAGGACGCCAACAATAATACCACTTGGAAATGCTTTGGGGGAGAAGCTGAAAAGTCTCCTATGGCCACTTTAAATATGATTCTACATGACTAAAGAAAAAGGAGAAATCGTTTCAAAGTAAGTGTGATTCAGGTTTGATTAAGTAAATGGCTTCTACTTGTTTTAAAACAGCATATGTAAAAAGCTACCATGAGGTGATTATTGGCTAAGCTAATTCTAGATCAATAGACAATAGACAGTATATGGACATTTATTTTAATAACACTTTTTAATATTGAATCACTGTAGCTTCTTACAGTCACCTCAGGAGAGAGCAGAGTTTATGACAGTGCGACTAACACTCTGTGATCTGTGTTGGTATGTAATCACATCATCAAGCACAAATCACATTTCTTCAAGCTGCGGGGCATCTTGTAGCACTTGTTTCAACCAGATTATCCTGGTCCACATTTGATGACCTGAAGACAACAGCAGCTTGTTTGCTGCAGTCATTGTCAATGATACTGTTCTACATGATGATTTTCTTCAAACAACCAAAGGACTAAAGAGAATCAAGGGAGAAATAAAAACATAAACTTGGAATTATAGATCTTGCCCAGGTATTTATTCGTGTCAATTTTCAATCTCCAATTTGTTAATGCCTTTAAAAAGTTTGACATTACTTTTAATTTTTGATAGGAACCATCTGTTGCCTGACATATATACTATACAAAAATACAAAATTGCATATACAATAGATATAAGAAAATTAGTACCGCTTGTCTCCAGAAAGTCTTCTACAGATGCTTGGTATTTACCTTCATATTCAATCACAGGGACCAAAAACTCTTAGCAATATGGGGAAAAGACTAATGTGAGGTGAACAAACTACCACTGTAAATGACTATGATAGACTAAGATATCTGTGAATCAAGTGCATTTGCCCCCCAAATTAATGATTAAGGTTTATAGCTTCAAATGTGCAAAATAAAAGACCTGATTTCTGAGTTGCTTCTCAGTTGTCATCAAATATTACACCCAGGTTTCTGGCTGCAGGTTTGACATTTGTAGACAGGGAGCCAGATGTGTAGTGCGATTTGTTTCTACAGTGGCAAGTTTACATACATTAGCCAACTCCATCAAATGATAAACAATCAAATGATGTCTTACAAACAAATTCAAGCACTTAAAATTGTATATTTACCAAATTATGTGAACTGTGAATATTCTGTTTCCTCAAAAAATTGGCTGCACATCAGTCAGGTGCTCTCCGGCAGCACTTCATCTATGCAGGACTCAACAGGACTCTGGTGCACAGAGGACAACAAAAAATTAAATAAATAAAGTATTGCTAAGGTACCCAGACAGCGGAGGCAAAATGATAAATACCAAAGTTCTGTAATGGCCCTCTGAGGTACGGGTAAATCAGGATTATGAGCCCTATAGAGTGTCTCTATATGTGCCCTTCCAGTGAAGGACTGTCTAGTTGTGTTTCCTGCCACTTTTGACTTCATTGTAGTGATGCTGCCGTGATCTCAGATCTCAGCAATTAACTTGGTGGGTAGAATGTTAATGTTACCGATACAGATGATAACCACAGAAATAAATAAGTAAATAAAACCTACATTGTAATGAACAGGAGTTGTTCTCTTAAGGTGTTTCCACATTAACTTCACTGGAAGGGCAAATTTTGCAAAGTCAAAATTTCACTGGCCCACAAGGACTTATTTGTCAGGAAGAATCCCCACTTGAAGAGGCCCCTCATTTGGAGTTGTGTCTCTCTACTGGTTAACTTACATAGACCGATAATATAATATAAGCCTTATTCTATGATCAGTTTTGTTCTCTGAGAATCAGAACTTTACTGCATGGCAAATCAGACAGGATCACAGATCTGTTAAAATTACCTGGAAATCCAAGAATCATGTTTCCTCATGTGAGGTTCTAGTTTGCTGTGTACAGACACCTGCAATTATGTTTGTGTCTGAGTCATGGCTGCACCTGAACAGGCATGAGTTATTAAAAAATAATTATAGCCTCATGTTAAACTGGCAAAACACAAGCTCCCATCACTGGTGACTCACGTCAGTCTGACTTATAGCATGGACAGTCAGTCAGACTGAGTGCTCCGGCATTTTCACCATATAACATCCTTTGAAAACATGCCAAATTTAATTTCATTTGGAGTTTATTGAAAAGTTTAGCAATTTAGAAATAGCAGGGCCATTAATGTAAATTTAAACCTCAGGTTATGAAAGGTTAAGAGGTCATTTCACATTTTTTAAAAATGTTTCCTGCAGTCTGGCCTGTTAAACTATGAGTTATCTTGTGAACAAAGTTTTCATTTTCACCAGACATAAAACTATTTTTATGGCCTATGTAATGGCATTTTTTAAAGGTCTCATATTTTACATTTTTCTGGTGTTTTATTTGAAGTATTGATAACCATATGAAGATATATTTGTGGTTTAGTACCAAAAACCATCTCAGTGAAGTTTAACATCTCCTCTATCAGGCCTCAGCAAGTCTGAGAGCAGTGACCACTTTGTTGTGACATCACAAAGTTCCAGAAGTCCTGACGGCTGGTTTTAAGGCTCAGTTTCTGAATACAGGCTGTGTACATTTCTCTGTGGACTGAGGCTTTGATACTTTCACAGTATTAATATAGAACCTAGACCTGCATTATTATCAAAAAAGACTTGGACAACTCACTATCTACAAGATGGAACTCTTTAAGATGCACTAACCAATATTTTTACATCAACACTGGGTCAAATGTGTTAAGTGAAAGAACCCTCAGAGGATGGTTTTATGGTCTCCACCTTACACTTACACCCTAAACCCTACACATTTTGCTGTAATCAGGTTCATTTTTTTGATTCAGAGTAAAGTATCTCAAATGTGTTGTTTGGTTTAGGACCAAAGGCTGAACATTGGCGTGCTAACATTGTCATTGTGAACATGTGAGCAGCCAGCAGGCCTCACAGCCTCACAGATTCATTAGTGTGGCTGGAGATTCCTTCAAGCTTGTGGTGGCAGTATAGAAGTGATTGGGGAATCATTTAGGACCTTAAGGCCTTCAGGACTACAAGTACATACATTCAATTTAATGGAAATCTGGCTTGTAGTTCTTAAGGTAACTAACACCAAAGTAGCAAAATAAGAAGTTCAGGGTTTACCAGAAGCATCAAGAATCGTCCTCTGGGGACCATATTACTAAAGCTGGCCAGTAATTTTTGATATATTTTGTTTAGGATGAAATTATTGGATGAACCAATAGACTTAACATCTGACTTGCCAACTGAACACCATTTGTATTTGCTCCACTGATGTGGCAAACGTCAAGATTCTGAGTCTCATACTGAACAAAAACACATCGGGGGTCAAAAGTGTAACACTTTCTCATGTGGTCTCTCACACTTCTGTCAGTGACCTTGTTTCACATACCTTGGTTACTTGCGCATCATCACTTTTAATTCGTCTTCAACCCTGAAGCACCCACTTCACTGGAGTGCTGAGGTGAGTCATTTTGTAAGCAAGAGGGGACTGATGATGAGGCCGGCTTTTTCAGACGGCGAGACTTAGCCACAGAAAAACAGATGTTAGCAGAAGGAAATCCTGAAGTGAACTCTTGCATGCGTCACTGTTGCTTCAGGGCGAGCAGAGCGAATGACATCTACCTGCTGTCAAAACTGTTTACAGAGAAACATGCAGTTGATGACACCAAAGCTTGGGAAAAGGTGTGGTTCATGTTGTGGCAGTGTTGAATCATGTTGTCCTTTACAAACACTGAACTCTTGGATTTTTAGTCTTTTTAGTATGACAGTCAAACAAAACATGTAACGAGGTTAAACTTAACTGTCATTAACTCTGTGTCTAAGGTCACTACAGGGTCAAAATTAAGTATACTTTAATACCATTATAAACAATGGATAAAATAAGTACTTGTATGTTAAACGGGTCACTCATAGGGATGAACCAATGTAGAATTATCACCCAACTCTATAGTCTGCTTTATAGACCTTTTTAGCATTTTGGCATGTTGTTTTGGTGTTCCAACCACTTCACTATTTTGGTTCAGTCTCACTGCTGTCATCTTAAGTGCAAAAAAATTTTAAATGCCCATTATACAGTACCCAGCAGTAACCTCAGACAAACACAGCTATACCCTCTTTTTCAAAAAGGCTGTTTGAGGGTCAGTTCGTAGACGGTGCTAATTTCCAACCAGCCAAAGAACTGGCTCTCAACAAGGAAAGTTGGTTCAAGAGTGGCAGCAACACAACCAAGAACCCTTCCATCAGGGGCTCGGGGCAGAATTATCATGACCAGCAAGACCACACACCATTTGTGAACATATGGAAAATCAAAATCAACATCAAAATCTTTGGGTTTCAGTGTAGGTTCACAAAGCCAGGAGCAACACTTGTAAAGAGATGATGTAATCTGCCATTGTTGTTGTGCTTGCTAGGGTTGCTGGCAAAGCGGACAGATATACAGACGTATACAGTGGCATATACGCGGCTCTGTGGCAGCTCTCTAGCCTGTTGAAAAGCAAACTAGTTCATAGAAGGTTCACAAATTGAACCAGATTTGAGTCAGCACAAGCAGCAGCACAGAATTAGTGATGAGGTTAGCACTGGTGGAAAGGTGATTTAGAGACTAACTAGTGAAGACAGTGGAGCATTTAGCAGCTAAAAACATAGATACTTACCTCAGGAAGGTAAACCAAAACAGAGCGAAAAGTAGAGTGAATGTTGGATTTGAATTGATCAGGTAGACACTAACACAACAATCAACACCGGTTTTATGTCTGGCATCAAACCTGGACATGAATCCCGGAAGGGAACAAGAGACCACTTTATTTATAGACTGTAGTAAGGAAGTTTCTCATTAACACTGGAATGCAAACTTTTTAAAAAAGCTGGAAAAAAACATAAAGGAAAAGACATTTGCTGAATTTTACTGTAATATTGTTATTTATTCAGAGAAATTACCTTTTGGCCCTGCAGCCTTCTCCAAGATCAACACACAAAGACAGCGTTACATAAGTCACACCCTAATTACACGTCTGGGGGTGATTAGTCAATCAAGGCACACCTCATGGTTTAGAAAAACACAATCTAGAACCCTTCAGCGAATCAAAACAATTGAAACAATGAAAGGAACCACAGCCAATCAAATCAAACCAAAGGACAAGCGCTATAATGTCTAATACTGGAGATTTTAATATTTTAAAGTGCAATTTTGAAATGTTAAGAATATTTTTTTTCATTTAGAAATGTTAAAAATATCAGTCTGACTTTTATCTTTTAATATGATTTACTGTCACATAAAGAAGTATAGGAACAGGCTGCAACCTGCCCATTACAGTAGCTTCAGGTGTGGAGGATCTGAAAGCCCTGGTGTCAGCAGTATCACTATGTTGGACCACATGTGGCACAGAGAGCCACCCTGCTGTCCCACCAGGTGGATTTGGCAGTGCCAGCCCCGCTCTGTGTCCTGGATTAGACTTGGCTGGCAGACACAACAAAGAGACTGGGGCTAAAAGATGGTTGCCAGTGCAAAGCAGTCGAGCCTGAAGCTTGTTTGAAGTGAACCAGTTTGGGCAGCAGACGAAGAGACAGCACACTGTCAGGGAACATATGACACATTCATGTGTGTACTGTACACAGTGAGGTGTGACTCACTTCACTTTCTGGGATACAGTGTGATCAGTTTCATGTTGAAAATCTTGTATCACTACATCATTTCTTACTATTGAACAAATCCAAAACTGCCACCTGGATGAAACACTTGTGAGAACATACATATATTCTTTTGAATTTGGCATCTGTTTCACATTGTGTAAGGTTTGCTGAGTTTCCCACTATAATTCATTGATGTCTTTTTCACAGTTAGCTGGCCTATGTAGCAACTGTCCCCTGCTGCTGGTGAGTAGTTACACCAGACTGGTGGCTGAGTGTGGAAAGAGTGTGACTCAGTTAAGACACAATGCAGTAAAATGTGCCCAGTTATTCAAATTGGATTGATGATTCATGTAATTACTGCTATTGTAAACTCAGGATTCAATCATAGATTTTAAAATCCATGCAAATGCAATTTTAGATTCTGAATACAGCTACAGGAAGAATCATTTTCTATATAAATGTACACCTGTCTTATCAAATCACAATGTAAGGCTTCAACCCAGCAGAATAATTTATTCTCACTGAGACAGCACATGGCATCATTCTATTTATGAATTTCTTGTCTGTTCTGACACCATGTGCCACAGAACACTTACAGATAACCTGGTGCAGTTTATTTTCCTATTGCCATAATGGGGCTGCTAGAATAACTGCATGGTTGAGTGGTTTATGATTAGAGTAGCCAGCCAAAATAATTTAAAAAGTTTGCCACTGTTATATCCATATGTTATATCAGTGTTGTATACTCATGGTCGCTTCAGCAGAAGCAAACCAAACAAACAAACACATTTTCAAATATTTTTTATCATATATTGTTATGAAGTTATTATGTGAGTGTGAATATATTATTTTACTGACATTTTTTTGTTTATTTTTAAAGCAAATAAAATACATATTTGCAACTGTGTGCTGATGTTCCATCTCAAAATGGATGGATGGATGGATGGGAAAAATAAAATATTAATTTCATGACAATGGTAAATACTTAAAGACATTTTGGAGTACTACTCCATATGTGAAAAAGTCAATTTAATTCATTTTTCAGCTCTATTTATATAACAACAAAGCATGTACTATGTAAATGTACATATATAATATATGCAAATGTATTATCTTGAGGCAATTTACAGATTAAGTCCAAGACGTTACTATGTTATAAAGAGAAACCCAACAGTTAAACCCATGAGAAAGCACCTGGGGAAAAACTCCCTTATGACAGGAAGAAACCTCAGACAGACCCAGACTCAGGGTGGTAATACTGTTGTATGTCAAAAAAAGTTTTACAAAGCCATTTGTGGCTCCACAGGGATTTTAGTCTGATAAATGTCTTCAAGTTAGATCACTTGAGTCAGCATTTGTTTTCTCTGAAGTTTAAAAAAACAAAAAAAAATCTGGGGTTGTGGAGATTACAGAGAAACTGGAGCTGCTCGAAGCTGGGGCTCAAGGCCGCATCATCTGCGACTAACATAACGCTAAGAAATCTCCCTCACTTCCTATGACTGAACCCCTGGTGGTCACATTGCATTGTGGGTGATTGTGGGTAACCCTAACCCTAACCCTAAGCACCAGGTTCTGACAAGGAAGAATTCAATGCTAAATCAGCGGAGTAGTCTTTTAAGAAATGTGAGCTGGTCAGGTAAAAATAGTCATGTGAAGATAGTGAAAAAAAGAAAGTATTCTGTGTCATGTTTTATATATAAAATTGATTGAGACATACTCACTGGAGTTCAACCTAACAATAACACTGCATCAAAAACAAGGATGAGGCTGCATGGTGGCAGCGTGTTGGTACAGGTACTGGTGAAATGATTAAGTATGATGCAGGACAGATGGATTACTAAAGGATTATCAGCTGCCAAAACACTGCTATAATACTCCGAGACAGGATTCTCCAAGCCAAGCTTTCCCACTGCACTGGAGCTTTACTGATGTCCTTCAATTGTACGTCGCTTTGAACAAAAGCGTCTGCCAAATGAGTAAATGTAAAAGTTATCACAGGGACTAACATATCCTCCTCACTTTTAATGTTACAAAGTGATTTACAGGGAATAAGAAGCTGCTGATATTTAAATTGCCAATGCAATATGTTGCTGCTTGACTTTGTAGTGAATTGTGGCAAAAGGTGAGGTTAAACCTTTTTACTGGGCAACCCAGAGAACTCTGTGTTGACACAATGGTAACAATGAACTAAATGAGAAGGCTGCAGTGCTAATGGTGGTCTCAACTAAGCCCTGCACAGTCATCGAGAATGTAATACTATAGCATCTCTAAACAATAAATTGTCCACCTGCCAGGGTAGATAAACTTTACCTTTTCCCAGTATTGACCTGATGAATTCTGCTCCAAACGTCGTTTCTCAGCTGAATTTTACAACCATCCAAACACTTATATATTTCCACAGTGTAATGACCTTCTAAACATGGTCAAGTTTTCATACTTGAAGTGCAATTTTAACATTGTTCAGAGAATATTACTTCCAGTGGAGAGAGCCTTATGCTAGCTGTATGGGTGAGCACAACATTGTTTTTTCACCAAATTTCCAAGAAATGTTCAAATAAATTTGACTTTGACCCCATATACACTGATCTCCATGATGCCCATCCACTGGGATTCTGACACTGAATGTTATGGCAGCAGTGACTTTGCTGTAGAAATACTGTGAAACTGGCGGAACACACGTATCAGACAGGACAAGGACAGGATGTCAGAAATACATTGTGCTTTCTTCCCGCCTCGCCATACAACAGCACATTTTTTGCATCAAGTTCAACTTGTCTTGACATTGGTGACCTTTGAGGGGATGCGGAGCCAGGGAGTCAAAAAATGGGGGAAGCTATCATAGTTTATTGGGTGTGTTGCACCATTCACTTTTGTTTAATCTCGTCTGTCAGACTAATACATGCTCCACAAAAGAGTAATGGCTTATGAGTTATGAGACAGGAGTCGATGGTAGAAATACATCTCTTGAAAATGCCAAGGGGGAGTAAACTGAACAGTACACAGCAGTGGTGAACCGTGAGGTGGGTGGAGTGAAGACAGTGAGCGCACCTATTTGAAAGCCAATGATGATTTCCCCCCTGCCATAGCTCGAACCTTCGGAGAGGCTGATTTTTGATCCCACCCACGATAAATCAAAATGTGATTGTTTAAAATTACCTGCCACTTTCTAAACAATCACACGCAGCTGTGGGGGCTTCAGGCCTCCTGTCCCAGTTATAAATTATTAGCCAATGAGTCAGCCAGCTGACATTTTCTCCACCTAGAGACAACAAGAAAAGACAAATGTGATTGGACTCCTTTCATTTCCAAAGCAAATTTGACAGAAATAAGGCTTAGATTAGAATTAGAAAAGAGAAATTATGAAGTGAAAGCGATTAAATATAACATTTAAAATGCTCATATGTTTGGCCTTTTCTGGTGTTTCCTCACTGGTATAGACAAAATGTAAAGAATCTCCCAGAACTACTGTGAATAACTAGCACCAGCTCAGCCTCCTAAAAGTTAGCCGTTAGCTCACCAGCTACAGTAGTTCACCAACTAGCCTTGTGAACAGTCATTATTTCACCAAGAACCAAATCTTTCACATACTGAAAGAATGAAATTAAGGCCTTAAGGCTGCAGCATTGCATTATTCCTGTCTGTCAGCTGCACATATTGAAGCCACATATATGTACCACATATGTGCCCCAGTTATAACATGTAGCTCAAACAGACTTAACTCAGTCACAGCTTAACTTTAGTCTTCATTGCTATCGCTTCACTTTCCTGTTACTTACATGCTGAGAACTTCAGCAGTCTTTGACTCAT
The DNA here is from genome assembly GCF_046630095.1 of Trachinotus anak. Taxonomy (NCBI): domain Eukaryota; kingdom Metazoa; phylum Chordata; class Actinopteri; order Carangiformes; family Carangidae; genus Trachinotus; species Trachinotus anak. The sequence continues at coordinate 3,907,573 of NW_027273867.1, forward strand.
TACAGTACATCTTTTAAGACCACCCCTGAACAGCCAAACATTTGGGGTCATGGTTCATTGAACTTTTCACACAGACCACTTCCTCAAGCCATGTAAAAAAAAAAAAAAAAAAAAAAGGCAGAGGAGGGAAATTTGCAGCGAGACATCAGACAAGCTTCAGAAAGAAGAGGAGGATAGGATTGAGTGCTGTTCCATCAGTGCTTTAAATTAAAGAACTTCTGGGAGGAAATATTTCAATTGCTCAGTCTAATAATTGGAGAAAGAAGTCACCCATGACTGTGCTCCTGCTGTAATGGGTTGCTCTGAGGGAGCCTTTGAGCTACCATATGAGACGCTGCAGGCTCTCATGTTTGGTATGCTCATAGTTAAAAGGGTTATTCGGAGAGTGGATATCAACCTCCCCGCCTTGCTTTAGGAAGTGGCTGAATGATACAGTTTCCTGTTTATATTTAGAAGAGATAAGCTTCTCTTCAGCTAGCGCTCAAACTCAAGCCTGTACAGATCTGTGGGCCTTTTATACACCATAAGATGATACTGATGCATAACTGTGTTAACTGTGCAGATTGACATGAATGTGCCTCACCTTTGCTGCTGTATTTTTATGTCAGACTATTGGTTATGGAAAGGTGTGCGGTTCAAAAGCCATCCATCTATTCAAACAGCAGTTTGGACAGTATAAACTGAAATGTTCCACTACGTTCACAGTCTAGTTGCTAACTTTGTCTGCTGTTTTTGTGCTGAGCAGGTAGAGTACAGTGAGTTTCTTTTCACTGCCAGCTGCTGCTAGAAACAAGGTGGTGACCACAAAACCAAAACAATCATCTGAAAGTATAAATAATCCTCTGAGGGATCTTTCAATATTGTGCAGCTTTAAAGGTCCAATATAGTATAAAGTGAGATGTCCTTGTCTTTTCTGATTATAAAGCAGGCCTAGGTTCTATATTAATACAGTGAAAGTATCAAAGCCTCAGTCCACAGAGAAATGCACACAGCCTGTATTCAGACACTGAGCCTTAAAACCAGCCCTCAGCACTTCTGCAACTTTGTGATGTCACAACAAAGCAGTCACCATGCTCAGCCAGGTTCCAAGCCCCGCCCACCTGGACCCACCATCCAACCTTGCAGGATTTGGTTTCTCTGAGTGCTTACCTGAAATCTGCTCTATTTTTATTCAGTCACTCAGAAAAGGCTCTGAGCCTCTCTTCTGATTGAGCTGTTGTTGCAAGAGCTCCAGAGAGAAGCCTGAGAGAGGAGATGAAAAACTACAGAGATGGTTTTTGGTGTTTAAAACCAAAAATATATCTTCTTATGGACATCAACACTTCAAATAAAATATGGCACCTTTAAAATAAAGTTAGATATAGTTCTCTTATGTCACTCTGATGTCACAGTCTATATCATGGTTGATGTACATTATCTCTCCATTAAGCTTTGTCTTGTGGAAATGGCTGAACACTCTTCCCTGACAACTTGCACAACAACCAAGTGGGGTCCTGTGTGCGAGCTACTTTAACACTGGGATCTTTTTTTATCATTTTGTATGACTGTGTCTTTTATTGCATCTTGGATTTTCAGAGGCCATCAGCCTGTTTTTTTTTTCAATTCTACATGATTCCTTGAGACTGAAACACCCCACAAGTGCTCCAAATATATGTTTGTTCCAGAGGAAAGGTAACTGATTAAATGCAAATTATTTGATCATGTCACCAACAGCACAGAGATAATAATGATTTCTTGCTCACTGTTCTGTATTAACCTTTGCTATTTTGGAAGGAAACGTCCCTGACATACCGTTGGCTGTTATGTGCAAATAATGTTCCCTCACCTTCACCCTGGTGAAAGGTGTTGTTGTGCTTTTGCCTACTTAAACAGTAACTTATATTTGTCATGGTAAGCCACATGACTGCAAGGTGCAGCAAAGTTGCAGCTGTTGATACAGAAAATGGTGCATTTCACTCATGACAGGAAACAGGTGTGAGGCATGACTTTAATTACACATGATATAGGAATCACATTTTGACATATAGCACACCAAGGTAAAATTCTTTTCTTTTAGTTAAATTCAACAAAAATACTTTTTTTTCATATTTTCTTTCATCTCTTTAACCTGATTAATTTAATTGTTGATATATTTATTTCCCTCTTTTTTTCTTGTTTACTCAATATCTTCATTTTACTTTTTTTATTTCATGTTTTACTCATGTTGGCGGCTCTATCACTTGTGATACAGTGCATTCAGACATTTTCACATTTTGTTATGTTGCGGTTTTCCCTCGTCCATCTACACTCAATCCCCATAATGGCAACGTGAAAACAGAATTTTAGAAGTTAAGTTTAAAAGTGAAACACCTTTTTGCTGAAGTATTTAGACCCTCTGCTATGACACTTGAAATTTAGCCCAGGTGCCTCCTGTGATCATCATCTTTGAGACGTTTCCACACCTTGATTGGAATCCACTTGTGGTAAATTCAGATGACTGGACATGATTTTGAAAGGCCCACACCTGTCTGTGTAAGGTCTAACACCTGACAATGCATATAAGAGCAAAAAACCAAGCCATGAGGAGGAAGGAACTGTCTGTCTTTTACATATTTTTTTATTAACATTCATTAACCTCCCTTTTACTTTGTACTGTAGTGTCACCAAAACCAGTCCAACCACTGTGGATCTCCTGTCGGTTATAATACAACATTTAACTTTAACAATTAGTGTTGTAGTATAACCAATAGGAGGCTGTCGATGTGTGGAGTGATTTCCATAAAACTACAGTGTATAAGACGGAAATTACTGAATCTTTCTGTAGTATCTGTTTCTGGTATTGTGCTTTGTAGATGGTCAATGTGCACTCAACTCACAGCAGGTTGCACATAGAAACCAATGTTATTTCTTCAGCTGCGGGACAGTTCTTTTTGTTTAAGTTATTTTTTTGGCCTTTTAATGTCTATATTACATAGGTACAGTGAGAGAGTGACAGGAAAGTCAGGGAGAGAGAGAGAGAGGGGATGACATGCAGCAAAGGGCCGCAGGTCAGACTCGAACCCTGGGCCGCTGTGGTTAGGACCTAAGCCCTAATGGTACGCACTTACGAGTTAATGAACAAAACAAGTTTGAATCTTTACCAAAGTGTCTCAGCCCAAGCATGAGTAAGCAAGTAAAACTCCAAAAATGAACCACATTCCTCAATCTATTCTCTGCTCACTGTTTCCTCTTTCAATTGTGAGTTTGAAGTTATCATGTTTTAACATGAAATGTTTCACGTTATAACAAGAAACATTTCTTGTTATAACGTGATAACTTTGTATGTTGACGTGACATGACACTGATCCCTTTCCCTGTGTTAACAGCTGATGCTAATTTTCAACTCTCGTCCTTAGTTGGGCTTTTGAATGTATAGTGTAATTGTCAGTTGTGTAAAAGTCAGTTTCCATTATCGTAAAACCACAACACCCACCAGATATGACGGTACAGTAAAATACTACACTAAAATGCAACGATTGTAAAGTACTTATCCCTCTAAATGAGTCTCTGAAAGCTGTGGCTGACCTAACCAACATTTGACACAACTGAATACTACCACTGTCTACTCTGTTGCTGGTTTGCTCTACCACATGTTCACAGGTCACCGGCTCTTTTAGTTTTCAATAATCCATTAAAAACAGCTCAAGGACAAAATGTTGCCTTGATGAGTAATGTCATGTGGAGCAGCACATGTATTTCAGGTCTCCTAATATGACTTCATTGCACAGCTAACTAGAACTTTAATGATAACTATTTTATATATTTAGTCTGTTCTTCTAATAATGGTGTTGTATGAGTAAAACAGACCTGTTACTTTAAAGGTGCCATATTTTACACTTTTCCAGTGTTTCATTTCAAATTTTGATATCCATAAAAAGATACATTTGTAGTTTTAAGTACCAAAAACCATTTACCCACCAAATCCTGCAAGGTTGGATGGTGGGTCCAGGTGGGCATGGCTTGGGGCATGGCTGAGAGCAGTGACTGCTTTGTTGTGACATCACAAAGTAACAGAAGTCCTGACGGCTGGTTTTAAGGCTCAGTTTCTGAATACAGGCTGTGTGCATTTCTCTGTGGACTGAAGCTTTGATACTTTCACAGTATTTAAATAGAACCTAGACCTGCTTTATAATCAGAAACACATGGACATCTACCTTTATACTATATGAGACCTTTAAATGATTGATTACATCACTTAGCGTGTGAGCTGACTGCAATAGCTTTTGTAAACAGATGCTGATGCATGTCCGTTTCATCATTTTAAAATGGATTATAGCCACTGTTGTTTATTACAAAGCAGCACACCACTCTGCCATTTTTGGTCATTAACGTTCGAATTTTCCAATTATATATCAAACAGTGAAGTATAAAAAAAGCTTTGTGCTGACAGAGTGCTGACTCACTACTGTTTAGGATGTGTCGCTTGTACTTTGCTCTTTTCTCTTGTTTGCTGATCACTTGGACAGAACCTTAAAGCCCCTGTGGTTTAGACCACTACTACAATACAAATCTCCTGTAAAAAAAAAAAGAGTCCACTGGTCGTTTGTGCCGCAGGTTATTATGACCCATAGTTATGTTTTGTTGTTAGGTGACATCTAGTGTTCGAAGTAATTATGACGGTGGCATAGCGTAAAGAGCGACAAAGTGCACGTCAGGAGGAGGTTGGGGTGGATGGATGAATATGACACAGGAGAGCGGTGTTCGATTCCCATGTGAAAGTACCAGTTTAAGTTTCTTCTATTATCCATAATCATTTGTTGTTATTATTGTAACAGAGATCATCTAATGTCTAATGTTATTTTTACCCAAATCACCCTCTTCTCCTAAACCTAACCAAGCCATGACCGTTATTTCAGTAACCATGGTGACGAAGGTAGGTACGCTGCTCTCGGTACAGTCCGCATGTTTATTATTGTAATCTTGACAACCAAGGTCCGGTATGCCTGCCGCCATAGGGGCGCTATTTCAGGAGACACTGCTGTTCTGTGCTGGTTCAGGTTGGAGGACTGGTCGACACTTGAACAGCTGGGTATATAACAACATCACAGTATTATCCTTTCAGGTCATAATGTGCTGCTAACAGTGGGTAGTGGAGTCACTAACGTATGGAAAGCAGTTTCTTTAAATAAATATTTTATTTGAAAATAAATACATTTTCTTAAAATAGAATCAATAACATTACAAAAGCTTTTGGGAGATGGGAAAGTAGGAGGGAGGGACAGGGAAGAGTTGGGGGTGGTGGTGGGGGTGAGAGGGAGGGTTTACCCAAATAAATGATGTGTAATTTGGAACAAGGAGTACAATCTCACACGGTTATCTACCATCTTAAGACAAGTTCCCACAAAGCGTTGTACTGTACATTCTCAGCTGCTTTGTGGGAAAGTGGTGGCGTCCCTCACGCTTGCTTTAACATGCAGTCTACTTGGTCTTAAAGCTTCAGGCCCCCTGCACCCAGAAACATTGGCATACTGTATCTACACACTTGGTTTGTAAAAGAAAAAAAAATGTAGGATATAATCTCTTGTCAACACATCAAAATCAGCCACTGATTTACATTTACATCTGACAATGTTTTTTTTTTTCTGAAAGTACCTTAAATGTGTCTAGATCAACTTCACCTCTAGTCTACAGTACAAAGATACAATTCACAAGAAGGCTGCACTTATTGATATAGCAGTAATCAGAGGCCACTGTCTTGCTAAGGCCAGAAGTGTTTCCGTTGTCACTGTGAGGTTGTGGATTTGCCAGGCAGAAGAGTAAAACAAGAGCGGGAGCCTCGCTGGCACTTTTCTGCCTTGATAACAGCGTTTCAATGCCCATTGTTTGACTCGAGAGCTGGGAGATGGCAGATCTCCAGAGAGATGGGGACAGCAGCACAGTTGTATTGAAACAGATTAACACAGTGCAGCAGCGCAGTCCTGGCCCCTCTGACAGCTCCACAAATAGCAGTGCGAGTGCAGGAAGTTCTCCCTCGGCTGGCCTACAGTGGCAAAGCAGCAACCTTGACAAAAACCTAATTACCAATTGTGCTAAAAAAATTGAAAAAAAAAGCGCTACAGAACATGTCCGTTTTATAATTATTGAGTCATTGGAGAATGTGCAAGTCGACCTCAATTAAGACAAGCGTGTGAGAGCATGTAATTTAAATCTAATCAGTAGAAAAGCAGCAGAGTAAGCTAATCTATGGCAAAAACAACAACTTTGCACGCTTTGTGCTCCTCGCTCGCTCTTCCTGCCTAATGAAATCAATGCCACAGGTAGTGGCAGCTTTAAATAATGATTAAACTAAGTGCTGCCGGGGAGTGCTGTGTCCACACATTGTGTCCACACAACCAAAATCTCTCGCTCTCGCTCCCTGCGCAGCCTCCAATCAGCTTCAGCGCACCGGGCAATGGTCTAGGGAGAAGGACGCCATTCGATGGGTTTTAAATGCCTCACTGCACTGACCACACACAGACACACACGCACAAATAACACACAAATGCAAATTCTGCAATCACGCACCTCTTTTTTATCTTCTCTCTTTTCAGCTCTCTGATCAACAGCTGCTTTTTTTTCTTTTGTTTGGCTTTTCTTGAACCTTTGCAACAGGCCACAGTTTGTGTTGTTTCTCATTCAATAACAAGCTTCTCCGTTCCCAACCCTTCTACGAATTAGTAAATACAACAAATAAAAGCTTTGTTTGAGCAGCACACTACTTTGCCGATGATTCAACCACAGTTAAATAGCAAGGAACAGATGTGATACATTTAATGATAGCAGATTTTATCTGAGCCAGGTAAATGACACCAAAAGCTAAAATAATCGATGTGGCACATTTCACCTAAACCCCATCCGTCACTCAGGAATGCTGCACCACCTCTCTCTCTCTCTCTGCTCTTCAAGGAAATGTGTTTTTCTTTTTGTTTGTTTTTTCTTTTTGTAGGAACTAGGTTTTGAAGAGCCAGCCTTCAACATGCACACAGAAAATCATTCTACATCCCGTCATCCTTGTACAAACAAATTCAGAGGACAAACTTTTATAAATTTGTAAAATATCTGCTACTAGTTGAAGGTCTCATCAGAAATAAAATACACATAAGGATGCCACAGAATCTAGCAGACCCAGATGGACAGTCTTTCCAGGTTGCCCCCTCCCCCCCCCCCCCCCCCATTGTGTTAGTTAAGTTTACAATTATCCCAAAGCCTTGGCATTGCAGGCACAAGTGCTGAGGGCCAGATGGGTACAGACAGAGCCCGCTGCATCAGGATGCCTCAATTTGGCCAAAACACAACAGATCTTACTGGCACCAGCTCAAAGAAGAGAAACCTGGTGCTTTAGCTTTGTTTTCTCACATTACAATTCTTCATCAAGTCGCAGGCAGGTCAGTGTGAAGGCGTGCTAGACACTGTCATTTACACAGACACAGATACACCCAAACTGAATAGAGAGATTGTCTCCTCTGGCTGTGCCGCAGCGGCCACGCAGTCATTCTTTGGGGTGTCCAGTCCAAACAAAACCAAACCAAGTTTCCGGTGGCACTTTAGCTCAGCAGCTCACCGTGCTCGGCTGCTGTTTGCACACAAAGTCCGATATGAAGTCAAACTCGTTCTGTCCCAGGAAGAGCTCCGGCAGCTCCTGAATGCGATCCAAGCCAAACTCCAGCACCAGTGAAGTCAGAACCTCCTCGTCGATCAGATCCATGTCCATGCCGTTTGACCCCAGAGGGCCGCCAATGTGCTGCATGCCCGACAGCTGGGCCGGACCCACCCGGTACTGAGCACTGTTGGGCAGGTGGTGTCCGTTGGCCGAGCTGAGCGGGTGTCCGTGGTACTGAGTGTTGAGTTTCTGCAGGTGCATGCTGGCCATGAGCTGCTGGGAGGTGAGGTTACCAGGGAGGTACTGCTGCGGGTGTCCACCCTGCTGCTGCTGCTGCTGCTGGGGGTGCATGTGGTGGTGCTGCTGCTGATTCGGGCCCTGGCCATTGTACATCATGTTCCCAGACATCATCTGGTGGTGGTGGTTGGCCATGGGAGCTCCGTTCACGGGCCCGCCCATCCCTCCGGGTCCCACCATGCCCGGCCTCTGTCTCATGGCAGCCTCCATGTTGTTCTGAGGGTTCCTGCCATAGTGCATCACCTGGCCATTGGGCAGACTGCGCAGGCCGGGCTGGCCATTGTGCTGCGGGGGCCCATTCATGCCCATCCTGAAGCTGTGGGTCATGGGCATCATCATGTGTTCTGCCATGGCTCCTCTGTCACTAAAAAACAACACTGGTGAAAAAAAATGACATGAAATTAGATTTTTAATACAACCAGAAGTCATTTCAATCTAGACAAGCTTGAATTTAAAGGGGTTTTCCACCAATTTAACAATAGAAATTCAAAATATACTCAAACTCTGTTTTTTTTTAAGTCTGGGGAAGATTCACAATTTCAATTTTTATTTTTTTTTGCTCAAACACTTCAAGACAGTAGAACATGAATAATTAAAACCTGCACCACTAGCAAAACTGTTACCCTTATGCATATTCAAAATATTCTGGTTATCCCATACAGCTATGGACTGCTGGTAACAAAGCAGAATCAGTGTCAAAAATCAGTATGTTAGCTAGCCACCAATGGGACTGTGGCTACAGCTAACCACTAATTTTTAGGGTTTAGAATGTTTTCACATTACAAGATTTTTATTTATCTTAACAATTAGTTAAATCGCCCATCTCTACCATAATGATTGTTGTTGGGTTGTCTTGGATTAGGTTTGAGACTTCAACCTTTTTATAGTGTGTGTGTGTATGTGTGTGTGTGTGTGTGTGTGTGTGTGTGTGTGACAAATTTAAAGTCTGCATTACAAACTGCAGGACTGAGGTTAAAAGATGTGAGCGTTTAAGTTAGTGTTTAAATTTGAATTTGAATACACAATGGTCCACCAGGGTACGCGTGATGTAAATGTCGTCATTTGGACGTCCATGTCCACAAAAGCACCAACTGTAAGTGCTCCTCCAAGTGGACTAGAAAGAAGAGGAACTACATGTCCATGGTGTCCGTGTGTGTGTCCACCAGGGAGTATAATGGAGGCTTTAGGGGACAGGGAGGGTTTAACAGAAGACATGCTATCCAGTTGTACTATGGGAAATGTAGGATCCAGTGTTTTTGTAGTTCGACCCATACAAAAGACTAGAAGTTAGGACATCTCAGTCTCAGCTGCTTCAGTTAAGACCATCTGGTGAGTCTCCCCGTTTTACAGACGTGCCATACTAAATTGCTCGAAAACAATAATATAATAACCATAATGACAGCAAGCCCTGTCTCTCTGTTCAAACTGCTCTCTCCTCCACAGTTTTGCTTTCAGTCAAGTCAGAAGTGTCCCCATTAAAAAATAACAAAACAAAAAAAATATATACATCTTAAACCTCCAAAATTACACCATCAGTGAATTACCACTGAATAACACACTGACAAGGGAGGGCAGCAATACCCTTGCAGCCAAAAGGACGCAGAGGAATGCTTCTCCAGACCACACACACCTCTTCCCCCCTCTCTCTCAACACACATCACACCACCTCTGTCTTCACACAGTCATTACAAAAAAAGATCTTCAATTAAGATTGCCCACAGATGACAAACAGATCGTGCTCACGCTGAAACTGTAATTTGCTGTCAAGGTTATTGGCTTGTTGAAATTGATAACATTATTTTATAAGCTTCCCCCTGAATGGGATGATCATAAAAACAGATCCCAGAGCGAGTCATGTAATGAATGTCTGCCTGCTGAAAAACAAAGATATTTCAGGCTTTTAACCCCCCCCCCCCCTTAAAATATGAACTCTGGTTGTGCCCCCGGCTGCTTGTACCAATTCAACCCCTTTAGTGCTGATAAAACGAGACACTTTCCTCAATGGCCTCAATCCTCTCCTAAATATTCTGCCCCTCTGATACCTAATTATACGCTATCTGTGGAGTTTCCTTACAGATCTGGATTATTCAGCCAAATGTCACTTAGTGAACAGCCAGTCTGAGGGATAATAATAATAATTACACAAGCATGAAACCATTTTTTTAACCTAAAGCGGACTGTGCGTGTGGGCTACTTGACATTATTCGATGCCATAAGACCGCAACAAATACACCAGGCAATAATACCGCCGCAAGTGAGCAAAGTGACACGGTGGAACAGGATAGATTCCCGCTGCGTGTAATGCGATCCGATCAGCTTTATTCTCATGAAGAATATTATGAAAAACAGTCAGCGCGAGTCTACAAAGGGAAAGTGCAGCCTCTCTACCTGCGTTAGGAGTAACACAAGACGACACCTACCCGATGTGTTCACGTAGAATCCGTGCGGAGAAGTTGGATCAGTGCCGGGGTTGTTTCTCCAGCTGATGCTCCGGCTACATGCAGCCCTGCGGTGGATTCAAACTCTGCGGCGTCTCGGCACTCAGAGGAGTTTGTTTTCTGGGTCAACTCAGGGATTATATACATCTATAAAGCACACACACACAGAGTGAGTGAGAGAGAGAGTGAGAGAGAGAGAGAGGAGGAGCTACCGTCCTCTCCGTCTCCTTTGTTGCCATTGGTCCTCCCTCTTAATCACTGTGCAAAGAAACGTTCACTAACCGCCTCCACTGATCCGGCGGAGCGAGCGGCGGAGCCCCGCTCGGCCGAGCCGCGCTCTGGGTCCTGGGGAGGCTCCACTGCCGCCTGCCTTCATTACCCTCACACCAGTATCCGTAATGATCCTCACTCTCTTAACTGAAAGCTTTCTGTTTAAAGAGCAGCGGGGAGGGAGCCACAGCAGAACCACTTCAAATCATTTAACAGGGTGTTTCACAGAGTTAAACGGGAGTGGAGCTGTGTAGATCTGGCGCTGTGTGGGTCTATGGAATAATACATGTGGCCTGTGTGCTAAACCAGTAATATCTGAAAAGTTAGAAATGATCATTTATCATGTCCTATTCAACAATAGCTGATTAAAAACATTCCTTGCTTTTATATTAAAAATGATGTTACCTGGACCATGTCCCAAATCAAACCTTTCTCCAATGTGTTTATTTTGCAACAAATTAATGCAAATACATTATTATTGGCACAATAAAAACAGTGACATCAGACAAAAAAAGTTAACAAATAATAAAAATAAATAAATGTAATAAATGTCCATTACTGTACACATTCACTGACAAGGTATTTCATTTTTTCTATTGCAATATCTGCTAGTGGCACCAGAAGCATGATTCATCATTTCATGGTTAGGCAACTTAAAGCATTTATGGTTAGGGAAAGGCGGAGGTTTGGGTGAAACTCAAGATTTCAAGATTTGTCATCACATCTTCCCCTAACATTAAATGAGTGATTTGTAAGTGTAAGACACAGCCAACGTTAGCACTGACTGTTTACTTACCGGTCTAGAAGAAATGTTGCGAGTTCAGCATCAAACTTCATTCCTTTACTCACACAGAGCTGTCTCCAGTGCTGGAAAGCAATGGCAATCCCAATCCCCAGCTAGCCCCAGCCCGTCTTGTCACTTTCCGATAGTGACTCCAAGCTGTAGCCTCCAATCTGCCCTGAAGACATTAGCGCTGCTCAGAGGACGTATTGTAAGCTCTTGTCTTGTAACAACGTCAAGTGACAGTCACCACCACCTGCTCGCAGCAGCAGAGAAACTTAACAAATAGCCCATTTAGAGCAGTAAGAACTGATATTTTTTGGGCAGCTAACAACATCTGACATTAAGTTGCTATGGTCAAGGTTTAGTCTTTCTTCTATATAAAGCTGCCGGCTGAGTCATTCAACCAAAATAATGAGCTGAAAAAAGCTAAAAAGCTCTTTAAAGATTGTAGTTTGTCTAGACGAGTGGCACCTATCACATTACACACTGTATTTGATCCACTGTTAATATGAAAATGTTGAAGACTACAGCTTTACTATATTTTTGTGGCCAAATTGAAGCGAAGATAAGCGTAAATGTCTGCAGGTCGACACAGACAACAGTGTTATGGGAAACCATAGGTCACAAAGAGTCTCAGGGGAGCTGACACACACACACCTCCCATATCTCGTGCAGGCTGCAGTTGAAGTGAGTTGGAGACGGGGGGAATATTATTAAGGAAGGAAGAAGTTTAATGTGTCTGTACCGTCATACAAAAGCAAAACCGCTTAGTCGTGTATAAATGTTATTTTTAGGAAAGATGATTGTTCAAGCCAAAACCCAAAGTTTGATGAAACACTGCCCAACTCATCTGAGTGGTAACATGGGAAATAACACAACCTTACCCAAGAAGAAATCCTGGTTATTTCTTTGTGGTTTTCATGGAAATTACAGCTTACAACTCAAGATTACATAATCTAACACAATTTTTTCAACAATTTATCAGTTTACATGATGCTAGATAGGTCATCTGTTCGTGAAACTGGTCAAAAAACCAAAGCCAAGAAAACATTAAAATGGGGTTTTAATGTTGATTTCTTTTTTCAGATGTGCCACTAACTACAATAAATGGATACAATTATATTTTCACATTTTAAACTATGTGTCAAACAAAATGGAAGAACACTAGAAGCACCTTGTTTCCCTGTGAGGTGCCAGACCTCCGTACGTCCTCATTTCAAGTAGCATTATTAAGGCTAGTTGCTCTGGGCTACATTAGCCACTACGAGCATAACACTCCTGAATGACCAACTGAAATGATGGTGGTCTTATAGACATCAATGCTGTTTCCCAAACCAGATACTTCAGTCAGTACACTCACATGTAGTACACTGTATACACAGTATACTCACTGGCGTAGTACCTGTAGCTTCAGTTATTGTTTTCATACAAAAACATGACACAATCGCATTCATTTCCCATGAGATAAGCCTGGACTGTAGGTTTCTGGGTCTTACTTGACATCAGAGATGTCAATCCTGTGACTCACTAATTTATTTATGTATTATCTTTGACCTCATTTGCATTGGTCAAATCTGCAAGATAAAATCTGTCTTATCTTTAAATGCAAAAGCTCCGATACACTCCACTGAAATGGGTGTTAAAGACGTGCTACCTTTCTGTGCAGCATGATGGGAACCCTCCACCCAACTCCAGAGCGAGCACACGCCAGCCGGTCCTTTTGTTTTGCCCTCCCTTCCTGTGTGGAGAAAGTCAGGCCCCTCAGCAGGAGCTTGGTATGTATTCCTGTTGACATACACACACACCCTCTGCAGCAGAGGAATGTGTCCTATTTTTGGGCCCCTCAAGTCAGCCAGACTTCCAGCCTCTTTCTAATGCTTGATTCACTTGACCATTGTTTTTTTGTTCTCGTTTGGAGAGTCGCTGTGTGTTTTGATCTGCAGCCACAATCTCTTCCATTTATGTATAAGGGGCTGTTGTTCTCAGCAGTGATGAGTACATTGCTTGAGTCAGGGTTAGGATGTTTATTCTGCCAAGCACAGTTGAACATGAACATGATTTTTCAGCTTTTCAGTGGTGGAATGAAACTTAACCCCACTAAATTATTCATCAGCTATTTGGGGTGTGCATCTCTCCAATACAAGACGATCTGATACGTACGATGCGATGTAGATTTATGGGGTACGATATGGTTCATGGATGATACATTTTAACGTAGAAGGGAATGCTTCAATTTGATTTGATTTGATTTGATTTGATTTGATTTGATTTGATTTGATTTGATTTGATTTGATTTGATTTGATTTGATTTGATTTGATTTGGTTGGGTTCGATTCGATGTGATTCGGTACACTGCAGGCACCGTTTTAGCTTGAAAACTCAGAGCTTGCATTGTAGTCTGGACAGGTAAAAACGGAGCAAAAACGGTGACGTGGACACACCAGGTCACTCCCTGACTGGCTCTTGTCAGCCACTCAGGGAGTGACTGGCCTTGTTGTCTCCGCTAGCAGCTGTTGTTCAGTTAAATTCTGCAACTGTCTTTGCTTTCCTTGTTCGTAGTATTTTCTGTAACTGTAAATCTGCTTCCTGTTTACACCGGCTCGTGCATGCCCAGTGTCAGTGAATGGTCATGTATGTATGCGTTTTCAGGTGTGTTAGTATGGACACAGATCGTTTCTGATACGGAGCTAAAATGCTGGTCTGGACGGAGATTGTTAACGCAGTGGTGTGGATGTAGCCTTTGTGCTAGCTGTACTACAGGCCTCCTCATCGCCTGTTTCCCCATGTTGTCTCACTAAGTGAGTGTTGAGATTAATTGTGCTACTGCTGTACTTTTGTGCTGTTTTACACTCCTTACATATTGCAGTGGTTTTATCTAGTGTCCCGTTCCTTTTGTAAAATCCAAATATCTTCCAAACTTTGGATTTCAGACTTGACAGTGCATTATAAATTGTGTCGATGTTGTTGGACATGTCTGTCTTTACCTGCTATCTTAACATTACTGTGATGAGTCTTACAATAGTTTCATGGGAGAGAGAGAGAGAGAGAGCTGTAGACACTGAGCAGATAGAGCTCTTAGCAGTGTAGCAGCAACGTTAAACTGATTCATAACATTGTCATCAGGCCATCGGCCAGATCATGGTACATTTTGATCGATCCAGAGGTCCGTGTATCAATGTACTTGCATTTTTTAAATTAAAACCGATTTCCAATTCATACCGGTTATTTACGTTTCAGATTTGCATTTTACATAGAAAATGTACGAAAAGTTTATAAAAAATTATGTATTGTTTTAGATTTAACTAGCAGAGTATAGGAAGTAGTTAAAGGTATAGTTTGACATTTTACTAAAATACTAATATTTGTCTAATTTCCTACAGTTAGATGAGAAGCTTTGATACCACCCTCAAGTTCATACAGTAAATATGAAGCTGGGAGGGAAGTGCATGCTAATTAGCGCCATAGCATGCAAAACAGCATCCTTAACAACCTTGCTAGCTGTCTATTTTGTCTACGTTAGAGTGACCACTAACAGTGTCCTTTACCAGGCAGCTCTTGCCACTTTTAATCTGAACGAACAGTTAGAGGTGTTGGAAACAGGGGTAAACAAACTAACAAACAAACTGCCTACCAGCACCACTAGTTAACATGATTTCACATTTAGGTGGAGAGTCTTGTTGTAACTGTAACGAAGTCACTTCTCCCAGTCAAAAATAGTCAGGCACATGATCCCATGGAAAACCACAACAAAGCAAAATATGTAAAATAGTCATCTTTAGCCAGGTGGATTTTGACAGAGCCAGACAGGCTATTTCCCCCTGTTTTCAGACTTTATCCCAGGCTAAGCTAACCAGCTGCGGCCTGTAGCTTGGTATTTAGCATACATTCACATTTACAAGTGGCATTTTACTCTCAAAGCAAATAAGCAAAGTATTTCTTTAAAAAGAGCTTGATCTCTACAAGTTTAGTTGATTAATCAATAACAATAATCAAAAAATATAACTATCTAATATAATGCTTAAAGAGGCTTATTTGCTTTAAGTTAGATAAGATTGATCGATTCCACATTAGATAATGATATCATTTACATAAATCATTTACATAAATAAAAAGCTACTTCCAGAACCCAGTTAGCTTTAGCTTAGACTGGAAACAGAAGCAAACAGTTAGCCTGTCTCTGTCCACAGGTAACGTGTTGGTTTTTATCTATCCAGAAATCTGAAATGTGAAAATGAGAAATTACTGTTCTATGGAGCGGGGACACGCTTGTATCAGGTCTGTAAGAGGTTGATGCAAGGAGAAAACATCTTTTCCTAGATGCCATAGGACAACACATCATTCACTTCTGCACCACTTTGTTGAATGCTGTCAAGCGCTGTTAGACATGGCTGCATGTTATAATGTGACAACCCATCACACTACTCTGCTACTCTGCTTATTTGACCTCATCTGCTTGTCTGAGAATTACTTGCTGGTTTGAGTGAGACAGAGAATGTGTTCTGACAGTTAACCAATGAAACAGTTACTCTTGGTTATTGATCATTGCTCGTGTAGGCTGCACTCCATCATTGGTCCGATTCATTAATCTTTCTCAGCCTTTAGCCAATAAATGCTATCAAGTGCATGTTATTGTGTCTTAGACTGTGTAATGACGACAGCTTCTATGCAAAGGTGGGAGGACAGACTGGGTGTAATTTGTTTATGTGCAGCTGTGAGAACAAAGACAGCGACAGCACTCACTCACTTTCTCTCTGCCTGTTTGTTTCTCTGTCTTTCCATCAAGCCTGCTCGTTTTCTTGTTTTCCCCCCCTGCACCCGTCCAGGTTTCATATTACTCACTGCTTCTTCTTTCCTGTTGTTCCCGCCCCCGCAGCACAACACCCCCACCCCCACTCCCCCCATCCCCCACCCTGTCCATTCACACTGTCTTTCTTTTGTATGCTTATTCCAATAAGGCCTTTATGTATTGTCACAACATGATTAATGCAGTTTTTGCAAAAGGCAGTTATTGCCAGGAGAAGGGCAGAACCACACATGAGCTAATCACAACAGACCACTGCTGTAGGTGCAGCTCCCACTCTGCCACTTGCCCTCATCCAGAGACAGAACACCGTGAAATAGATTTGTAAAAAGGTCACTGGAATGAGTTGCCTCTTAAGTACAGTAAAATGTGTCTGTATGTGTCTACTATGTCTGTTTTATGGCATTTATGATAACCGAGAAGATTATGGATGTTTTCCTGTTAGTTTATACAATAGGGACTGCTCAAATACATCTGTAAGGACATATTTTGTTATTTTATTCTGTAGGAAAGACAGCAGTGAAAGTGAGGCACCAGCCGCTCAGTGCAAATTAGCTGGTGTGTAGACTTGAGTTCAGCTGAAGTGTCTTACAGTGTATAATGTTCATGTAATATACTGAGAATAGGAAAGTTGGAAAATAGGTGATTAGAATATTACTTAGCTTTAATGGCATGAATTGATATGTTTTAATAATGTGGAAGGTATCAAAACTCAAATCAGTGAGAATGTAAATTTGAGCTTACAACCAAGTGAGAGCCAATCACGCTTGTTGTTTATTACTCCGCTACACTAGTGGGGTCTGGGATTGTGTAAGGTGAGATGTCCATGTGTTTTTTGATTATAAAGCAAGTCTAGGTTCTGTATTAACACTGTGAAAGTATCAACCGCAGAGAAATGCACACAGCCTGTATTCAGAAACTGAGCCTTAAAACAAGCCATCAGGGCTTCTGTAACTTTGTGATGTCATAACAAAGCAGTCACCACCTTCAGCCATGCACCAAGCCATGCCCACCTGGACCCACCATCCAAACTTGCGGTATTTGTTTCTCTGAGTGTTTTACTGAAATCTACTATATTTTTATTAGATCACTCAAATAACAATCAGAAGAGAGGCTCAGAGCCTCTCTTTTGATTGGCTCACTGACCTGTTGTTGCTAGAGCTCCAGAAAAAGGCCTGAGAGAGGAGATGTAAAACTATATTGGATGGTTTTTAGTTCTTCAAACCACAAATATATGTTCTTATGGATATCAACACTTAAAACACTGGAAAAGTGTGTAATATGGGCTCTTAGATGTGTTAACAATGCTAATTAGCAGTAAACACAACATAGCACTGAGGCTTTAGAGGCATTTGGTCATAAACCTAGACAAACTAAAAATTTGACCTGATGATGTTGTTAGATATAAAGTCAGGAGATCAACAACATCGACAATATGCGTAGAAAATCTTATCTTGTGGAAATCCATTCAACACTCGTGGAGACATTTCACTGTGATCAGAAATATCAACCTCATGGTGATGCTAGATAAAAAGTCAGGGTGTTGTGAATGTCTCCACAAGCCATCCACTATTTGTTAGGGTGTTGGAGGGGTCTAGAAGAGGAGGTGCTCTCCGAGGAGATGAGTCCTATTCCAGTCGTGTTCCAGTCGTGCTTCAGCCTGAACCAACCATCACTGACATTGCCATCTCTAGAGGTACACCAGCAGTATGGCTGAAAATTACACCCAAGAAATATTTGAACTGAAGCTGACACTTGTTGAAAGTATTTTGAATGTGGCCTTTTTGTCAGTAATTACAGTGAAAATCTCCCAGAGCTTTGTCCTTTCCCAGCTGAAAAAGGCTCTGAAACATAGAGACTATATTCAACACCAAAAACATGATTCCCTTGCAATAACACAACAACAGAAGGACAAATTTACCCTCACTGAAAAGCACTGACGTCAATCAGGTCCTGAACCGAATTCTGCCATGAATATACTTTATAATGGATTTAATTTGAATTACACCGAACATATGAGCAGTGGACAGAAATGACAACATGAGTCTCATGTATCTTTCTAACGACAGTGTTCACTCCCTTGTTGGGTGTCAACAATAGCAGGGGCCTCCTCTCTTCTTTCCTTTCCCTCCTCTTATACAACTCAATAGGGAGGGGCATCCCACCTGCTGCTCCAGGTAGCAGAAACAGGAGCATATGTTGCTTTATTAGTCTGTGTTTATGTGTGTGCACGTCCATTCATGCATGTGTGCTCGAGGTGCTGCTCCTCCACTAGTGTCAGTGTTTGCATGAGAGGGGGAGGGGTGCTCTCAGGCTCTCAGATTCCTGGGTCTCTTGGTGTGAGCTCTGCTGTGTTCCAGCAGTTCCATTTGGTCAACAACAGCCCTCACTCCCCAACCCCTCTAACCTCATTAGGCAACCTTAACAGGTCCAGCCTGCCAAGATCAGGTCTGATCCAGTTAACTCTTTGCTTATTATCTTCTCACACACAGAGGCTGCGGATAAACATGAAGAGTGTGTAGCTAATATACATGTGACTGGTACTGGCACAATGCAACTGATCACAAAAAATTGCAACAGGAAGCTGGTGTAATAGTGGTTACTCTCTGAAATGACTTCCCTTTTCAGTGTAAGACATGCACTGAGAATCTCCATCTCAAGTTATTTCATCAGAAATTAAGGATAATAACTTTGTTACATAATTCTAAAACTTTGATTTCCTTAAACCTTAACTCTCTTCAGTTGATATTTGGAGGGTTTTTTTGCCATATTCTGCCATATATTAAAGAGTAAATTCAACCAAATGTCTTCAAACCACTGTCTTTTTTTCACTTATTTCCGGTGGTATCCACCTCACCCATGCAGATGATTCTGGTAAAATGTGACCAGATTTTGAGATATCTCTGTCTCTGTTTCACAAGAATTATTTCTTTTGTAGAAAGCAGTTCTACTGAAAACCGTCCACAGCGACCTGGATTATCAAGACAAACCAGATCATGTTGTATATTTACATGCATTTAAGTGGCCAAGTTGGTGACTGTTTGCTTTCTCCACAGCCTTGGGCCACATTAATAAATGTGATTTACACCCTTATATGCACCATTTGAGAATGGCGACGGCGCCAATTGCAGATAAATTTGCAAGACCTATGGGGCTCTCCCAAGCTGATGCACGAGTCTGTCAAACGTCTGTGAAACGTGTGAAAATGAGCAACAGGAAATGATTTCATGTTCCAAATCACAGCGTGCATGTTGTAAATGTGATGAAATGTCATGGGCACCAGAAAAGCAGTTTCAGTAATTGGAATAGTGATAAACATTATTTCCTCAGCGAGCGCTGTCAGCCAATTTGTTATATGCTGCTTGGTTTGTCATTGGTTTTTCTACATGTGCAATGTCCATGGAAAAGACGTCAGACAGGCAACTGCAAAGAAGTAAGATGTAAGATTATTACAGGTAACAATGCATCTGGGTCCATCACGGTCCAAAATGAACTTTTCAAGTAAAAAAAAGAAATGAGACAGCCTAACATGCAGGGCTCTATTTTAACGGTCCAAAGCTCGTGGTCTGAAGCGTGTGTGATGCAAGTGCATTTAGGGTGTGTCCATGTCACTTGCTATTTTAATGTTGTAAAAAACAGTCGCTGTGCCAGGTGTGTGGTTCAAAAGGGTTGTGCTGAGTCCCTCAATTATTCATGGGTGTGTTTTGGGCGTAACATGCAATAAACCAATCAGAGGACCATCTCCCATTCCCTTTAAAAACCAAGAGCATTCACACCTTGGCAGATTGCTAATTTAATGGGGCAGTTTTTCCCACAGAGTTAGATTCTATCTACGGTCAGCTGATTACATATTGTGAAGACCAGTGAGCCCGGTCCTGACCAGTGAGGCCGGTCCTGACACACTCATACAGCAGCACAGTGCACCCTGAGGGGGAAAAGAGTGAATCAACGCACTGCTCACAGCTCTGCAAAGAAGAAACGGCACAAATCACAATGTTAGAAATTTTTTTATATGAGAAGTGTGAATAAATCTTTGGTTTGTTATGAAACTGTCGTGGACCAATTCAGGTGATGAATGGGAAACACTGTGGCGAAAGAAAAAAGAAGCTTCTCAGAAAGAAGCGAGAGACATCTATGACGCATGGCAACATTGTACAACACAGAATATGTCACAAAGAACACTGAGGCTGTATTCTAATGTTCCACCTGACTTATCCAAACATCTAAGCACATGTTCAGCTCACTCTTTGTTAATAGGCAGCGTGTATGCACTCTCTCTCTCGCTCGACATAACGTCCTTAAAATACTGAAATACTGCACCACTTACTTCAAACCAGGTTTTTGCATAATGTTGAAATATATATATATATATATATATATATATATATATATATATATATATATATATATAGGTATGTTGATCTTTTTCTTTTTTTCTAAAGCACTTTGTAACTTTGTAAAGAAAAGTGCTATATAAAGATGTCACATTTCCTGTCACATCTGTCTACACTAATATACAAAAAAAACAAAAAAAACCCAAAACAAATATATAAAAATATACTGATTTGATATATGTTTCTTTTCTTCATTGGATGTGATGGTCCTTGTGCTGATTCTGGCTCAGCCAAACCTTGAAATGATGGTTATAGCAATGCTGTCCCGTTCCAGTGTGAGGCTTTAAATACAGCCTATTCATACAGCTGTAGAGCTGCATGCACTGTGTGATGCTGATGTCATCATTTCACACAACAGCTGATAAAACCATACAGATGTCTTGTGTAAGGACTGCAGAGAATAAATAAATAAAACTATACTTGACAACAGAAGACATGTTTGGCGCTCTAGTGTATCTAGTCTACCACTGTGCACCAGTTATTGAAGAGGGCAAATACTGTACTGTTGCTAGTTCATTAGCTTAGCTATGGTCAATAAGTTCACACAGTTTAGTCAAAGGACGTATTTGTGCCATTGACTCGTGTCTCATGACTGTTAACTGCTGCTCTTCTGTGGAACAGCTGATGTCATAATTACAGTTTGAGTACAAGGGAATGGTGCTGATATGCTACGATATCTTCCTCCATGTTGGACTCCTCCAGCTCTCTGTCCCCTTAAATATCAGCACTGCCAAGACACAGACACACACCTATGTCAACAACAAACCTGTGACTTATACTAAGCTCCTTATAGTACATTCCTGTTGTCGTGATTCATGTCTTCTATTTTTTTTAAACCAGGCATTGTGAATTTTTGGTTATTACAACTCATTATAATGTCTTTAATGAAACAAATCACATCTCTACATGTCTGACAGCCCTGTTCTTTAAATTGCACTTCATACTACTTACACTTTACTGTCTCTATACTCACTGTTCCTGAGTTCTTTGCAGGTCAAAGTTTGGAAGCTACAAAAATATTTAATTCACCCCTGCAAACAAAACAGTAATCACAGCAATTCCATTGGAATTAGTAGAAATTGCCATTTTAAATGCTGATGCTTTAACACAAAAGGCAACAAAAAAAGGGAAATTGAACTGCCTCAAATGAGTATTTTTCTTACAGTGTAATGAGTGATAGCAGCATAATGTGCCTGTTTGCTGTAATGCCCTATGAGTCACTGCTGCATGGGCTCCTCTGTGGAAACACTTGTATCCAACAGAGACTCACAAATAATGGGAAATTAACACAAACCTACAGACAGTGAGATTACATAGTTGACGCACATAACGTATGACACACGTCTCATGAACCTCGGCTGAGCTCGTGTCTGACCCGTTCAAAATACCAAATATACTTTCAGTCTTATCCACACAAATGCTGTGTGCTTTTTTCCTATTTTGTCTTGTAGATGAATAGATGGGTTGGTTACATTCAATTTAAATTAAATTTAAATTCCCACCTAAAAACTAACTACTAAAAATGTTTGAGAAGACAAGCATCAAAGGACTTGACAGGTTTAATCCTTGTCTCTGTGTCGGTCTCAACGAGATATTAATATGAATTTTATGTTCCTTCGCTACAAATTGTCTGATATTTTAATTGCATGAATTGGACCTGATATTGTCACCAATTCAAGTTACAAGATTGATGAAACAAAAGTATTTAGCTTTTAAGCAGCACAGTATGCTAAATATCCCTCTTAAGGATTAACATTTTATCTTATTTAATCTTAAAGTATGAAAACCTACGAGAGCAAGATGTTAAAAATTAAGACATTTCCATCAGCTGCAGTAGTTACAGGAGATTGCTTCCTGAAAAGTTCATGCACGGCAGATGGATTTATTAGTAGTTTAACTTTTTAATTCAGGATTAAAGCACAAATCTACTATCAGAAAATGGTCCATTTGTTCTCAGACCACAAACAAAGTGGTCTGAAGTGTCGCATCTACCTGGCAAACTTTTGTCAGTGTGCTCTGCCTCACGCTGTTTGTTGCCTAACACTAGTTGTGAACTTAGTGCAGGGAGCACAGGGTCCAGTTTGCTATTCTTAGCGCTCTTGGAATGCTGTTTCCCCGTCCTGTTATTTTGTTTGCTCTCTCTCCATTTCGCTCCTGTTAGGAAACTTGTGTTTGGCCTGGCTGCTCTTATCCAGGATAACAACAGGCCCCCGAGGCCTGTGACGTGCTGTTGAACTGCTGTGGAGAGGAGGAGTCATGATAAGGTGAATAACAAGCAGCCCACAGCTCACTTTTAAAGGAAACCCCTCAACATTGTGAGAACATGCATTGCATTGCGTCGTCTTTAATAAGCCCCATTTTTGAGGATTTAGTCTTCAAATTCTGCAAAAATAAATTTCATGTAGAAATGAAGAATGGAGTTATAAATGTGAGGCATTGACAATTACTTCCTCTGTTGCTTAGGAAGTAGTGAAGCAGCATTTGTGAGCAGGTTATTACACATTCAAATACACATTTTGGGAAAAGGTTTGTGGGAAAAAGAGTGAGAAACACTCTTGACATGGCCTTAAGCAAGGCGCTTAGCCACACCATGCTTCAGTAGAAGACTGTGTTTATGTAGGACAGCTGTGAAGTGTGAATATGTGGAGCTGAATGAATGAAGCAGAATGTTTATGGAAGAGACGTTCATCATCCCCGGACAGCTAAAGGTTAAAAGAAAAATACAAACAAATAATACATATAATATAAATCAAGTCTGTATGAATGTATTTATTTATTTATTTATGTATTTCCAAAGAGAATATCTGCATATGCGCAAATATCTGTAAATATTTGCTGTGGTGTGTCTCACATTTAATCTTCAGTCTAAGCAGATGATCTCACTGAGATCAAGATCCTTTTTACAAAAAAGACCTGAGTACGTATGTATATAACAAATCATATATACATACGATGAACATAGCCAGGCATAACAAAAGCACATTGGAGACAGGCATTATTAAACAGAAAAATTATAAATTAAAACTGATTTTATAATCTGCTGTAATTCATTTGAAGGTGAAAAGTAGTACAGCTTAATTAGCAGTATCAGGCTAAAGTCACAATCCCTGTCTTTGCATAGGCTGAACTTAACCTCTGAAAAGCTGAATCACCCCTGACTTTTTAGGGCTGTATCTCAAAACACAGGGTTACAATTACTGGTGTGAATTTTGGTTTAAAAAACAGTAGCAGATTAATTTCAACAAGTTTTGTTAGTACCTCAAAAATGTGAAACCTTGTGCTGATTTTCAAATAACACTAGGCTAACTATTAGCCTAGTGTTGATGTTTCATTCACATAATGTCAGCAGAATGGGAAGAACAGAAAAAGTGCTCATACATCATTTCAAGGTGGTTAGCCACAGTGCTAACCTTAGTCACACCAGCTAAACTTTTCAACAAGCTAAATGGATCGTGTCATGCTAAAGTCACAATTTGACTTTAGTCTGTGCAAATATGTTGTTGGTTATTATAAACCAACAACATATGTTTATTTCTCATACACCAACTAAAGACAGTATACTATATTAGTTACTCTGTAATGTATACTGTAGTAAGTACTATGGAATTAGAACAAAGCATGTTAGCATGCTAACATGTGCTAATTAGCACTAAACACAAGTACAGGTGGGGATGATGGGAATTACAATAGTTTTTAAAGTATTCACTGAAAGTTGTTATTATTTACCCTGAAGGGAAAGTGAATGTTTCAAATTTGATTGATAATGTGGCTAATAACTTTGTCATTTACGTCATAAAACTAAATCAGGGCCAGACTATGCAGAAGTGGCTTGATAATACCATTCTGTGGGTCATGGGTGCATTACAATCTTCAGATGTTTAAATTGTTTATCTTTTAACAGCTAAATGATTTAAAATGCAATCTTAACTGTGAGTTGTCAAGTGAGTTGTGTCTGCAACTTTCCAAAGCCCAGGGAATCACATACCGTACTTGAATATTTAATGTGAGACTCATTCCTGTTAATCAGTGTCCTCTGACTGAATCTACAAGTTCTCAGGTCATACAGAATGTCCTGATAGCCGGCTGGTTGTGTCAGATTGTTTTCCTTGTTCCTTCTCTTCCTCCTCCTCCTCCTCCAAAAACACAGGCTGCCTGGAGTTCTTGGTATCCAGCAGGGTGATCACATGTCTCCCAGGCTTGAGTAAATCACACAGCACAGAGCAAGATGGGCCGGACAAAGGAAAATAGGCTGATAGTGAGAGAGGAGAGAGGTGGTAGTGGAGGGGGCAGGGTGGCACAGAGCACGTGTTTGAAGTAGCCCTGCTCATACCCATCCAGATGAGCCCGAGCACGTGGACAGGGGAGGAGGGAGTGCAGTGACGACTGGAAGGAGGGGAGGGGAGGGGAGGGAGCGAGGCTGTCCAAGTGGAAAACAGGCACCTCTGTAACAAGAGGCAACAACAGCACTGGACTCAAGCAGTCAGAATAACAAGCAGTCAGACAAGCATGCAGGTTGTATACAAACCTGAAGTTAGTCACATTTATTAGGAAGAAAAAATAAAGGTGAACAGATGAATCTATGAACTGACTGGATAATTCAGCTTTGACCTGCTGCAGGGCTGTATTCAGGCTTTCAGAAATACTGGGCCCATAAGTCCAAGTCCTCAGTAAAGCGTCCCCCTAGATGTAAGGACAGGTGGCTAAGAATGCCATTTCAAAGTCTTCAGCTCTGCCAGGAGTAGAATACTTTTGCTGTTGTTGTAAAAAAAATAGCCCAATTTACACACGTCCAGTCTAAAAACACCGGATTCTGCCTATAAAGCTTTAATTGAAGTATTGAACTCCTTAGTTGCTAAAACCATCAGTAAACCTACATTTCAGATGTGAAACATTAAACAAAAGAAGCATTTGACAAATGCCAATTTTCTGTACCACTTTCACAGAAACAATTGATCACATGCAGGGTGATATATTATGGACCACTCACACTGTGCTTTGCCCTGGGCTAACCGCCTGTATACCTTGATCAAAATGTTATTAATGCTATTTTGTGGTGTTTCAGCTAGGCAGGCCACATGTTCTTTTTTATTGAATACAACAGCAGAGGCCACAACCAGAGACGGAATAGCAGAAATATGCCATGATTAGCAATTTTAACCCTGGACTGATTATTTCATCTTTGCGACTTGGAGTGTGGGATATCCCTCTGGGCCGAACCTAAGCTCTCCTAAAATCTGAATCCCCCCTGACTTTTTAGGGCTATATCTTACAACATATAGTTGCAATTACTGGTGTACAGTGAACAGTCGCAGGCTAATCTCAGGAGGTTTTGTTAGCAGCCTGAAAATGGGAAATCTTGTGCTGATTATCAAATAACACAAGGCTAACTGTTAGCCTCGGGCCAATGCTTCATTCACGCAATGTCAGCAGAATGGGAAGAACAGGAAAAACACCCATTATTTCAACTTGGGAGTGCTCACACATCATTTCAAGGTGGTTAGCCACAGTGCTAACCTTAGTCACACCAGATAGATGGTCTAAATGAGCTACTTTTGTTGTGTTATGGATTTTTAGCAGTTTATTACCAAGTGAAACCAGATTCAAACAAGAACTGAATAGCTCCCATAAAATTAGGCAATTGATTGTATTAGTGTTATTGCATTTACAGCCACTCTACCAACAGTTTGTTGACATATGTGTAGTGCATTGTTATTGTCTGAGTTATAAATTCCTGCTATCTCTGATCTGGATTACAAGTTGGAGGCCAAAGTTCACACATGGCTGCTCATAATCACATTTTAAACTATGCAATACAGAACATGCCAGTGTGCCATTTCTTAGACTCTAATTTTTATTTTTATTTTTTTTTTGTGGCCAAGGGTTTAGGTTAGGAAACCCCAGCAGTTGTACATGGTCCCAACAAAGCTAAGTTCAAAACTGTTAGGTTAGCTCAAAGTCCTTAAATACACTGAGTCCTCTGGGTAGAACTGACATCTTGGCTGATTAATGTTACAAACTGCAGACATGTTAACAAGAGCAACAGAGAACAAAGACGAAGT
This sequence comes from Trachinotus anak, assembly GCF_046630095.1. Classification (NCBI taxonomy): domain Eukaryota; kingdom Metazoa; phylum Chordata; class Actinopteri; order Carangiformes; family Carangidae; genus Trachinotus; species Trachinotus anak. The sequence continues at coordinate 3,934,213 of NW_027273867.1, forward strand.
GAAACTTGAATTGAAAATAGTGTTAGAAGAGCACTCGGAACCAATTTCCCTTCTAACCTGATAGTTGTTTGACCTCTGTTTGAGCATTTCTGACACTGACAAATTTAGATTATTTATATGAGTGGGTGTAGAAATTCTGGAAGTGAATGATATGAGATGCAGGGACTCTGCCAAAGCTTAGGGTTGAGTGAATTAACCGCCCTGCTCAGCAAGGTGAAAGATAAATCAACATCACTGTAACTTTGTTGAAAATTCACTGTATGTTTCCTTGCTGCAGAGGCTCCAGTGTGTTTGGCACTGAGCCATGCTGACACATTACATGCTGCTGGAGCACACCTGCTGGGTTTTGGTCTCCTTCTCCCTTTCCTCCTCCTCCTCCTGCACCCCACACCCCCCCAAAATCTATACCCAACCCGGTTTCCTGGCAGTGTGGTGAGAGCGCCGTTGGGCCGCATGTTTGTTTGCATTCCCTCTGCTTCCTCTTTTCACTGAGTGCTTCAGCAGAGCAGAGATAGTTAGAGCTGTGCTCCCTTCCCCCCACCCCGGCATCCACGCCTCAGCATGGTGCTACATGCCAAGCGACCTGAGACGCTCCCTGACTCGCAGTTCAATCCACTGACTTTTATTGGCGTGGCTGTTTATCACAAACACCGCGGCCAAAGCATGTAGCACAGCAGTTTATTCATTCAAACCATGATGAGGTGGTGAGTTGTTTGGTGTGACAGACAAATCAATCATTATCCTCACAGATTCAAAACACATTATCATATCATTACTAACAATTACAGCTTTGAGAGCATGGATTACACAGTAGTACACAATAATCAATATTTATATTACTGAGAAACAGCTCCGAGCTTGAGATCATGTATTGTCTGCATGTTTACCAAAGATTATAGCAGCAACTGCCAACAGTGACAGTCTTTAAATTCTGCGTCTTCCTGGTTGGATCTTCTAGGATTTTAAATTTTTGCTGGTGGATCAGATGGTGCTGTGCTTGATACGTTTTGTAAGGTCTTTGTGCCAAATATTGATGTATTTTCTCTTTCTCACAACTAATGGACAGGGATTGTATTTCAAGGCGCCCATCCCAGAATGCATTGGATGACAGGCAGGGAAAAGGCCTTGTCTGTTCACACCTGTGGGAAATTTACAGTCTCCACTTGACTCGACCTGTGTTTGGTTTGTGAGAGGAAATCGGAGCACCCAGAGGACACCTACACAAACACACAGAAACATGCAAACTATAGCTGAGAGCCAGCTGCGCAGTTGATCTCTCATCAGAACAACACAATTAAAAATGTAGAAGTGGACACATTATATAATCTGCTTTTTACTCACCGTTTTTTTGCCAAAAATAACTATTACTAGAAAAAAAAAAAAAAATTATTTCCTGTACATATCACTGACTGCACTCATAGAATCGTTTTTTACAACTGAAAAGACAGACACAGCTGGAGAGAGCAGAGAACAACTCCTGCCTCCACCTGGAGCTAATACTGCGACAGTAAATAAATATTAAATTGCACATTCTTCATTCCCAATTTTGGATTGGAAAATTAAAAATAAATAAATATGAAGCTACAGCCAGCAGCCAGTTAGCTTAGCTCGGCACAACTTATCAAACCTTATCAAATAACCAGCACAGAGACAGCGGCCAATCAGGTTTTTATATGGAACAAACAAATTACCGACAGTGTGTGTTAATGAGGGAACTTTTGAGGCAGCTGTGGACACGGCCAGGTTAGCTGCCTCTCCCTGTTTTCAATCTTTTTAATACACTAAGCGAATTAGCTGTTGGAAACATCCTCATATTTATTAATTTACAAAGCAGACATTAGAACAGAATCTATTTTCTTACTCCTGGCAAAAAGGTTAATAAATACATTTCCCAAAATGTCAAACTGTTCCTTAAAAAACAATACAAATGACATTCAGAGTTACAGTAATATGTGAGTAGCTGCTGTTCATTTGAAATAGGCCAAATTTGTAGTGGGAAATTTGGATTGTAAGAAGTTAGCAGCATAGCTAAACTAAGAATGAAGAAATGTGCATGTGGACTATAGTTAACTGCTGTTGCCTATAGGCATGGCATAGGCTATTTTAGAGTTAGCAGGGATATGCACAAATTTCACAATCACCCCCAAATTTTTTTCAACCCACCACAAAGATAGATAGAAGTTCCTGTTTGCACTGTAACCATGGATGTACAGACAACAATCATTGGATTACTTTGACACAGTCTGTGCAGATTTATAGACATTTATCTGCACTGGACATCAAAGATACCACCCTCTATAGCAATGCGCTGACTCCAGGGTTGTGTGTTTGATGTTTCAGTTTCACTGAATCTGAGAAGAAAATGTGAATTTTTGATGTAATACTCTAAAGCAGATTTTGGAACCATTTCAGATGCATTTACATGTATTCATACTGCACAACATCTTCACCTCCTACACAACATGTTAATTAGTTCCTGCTGGGTCAAACTATCTTCTTTTTTTCCAAAAGTTGATTTTACTATACTTTCTAATAAAAGTCCCTGACCTAGCTTTGATGTAAGATTCTTTATTTAGCATCAGCCACTACAAGTTTTTAACTCATTTAATAGAGTTCGACATTTTGGGAGGTATTTATATTTAATTTCTTGCCAAGAGTTATAGGAGAAGATCCAAACCACATACTCATATCTTTTAAATGTAAGCCTCCAGCTACAACCAGTTAGGCTAGTTTAGCATAAAGACCACAACCAGGGAAACACTTAGCCTGGCTCTGTGCAAAGGTAACAAGATTTCCCAACCAGCACTTCTGAAGCTCACTTATTAACTTGTTATATCTTAATCTGTGCACATATTGTACATTGCCTAACTGGTCAATCTCCAATTTAGTGTATTCCTTAACAGCACACACAAGCAAATATGAGTTGGTAAAAGACATTTATGATGATGATGCTTTTGAGCTCTGCAGAGAAACAGACCCAGATGTGAATAATAATTAAATTAAATCCATATTTTATGAATTGTTATACTTGCTCCCCATAAAAAAGAGGCAGTGTGTTAAAGATTCATTGAGGAACACAATCAACCCCCAGGGGTAACAGCACAAAAGAGAGAAGATACATAATGAGCTCTGGATTATACATGATTTCAAGAGATGGCCTAAAGAAATAAGCCATCGCAAACATGTTGATCAAAAACAACCCCGACAAAAGTTGTGAATGTGATTAATGGTTAGTTGGATCAATTCCCTATTGAACCATGAGGGGGATTTGGAAGCTTATAATGCTAGTGGAATGGCTAAAAACTGTTTATTGGTCGCTCTATCAGAAATAACTAATTGATGGACTGCCTTGAAATTTCTTTCCCCTAGTGCCACTGTGAGATTGACATTTATGGTTCAGAGTGGAATATCTCAGCAATTATCAGATGGATTGCCATCACTTCAGATATTCAAGTTCCCCAGCAGATAATTTCTGCTGAGTTCGATGGTCCTCTGACTTTTCCTCCAGCGTCACGAGCAGGTTGACATTTTTGGTTAAAAGTGAAATATCTGGTCAGCTATTTTTGATAAGATTTGAAATTTGGCACAGAACTCATGATCCCCAAAGGATGCCTTGTGAAACCTTCACCACCAGACTTTCATCTGGTGATAGAAGCCCATAACCATTTATCATTTATTAGCCATATCGCTTAACCTGTCTTAAGGTCAAGGGTGGACTGGACACAATCCCAATTTACATTGGGTGAAGGCGGGGTACACCCTGGATAGGTCACCAGTCTATCACAGGGCCGATATATAGAGACAAACAACTATCCATATTCACATTCATACCCATGGACAATTTAAATTGACCAATTAATCTAGCCTGCATGCTTTGGATTGTGAGAGGAAGCCAGAGTACCTGGAGGAAACCCATGCAGGCACGATGAGAACCAGAACCTTTTTGCTGTGAGGCAACAGTGCTAACCACTGCAACGTGCCACCCACGGTGCACCATCTCTGGGTGGAAATTTCAATTCGTTAACTACTTTGGTTTATGACCTGCAAGATTAAGCCTTTATGTACCTGCAACTATCCACCACAACTGTACTTTGTGCTTGGTGCTAATTTGCAAATGTTGAATACGGACACACTAAACTAAGATGGTAAATATTATAGCTAACAACATGCTAGCATTATCATCGAGAACATGCTAGCATGCTGATGTTAGCATTTAATCAAAGCCTCACAGAGCTACTTTTGGCCTCTTAGGAATTAGTTATACTTAAGAAAATGCTTAAATAAAAGAACTGATTTATTGGGCATGTTGTCTGTCTGTCGGTTGATGCTGGTCAGGTGCCAGTGGATCAGTTTATCACAGCTTGCTCTGGTCCAGCTGGAAGTGAGGTTGATGAGGGTGGTGAGAGTGAACCAAAAGCAATGAGCTGAAAGAGGCTAAAATGAGCAAAATACAAAGATGGAATTAATTCTAAATGGATACATCACTACTAATGACCAATTTCACATGATACAGTCATTTGATTGGTAACAACATTGATTCGTGCAGCTTTAAATATTTTATCAGTGTGTTTCACGGGAAAATTAAGAGCAGCACCACAGTGGTGTGGCTTGTTTTCACACTTTGCCTCAAACACGACAACAGTGCTGAGAAAATACCCCTTGCTCTCCGTTTGCTGGCTTTGTTCCACAATTAGCTTGTGGATGAATCATCCTGAAGGGCTCATTTTATGACGCCGTTGCTGCTCTTGTTTTCATCGTGGTGATAATGATGAGGAACAGGAGTTATTAATAAACACATTTCCTTTGGGGGGGGATCAGTCTCACACGGTTAAAGCGGAACTTGACAGTGCTCTGGATTTTCACAAGCTGTCCATGATTACTTTTGTTGTTCTGGCGTTGCTCAGTTGCAATTGAGGGTAAATGGCTGCAATGTTTGGGATCACAAGGTATTTAGAGAATCTAAGTCCTGCCATGTTAGTTTTAAAGAATTGTCATTTAAATTCATTTAAACTGAATTCAAACAGTGAATAGCAGCTGGATATAAATTGTAATTCACTCCCTATTGAATCTTGAAGCTTTACAAACAAGTGCTGAAATCAGTTTGAAAGCTACAGCCAACAGTCCCTGCTTCCTCTAAACTGACTAGCAGATGTTCACAATGTCTAATAATTCATCATTTAGTAGGGAGTAATATCTTGTCAGTCAACATCCAGCACACCACTCTGTCCACATTAAGAGGATAGAAACAAGTCTGTGCAATTATTAAATTATACTGACAGAATTTGATTGTTTTCAGTGCAGAGGCCCCTAAAGAAAACTATCTATTTTTTTATGTTGTTCTCATTACAGTGACTGATGAGGACACATCCCAAAGTAAACGCATGTCCATTTGGCTGAAGGATCCCTGCTGTTGTTCTTCTAAACAACTCCACCTCCCCCTTCCCTTTCTCTATTTCCCAGTGCATTGTGGGATGACAAATAAACAAGTCCAGGCGGAGGAGGAGTCCAATATTCAGCCTCCACACCAGGGATCTGTGGCAGAGTGTTTCTCAAAGCCGGCTGAAGCACCAGTGCTGAGTCACTCGGACTGTGAATCAGCCTGCACATTGAAAAACACTACATGTCATTCTGAACACATCTGTGTGCCCAGGCAATGGACGTCACAATACATCCATATACAGACTTAAAAACAAGGTGACAGTGAGGAAACCTGGTCTATGGAGGAACGGATAGCACCAAGATACAGGAAGAAAATACATAAAAACAATATGTTAAATAAGCAATAAGAACATGTTGCTTACAATGGAGATGCTGAAATGTATAAATTAGAATTAGGAGCTAAAAAAAATAGGTCAATATGTTATGTTTATGTAAAAAACAAACAAAAAATATCAGCAAACATATTTTTAATATTTTTTTTTTCTTTTTTTTTGAAACTCTAAGTAATTAATAAAATTATCTGCCTCAAAATTCTAGCGGGAGTTGATATGTTAGCCATACTTGAGGTGAGACATCAAAGCAGGTTTAACAAAACATGGGCGGTAAAGGAAATACAAATATGAAAGAAACATTTGAAAAAACACGAAATATGCAGTGTAACATAAGAGAGAACATAACAAGACAAAGAGTCTACAGCCATGCTCTGTGAAGCTGCACTCATGCACAGTGGTGACTTGTGGCAATCTATCTTGTTAGTGTGGTAACTACACTAAATATAAAGCACTGCTGAGTCTGATGGGGTCGTCATTAGTTTTGCATATATTTTATTCTAAACGCCAGTTCATCCTGTGTGAAACATAAATGTCCGGACACAACTGTAGTTTAGGGGTTTAGACACCAACCGTGAACTACAAAATTGCCAATGTCAATCCAACTTGGTACTGTTGTTGCATCTGTCTCTCCTGTAATTTCCTGTCATCTCTCTACTGTCTGTGTTGGGATAAAGCAGGATAAGTTGGTTTGGTGGCAAAGTTACCAGAGTCATTATGGTTCATTTACTATGGCCCATGAATCTCTGAACAAAAGTCCATGACAATCCATCAGTCGTTACTTGATTGATATGAATGTAAATATATGTAAATGAAGAAAGGAAAGTATATAACATAATATGACATGTAAATTATAACATGTAAATCATAAAAAAACATAATGTATATTTAAATTACAGGCATTTCCAAAGAAATGCCTATGGAACACAACTGATTTTATCAAACCTGATTTACAGAGACAGTTGCATTGTTATTTAGTTACTGCTTAGATAATAACACAAACGTTGAAATCCCAAGGCAGTGGGAGTCTGTCCTGCTGCTTCAGCACACTGTCACCATGGCGATCCCTGGGGAAAGGTCATGAGCCACCCGGCTGGGATGTCTGTAGATTGGCTATTGATGCTGATGACACAAGACTCGCTGGCACATACTGGTCATCCTTCAGCTGGCTCGCTGTCAAACTTTGCTCTTTCAGAGGATCATTTTCACAAAGCTCTCCAGCTCTCTGGTCGAGGCTGTGCACAAAACAGCTTCGACTGATAAGTGTCTCTGAAGGCTGGGACAGTATTGTTTTTGAAGAAAAAACTGCTAATACCTGGTATTTCATGTTTTAAATTTGATATGTTAATGTCAGAAATTTTGGATTTTCTGAAACTCTCCACTGAAACTCATACTAATAAAATTCTATTAGATGAGTTAACAGCTGCTCATCCTCCCCATGTGCAATTTCCATTTCAATCCAGAAGAGCACTCCTGGTCCATTTAAAAACTGTCAAAAGCATTACCCACATTTTACAAGTGTTTAGTTAACAAGACACATTGATCCACTGAGCACTTGCTCATTTATTTTGGCACATTTCACTTCACTATAAGACTCATCTGTGGAAAAACCTTAATTTCTAATTTTTAAGGATTTGTTTTCATTTGATCCATGTGAAACCTCCTCAAATTTGAAAAATGGTAAATGGACTACTTATATAGAGCTTTTCTAGTCTTATTGACCACTCTAAGCACTTTACAATGTTTACAATGAATTATTGTTTAGAGGTGGTGGAGCTCTGTTTTTGGGACCTAAAGGCCCTCAGAAGAATATCAGCGCATTTATAATGGGCAGAGAGACATTCAATTAAAATAATAACACAAGGCAGTTTAGCATCAGCTCGACCAGAGAAACAAAGGTTATGTGGGTGAAATTTAATAATATATCAAATTATTTATTGCATGGCATCATTTCACATAACATGTGGCCACTGTAATTATAAAAGCATTGGGGGTTGCAGAACCTTCCTCTTACATTGATACACAAAGGAATGCAGCAAATTGTGTGGTTCATACTCAAGAACTCACTACAAGACTCACTACGATGAACTTTGACACGCGAAACTGTCCCATGGCAAACCAGGTCACATGACACTCACTATCCTGCCTTTTCCTTACAGAAATAACAGTTGTATAACAATGAATTCATTCTTCTGAGACACTCTGAAATGACTCCATATTATTAAAATGTGATCAATTAAGGCAATGAAAATAAAAAGCCTTGAATATCCAGATCAATATCATTCTCAGGGAGTCAGCAGGAACCCAACAAATTAAAACTAAAGGCCTTTCTCTCACTGGTCCAACATAAAGGCCTTGGTCTCTCCGCCACTGATGATGATATATCCTGCTTCACAAAAGAGGCATGGTTTGCCACAGAGGCACCTGGCTTGCTTGTACCCTCAGTGGGCTTGCCTTTCATGTGTACCGTCTGGGCCACCAGGATGCCCCCTTCCAGCGTTACATACTTGTCAAGGACGCTTGAACTTACCTGTACCACTTTTACATAGCACAGCCCATTCAATAGATATTTCAAAGATTTCTATACACACACACACACACACACCACCATGTCCTCTGTACCATGGCAGCAGAACATAAAAACGTTAGATTCACATAAGTGATGCTGACAGTAGGTCTGGTTGCACATAATCAAAGCAGAGAAAATCAACTTGACTTCTAAATGTACTCCGCTCACTGCTGTCATCCAACAGAGGCAGAACAGTCACGTCTCGTTTGACACACAGGTATCGCACACAGCCAAAATGCATGCATCACAGCAGGGAGTTCAGCACTCAGGGTTTCATACTGATTGCAACAATGTGGATTACTTCGAATGTTTACATTTCTTAAGTTTCACATCACAAGCCGAGGTTATATTTGTGACGTGGCTGTGTCGGTGAGCTGGAAGCTGCGTGAAATTTCAAAAAATGTACTGTCCCATGAAACCTCACACAGGATCAAAATTACAGTTTCATTACATTACAATATTTCTCTGAATTTGTCTTGACCTTAAGGACATCAGCTGACAAAACAATCTCAACTCAAGTTCCTCTTATTCACTAGTCATGTACCATATCACACAGTCTTCACTGGAAGTTTGTTTTTTTACACTGTATATTTTGTTATCCCACATAACAACACAAATCCTTGTGTGGTGTTTTTCTTGGATCATTGTCACAACTTGTTTATAATGCTTTGTTACTGTTTATGCTATCAGATGATCTCACCAGCTGGCTGGAGAAGTAACCCAGTGAGGTTCATGTGACATATTATCAACATTTTGATTGACTGTTGCATAACCTAGTTGGAGAATGAATACTTTTGTCCTACAGTTATTGTTTCCCAAGTCACCCACAACAGTTCAGTAACTTGTAATAGGATTGTTAGTTTGAGTGATTGTTAAAGTAGCTAACCAGCTAGCCATTAGCCTGGTCGACCTGTCTGTCACTTTACAATACTGCCACTGTGGTATCTGGTCTGTCCTGAAAAAGTAGCATATTATAACTTCTTGTATTGTAAAACGCAATAATAACTGACGCTCTTCAAAAGACTGGTGAGTAAACAGCTGTTATGCTAATGTTGGCTATGTAGCAATAGCAAAACTTAAAAATAGCTCCTTTAATTGTCAATATGTGACAATAAGTCAATATGTTATATGTTAGCCACACTACTATTCTGTCAGTTGGTCGGCCCACTAAGCTAAGCTTTGTACAGACATCCAATATTCCCTTTGAATGAACTGTAATATTTTTAGAATCTGGCACCAATATCCAATACTTTGGTTTCGACCAAATACCTGAAAACAAAGTCATCATTATTGTTTACTGACAGATGTTGGATTCTCATGTCTGTAATGTGGGGCCGTAAAACGAGGTGCAAAACGTCAGCATTTTAACATCGTCATTGTGAGCAATTTAGCATACTGACATTAGCGTTTAGCTGAAAGCATCACTGTGCTTAGGATCAGCCTCACAGAGTCACCATGTCTGTGGAGTGTCAATACACATACAACCAAAATGACTGTTGCATAAATCCACAGCATCTGAAACGAGTTTGATCAGCCGGAGGAGCTGCAGTAAACACTTTTGGTGGTCACACAACACATCACTTGGACGACTCCGTTTTGAGCAAATCCATGCCATTAGTCTTGTTACTGTCAGTTACTTAAGTTGTTAATGTTAGGTGACACTTGAGCTCAATTATGCAAAAAGCAAAATGAAACAATATCAAATTAATTTAGAAAAATGAAGGGACATATCTGCATGCCCTACATACACTGTGGAGCAGTGTTTCCCTCCTACACATGAAAGGAATGATTTATAGCATTTCACCTGCCTGTACCCGTTTTTAAATTTATGTTTTATTCCTTTCTCAAATATAATAAGTAAAAATATGTGAATGTGCAGCGGTGCTCACATTTGCACAATAAATTGCATTTTAAACATTCAAGGCTCAGTGTTAGAATTTTGTTTATTGGCATTATTGGTATTTACAGTTTTCTGTGAAAATCTACATATAATACAATGACATTTCTTTATTGTCAGACATATAATAAATGCATCCTATAACTTGAAAAACTTCTTCTTTTATCATGTACTTCTTAAGTAGAACATGATTCCACAAGGGTTAAATAGCAAATTATCAGGAAGGAGATGCACACTGTTTGATTAATTGCTTTCCACAGCAATGAACTGTTGATTATCCACAGGCAACGTCCCTGCATGCTGTTTGTATTATGACCCACTTCTACCTCCAATTTCAAAACACTCAGGCAATGTAGGGCAGCAGTTATGCCGCTCCAAACCACTCAGCCAGCCAAACAATGCGCACAGTAACATTGTGTAGTTGGGCAGTATTTTATCAAAGCAGGATGATTTGTTCCAGCAGGTACTGCGCCTGCAGGGACTAAAACAGATGGAGATTCAGTGAGAGTCAGTCAGAGACACAGTCGCTGTGGAGTTAGCAGAACACTGTTTGGCAGAGTGAAGGTGAGAAAGATCAGAAGTCAGGATGCAAAGCACAAAAAAAAAAAAAAATCATGAAATTGAATGAACTTGCTAGTCGGTGAACAAAAAGATGATGGCGAGTTGTGGAGAAATGTTGCTGCTTCCAAGCCCCGTTCAATACTACGTGAGAATCATGTTAGATTTTAGTGAATGAAATTGCTCTTTTTCTCGGCTACATCACACAGATCTGTTGTGGTTTCATGCCAATGCCTGTGCATAAATGAGTTATAATCTCCATCTATTTAGCCATAGATAGTCACATCAACCAAACCATTTTATCTTAACTGAATGTTCATAAAAATGAAGCTATTCTATCATTTCATTAAACAAACAAAATAAACAAACAATGAACAAATAGAGCCTCACACTTGATGACCCACCTCAACTTTCTGGCTTATTTCCTACCTTGGCTCACTGAACAAGCTACCAAGCAAATATCCTTTAGGGAAAAGTAGTTAATGTCATTTTGCAGGCTAACTGGGTATGTTTCTGCTGCCCCTAAATGGCCAAAAATCAATTAATAAACAACACAATGAAAATTATAAAGGCAAGTGAGCTACTGTTAGTAATGCAAGTTCATTTAGACAGATCTCCGAGCCCTTCTCAGAGCTTCACGTAAGCAAACACACATGGGCGTCGTTCTGACATGTGTGTGTGTTTCTTTTATATAAGTACAGACAGGGGTGTGATGTTTGCAAAGAGGTTGCACAGAATCTCAGCAGAAGTATAATTCCAGCTTCAGCTGTCAATCAAACACTTGCCCACCTATTCAGGGGCTCCTACGCACAAGTGCAACTATGGCATACACTGTGTTACTCGGCTGATCAGCTATTTGAGTAATAGAGGGCAAAATGTTTGTGTGCTTGTGCATAGGAATAGTTAAACGGTTGAGAAAATGAAGTTCCAAAGGAAAGGGCTGTTTGACAGCAAGATAAAGCCATGAAATTTTTCAAAATAAAACTTACACTTAAATTGATATTGGCTTTTTTTGGTGGGCATGTTTTTAATGTGGCTAAAACACATATGGCACGTCACTCAGCTTCTGTGCTGGTGCTCCCGGCTGCTTCTCTAACCTGATAGGGTGACAATCCAAATCTACTGCAGGTAATATACTGACTATGTAAAACTACCTCACACAACAACACGTCAAACAACCCAAATTATTACCTTAAAGGGAAATTTTGGCAGAAACTGGGAGTTCAAGAGGTGATTGGCTAATATTTGGTTGAATAGTCAGTGTGGATGACATTTTTACTCTTCCCGTCTAAATGGTCCTGAGTTTACCCACCAGGCAGCTGTGCAAGAGTGAAAAGTAATTAACAGCTCAATATTAGTTCATGCCTTTGGTCATCAGTCTAATCCTGATGTGTTATGAATTTCACAGGCCAGGTTAATAGATTAGAACTAATTCAATGAATTGGACAGACGGAAGCAATATGCTGCTGCAAGGACAAACGCCTAATGTACCATTAAGGGCAATATGAGCACTTAGGTCATCTCACACACTAACATGTAGTTATCATGTTTTGATAACACATGTGATTAGTTTACACATGGGCAGGTTGGCTGTGTCAGGCAGCCATGCTGTGGTAACTGAATTCTACTGTGGAATATTCAGCTGTGAGTGGTAAAACAAGTACAGTCACATGACGTTATAACTATATCTATCATATATCTTTAGTTTGACAGCCATTTTCCTCGTACTCTGTGACGCATATACAAGTCATCTTACAGCCATGCATTTCCACTGAAGTCCTAAACAGAAACACACACACTGTCTCTGTCACACACACACACTCACACACACACACACACACACACACACACACACACACATACACACATACACACACACATGAACCATACTTGCAAAACCCTAACCTTACACCTAATTTAAAACATCTTCATTCATTTATAAATGATTTACATTATTGGCACCTGGTTTTTAGCCCCATAAGGAAGACAAGTCCCCATAATGTGACTGAGTAGACAGACAGACACACACACACACACACACACACACACACACACACACACATACAGAGATCCAAAAGTCAGAGGCTACCTTCTGAGACAGTTAATAAGTAGAGCTGTCAGCTTTATCACGTTAATCGCGATGAGATTAAGGACCGATCATAACGCGTTATTTTTTAAAATCGTGTTAATCGTGTGACGCCAAAGATTCTTTATTTTACACCGTTACTGCTGCTGTTAACAAAGATTCTACAGCGCTACGTTCTAGAATCTTTGGCTGCTACTATTTTGACCCTTTGAGGCACCCTTTCTTGTTGTCAAGCTGCCACAGACACTTCCTACAAAGATTTTACATGGCGGAGCAAGATGCTTCATGGCAAGTCATGTCTATGGGATCAAGGGGGGGGGTGGTTCTGGTCTGTATAAAAGGGCGTGTCTGGAGGCCTAAAGTGTTTAAATCAAATGCCTGAATCGATGTTGGTGAAGAATCAATGAGTTGGAAAATAAAAATATAACTTACCCAGAGCTCGTCTACGAATTATTAGACATCTTCATAATTACACATCAGACATGCTAACATTAGCTTCTAGTTCAGACAGACTGACGGTTATGTGTTGTAAAGCAAGAGAAAACATATATATATACATATATATGATCTCTAGATCTCAATTATCTCTCTCTCTCTCTCTCTCTCTCTCTCTCTCTTTATATATATATATATATATATATATATACACATGTTGAACCTTCCTACCCTGCAACATTATGATATGAGTGCTCAGCACTCATATGTTGTACCACACCCTTCTTCAAACTCAACCTTCATTTTAATCTCAAGTACACACCTGTAAAGTTTTGAGTTTTGCTATCACGGTGACAAAATCCGTTGACAGCTAGAAAAACATAGAAACACCAAAGTTCTAAGACCCACCTCTGTGGTTTCAGTGCAGATGTCTAACATGACAGACATGACATCAGGGTGGCTTCATTCTCCATTCTCTGACTTTTCACTTTACAATGTGAATATCACGCCACTTCTGTTGTTCTTTTCCTATTATGTGTCCATCAGATACATGTAAAGCCACAGGCACTGTTCCGCTGCAGTGATTACTAGAGTTTCACTGCTTTGTTTAGTCCCTCAGAACATAATGAAGAACAGAGTGACAGAGCCAAACACTCTGCATAAAACATCCAAGTTTAACAAACAGTGAAACTGAAGGAGGACAGCTGCTAAGATGAACTTTGTTACAGCATGAATGATCCAAAGGATGAGCACTCATAATATGAACTCACCAATCAATGTATTATGAACACCGTACTAACACTGGGTAGTTCCTCCCTCTGCTCTAAAACAGACTCCGTTTTTCATGACATGAAGACCAGCAGATGTTGCAAACTTTCCTTTGAGACTCTGCTCCACGCTGACATGAGTGCATCACATCATTTCTGCAGATTTGTCAGCTGCACATTCATGTTTACAATCCCCTGTCCTGGATTCAGATCTGGAGAGTGGGGAGGCCACTGAAGGTCACTGAACTCACTGTTGAAACAACTTTTGCTTTGTGACATGGAGCATTATCCTGATGGAAGTCGCCATTAGAAGATGGTAGGTTGTGGCCATAGAGGGATGCACATGATCAGCAACAATACTCAGATAGAGTGTGACATTCAAATGATCATTGGTTGGTGTTAAGAGCCCAAAGTGACAAGAAAATAATCTCTACATTACACCGCCACCAGCAGCCAGGACTGTTGACACAGGGCAGGTTGCAGCCATGGATTCAAAACTCTGACCCTACCATCTGCTGCCTCAGCAGAAATCCAGATCCATCAGACCAGACTAGGCTCCCAGTCTTCAACTTTCCAGTGTCGGTGAGTCTGTGTCCACTGCAGCCTCAGGTTTCTGTTCTTGACTGACAGGAGAGGAACCTGACGTGGTCTCTGCTGTTGTAGTCCATCCACCTCAAGGTTGGACATGTTTTTCTGCTCACCACAGTTGTTATGAGTGGTTATTTGAGTTACTGTAGCTCCAACAGGTCTCCTCTGACATCTCTCATCAATGAGGCATTGCTGTCCATGGAGCTGCTGCTCATTGGATGTTTTTTCTTTTTTTTGTTTTGGTTTTTGGCTCCATTCTGAGTAGAAACTCTAGAGACTGTTGTGCATGGTAATCCCAAGGGATCAGCAGTTTCAGAAACACTCAGACCAGCCTCTCTGACACCAACAATCATGTCACAGTCAAAGCCACTGAGATCACTTTTTTCCCTTATTCCCGTGTTTGATGTTTGAACATTAACTGAAGCTCCAGCCCTGTTTGCTTTGCAATGATGTCACATGACTGGCTGATTGGATAATTTAATGATAAGCAGAAGGTGTTATAATAATAAACCACTCGGTGAGTGTATATATTAGCCATTATTTCTTCACTACAAAGGAGTTCCAATGAAAACTGTTTAGAGTCAGCTCTGCAGGACACATTACTGTTCACTTTAAAAAAACAAAAAACTAATTCTATTCTCTTCCACAGTATTGGAGTAGAGGTGGAGTTGCTTCAACTAACTAGTTGTCCTCATTAAGGGCACAGCACCCCCACAGTGGCTGATTAGACGTCCCCTCAGGGGTTAGGTGGGTGTCCAGCCACAGTGATGCAAATTTTAACCAAATTTCTGAAAAGTCAGTAAAAGAAACTCTATGGTCTAATAAGAATGACAACGCTATAAGTCATTCTTCCCCAGCAGGCACAACACAACCCACAACAAGGAGATGTCAATCAAGCACAGTTTGTACACACCCACACTGAAGAAGTCTAATTAGGCAACATAAGATGGAAACATTGGTGGGGGTGGAGCATGGGCCTTTGGGGGCTTTTTGATTTTTCTAATAAAATATATGTTTTCTTTATAAAATATGATGTTTTGTTGTTGATTAAACTGACAAACTTGATCATAAGCAATTAAAATTTTGCTCTACCTCAACCAGCTGCAATATTAAAGTGCCACCTCAGTCATGACACATTATTTATAATTCGAAATATAATCCTGGAAGCTGTCACCCTGAGGACTTTTACTTTTGATACTTTATGTACATTTTCCTGATAATACTTTATATTAATTTTGAATGTGAATATTTTATAATATTACTGAATACGGGACTTTTAGTTGTAACTGAATATTTTTACACAACAGTATTGCTACTTTTACTTAAGGAAAGCGTCTAAATATATTTTCTGAGTTACTGTACTTAGGCACTTAGGTTCTTTTCTGCTAACATCTATTTCTACTTCACTACATATCAGAGAAAATTATTACAAGCACTTTTTACCAAATAATATTTATTTGACAGGTAAAGTTATTAGATTATTTTCATGTATAATTTTTTTATAAATAAAACATAATCCGTTATAAAATATGATATATTAATATAGATTAAACTATGCAATAATATAAGTGGGGTTAAAACAACATTAGAATACTTCTTACATCTTATTGCATCAATAATAATGATCCAATAACATAATAATATGACACTGATAGGCGAAGATCTACATAATGAGTGTTACACCACTGTCCACCACTGGTTAAAATGATCTGTATGGAGAGATACCACCAGAGATAACCAGAAAAACAAGTTACTGTCTACTCTAATGACCCAGACCATTCGCAGCATCTCCAAATGTGACCACAGCTTTGTCTGTGTGGGATTTTATTCTGAGGAAGTCACTCACCAAGTGCTGAAACCATCACATGAGAAAGTTGTCTTGAGCTGCCCATTGGTCTTTTGTTTAGACCCACAGCAAAATAAACATGAAAATGGAGCAGATTATTACCTACACACAGAGACATGGCATACATCAATATTCATTAACACCCTAACACATCCTGCAAAAGAGCGTGAAGAGTAGATTTGTCAGAACAAGTGCATGTAGCTGTGAGTGTGTGTGTGTGTGTGTGTGTGTGTGTGTGTCGTTGTGTAGTGTGTGTGTGTGTGTGTGTGTCTGTGTGTGTCTTTGTGTATGTGAAGTGGAGGAGGGGTCAGACTTTTGTGTTTCAAACTGGGACTGGCTGAGGAATGTGGGCTGTGAAGGGCAAGAGAACAAAAAAAGTTGGATTCACAGGGATTACAGACAACACTGAATGACAGCTCTTTAACTCACGCATTCTGTGGAGCTCATGTTTTATTCATGCTCCCTTTAATCAGGTAGTTTAACTGAAATCAAAATGTCTTTCCGAAGGAGAACCCCGACAACAAACAAACACACATTCATAGAATTGATTTGAATGTATTTTGGCAACAAAGTTGCATCTGACAGCGCCTGTGTCTAATTAAAAAGCAAGCTTTGATTTGTACTGTTCCCTTAATGTCTGTCACAAAATTACTTAAGTCCTTATACTGAGCACTGAGGACAACAAAAAACACAGTCTCATGCATAGTCACACAAGGATTGACATATGCCAGCCGGAGCGAGTGAAGCAGCTTGGCTGGGCTTGTTCAAGGCCTTAATCAATGGGAGGCTTAGCTGGTGACACAAATGATCATGGCAGCAGCAGAAGCCACAGACTGTAGCAAATCCCAGCTCATCTCATTACCACAGATGCATGAGAGGAGGCCATATTACCATTTCTGCCAGATCAGTCACTGTGAACATTCAGGGGGTGGATGAAAATATGAAACAGCTAGCTATATATGTAAACATCTGGCACCATGTGACTATTCAAAAGCTAATCAGCTGTGCTGATAAGTATGTGTGCAGATTGTGTTTGGCATATGTTGTCACTCTCCATGCTGCTCAGCTTGCACACGTTGCAAGTGCTACAGTATGTGTAGCATTTTAACACTGAAATATCTTACCATTTTAATTTGGAGGCATTTGTATGATTACTATAAACAAGTGAGGTTTTATGGTGTTTATACACAGTGTGCATGTTGGATTCGAGATGTGCTCTATACCTGAGGAACTGCTTTTACTTTGCAATAGATTCACAACTTTCCTCAAGTTACACATATTGTAAAGTGTAGTTTCAACATGTTGATTTAAAAGCAGGATGCTTATTGGATTTTTCCAAAAGTAAAATACAAACTTCTTCCTGTTGTAGCTCTAAGCAGCATGACAATTTTGATTACGTCGCACACACTTTACTGAATATTACTCTACATACTAAGACAAACTACTCGGTATGTAGAGTTTCACATTCAGGCTGAAGGGAAGAACTTTGCCATTTAGCTATTTCTCTACTGCTAGTACACTCTTTTATACTGCATTGATTTGTCAGTGATTTTAATTACCACTTTCTGACTTCTAAATACATCTGGGAGACTAAAAACTAAAGATTTCTTGAAAGCTCCGGCATACCCAACTTAGAATTTACATGTTAATTTAATGCACACAGTGATCCATTGACTGGGCAGTCACACAACTGTCTCTCGGGTTTCCATCCAAATGTATTGCAAATTTTTACCACATTTTCAGAAAATCAGCAAAAGAAAATACAAAATAATGCACTTTCTATCAACTACTGTTATGCAAATATTAGGAGTTGGTTCATTGAGATAAGCAGTAGATGGTACAATGAGATTATGTAATTAAAAGGGCACCAGTCAAATCTCAAATGAGGGAAAACCATGAATGTATGTATGTCATGGAAAGCTTGGAGACAAAGAACACACTGGGCAAAGGAAAACAGTTTGTTATGTTAATTCTGTTGTTGTGCAGTCTCCTCACTGGTCCACAAATTAATGATGCAGTACAGCTCATGGTGGCTGGTATCATGACAACGTCAGTGTTTGCAAGTGGAATCCTTCTTATTGATTTCTTCAATCCTAAATGGCGTAGTTGTCTTATTATCTATACTTTAGTTCCCATATTGTATAAAATGAGATTTCATTTCCATGTGTTTGTGATTATAAAGCAGGTCTAGATTCTATATTAATACTGTGAAAGTATCAAAGCCTCAGTCCACAGAGAAATGCACACAGCCTGTATTCAGAAATTGAGCCTTAGAACGAGCCGTCAGGACTTCTGGAACTTTATGATGTCACAACAAAGCAGTCACTGCTCTCATGCTCCAAGCCCCGCCCACCTGGACCCACCATCCAACCTTACAGGATTTGGTTTCTCTGAGTGTTTACCTAAAATCTGCTGTATTTTTATTCGATCACTCAGAAGACAGACAGTCAGCCAATCAGAAGAGCGCCTTTGAACCTCTCTTCTGATTGTTGTTACTAGAGCTCCAGAGAGAAACTTCACAGAGGAGATGTAAAACTACATTAAAATGGTTTTTGGTTAAACCACTGATATATCTTCTTAAGAATATCAACACTTCAGATAAAACAAAGGAAAACTGTCAAAAAAATTTTAAAACCTTTAAAAATAAACCTAAAATTAGTATTTACTGACATGGACTGCTGTTGTTTCAGCTCTCATGACCATCATGTTGTTGCTATGGGAAGAAGTATGGGACCGTTTAGATTGTTTAGGGACCATCTGCTCCACACTTAAGAATCAGTGTTGTTTAATACTTACATCCTTCACATCCAAAATCTGCATACTGACACTTCCTGTTATCTTGAGAACATATGAAAGCAATTACTGACAGATCTCTTCAAGCTGACACATACTGTTAATCATCTTCAAATGACTGGCCTGTGCAGCTGCACCTTTGTAGTTGTAGTTTATTTATGTGCTTCAAAGTTAAAGCCCTTTTTAATGTGGTATTTCTATCACTTTTTTTTCCAACCACCGTATATGCAGTAGAATAAACTCAGTAGTCGGCCATGATGAAGACAGAGGGTCTGTCACGCTGCTAGATAGGAGCAAGCACAAGTTTTTGTCTTTTGTTGAGTTGAAACAAACAGATATATATATTTAGACCTGCTGCTCTGTGCTGTACAAACCCAGTGGTATTCCCCTCTCAATCTGTATGGCTGTGTTCTGCCGCTGCAACACAGCCAGGGGTCTTCCACACTGTCAAAAGCTTTGTTGACACACTGAATCAATCCCTTATGTAGTGGACACAGGAGCCGATTCACAGCGATAGGTTCCTCATGATCCATTTTTTTTTTTGTACAAAGCCTGCTGTTGTGTAGACAGGAGCCAAGCTGTCTTCCCATGACCAGCAGGACCGGCCATGTCTAAAGCGGTGTCAAGGCGCTTAGATGGGCCTGTGTCACGGATAACAGGACATGAGTGGCCACACTGGCTCACGCTCCGCTGTGGAAAATAGCAAGCGGCTTGTCTCTGAAGTGACCCAGAGCGTTTAATAACAGGGATGGAGAGCAGGAGATGGGAGAGAGGGATATCTGCGAATTGTGGGAAGAATCAAACATGGTAGTCACAAGTACAACAGTTGAATCTCCATTCAGATACAGAAACCCTGGTACCTGAACCTGCTGGTGCATCCTCACAGCTATATGAGCACAGGAACAAAGTGGTGTTAAGCCCCTTTTTGGACATTCTGTACAGTACCTCTGTGATTATCTGCCTGCTGTCTTATAAGCCCCAGGCATAGTAAGCTTCAGTGTCCTCATTTGGGACTTTGAGTGACAATATGCAGCAGTGTTTTTCACTGCAGTACAGTAGACATCATGCTTGTTGTTCTTTAGGCCTGAGAGTCAAATTCTGTTGACTGATGATCAAAAAACAAATCTCATTTATAAATAAATCTTGACCTTAATCAAGTAAACAAGCAATGCCTACACTGGGTACATCATTTAATTCAGTGCTAACTACGGTCCTGAAAGGACCTGGATTACTCAAAAACACTGCATCAGTCTCTCCATGCAGTGAATGTGTCACATGGGAGTCACTGAAAGAAAAGCTTATCTCACCTTTTTAGAGGTAAATGGAGGAATTCTTGGTTTTGTAATGGAAATAGATTTTTCTGTCTCTTTTAAGGATGGCAGTATCTGTCAGTCAAGTGGTCGATCAACCTCCAGACTGAAATACCTCAATAAATGTCTCGCTTTTGGTTTCCAGAAAATTTGGTGAAGACATTCAAGGTTCATTGATTTTTTTTTTTCAAATCATATATACAAAACAATAGGCTATATAGATAAAAAAAAAAAAAGAAAAACGGGACAAAGAATAATGATTGCGTTCTAATGCTTCAACATAGTAAGAAGAAAGTGAGTATCCTTGAACTTCTTCTGGTTTCCTCCAGTGTCAGTGGTTCAGGAGGTTTTTACAGGGAGCTGAATTATCTACAGCGGTCTCCTCCTCTCCAAAACAAACACACCAGGGGATTATAACCAGTTTTACATTTAAAGTCAGTGTTTTGCCTACACTGTAAAGCAGATATGAGACATCAGGGAAGGGCTGGAGATGATGGAAGAGCTGAGACTGCTGCTAACCTTTGTTTCGATTGTTTCTCTGATAACTTATGAACCAGATGTTCAGGAGGTTTTTACCAGCAGCCGAACTGTCAACAGAGGCCTCCTCTTCTCCATAACAAATGGACCAGGGGATTGAAAATGGTAGAAACACCAGATAAAACAGTTTCACGATAAAAATCAGTGATTCACTGACACAGGACGTCGGCTGGCTCTTTTCTCTGATAACTTAAGATCCAGATGTCCAATGACTAAAATCCTTAATCTGGTTAAAATACATAGTTGAACATAACCAAGGTGTAAAAAGTGTATCTTAAAAATGTGGCTTAAAACTGGATAAAAGTCAATGTGGAGCTTCTGGAAGACAACCACAACACAGATGCATTCGCATGGTGGATTAAAATCACTCATTAAATCATTAAACACTCAGAGAAACCAAATCCTGCAAGATTGGATGGTGGGTCCAGGTGTGCAGGGCTTGGGGCATGGCTGAGAGCAGTGACTGCTTTGTTGTGACATCACAAAGTTCCTGAAGTCCTGACGACTGGTTTTAAGGCTCAGTTTCTGAATACAGACTGTGTGCATTTCTCTGTGGACTGAGGCTTTGATACTTTCACAGTATTAATATAGAACCTAGACCTGCTTTATAATCAAAAACACATGGACATCTACCTTTATACAATTTGGGACCTTTAACTTAAGTGTTTGGTGATTTAGTGAGATGATGTGATTATAAAAGCAGGATTTCAGCAGCAGCAGCAGCAAAGTAGCAGCTTGGACATGGCTTGAAAGTGACAGAGAGGAGGAGAGAAGTGAACGGATAAAGAGCTGAAACTGGGTGACACTAGGCTGAACGCAGACACAACACAATGATGTCAGTTGTTTACAGCGGTGCCACAACCATTTCAACCATGCTTCAATTTCACACATTTGACCACACACAGTCCAGCCAGATACTGGGTTATAATCTAGTCTTGTTAAGAGACAGACTTCATGGGTGTCAAGCTCAGACTTGATGCTGAGTAGCTATCAAATCTGACAGATTTGATTTTTTTTTTTTTTTTTTTATCGCAGCATCTCAACAGCTGCAGATGCTTCCAGACATATGGCCATATGTTATGGCAATCACATAAGTAGATATGACTGTGTGCTGTGACAGTGTAGCTGGTTTGAGTTACTGTTCCTCGTATTTCTGCATTTCCTTCCTTGTAATTTGTCACAGTGAGTTGATGCACCCCTGTCCCCCTCCCCTCCCCCCGTCCTCCTTTATCAAACAGACAGAGGATCTCTTCAACACACACAGTCCAAACTCCAAGTGGTTAAGGAACACAAAGAGGGATTGAGATGATGGGTGTGGCTGAGTAGAGGAGGACAGAGGGAGAAGTGTCACACAGGGGACAAAGACAACACCATCTGACTGCAGATGATTGTTTCAGTCATTAGCATGGGTTTGGGCCTTCACAGACATCTCAGCAGGGCTTTTCTCTGCTGACATAGGCAAAGCTTTTATTGAGCAAATGATGATGTTGAAGTGAAGCTTATGTGACTGCTCCTTCTTCTCCTTGTTCCTACAGTGACCTTATATTCCTTTTTTTTTCTAAATACAAGTTTGTTTTAAAATACATGTCACAAGACCCACAGTTTGATAGCTGGTGCAATTTTGGTCAAGAAGGACTCTACCAATATAATAAAATCCTCCAGAAGCATGTTGCATTCACTAACAAAGAATCAAGCATGAACACACAAACTGTGTCTGTGACGACTCAGTCTGAGTTGCTGTCAGCTCAGAGAAATTTCTGAATTTAATAAAACTTGTGAATCTATTGTTACTCTGTCATCTCTTTGTCATCTTCTACCACCCTGCTTTACCAGAAGTCAGTCTGACAGCATTGTATTTTATTACATAACATTTTTTTTTCAATATAAGTACTTTGTGATTTTCCAGATTGTCTGGTGGGAGCAGGAATGTAAACACAGGAGGAAGGTCCTGGCACACCGAATTTGCTTCAGTACGTCGTGCATGTTGCGGATGTACATTGACATGCTAACTATCACGTCTAACCATCTAGGTCACACCTGTGTGTTCACCTACTGGTAGGATCAGATCGAGTTCAGAACATTTTCACACCAAAACGAACCAAGGCGTGCCGTGGGCTGCTCACAATGAAAGGCCACTTTCAAATGTGAACAGTGGATTGCACAGGAGTTGGGCTACAGATGTACATTCAGTATCCGGTGTGACCGCCATTTGCCTCATGTGCAACAGATCCTTGTACAGAGTTGAACAGATTGTTGATTGCGGCCCGTGGACTTTTGGACAGCTCCTCTTCAGTGGCTGTGCAAAGTTGCTGGATATTGGCAGGAATTGGAACATGCCATCGTACACACAGATCCAGAGCCACATGCTCATTGGGTGACATGTCTGGTGACCACAGAGGCCATACAAGAACTGGGATGTTTTAAGCCTCCAGGAATTGTGTACATTATGGTGCAACATGAGGGGATGAATGGCACAACAATGGGCCACAGGATCTCAACATGTGTATGTGTGTGTGTGTGTGTGTGTGTGTGTGTGGGTGGGTGTATTTGATGTAATGTGTGTAGTGTGTTTACTATGACCTACACCTATTTAAAGTCACTATTTTAAAATTTTCACTAATGATAATAATAATAATATATGAATATATATAAATGCACAGACATTTACATATCCTTTATATATTATTTTCCTGCATATTTACACTGGATTGAAATTGCCTACCTATGCAGAAGAGACTAACAGGAAACAAAGCTTGGATATCATCCAGTGTTGGTGCTGTTCTAAATTTCTTATCAGTCTCACAGTTCACTCTCTTTACACATGACCTTTATTAAGTTACTGCTAATGCAAACAGAACATTTCCTGCTGCTGCTAGTTCTGATTAAAACTGTTCAACCGGTAAAACATGCGGTGGCTTTTATTCTTAAGTCACAGGAAACACACTGTATTTATCACAGTGGTTAGTGCTGACCACGATCATTCATCAAAAATACATTTCCAAAGCAAGGCAGCATTTTTATTCAAACAGTATGAGTTTATTTGGCGGCACTGTAAACAGAAGCATTTGCATGAATGTTTGCTGTAGTATCAAACCACTCAATGTGTTACTTTGATAATCACAGGTGTTGCCCGATCAAGCAGCATTGATCTGGGAGGAAGGATTACTGGACTTGTGTAAAATGTTTGTCTATTAGATTGAATATTTCTGACTAAATGAGCAACAATCAAGGTTCAAATTTGGGTGGAAAAAACAACAAACTGGTTTGATCAGACTTGACCAGTCTGGCAACAATCCCACAACTGTTTTGAATCAAATCTTACCAAATCCTGATTAGAGCATGGGAGTAAACAACATCACATTTTTTCTAACGTACCCACTTCAAATCAGCTTGAAAAGTACAGATAGAAACACAAACAGAGAAATCTTTCATGTGAAATGACCAAAATTGTTTGGCAGAAAATAACATTTCCATGTAAAAACACTGACAAGAACCTGATTGAAAATATCTTGAACAAGGTCATAATGTCTGTTACCAGCCCCTTGTTACAGTGCAGTCATAAATGTTCAGAAAGAAAAAGTCTGTGTAAATGATAAAATAGTAAAATTGAAAAGTACATATTAGTGAGTATATCAGTATTTAAGCCCACAGGTCACATGGAATAACCATTTCCCACTGTAATATTAATCACTTCCAAATAGGGCTAAAGATTATGTCAGTGGCAGGGGCAGTTCAGGGACCCTGTTCAGGCAAACCGTCAGAATTTTATAGTCTGACTTTATTCTATTCTTTATTTGTTTATTTGACAGGGACAATGCATGTTAACGAACATCTGTACAAAAGACACAATGTAAACATGACGGATTGTAGCAAAAATGTTCATTTAACATCCGTCCATTCACACATGTTGATATGGGAGGAAAGTTATCCAGATTTCAAAACACAAACATTTTAGACTGACCAACTGAAAAATTATATTCAAATATTAATATTTTGTAACCATTTTAGCCGCTACCTGTTATTAAAGGAAAAACTGGAGGATACATGTGTTCTATAGTCATAGCAGAAACCCCATGTAGACTATAATTATATCAATAGGTTTACATAACATTAGGTGAAAGGAAGTGGTTTCCTCTATTTGTCTCTTGCTCTGAACATGGGTAAGCAAAAATCATGTGACCTTTTCACTTTTCACATAATGAAATGAAATTAGACATTTTATCATTGATGGTCATAGGCAAACCCAGTGTTTGAAGACAGGGCTGGCAGTAGCAGCACTGCAGCAGCATGTGCTAGCGGGACCAGTGTGGCCAGGTTGCCATCATGTACAGGTGATTGAATTTTACATTTCAGAGGCATTACAAAAGTGCTGGCGAGTGCTACTGCACAGATGAAAAAAGCTGTGTCTTCAGAGGGAGCCATGCAAAATCTGATAAGTGTCTTCAGGTGACGTCACTTGAGTCTGAAGACCACCAGTTTGAAAATGAAAAAATCTGAGGGTGTGGAGAAGTGAGCGTATGTATCTATGTAGACTGCACACCAGATCTGCTGGAGGCTGGAGGGCACATTAGCCACCACTACCACTGTCCATATGGACTCCAACAATGATATGGCAGTATTCATTTAAAATTGAAATACCCATCTCAAGCACAGCAGCTATCTAACTCCACACCCACAGACTGTTTTTCTTTTTATGTTAATGAAAATGGATTATTTATATTATATAAGTACACTGTACATCAACTAGGCAGAAGTAGTGAAAATAAGCAACAGCTATAAACTCCCTGTGTAACACATCAGTTTCATGCTCTGTATTAAAACTAATAGATAAATAAATAAACTCAACTTTAACAAATGGATCAGAGTTAGCATTTAGGACTCAGGTTTGTGTATGTTTTTGCTTTGCAGTGGTTTGAAGTGGCTGCAGAAACAGCTTTGGAAGCCGCACTAGGGGTAAAATTTAAGTCATGATTTCAAGAGAATGGAGCCGATAACAGCTTCAATATGTACAACCTTCAGCTTTCATGTCAACAACACATTTACCCAGATTGTCAACACTGGTGCAAGCTGCCATATCAGTATCTAATCCCCATTTGTAGTCTCTGATAAGATAGAGCATTGTGAATTTTCTGACAATGGGATGCAGGTTCTTAGAGAGACAACAGCCTGCAACAGCAGTGTTTGGTACACAAGCTGTAACATGAGCTGTCACTGTGTCAGGAGCCAGGTAGCCTGCTGAATCTTCCTGAAATACTAGTTCCCTAACCAGCTTATTGGTATGACACAGGCTGTCTTTGCCTCATGCCCTCTGCTGTGCTCTTTCCAGGCAGCCTGATTATGTAAGCTGTTATCCAATCGAAGCCTGTCTGGATCGCACAGTCCTCTGTGTGCCTGTTTGTTTGCATAGTATATAGCTGAGAGCAGTACAAAGAAACCCGGATATTTGAAAGAGTTTTATGTAACTAAAAGCCACACAGTGTGCCAGCACAATACCTGCATGCAGTGACTGCAAATACACTTGGCACAGATGTAAGGCGAGAGACAACTCACAGTATAATCACAGATGTGACAGTTTGAGTATACAAATGATCCATGTGGGTGTTATTGACCAAGCTTAATTCAGAAAACCACCCGCTGCTCTGATTTACATGAAAGCCTGAGTGTGCTGTACTTGCAGAGATGATCGAACTGGGATGAAAGCCAGATAGTGGGTAGAGAGTGAATGGCAGGTTCCCACTCAAAGAGCATAATGTCCACCTGTAGAGGTACGAGAGGGAATGCTCGCTCACACTTGAGATGTTGAATGCCTTCTTACAAGTAGGTATGAACCATGACTACTGGCAAAAGTGCAAACACACATGGAGACAGCTAAAGGCCACAGTGCACATATGGCCCATTTCTGCCTCCAAAGAGCCCCAGGAACTAAGCAGAGCTAGTAGAGTAGATCAGTAGCTGCTTTTTTCATCATTTGACAAGATCACAATACAGAGAGAGTCCTTATGGTGTTCTGTACTTACTCATCGTTTAAAATGTGTTCCATCACCCATGTTTGCGCCGTTGTGTTGTTTGAAAACATTCCCCAAATCACCAAAACCCTAACCCCGAAACTAAGGCACTAGACTAACAGCTTTTTACAACAAAATTAGCATGTATAAGCAGATTGTTTTAAATGTAGGTAAACCTGCTAAAAAAAAGGCAACCGCCTCCCCATAGAGAAATGTAATATATAACATAAACGATGTTGCCCTATATATCACCTGTAATTGGATATATTATCATTACATATATACAAACTCTGGATACATAAAGATATGAGGTTATAACATATATGAAATACCCAAAGTAAAATTTGTTTATATGTTCCATATCTAGGATCATTTTTTTTATGGTATACCATGTTGTGACCATATATGTTAACAATATATACTTAATTTATATATGCAGATTTATTAAAACAACATACATATGAAGATTCTACATTGTTATATATGTTTTTCTTATTAATTTATCATTAATTTCAAAATATCTCTTCACATTTTGGGAAGGTGGTCTCAGAATTTTGGATCCTACAGTAAAAATAACATATATTGACAGGCTTTGGGATGGATCTGTATTTACAAATGACTAGAATACAAGCACACATACATCCATACATAAACATGCATATTTGTATGGGCTTGAAATATATTTCAATATATGAAGTTGTTCCAATTTCTTAAAGGTTTTATGAATAATTTTATTTATATGTTTTTATTTTAAATGTACATAGACATAGACATAGTACATAAACAGTTACAGAGCAAACACACACACACACGCAGGCGCCCAGAGACAGTTTCAAAGAGAGAGCTACAACTTGTCATGTAGACGACTAAAATGGATCTGTCCATCTTATCCTCGGGTTGATGCTCCTGTAAGTGTCGGAGTCTCCGTGCAAGGAACTTTGGGCAGTGACTGTGTGTTTTTAAAACTTAATCACAAATGCGACTCACTCCTACTGGAACCGCTGTGTTTCTGGTTTAACAGCCAGGTAGTCAGGTATGTTTACAGTGTTTGTGCTCTGAAAGACGTCGCAGCACAGAAAAGGGCCAAAAATCGGTATGTTCACCTGGGAGTCATGTTTATTGCCAATTGGAGCTGGAGCTGATAAACACCCATGATTACTGCAGAGTCATTTGATGCAGGAGTGAATGCAGATTGTGCCCTTTCACACTGATGACAAAAACCCAATGTTAGTGGTTGTTAGACTTGTCCAGAGGTGTCCAGAGTTAAGGGGGCATAAGGAACTAAATGTTCCTTGAGTGCATTCCTCTGATCAAAAAATCCTGCCTCCAGGAACAGGGACTCTTTTGGGGCCAGGAACTATGGCAAATGAACTAAATTTAGATTTTGGTTCCCACATAAAAAAAAAAAAAAAGATTCCCGGATTCCTAAAACAGTCCCATGGCTCCTGGAAAATTTCCTGTGGTGGGAATAAGACCTGCAGAGATGAAGAGGGAGAAAATGTCAGAGAGGCACTCTGTCTTCAACATCAATGACGTTAAGGGCTGCAAACACCACTTATAGTTCCTGGGCTATCAGAAAATGCTAAATCCAGAACACTGATAATTCTGGAGCCAGGGACTATGGCCCAGAGCTAAAGGGATCAGTATGTTAAAATGAGGTGCACTTAATGCAGTGATTGTTTTGCTGTATTGAGACTGACTTCTGAAGGGATCATTCTGTGGTTCTAACCTTTGTACTCTTAATCATCAAGCAGATAGGAATGACAATTCAGTGCTGCCCCTCTATTTACTGCTGGCAATGTAAAACAAGTTGATCCTACTCATTTTACTGTTAGATCTGCCTCTTCAAGAGAATATGTTCCAACTGCCTGATTATTGCAAAGAGTCTGTGTTCATTTAGTCATGAGCTGTGAAAAGAAACAGCTGATTCTGTAATCAGAGTCACACGGTGATGGATCAATGTGGTTCAAGACACATTACAGTAGAATATGGCTCTGCTAACTCTGCTGACTGGCCATGCTTCATAATCAACTGCTCAAATCATAAGAGATGTTTTTGATTCTTCTGTTAAATGGGCTTCAATGGCCAGCAATCATTTTTTAGCGTTCACTGTATCCTGTGTGAAATGGACATAAAATAAGGATGAGCAGCTGCTGGCATCAAAAGGTATCAGTCAAATGGAGCAGAGAGAGTAAAATAAAAGGACAGTGGAATGAGGACAGTGGATCTTTGCTGCCTTTCTCTCTGGTCTCTGTCAGTTCAGTCAGCTGTGATTTCCATATCAATATTTGAGTGACACTGAATAATTTAGAGGCGTGCAGTGACACAACGGGATGCAAGGCTGAGTGGCGCCCTGCCATCGCTTGTATTGTTTGTGTGTGTCTATGTGTGTGTGTGTGTGTGTGTGTGTGTGTGTGTGTGTGT
Source organism: Trachinotus anak (assembly GCF_046630095.1). Lineage (NCBI taxonomy): Eukaryota > Metazoa > Chordata > Actinopteri > Carangiformes > Carangidae > Trachinotus > Trachinotus anak. The sequence continues at coordinate 3,963,796 of NW_027273867.1, forward strand.
GTGTGTGTGTGTGTGTGTGTGTGCACACGCATCTGCATTTTGCCGTTTGCATTTAGAATATATATTTGGAAGTCAACTGACAGAAATTGAAAAAGCAATCATGTATGTATGTGTCAGCACTGGTAGAATAGGCTCTCAAATGGCCTGCCATTGAGCCATTTGCTTCCACGAGAGCCGTCCTGACTGATACAAGTTCGACTCAAGGAACAGTCATAGGTAATATTTATAAACCAAACATTCGTAGGATGATTGATGACATCTGAGCACAACTTATTTTCCGTAGTATTGCGTGGTACATTCATAGAGTAGAGGAAAGAAAACATGCTGGAGAAACAGCATCCTTTTTTTTAAGAATGCAGAGATGATATAGTGTATGGATGTGAGATTTTGTCAGCTTGAAGAGAACATACACACTACGCGCTGCCAGAAATCTTCTGGGATTAGTAAAACTTCAGGACCAGTCATATTTTTAGGTGTCAGGCTGTAACATTGTATTTCACTTTCTGTGAAATTACATAAAACACACTGAACACATTAATTTAATGGAACATTAATGTCACTTGTTGGTCACAACAACCAACATAAACTATATAATTGATTGTACACTTGAAGTAACTATCTTCTGTTGAAGCTTTGGCTAAAGTGAAGTTATGTTCTACCTTGTTCCTCCGTGGATTTACAGTGGTCAGTCAATTGGATGTTATTCTTTAAATTTCATTGCAATTCTGTTTGTCTTTCATACATACGAAATCTTGACATAGCGTTTAACACACTCATGTGCATGTTCTGCTACTCACGATCTGACACACAAGGTTCATAGGTCTGGGTAAAATTTACAGTTAAAGCTCTGTTGTCTTTGGTCTCAGGACTTTATTAGACCCATGGCTAGTTGTAATAGATGTAGGTTAGATATATTTAAATATCATTTGTCTCATTGATGATCAGTGCTGATCATGATCCACTTTATGATCTAAAGTAGGAATAAGGAGATGTCCTACAGTCAACCAGCTTGCTAGCTTTAGCTCTCCGAAGAAACCTGGACACCTGTGCTATCTACCTGTGTTATCAACAGCGACTGTAGTTCATGGTTCCCCCTGCAGTTCATTATGACAAGGTTGTGAAGTTATATAATTCTGTGCCTATTATTGACTTCGCTACATTAGTTCATATACCATTTGTTTCTACCTCAGTCTCACTGTCACTGCCTTAACCTCATCAAGAGCCTCATCATAAATTATCGATCTGTTCAGCCTCCATATGCAATGATTCCATGCCGAAATAGCTCAGTTGGGAGAGCGTTAGACTGAAGATCTAAAGGTCCCTGGTTCGATCCCGGGTTTCGGCATGTTTTCATGACACCTTCCCTTGATTGTCGGAGTTGTTGTGTTATGTCACTCTAGGCTCCTTGTCTGTTGAGTTACCTACATTAGTGAATGTGCACTGTAAAAAAAATTCTGTAGAATTTACGGTAAAATACTGGCAGCTGTGGTTGCCAGAACTTTACCGTAGAAAATACAGTCACAATGTATGAGACATTACGGTATGCTGTTTTGGCAACCGTAAATTTCACAGTAGAGAACTGTTATTTGTTTACGGTAATTTGCTGTAAAAATAACAGTTATAGAAGTAAAACCGTTTACAGTAATTTGCTGTAAAAATATTATATAAACCTGTTTACGGTAAATTCTTTTAAAAATAACAGATATACTGTAAACCTAATTACAGTCCATCAGTGAAAAAACACGGTAAAACTGTAAGGTATAGTACGGTATTTTATTGCAAAGTTACTTTACGGTAAAATACTGGCAGCTGTGGTTGCCAGAATTTCACCGTAAAACATATGGTACAACACATATGGAATTACAGTTTGTTGGCGTAGATTTTACAGTCAGCAAATGCAAATGGTAAATTATAAAGGAAATAACCAATTAAGCCCATTGTAAACCAAAGTACAGACTATAATTGATAAACTTTAAGAACCTCTCTTTGCATATACACATTCTCTGTGAAAAACAGAACTTGTCCAGTATACTCACAAGGCAGTTTTGACATCTTGAAAAGACAGTGTGTGTCCATACATATGAAGGATAGTCCATAGAAGAAATAAACATCATGAATCACTTGCCCTGTGTTGATCAACACTAATGAGTCACTGAGTCCAGACTTAGCTGAAGAGGGCTCTTAACATGGACATGGTGTTCAAGAAACTGGAACTTAAAGCATTCAGCAGTCACCAGTTCTGCTTGAAGACTCATATGTTGTCCATCTGGTGTCCACTGTAGACTGGCATGATCCTGTCTGCAGCCAGAAAACAGAAACAAAGCAAAGGTTAGATTGATGCAGTGCCTGAGCATGATGCCTACATACCTACCTACGAGATAAATTCAGCCTTCTGTTGTTAAACTGAGCTCCAATGAGCTATACATAGAATGAAACCAGCACTCTGGAATATAGTTTTGCAGGTCATCAGGAGTATTTCATTTATTTTATTGTATTAGTGTGAAAGGTAGAAACAGTCACTTTTCAGGACTAAGTGATCATCAGTATTTGTTTCACCCTTGTTGAATTGCAGCCTAAATCCTGAATCCTGTCCATAATACAGATTTTTTTTCTACTGTAAGTTTGTATGAAGCTGTTGGCACCGTGCACTTGAGGGAGATCGATTGAGTGAAGTTTGAGTTGTGCTTGCATCTACTCATTTGCTACACTGACTTAAACCATTGCTTACCTCTAATTAGCCTTGACAAAACTGGTGTTTGAGTCATTGGGTCCAGACTTGACTGAAGACAGGTCTCATACAGACATGGTACAATGTTAAGGAAACTGGAACTTTGGGCAGGTGTTGTCATCATTCCTGCTTGAAAATTCACCAGCAGTCTTCAATCAGGTGTTTACTGTGGACTGGCATGACTCTCTCTGCAACCAGACAAAGAAAGACAACAAAGAAAAAATTGTTAATGATAATAATGATAATTATTATTATATAGCACTTACACTGTTGCAAAGTGCTTCCCGCAACAACAACAACAACAACAACAACAACAACAAAAAACAAAACGTTAATTAAAAAAGTTGGAACAGAAAAACAATTAAATGGTGAATGAGGAGTAGGTTTAAAAAAATCTCATAAAAAGGCCAACCTATAAATATGATTTCAGGAGGCGCTTAAAACAGTTAACAGATTTAGCAGATCTAATAGATTGAGAGAGATTGAGGGAGAAACTGTGGAGGCTACAGCTGAAAATAGTTCCGAGGATTTACCCTTAAGGAACTCCAGATAACAGGGTAGTAGACATATATGGGAGACATAATTATTGATGTGGCCATGTAAGTATTTGACAGGTATGAAGAAACAAAAACATTTAATGGCAGCATCAGTTCAGAAGCCTATCTATTTAAATGTACTCACTGCTGATAACGATGACAACAAATCAGAGTACTGGCCATACCGCATTCCTGCAAAGTTGACTGCCTTGCATTATCCAGCTGCACCGTGCTGTGGAAAAGGTGAAATTATTTGTTAAAAATTATATGGCTAAGGTGTTAAAGGGATCATTCTCACTTATTATGTTATCTTTGAATTTGCCTAGATTAAGTGTCAATAAATGTTTCCTTCGTAATACATCCAAGTCTCCTTGTATCATCTTTTATTAAGAGTAAACCAGTTTCTCCATTATTTCCATCACAATTAGATTATGAAAGGCCTAGATTTATGCTGTGCTTAAAGGTAGAGTATGCAGAATTAAAAAAAACAAAAAAACAACAACATACGGACCTGTACAAACATAAATCTTCTCAATCATCACTCATGACCCACTAGAAGTGTGTGGTGGTCTGTTTTTCTCCTGAGACTCAGCCCTCAGCCATTGTTTTGATGTGTGGCTGGTCTCCTTCTGGGTGGCAACCAGTGCTTATAAAAAGAGATTAACATAAAGCCTTCTATTGTTAAATTAATGCATGGTCAACTGTGCAATCACTTATCACTATTTATCCTCGACAAGACTGGTATCTGATCACAAGGGTAGATTAGTAGGCCAGCAAAGAAGTTGATGACTCCATGTCAAGTACAACCACTAGTAGACTACCTGAAAGAAAGTGTAAGGAGATATAAGAAGACAGGATATACATCCCCTCAAGTGAAATATGAAATCATCAACTCTTTTACCCTTTCCAACACACAGGTTACAAATTACAAGCAAATGACTCAAAAACATGAGCAGCTGGGCCAGCCAAAGGACATGTAACACATATTTTTAATATCACAGCAGCCAAGGTTCAATTGTGCCTTGGGCCATGCTACATATCATCCCCTCTCTCTCCACTGTGTTTCTTGTCTATCTCTAGTGCCACTGTCCAGTAAAGCAGAAATAATATCTTTAAAAGTTAAAAACAAAAACAGCTTGTTTTTGGTATTTACATGGATTAGAGACTCGCCATTTTCCTGGCTGACACAAAGCCATTAAGTTGTTCCCTCTAAGTCCATAACCAGTCAGAACTTTGGATGCAATGCCTGAAAGGTGACAGTAGCATAATATTTAAATATTAACACTTGTTAAAGAGACAAGCTAATTTATACAAATGTACAGATAATTAAGAGAATTTGCTCTTACCATGTTAAAAGATGTACTGGATGTCTTCAGTTTACCTACTGTAAAGGAGAATCTTAGCAACACTGTCACCAGCCTTCAACCTACTCTGTAGTGTCACAAATGCACTGAAACACAAGCTCAAATGTGCTTCAGTTTTATTAAATTGAATGCATGAATACAAAATGTTCACATAAATTTAAAAGAATATACTACTAACTAATATACTTAGTGGGCATTTCTACCCCATGCAACCCCAATGGGAGTAGGAGCAGATACACTATGCCTCCGGTAAAAATGCGCCTTAAACGCTCCATATCTGCAAAATGTCTGCTTGCACCCGGCGCCAGTGCACTTAAATAAACAATGTGGTTCATTTCTATGGAGTTTGCAATGAAGCACATAACCCCTCAAAGTCTTAACCGACTTGCTACAGAAGTTACAGCTAAACATTTTTCTAGCATTAGCAACGTTAGCTAGCTAACGTTAATGAATGTGCTCACCTGAAGAAGAGACTCTGCTCCTGTGGGCGCGAAGAAACGGTGGGGAACTGAAATACAACATTTCTAGCCTCCGTTAAAGCTAGGGTCTACGATTTGAAAGACGAGGAGAACATTTTTAAAAAAGCGCCCCCCCCCACACTACCCCTCCCCTCTGAGCTCGTATGGCCCTCCCCCCGTGAGGAGGCTCCGATTTACCGGTACCGGTAATACCGCCGGCGGCCAACAAGGCCCCTTAACTGTGATATAACAAGCACGTACCACGGCCTGTCCTTATGTCTTAAATATACCATACTTTTTAACATTCTACTTTCTATAGAAATGATGGTTGATTTAATGGTTTTGTACCGTAAATTTAAACTTAAACACCAGCAAAATCTGTAATTCAGACAGAATGATACCATCAATTAGGGTAATTACACGCTTGTGACATTACGGTATTTTACCGTGAATTTTGCAAACTTTTTATAACATTCACAGTAAAATTCCGTATTTTCTACTTAGTAAGACGGTAAAATTTAAAGTTATTTACTGTTTCTTGATTTACGGTAATTCAATGTATTTACTACAGTGATATACTATTTTTGATTTGATACTGTTGCTATTTGACAGTTTTTTACCATAATTTCTACGGACATTTTTTACAGTGTGGGCTCTGTTTCTATATCTGTCTCACTGTCACTTCTGTCAGCATGAGTGCATGTACAATATGTTTCGACCGCAGTGTCACTGTCAGTACAATCAGATCGTCAAGACCAAACTGTTGGACCTGTCCATAACTATTCTTGCATATCTTTTACTTATATCACTCAATTGAGCATATCACTTATTCGCACTGAAGGTACTGCTGCTGAATGTTCCAACTTTGGTATGGTTGGAATCTTGGTAGGAGCAGCTCTTGATTTAAAGAGCAATGACCTTCTCCAGATGCATTGATTGTTTTGAGGTATAGACACTCTCAATAGCCTAGGTTAAGAGAGCGTGACACTGAAGTTCTAAGGGTCTGTGCTTCAATCCTGGGTTTCAGCAGCTGACAGGACTGCGTTTCCATGATACATTGCCTTAATTGTCATAGCCTTAAACACTTGTGTCCAAGAAATGATGGAGCTCACAGCACAGAAACTCCTCAAAAATTGATAGTAGGGAGCATTATGTGATCTTTATTGCAGTCAACATTTGCAGGTCATGGAGCCAAAGTTCTCACTACAAATGTAGTTCAGAATCAGAATCAGAATCAGTTTTATTGCCAAGTATGTTTCCACATACAAGGAATTTGTGCAGGTGTTTGGTGCAAAACAGTAACATAAATAGACTTAGAGTAAAATTAAAGGTAGGAATTAAAAGTTAAAAATTAAAATAAAATTAAGATAGATTATTTACAACAAAGGTGTGGTATATTTACAATAATAATAAAAACATGGGGATTGTAGAGCAAAAAATATAGAAAATGTAAAAAATATATAAATATATTCTGTATGGATATTTACACTGTGCAATGTAACAGGAATGAGCATTAGTTCTATCCGGGGGCAGGGGGAATCGGGGGGATTAGTGACAGTGGGGCTCTCTAGCCTTGTTGATAAGGCTGATAGCAGATGGGAAGAAACTTTTTTTGTGGCGAGAGGTTTTGGTCCTGAAGGACCGCAGCCTCCTGCCAGAGGGGAGTGTCTCAAAGAGTTTGTGTCCAGGGTGGGAGGAGTCAGCTACAATCTTCCCTGCACACCTCAGGGTCCTGGAGGTGTACAGGTCCTGGAGGGATGGTAGATTGCAGCCAAGTAGGAGGTTGAACTTCTCGCACAGGGTGATGGAGGTGGGTGGGGCTGGGCTATTCCTGAAGTCCACTATCATCTCCACTGTCTTCAGAGCGTTAAGCTCTAGGTTGTTCTGCCTGCACCAGGTCACCAGACGGTCAGTCTCCCACCTGTAGGCAGACTCATCGCCATCAGAGATGAGTCCAATGAGAGTGGTGTCGTCTGCAAACTTCAGGAGCTTGACAGACTGATGGCTGGAGGTGCAGGTGTTGGTGTACAGGGAGAAGAGCAGAGGAGAAAGAACGCAGCCTTGTGGGGATCCAGTGCTGATGGTCTGGGAGTCAGACACATGCTTTCCTAGCTTCACGTGCTGCCTCCTGTCAGACAGGAAGTCGGTGATCCACCTGCAGGTGGAGTCAGGCACGCTCAGCTGGGAGAGCTTGTCCTGCAGCAGAGCCGGGATGATGGTGTTGAAGGCAGAGCTGAAGTCCACAAACAGGATCCTGGCATAGGTCCCTGAGGAGTCCAGGTGCTGGAGGATGAAGTGGAGAGCCATGTTGACGGCGTCGTCTACAGACCTGTTGGCTCTGTAGGCGAACTGCAGGGGTCCAGGAGTGGGTCAGTGATGGATTTGAGGTGGGACAGGACAAGACGCTCAAATGATTTCATGACCACAGAGGTCAGGGCAATGGGTCTGTAGTCATTTAGTCCTGTGGGCCTTGGTTTTTTGGGGACAGGGATGATGGTGGAGGATTTGAAGCAGGCTGGCACGTGGCATGTCTCCAGTGAGGTGTTCAAGATGTTCGTGAACACTGGAGACAGCTGATCAGCACAGTGCTTCAGGGATGATGGAGAGACAGAGTCAGGACCGACTGCTTTGTGGGGGATCTGCTTCTTAAAAAGCCTGTTGACATCTCTGTCCAGGATAGAGAGAGCTGTTCCTTTGGTGGGGGAGGAGGGGGATTTTGATGTGGCCAGTTGTTCCTGGTTCACCATGGAGTTCATTATAACATGTTGCTCCTTCATCTGCGGTTGCAACAAAGACACACCAGTAAGGGAAACATGGATTTGCGTGTGCCGCATGTCAATACCAATTTGACCAAAGTGTATTTTTATATCTGCTGAGCATTTCGTATCAAAATGATAGAACTTTCCTCTTGTGGTTCGTGAAACATGTGAAAAAGTGTCAGTTTTATGCATTCCATAGCCTCCAGTTACATACTTTCTGTGCCGAAATAGCTCAGTTGGGAGAGCGTTAGACTGAAGATCTAAAGGTCCCTGGTTCGATCCCGGGTTTCGGCAGCAGATGGATGGTTGTTTTCATGACACATTACCTTGATAGTCAGGGTTGTTGTGTTATATCACTTTGGGCTCCTTGTGTGTTGGGTTTCCTACATAAGTGAATGTGGGCTATGTTTCTACCTCCCTCTCACTGTCAGCATGAGTGCATGTACGATATTTTTCTAGCACACTCTCACTGTCACTACAGTCAGCTCATCATGACACAACTTTTCAATCTGTCCATAAGTATTCTTGCATACCTTTTACTTCAATCACCCAATTGAGCACATCCTTTATTCGCACTGAAGGTACTGCTGCTGAATATTCCAACTGTAGTATGGTTGTAACCAATGTTCCCTCTAATTTTTCATGTGTCTGGGAATACACACAAGCTCCCTGAGCACACTGAGGACCATTGTGAGCAATATCAGATGTGCACGCTGTGGCCACACACCAGTATCACACCTGATCAACACCTGGGATCATAGCAAGTTACATGGCTTATTTACCCTAGAACACTAATGTCAGGTGATTTCCACCCACACGATTCTTGTCGTGTGATTTTCATTGTGTTGCTGCTGTCTGAGTTGCATGGGTCCTTGGGTAGCTTCAGGCTGCTCATTGATGTCATTAATGGTATGTTTGTTTCCCTCTTCCCATCTATGGTTTTTTCAAGAGGCATGCGTTCAGGTGATTTTCACCTGACGTTAGGGATGGTGTTACTAATTTTAACATTAGTGTTCTAGGGTTAAAAGAATCAAATTACAGCAGCAATTTCCATTCGTTTACTTTTAATATAAGTGATTTGGCCCACTTAAAATGAAATGCACTGTTGTTAGTTAGCTAACTTGCACGGCGCCGTGGCGCGTATGGGAAGGGCACCTACGCAAGCAATGTCAATGCTATGATTGGCTGCGTAGTGTAAGTGAACCGTATCGTATCATTGGCTGGACATCTGTCACTCACTGTGTTACACTGCAAAAAGTTACAGAAAAAAATGTTATTGCTCTAATTAATTTACAGTTTATGTTGAATTTTATTTTATGCACTGTATAGATTTTCTTGTGTGCTGAGAATGTGTGAGCAGTGCGCGATTGCGCAAGTGCGCAGCTTAGAGGGAACATTGGTTGTAACCTTAGTAGGAGCAGCTCTTGATTTTGCCATTACTAAAAAGCAGTGACCTTCTCCAGATGTATTTGATTGCTTTGAGGTATAGACACTCTCAATAGCCTAGGTCAGAGCACAACACTGAAGTTCTAAGGGTCTGTGCTTCAATCCTGGGTTTCAGCAGCTGATAGGTCTGTGTTTCCATGATACATTGCCTTAATTGTCATAGCCTTAAGCACTTGTGTCCAAAAAATGATGGAGCTCACAGCACAGAAACTCCTCAAAAATTGATAGTAGGGAGCATTATGTGATCTTTATTGCAGTCAACATTTGCAGGTCATGGAGCCAAAGTTCTCACTACAAATGTAGTCTTCTGCATTCCATAGCTTCTTGATGTGTTCTTTACATGCCGAAATAGCTCAGTTGGGAGAGCGTTAGACTGAAGATCTAAAGGTCCCTGGTTCAATCCCGGGTTTCGGCAACAAATAGGACTGTGTTTTCATAACACATTTACTTGATTGTCAGAATTGTATTATTTCACTTTGGGCTCCTTGTTTGTTGAGTTTCCTACATAAGTGAATGTGGGTTCTGTTTCTACCTCCCTCTCACTGTTACCTCTGTCACCATGAGTGCATGTACGATATGCTTCTCCTGCAGTCTCACTGTCAGTACAATCAGCTCATCAAGACCAAACTGTTGAATCTGTCCAGAAGTATTCTTGCATACCTTTTATTTTCATCACACTCTTGAGCATATCACTTATTTGCATGCAGGGACTACTGCAGAATGTTCCAACTTTGGTATGATTGTGACCTTGGTAGGAGTGGCTCTTGATTTTGCCATAATTAAAGAGCAATGACCTTCTCCAGATGCATTTGATTGCTCTGAGATTTGGAAACTTTCCTAAGCCTAAATTAGGAGAGCATGAGACTGAAGTTCTAAGGGTCTCTGCTTCGATCCCAGAATTCGGCATCTGATACGACTGTTTTTCCATGACACTTGACTGCCTTGATTGTTGTTGTGTTATATCACTCTGAGGCCCCTTTCTGTGGACTTTCCAACATTATTGCACATAGCATCTGTCTCTACAATACAATACAATATATATGATACATATACCTCAGTCTCAATGTCACTACACTCAGCTCATCAAGACACAACTTTTCAGTCTCTCCAGAAGTATTCTTGCTGACCTTTTATTTTCATCACCCAGTTGAGTATATCATATTGCAAGTACTGCTGCAGAGTGCTCCAACCTTGGTATGGTTGTAACCTTGGTAGGAGAAACTTTTTGATTTTGCCATAACTAAAGAGCAATCAACTTTTCCAGATGCACTACATTGGTCTTTGGAATGGGCACACTCCATAGCCTAAGGTAGGTAAGTGTTAGACTGAATTTCAATCAGGAATCTTAAGAAGGATTCTATAATTCTCATTTCAGTCTTTGAATACCACAGTACCTTTATCCTGAGGAACGGAAGGTTTACAAACTTACATGCTTTCATAGATAGTAAATCTTTTCAGTTGCTGGGATGTTTTCCCTCTCTTATAAATTGATTAGTTTCCATTTTCTTCTCTTTACATGCTTGAGTAGCACCCCTTAGTTGCACTTTTCTCCTTACCCATTCTCCTTACCTCTCTACCTGCTTGGGACAAGAACTGGCCTCAAGCAACATGATCATATTCCCAACCCACCTTTGTAGAAGCCCTATTGGCTGATAGGTATGTGGATGCATATTATTTATTGTTGTTTATTATTCTTACCTCATACCTAGCCTAAATGTTGCTTGCAGTATGCAATGTGATGAACCTGTTGAAGGACACAAGCTGAAATATGTTCACCTAACAATAAAGTTGTTCTTTATCATGCAAGTGCTGCTAGAATTTTGATCCCTTTATGTTTTCCATGTATATCTGTGCCTGAAATGAAGTTTTCCCAGTCATTGAACCTAATTTGGTCACCAGTGAAGGTTGCTGGTTCTTGTACAGGAAGATAACTAAGCACTGATTCTGCTATTACTCTAACAAGAGTTGTGGTGCTGTTTTGTTTTGGCCTTGTCCCAATTTCTTGTGGAGAAGAGTATCTTGAGTGGTTCTCCCTCATAGTCTCATGGTTGCAAGTAGCTCTTTTATTTCTTATTCTGAATCTGAGTCTTGCTCATACACCTGCATGCAAGCCTTGGCAGTATTTTGACTCTTTATTTTTTTCTCAGCATTCTAGCTCTCTATGTTCATCCTCTAGTGCTCTCTGACAGCATTTTCTCCTATCTCAGCTGGTGACCCTATGTCTTCTGCTTTAATGCTATTCACCTTTTATTTTCATCTTTGAGTCAATGAAGCTCTTCCTGTTAAAATTCTTAATCTTGCATGGGCTTTAAAGTTGCTTGAGTTGCAGTGACTTTAGCAGCAGCTTCTTCTGTCTTAGAAAACATACTGGAGCATTCTGAAGTGGTTCTCCAGGAACTTTTAGCTTTGGTGATCATGACCATCCTTTTTCTCTAGGCTTCTCTTTTTGTCTCAATGATCATCTTTGTAACTACTTCACAGGTATCAACTGTGCGCAATGTTTCGTCAACTAGAATGTCAATCTGTCTTCAGACATGACATTTAGATCTGTTGAAACAGTGCTGACATTGATTATGGATGCCTTGTAGCTTGTTATCTAAGCATAAACCAGATCATCATTGTTTTGCATCCTTAGCTATAGCCTTTCACCTTTTATAGCTGATTGTGACACAATGGTAAAGTCTTTTAAAACCTTTCATTGTGCAAACCTCTGCCCCTCTCACTTAACTTCCAAACTCTTTAATGTTTTCATAGTTTTTTGATGTTACAGCTACTGAGCCACCACTTGCTAAGGATTGTGACCTTAAGCTTGCTTGGGTTTCCTCTCTCTGCTCTGTCATCCAAGGTTACAGATCAAGGGTTGGAAGGTGTTGCTGCCGTCCACTGACTTCATGCAATATGTAATCTATGTATGCAAACAAACTTGATTGAACATTTATCCAACTATCACACAGCTATCCTTAGATGAAGTATAAGTTGTAGGAATAGTTTCTTATTGTTATTTCTTTCGTGTCAAATAATGTTTCAAAGTTACCTGCACGGGCAAAAGCAACATGCTTGTCTTTTACATTTTATCTTTATCTGAAATATTCATTCATCATTCATATACATGTAGTTGCATTCATTGTACCAATGTATGGGTTCATCAAACTTAACAAATATATGAATGATTTAAGTATGCTTTCTGTGCATAGTACCTCACATTCATCACCATCAATTGAAGTCAGCAATCCCAACAGTGCTATAAAACAGAAACTTCCACAGCTTTTTGCCCCAGAAACATAAAAAAACTAAACCTTCAATGGTATATATATATATAGGTAGAAAGTGAAATTTGTTTTCTAGAACTATGTGAGGGGAATACAAAGAACAACATATAAATAGATAGATAGATAGATAGATAGATAGATAGATAAAATACTTTATTAATCCCATGGGAAAATACAGATTGTCCAGTATCTTATTAATTAAACTGAATCTCTCAGTCCAAGATGAGACCGCTGCTGTAGCAAGATGATATGGAGAGGGTGGTTGGTATTGTCCAAGATAAGATGACCTTCATCTTGCCCACCCAACAACATGCCTCAACAGCACAAGTTGCACATGTTAAGCTACATTCACACTAATATGCTTTAGTTTACGCCTGCTGTCCACTCTACTCCTGGGTGTTTATGCCCTTAAAACTGAAACTTTCAGAAATCTTTTCTGGCCCTGTTTCAGTTTGAAAACATCTGGGTTGCATTGTTGTCCAGACAGACAGACACTTTTGGGACCAATGAAATAGCCACTAAATTCACCTTCTGATTGAATGCAACTGGTGAAAGCAACATGGATAACGAAATACAAGCATTGCTTACCTATGTTGTCTTTGCTAGCAGCTGTTAAATTATGCATTTTAATGCTACAACTGCCTTTGCTGTTCCTCATTCTTAGTATTTTCTGCAATTAATCAAATTTAGAGTATACAGTCTGCTTCATTTTTACACTTGCACACACATACCCAGTGTCCATGACACTGGGTGTCACACCGCGGTGAGGTCATGTTGGTTTTTTTTGTCCTGTCTCCATGTCTTGTCTTGTCATTTCCTGTTTTATTTTGAAAGATTAATTCTCCTCTCGTTTCAGGTCACTTGCCCTCCCTTGTGTGTCTTGGTTTGATTGTTTGATTGTTTCCACCTGTCCCCTATTACCATGTGTTTAAGAGTCTGCGTCTCCCCTCGTCTGGTGCCAGTGTGTCGTTTATGTCGACATTCATTCACGACGATCTAGCCTTCCACAGCGCCGAATCCAATCGGTATCTTGTTCCTTTTGGTTTTATTTCTAGTTCCTTGATTTTTGTCCCTCCAGTTTTCAGGAGAGTTTTTTGTTTGCGGAGCCTGATTTAAAAATAAAGACTTTTTTTTTTTAAACCATCCTGCACCTGCGTCCAGAGTCCTTGCCCGGTTGTGACAGTACACACTGGCCAGAATGGACGCAGCAGGATCCGAGCAACTAACTGCGGCTCTTCGGGCACAGGGAGCTCGCCTCGCCCGTCAGGATGAGCAGGTGGCTGCTCTGGGCCAGGGAGTCAGTGGCCTCGCCCATAGCCATGAGGACTTCAAGGCTGTCGTTTCTGCCCAGCTAGGGCAGCTCACCGAGCGGATGGAGCAGCTCTTCAGTCACCCTCAGAAGACGGAGACTGTGTCTGCTGCGCCCGAACCCCCGCCCGCCCCCACCATCGCCAACGCCGGAGCTGGAGCCCGGCTGGCAGCTCCTGAGCGATTCTCAGGAGAACTAGGACAATGTAAGTCATTCCTTGTAGACTGTGAAATGCATTTTGAACTCTCCCCCAACGCATTTCCCACAGACCGAGCCAGGATTGCTTTTATGATTTCCCACCTGGCGGGAAGGGCGAGGGCGTGGGCCACGGCAGAGTGGGCAAGGGGGTCCCCGCTCTGCAGCTCCCTCCAGGACTTCAAGGAGGCCCTTCATAAGACCTTTGACCCGGTCTCTACTGAACGGGAAAAGGCGAGGGAGCTGAGTGGGTTGAGGCAAGGGCAAGAGTCCGTATGTGACTACGCCATATGCTTCCGGACCTTGGCTGCGGAGAGTGGGTGGAACGCCATGGCCCTCTACGACGTCTTCCTGAAGGGGCTGGCTGCCCCCGTTCAAGAGCGTCTGCTGCCCCTAGACCTGCCGCCGGACCTGGACTCCCTCATCGCTCTCGCGGTCCGAACTGATAACCGCCTTCGGGAATTTGAGGCTCTC